>NC_092822.1:85081071-85738928 GCF_023375885.2 Dermacentor andersoni | reverse complement strand
AATCGCTCAATTCCTATTCACATTACGGTCCACAGTCATCGGGAGAGGAGCTCTGCCGTAATTTTTTGTCAACTACGTATTTACGAAGTCCCAATGTACCAACTCTCCCGAACTCCCACTCATGTGTAAGCTCTGCGTGCTGTAGCGAGAACAACGACATCGAATGCGTTCGATTATTTCCCCGCTAGCGAGTAGTCACAACCGTCACTGTGACCGCGCACCCAACCTGAACATTCTCAAACGGGGTGACTGTTCTTTGCCAACTGTAGCGTAGTTTATCGCTTACTACTGCGTTTGACTCTCGTAGCGTGAAGTAAACGATGCAAACCGACTAAGCTAGTGCAACTGGACGTATTTTATTCACACAACAAATATAGGAAAGTATAAAACAAATAAATCCAAAGTAAACACATATTCAGCGGGATGACGACTACTCGCGTTAAAGTACCTACAAACGAACGTGAAACAAAACGCACCGATTTTGTGCCGACGTTTTGCATAGTGAGTCGAGAGACTCGAACTAAGTACCACGCCCGTAGAGTTGTACGAACGTAACACTTGAAACTCGTTGCAGAACTGGCAGCACATGGCCGGTCCTCATTGTCATGGGACTAGCGATGTTGGTCAGCTGCGTGGAAAACTACACTATGCAATATCCAGCGGGACATCTGTTCTTCGTGCCCCTGACAAGGTGAGGCAGATGTCGCGTACCTTCTGCTGTGACAGCATGTCATGTATTGTTCGCTGGTTTTCGTGTCAGGTCACTTCGCAAGCGACTAGCTCTTGAACATTTATACACTGTGGCTGTTTGCTTCTGATTAACTGCGTATAAATAGGACGGCACGCTTCCGTTAGGCAACCCGCTACACCATTGAAAACTTACGGCTACCCCTTAGCTGATATAACGTACAGACACATACCACATCTGCTCATACCATAGACACGCATAATAAATGCTATAGAAAAGGCAAATACAAATAAGACGAGAAGCTAATTGCAGAGACGTTCTATATGCAGTTGTAGTACATAATAGAACTTTGCGCCCACTGTGCAGTAAAAATAGTACACGCACAAAAGTGAATGTCATAATGCTGGAATAGTCTTTGAAGCAATTACACTAAATGTAAGCAAAGTTTCTGAGAACGTACAAATCTAATTAAACTTAAATACTTTTCTGCACACGAAAAGTACCCGACCTTCGTAGATAAAGAAACCTTTGTTCTAAATGTTCAACTGTTCGCGCAAATTGACTGGTTGTTCATTATAACGCCCGTAATAGACAGATATGAAATATATATGAAACAGAAAAGGAGGTCCCATTGTCAGAGACTGTATTGGGATCTCTGATCTAGGTTATATAGTGAGAGGAATTACTGCATGAAAGCAAAGTAAAGCAAATATCTTGACATTAACATACAGGCCAAGAAGTGGAACAAATATAAGAGAACAAGTTGAGCGGAAATACACAAAAAAATTGAAAAGGAAAGTAAAGGAAAGACAAGTGCCCGAGTATATGCAGATATATATCAAAAGCGAACTACACGCAAATGACAACCACAGCAAGAAAAACACATATATGTATTTCAATACAAAGACGCATCAATTGCAAAAAATACATAAAAATAGGAGCAATACACGTGAAAATATGCTATGGCGCCAACCTATGAAAATCTTCCCAAACAATATTATACACAGTGGCCGAAAACAATAAAAAAGGCACACAGCAACTACAGGAAATTCATGGAAAACCTGTTAACACCATTTTTAATTTTGTATTTGGTGTTACGCTCTTTTATAACTAAAGGCGACGAGTTCCACAATGAAATGGAAAAAAGGAATGTGCATTTACTATAAGTAGTGCGCACATTGGTCAAGATAAATGTTTTTTTAGATGCAAATCTCATAATTTTAGCATTCAGTAAAGATGATCCAGAAATTAGGTCCACTGGGAACTCACTCCTTATCAGCTTATAGAACGATATGCCCAAATCCATCCTTTTCGGCCGACTCAGTGGCTCAACGTGTCTGTACCAGCTTGAGTCACTCGGTATGTCCTCGTGGTCATGATGCTGTCGGAGTTAAACAGGTTTCTCCACTAAGCCGAGTTTTTCGACACCCGGGTGTCATTATATAGCATTATATTATATAACATTATATTATAGCATTATATTAGACTTCGTTAAATGACTTTTCTTGTGTTCAGCACTTCATACTACTGACCCGATAGATCCTCCCCCCCCCCTGTCTCGTAGGATGGGACGCAAGGCAATTGTTACACTCAGAATTGGTCTTCGTTTTTGTTTGCTGCTTTTAGTCACAGCGCTGGAGACCATGTCTATTACATGCCGCACAGCCACATCCCCAGTTATTGCCTCGGAATCCTTGCTGGCTTCTGGTACACCACAAAGGCGCCAAGTCGACTGCCTAGGGTAAGCAACAGCGTTTTTATCTTATCATTGTTTACGCTACTAGATTCATCATAACGCAGAGAAGTGCTACTTATGGCAAATTTTATAAAGGTCGAAGTGCAGAACGTATACTTGCAATGCAGCACTAAATGTAATGAAGCCCTAAAATTTCATTCTCGTTATAAAATGATTGTGCGTTACAAATTAGTACGCGCCACACTACTTTATTGCGAGGACGATTATGCGCACGCTGTAGGATAATTTTGCCGCTGTTGTGCGCTTGCGAATAATGTCGGAAGTTCGAGGAGAATGGGCGGCCTGCACTCCTTATATTGGTGGTCACGTGATGTGCTCAGGGTGCGCTTGCCCTCGTACTTGCTGTCGTCGTTACGTCGCCCAAGATTAAAGGTCAAGTGACCAAGCTCACACTGCCCCAAACCAGGCTACAGCGAAGCAGGTCAAAAGCAGTTGACATCGAAAGAAGACAACGTCTTATTTTCAAGTCTCACCTTTATTTCTTTACCCATACTTTACGTCATACAAAATATGCAAAAAAAATTGTCAAAGGCTAGTAAGCGTCCAATGAAGAAAATATATATATCACTGAATATGACATAGCCACTTTTAATGAATACTATGCAATTTTCCAGTAAGCACATGGTTTATGTGTAACCAAAAGTTCGAATAACAATTTAAGAGCATACATAACTAAGCTTGAGGTTTGCACACAAAGAGTGCATACGACAAAAGCGATAAGCAATAGTATCCTAGAAACATCGAGTTATTTTCTCGTTTAACAAGAAGAATAAATACCTTTTAATCATGGCATCACATGATCACTTTAAAGTGGCACGGTACGTAAATTGATTATAAGGTAACAATTAGAACAGATATGTGAGAAAAAATTGGAATGCAGTAAAATCCATCATAACATTAAAAGAAAATACTGTTGAAATTTGCCAGCAGCTACACCTGATCATCTTAGTTCTGATGGTAAACTATTCTCTATTTTACCTGCTATAAATTGGTCCTGCAGCTGCCCGTAAATACAATTTAGAGAGCTTAGGTCAAAGTTACTTCGCATAAGGTTCCTTGTGGAACGGGAGGAGGCAGAAAAGATGGAAGAGTTGGATGGGCGTTTACGGTTCACTATGTTGCTGACAGAAACGGCTCTTTTCAATTGGGCAAATAATGAAAAAGCATGATTCGCGAGGCACAAAACAGCGACTTGCTTGGTTCATAGGGCTTAGGAAGCGTTATAATTCTAAGTGCGCATTTCTGAAGTCATCGGGTTGGTTCGAGATAGACATTTTACGTGCAGGGCCAGGCTGCCCGCATATCCGCACGTATATACCATACAATATATGAAACGGGTATGCAGAGGGGAAAGGTACAAGATACACAAAAAAATGCCACTGTCGAAATCCTCTCGCACTTGTAGCAGTGCGCAACACCCGGGTGCGAGCTTCGCCTAGACAGAGTTGATGTGGCAGCTGCAGTGTACATGTTTGTCTAAAGCAACGACAAGGTATTTAAATGAACTAGTGTGATCGAGCACGATGTCGTTAATGAGACGTGTGACATTATCATCGCAGAGTCTTTTTCTGTGTGATTGAAATGTAGTATATTTGGTCTTCTTCTTGTTCACAGATAGACTGTTCCCTATAACCAGCTATCTATTTTTATCTGATGCATACTTTTCTATACGTTGTAATTCTGAGACGTCAGCAGTAATCACAATGGGGGTGTCGTCGGCGTACATTACATTTACGGACTTCTAACAAGACTTGTTGCATGGCCAGTTGGTTCATGACTTAAGAACAAAAGTTACGGCGCTAAGCAGACGACGACGTGGTAAGCTTGAGTATATGTCGTATATGTCGTTCGTGTCTCACTTCATCCTCAACTGCTTAGCGCCTTAAATTTTGTCCTAAAGTACTTAACTTCTTTGACAAGTCGTTGACGTCGAAGAGAAAAGGAGTGCTCCAAGTGCGGATCCTCGTGGTATTCCTGTGGTTGTAAATTGTAGTGAGAACGCAATATTGCTGACTGCTGCTACTTGTTGGCGACCGTTATTGTAATTTAGTAACTTTGGCTTTTTTCGCTCCAAGATTCATTTTAACGCTTTCTATCGTCCTGCCGCGTGCACCAAAAGGTGCCTCGAACTGTCTAATTTGACGAGGCGAAAATGGCCCGATAACTAAATACCATCAGCCGGAAATCATTTCGAAGTCTCCGACGAAGACCTGGTCTTAAAAAAAATGAGAACGCGCGTCTCCTCCTCCTAGACCAGCCATGGCTGTCCTCGAAGCCGAGCGCATTGTTACGCGGCCCTTGCGTCCTGTGCCGCAGCTTATCTGGTACGGGTGCCAAGGCCAAACGTGAGCCTTTCATGAGCAAGCCAAGATGGCTGGTGGTTTCACGCGCGCTATCTTCCCGTGCACCTAGTGTCAGAGGCCGAGTGATGTTAGCTTTAGTGAAGCGGCACAGTTGAAATTACGAAGCTAGCGGCAGCACGAAGTGCTTCTTTTTGGGACAAGCGCGCGCGCTCCAAGCTGTTGAACAGTGTTAGTCTAGGCTTGTCAGCAGTGACTCAGAGGACCAGCTCTGAATCGGACGGATGGCCGCTGACGCCGCTAGACTACAAGGAATGGCCGCCGTCTAAGGGAGGGGGCGAGAAGGACTGACTCCAACCCCTCTGGCTACCTTTCACCCCATCAAGGATTCAGTAGAAGTTGTTTCTCTCTCTCGCTGCCACGGCTCTTCAGCACGCCAGCTTTGGGACAGTGGGTACTCGCGGTCATCGAGGCAGATCTCTTCAGGTCGGCGTGCGCACGTCTCAAATTATGCTTGCCTAATTAGTAAGCGAATGTTTAATGGGATTCATACGGCCTATGAGACTACAGACCCTATATCGTGCAATTTATACTTTGCTAAAGCCATCAATGACTCACGTGTTCGGCGAAATGGCAACATTTTGGGTTGTGATCCTGAAATCATTATTAATGAAATTGCATAGGCTCAGAAAAATGGGGCTGGTTCTATCGTAGCCGACATTATCAGACAATTAGCAAAACATTAAAGAAAGTCGCTTTATCTTAATCCTATTACTCCCGCACTTGAAAACTTTTAACTTATGTCTGCGTCATGAAGTCTATTATTATCGTCTTTTGAACGCGGAGATCATATTTGCTTCTAGTATCATTCAATACTCATTAGCCATGATAATAAAACTCGGTGTGCGTATTGAGCTCACCTGCCCGACACTGGAATCACCTTCCGACTTACGTTCTTTTTATCTCGGATCAACGTTTCTTCAAGCAGTCTTGTTCGGGTTTTCCCAATTCAATTGATCGTATCACAGAATCGAATCTGATTTGGTGTTTATTGTGTTATTTTCTAGCTTTTTCACCCTTCCTATGTTTTCATTCTCTAATGTCTATTTTTCTTTCACAATACGCTGTATTTTCGTAGTTCTTCAAGAACTTCGAATGCACTTATCTAAACAATAATCTTGCGTTTGAGTTACATTCTATATATTTAAGATACTAAAGTAACGAAATGCCTGACAAAAGGTAACATAGTTAGTTTGTACAATTTAAATTGACACTCTTGACGGATGTATTGTCAAACCTCTCTCGAACGCTAGCGCGCCTCCACAAGTCTGTGATCTCTTCCTATAAGTCATTTCCCAAATAGATATCGAGCCAACATTTAAATATATTATTATCTCGTGTTGGTTCTGCTTCAGTATAAACTGTTTTCTGCAGACAGATTGAGGTAGGAAATGCCTCGTTTGCTCAATTTCTATCTGTTTACAGAAAAAAAAATAAGGACACTAAAAAGGTCAATGCTCCATGACGAAGCGTTAATTCAACGTCGTCTACGTTCTCGTCAGCATGTTCTTGTGGAGGGAACGTTTAATGAGTAGAATATGCAAAAATACGTATAGGAGCTGTGTGTGTGTGTTTTTTTTTTTTTTTTTTTTTACAAATTGACAACATGCGAGTGAGGTGCTGCTTTTCTATAGCGACGATATTTACTACACTAAAATCATGGGAGTTCCATAGGCCCACAAAACGGGGCACTTATTAAGGAAATGTGAGGTGAAGCATCCGGGCTGCAGCTGTATTGAGTCCCCTCCTGCTCTGACGCACACTTAACTATACCCATGCGCAGGGAGGAGCGGTACGCTTGCCTAACGAAAGAGTTTTCTCAAGGCACTACCTCTCTGTTATATTAGGGCAATAGGGAACGCCGTCCAAAAGGAGCTCTTCGAGGTAGGCCGTCCGAGAATATCTAAATAATGCACATGAGCTGGCTGCATGATCGCTGTGGTTTCGAAAGTCCTGGGAAACAAACAGCCCGTCCCAGGAGCCTGTTCAGTTAGCCTTCGGTGAAATTCTCGGAGCAGCCAACCGCAAACTCACATGTAGTATACTGTCTCCAGACTCGCCGAATATCTGGGTCTTTTTTGTGCACAAGCAGGTAACTCTCCCTTACTGAAAAATGTGTTCCCTCACAGCTTTTGTAATTGGAATCATTAGGCTGAGAACTATGGTGCGCTTCTCAGAAGTTAACGCAATTCTAACCCCCGTATTCAGAAATGCGCCTTAGTTTGGAGACCATGCTTGACTTTGTCAAGTGGTCGGCTTGCACAAACGAGCCGAAGGAACGGCTATGAACAACTTGTGCACGTTCACGCCTGGCGTTATATTGACCAAGTCAAGCATGAGCATCAGTTTAGGCGGATCTCTGAATAGGGGGGTTAGACACCTGCTATACGCGATAAATTAAAGTAATTTGCAGAGCGCGGCCTTCTCATATATAGCAACACGGGAATGGTTCATGAGAATAGGTAACCACTGCATTAGCAATGAAATAAACTTGGGGTATATTTTCTCGAAGGCGTTTCGGAACATGATTCGTACGTTCGATCGCCGAGCAGGAAGAAACAATTGCAAAATAGAGAACAGCATACCAAAGCAACATGCTAATATGTTCTTTGAAACAATGCTGGTATTTATTTATTTTTAGCCATGTCTCTCGATAATTTAATCAAAACACACTTTTGTCAAATCTTTTCTCGACTTAGCATGGATAACCATCGCTTACGCAGACGTAATGAATGTGTTATAGATGACTGCCATAAACCAGGAAATCAAATATACAGAATACACGTTTACTTTGAAAGCTTTTTCTCACATGCATACACACTGAATCATGGTTTGTGTCTCGTTGTTTGACTTGAGCCGGTCGCCATATTATACGAATTGCATTGCTTTTACCGTGTAGCGCCGCGTGGCACATAACAAAGTTTCTGTCATTGGCCGAGGACATAGCACGAACGGCCCAAGACAAAGTGTTTCGTTGAAGAACGCCTTGGCGCGTGACAGTTGTAGTGCTCTCAAGAGCCTTCTGCCGAATTCCCTCTCGACGATACCCTCAACGACCCAGAATCCGCTGAAAGATGCTAATATAGATGTGTCGGACCATCTGGTACATGCTACAGTCTCCTAGGGTCTGCGACCCTCGTAACGATGCATACCATTTTCGATACCGTCGCAGCTCAAGGTCGCTATCTTGTGGGTGACAGCGCTCTGCGGTATCTGCATCGCCCAATTCGGAAGTGTCCTGTGGACAGGACACGAACAACCTTCCAGGCTTATCACGGCTCTGTACGCCGCCACACACCGCGGGCTCTTCAGCGCCGGGATCGCGTGGATAATCTACGCCTGCCTCGCGGACAGAGCAGGTGAGTGCAATGGGGGTGGTTCAGAACGTGAGCACTGAAGCCGCTTCCCGTAGCATTCGTCGAGGGCAATGCAAAAAAAAAAACGCCCCACGCCCCTAAAACTGTCTGCTTTCGCTACCGTTTCAGCACGAAATTGCAACATTAACAATTTCTCGAGCAGTTGTTTCATTCCTTCAACGTTTGATATAATTTCGCTTCTGCGGCTGCAACGTGACCAAGATTCAGAATAATGTTGACAATGTACCTAACCACCGCGGTCATATACCAGGCACTTGCGGTAGATGGGTTCATCTATCGCTTAGTCTCAGGCCTCTTCTATAAAAAAAAAAGTATAAAGCGTGTCTGATGGTAACATCCCGGCTCGGATGCGGAGGAGAGAGCGTGGAGTGCCTTGATCAAGACCCGCGCTATGCAAGGAGGGGGGGGCGGGGGCCCCTAGTACAGCCGTGCGCCGCTGCGCGCAATACTGTAGGTAATCTGCAGCGGAAAGCTGAGCGAATGTAGACGGCTGGTCGCTGCGCATGCGATGTCGTCGCGAGCACCTAGTGCTGGAGAACGCATAATCTCGAGTGTCAGAGATGCGCTGGATGGAAAGGCAGGAGAAGCATTCGCTCCCCTCGATAAAGCGCTTCACCGCGCCAGCGTTGCCACGGAGTGTCTGCTCTTATCGATTGAGACCGGTTCACGCATGCTTGTGCACGCGTGGCACGATGTTTGCCAAATTTACTTAGCAAGCTAACGTTTACTGCAGATATGAGGCAAACAAAACTACGAAGCTTATGTCGAGCGGTTATGTAATACATTGCTATCGCCATCAATGCTTCGCCTTCCGTACGAAACTGCGACTGTTTTTTTTTTCTTTACCGCCTCTTTGTACAACCAGACAAGATGCAATATTAGAAAACAAATCTTTAACCGTGCATGGGCTGCAACAAAAGGAGTACGATTTTTTCACGAGAACCAAATCTTCATGAAACTGAGCAACACAGTTTGCTCAGGTGGTACAGCCTTCTCGCCAGTCCCACGCTTCTTATAAAGATTTATCGAAGTGATCAAGCATTTGTATCTAAGAGTCAAACGCTCATATGTTATGATTTCTATGAACTGTTCGTACACCGCAACATCACTGTAGTATGCGACACTCTACCCGTGCTCTCAGCAGGCAGGAATGAAATTCCATAGTGACCAATGAAAAACTATTTTGTTAGTTTTACACAGCCGGGAGTCACATTGGAAAACCGGGTACCAACAGTCTACAAATACGTGTTACAGCGTGTCAGGCTCTTTTACAGAACAACCATGTTGTCGTGTTGTCGTTCATGGTAGGTGCTAATGGAAGGAATGTAAGTGTGCCTCTTATAGAAGATGGGACGGATGAAAAATGGTAGGCAACCATTTTTAAACTCTGAGTGCTGTAATATTAAAAAAATACACGTATAACGCAAGAAGTGGCGCCTTCATAAACTCCTGAAACGATCTTGACAAAACTCACTATACATCAGAGATAAATGAAAATTCTAGTGGCTTTAAGGACAATAATGGCAATTTAGAGTATTAAATAGTGTACAAAGCTTGCTGAAAATCGAAAATTTTTGAAAATATTTAGCCACCAAGTCCTCTACGACACAATTATGAACGAAAACACACCTGTTAGAAGATAAAGCGGTAAGATATGCTGTATTCGTCTACAGTTTGTGTGAAATTGATCTACCAATTTATAAATCATGTGCACAGCTACATTGTTTACGTGCGCTACGGTACAGTTCTTTACAAATTATTTAGATACATTAGTGAAGCCTGTAATATGTCTTTCTTTTTTCTCTGTATACATTGCAGTAGGTGCCGTTCAAACAATTGCACTATCATCTTAAATTCATTGTTCAGTTGGAAAGTTGGAAAGTTGGAAAGTTGTAAGCTTCGTGCCTAATTCGGTTTTCTGTAATTTCAGTTTCCAGCAATGTTACTGAATAAAATATATTACCTAAATCAAAGCTCGTCTCCCTAAAATCTATATATTCCAACTTTCACTTAAATGCAGCAAATCTCATCATACCTGACAAAGTGAAATGAAAGGTAAACTACCTCTGTTTCCAAGTAGCCATAGCTTGTACTGGCGTCTTTTTTCTTCACTTGAATTAAAGCCTGCAGCGCTTCATTACTGCACGATCTAAGTAACCGACAGTTGTTCACGCTGTGGGCTTCATAAAAGTCAAGGCGAAGTAGGCATGGCACGAGACACAGATCAACCTTAAGGGTATTGCATAAACACTCTTGTGCACCTAGATCTCGAGCAGTTAGTTCCTTTCGCAAATCCAAAATATATTTTGTTTCTGTGTGCGTCCTACTTTAACTTTCGCGCTCCAGTTTCTCTCTGTTTCCATCTGATTATTTATTGTCTCCCCTGCAGGTCCCCAATCCATATTTGTGCAAAGTTGACCCTCTCGGTCCGCTGAAGTGGAGTGGAAGTTCAATATAACAGATAGTATTATAACTGTAGTACAGCACAAATACACGTATTCACTAGCAGATTACAGTTTTTACTGTAATCGCGTACAGTTCATGACGCACTGATTTGTTACAGAATGTGTCGAGTTCCCGGTACTGACTACATGCTCATCTTCAACTCAGCCTGATATAGAATTTCTTGTTTAACCCATTAGGGACTGGTTTCTTTTTTTTCTTGCTATGTTGAAATAAATCTAATATATTAACTTACCTTTGTACTAATAATTCACATGCCAAAAATTATTACTCTTGCCTAATTAGATTTTGAAATATAGCCCGTGACCATATGGTCACACTGGGCCCTTACGCTACAGCAAAATACGCGAATTGAAAAACATTTATTTCAAGCTATGAAATATCACAAAACACATACATTGCGAATAGTCGAGCACTTATTTAGTGTGATATGGTTTAAATCATGGAATACACATGGCTCGTCATACTTTGTGCATTACTTCTTCTGAACACGAGAGTACCTGTCTGCAGATGACATTAACTCTGCGCCGTGAATGGCGCTTACGATCGTTACTACAGAATTGTCCATCCAGCAAACAGCAATTACCCCATTGTCGCTCAGCACGGGCTCTTCGTGCCCGCGAGGTTGGCGCTTGACGAATCGTGGTCGAGCGATAGGGCACTCTTTGGGAACACGGTTCTGCTTCACTGTGCCCGGTGCCTTCATACCCCTGTGCCTTGCGATGCCTGAGTAGCGGCATGCCTGTGAATAAATTATCCAAATAGAAAAAGAAAGGAAGGTCGTGCGTCTCTGCTGCGAGTTCATTCACCATTTGAAGAAGTGGCGCCGCTGCTTTTCCGAAGTTGTTTTCATATTTTTTAGATGTTCCGGGATCCCCTGCTTGCCTTGATAAACTTTGAAGTTTACAAGGTATCCGTTCTTGGCATCTAGGCACCATACTTTATACCCTAAGCGGATAGGCTTTCCGCGTATAAACTGTTTACAGCCATTACGACCATAATACTCAATCATACTTTCGTCATAGCTCACGTGACGCACAGGTTGAAAGTGCTCCAGAAACCTTGCTTTCAATAGTGCCATCAATAGTGCCATCGCATTATCTGTACGAAGCGATTTCTTCGCATAGCTTTGTGTTGCTCATATCCAAGCCGCTGTCCCAGTGGCACTTTTTCCCTGGCAAGCGGTTTTAGCCGGACAAAACGAGCACTCCAAGAAAACCTAATTCTTCTTTGGTAACCTCCGGATCGGGCATATTTAAAAATAAGCATACTTCCTTGTTTGTTCGTCGAGCAGCTCCACGACGGCTTCGTCAAAAAATATTTCGAACAACTCAACCGGTGAAAAGCTCCTGTAAGCAGCAAAGTTTGGGTAGGGAAATATGCCAAGGCTTTTCTGGAGATCCCCGTTCGTCCACTTAGAAGCAGTGGATAATTTCGCAGGAATGGCCACATCAACTATACAGCAGAAGACACCTCTCATGTTCCGTCACCTAGCCCGCCTGGGTTGTCATCGTCCGAGTCGGATCCACCAATGCGGCGTCCTTCAGAGAAAACAGTTTCAGCGCCGGCTAATAGCTGCCGCCCGATTAGATTGTCAATGAGCCCGCCAGAGTCTTTATCGGCCGAGCCATCATCCAAATAGGTGCTAGCGTCTCGCGGTCGATATAAATCACTGACACGTCGTCATCGTCTTCTTCGAGTATCTTCGCTATTTATTCCAACGCCAACCTATTCACACAATAAAATAAGAAATAACTACTGCGGGAACATGCCAGCAGCCGTGCAAGAAATGAGAATGCAGTTTTTTAAAAAAATAAGAAGTTAGGTAGCCTAAAGGCCCAGTGTGACCATATGGCAACGCGCAAGATAACACGCTCGTTCATGGATAAACCAAACATTAATCTTTCACAAATGCTCATCGAAGGTCACATATTCAAAGAGCAATATGGAGGTAAGGATATCCGACTATTGCTCAAACAAGTAGTGAAAAAAAAAAAAACATTATCCCTTGGAGTGATGCATGGCGACGCTACTCGCAGAGCAACACTTATTCCCGCCCTTGCGAGGGGCTCCCACAAAACGACGGACACCTGCTGCCACTTGGTATCCGTAAAGGGAACCCTAATCTGTGTAACGGCACGTCAAAGGCGAGTTTGGGGCCGTTTTGCTAATCTTAATTAATTGAAATCCATTGTGTAGACTAACGTGACCATATGGTCACGCTGGTCTTTAATGGGTTAATGTTCACGTTCGAATACCTTGCAAAAAAAAAAAAGACATCCATTATATTCGCCTGACCAGCATGGTCATGCACAGCACCGCGAGCCATTTAAGTTGAGTACATTAGCCCGCTTCGTTAAGCCCGGATCACTCAATTATTACCTATGATAATTCAAACGCACTATGTGGGTGTATTTACACCCTTCATATTTTTGCCAATGAAGCTTTTCTTCTTGTCCCTCCTAATGTGCAGGCTTTCTCGGCAGTCTACTAGCATGGCCTGGATGGGCACCGTTGAGCAGGCTTTCCTTCTCCACATACATGATTCACGACATTATGATCCAGTACCAGTGGACCACTTTTACTAGTAGAGTAGACGGAGGCTATTATTTCATGGTAAGTGTTACTGTCTTCCTTTAATGTCATTCAGTATGCCACCAATAATGTTTAGTGTGTCCATTTCCTATATAACTCCAGCTTTCGCTTTTTCGAATGCGGATTAGGTTTGTCTCTATGCAACGGTACTATACTTCCTTGAAGATCACGTGCCGTCTTCGATGGCTATGATAGACACCTGCGCCGCGCTGGATAATCGAAATATGCCGTCGTAACACATAATTCCGTTTTTTAAATGAATTTTTCAGAAGGTGATTGACTATAAAAACGTAACACGACAATATAAACACCTGAACACTTATGGTAATTAGAAAGCAGAATTGTCAACTGGTTATATTTGGGGTGTACTTTTCCACACACAAATAGCACTTTATACTTATAATATCCTTGCTCATCAGTAAAATGTCAACACCAGCGATATGTTTGGCCTCTTGACAGAAGTTATGATATTAAATTTCTATGGAACCTAATTTACGCGTAACGGAATGCAATTCGTAAAGGAATGCATAAATAGCATTAATAAAGAAAGAACACCACATTGAAACCAACACTGCAACTAGCAGCTTTGTGAGCTGCTTATCGTGACGTCAGTAATGACGGTAATGACGTATTGGTCAGGAAGAAGAGCTATAATAGCCACATACGCGGGAAATTTGTTCCCCGCTGCTGAATAAACGCCTTCTAAGACGAACTCAAACTGTTAAATTTTTTTGTGTTATCACAAGTTCGTAACAGAAGTGATCTAAAAGAAATCAATATGTATTTTTCTTTGGGTGCCTAAATATTTCCTTCGAAAACTCTATATAGATAATTGCATTAAATCCAAGTGGATGTTACAAAAGTATGTCTTTGTAGCCTGATGCAATGCGTTGCTTTTTGCATATTTAACCTAATAATTCCTAGCCCATACTGTACAAACCTCTGCGCCGTTGCAAATACTTGAATATAACCTAGCTGGCTAAAAATTTATTCAGCATCCTCAGTTTGTTCGAAAATAATGCGCTATAGCATTCAGAACATTATCAGCTGCATCATGTGCGAACACTCCTGGGCAATGTCCTTGCCTCGATTGTACGAATTTTGATGTCAACCCTGGGGACTCGAATCTTCATCGACGCTGGGGTAACGGTTTGTGTCCACAAAAAAGCATTTTGCTTCTAGCGCCCAGAGTCGCCTTCTCCAATTCTGCTGATCCGACTTCTTCGTTCATTGAGCAATAGAGGCGTCAGTGGCTGCCGCGCAAGTTCGCCTCAACAGAATTAGTGGTTCGTCGTAGGCGAATTGCTGCTGCATTGGACCGATGGTAAACCAATCATAAGTTGCGCTGCGCGACCTGAGCTGCACGACTCTTCTTCGCGAAAGGATAAATTAACAAGGCTACTTGATGAAGGTCGCGTTGCTACCCGAAGCAGCAAAGGGCATAGTCGCGATGGTCTCTCATTCAATGCAGTTTTGCTAGGTGCCGCCACCAGGGCTGTCATATGTGTCCCTGAGGTGACGTCACAAGCGGAGAAAAAAGGATGGCCAGTACAAACCATTCGTTTGAGGCGCGAATCACGAATATGCTGTGCGTGCTTAAGGTCTACAGTAGGAGCGTCAGCTGCGGTCCCTCCCTGAACCTACTGGCCTCTTCTAGTACACTGTACGTTGGTGCTGACGCCGTCCTGCAGCGAGCGCACCAACTCGCCTTGGCGCCTTAGGTGCTGGAAGCATCTGCATGTGCGGGGCTAATCGTTTGTGGGCATATCGATCACATCGCATCCTAAAGCAGCCAAAACAATACTGAATTTTTACTACGTCACAGGAACCGAAATACCACGATACACTTTGAAATCCGTCACTCTGACATACGCCACTGAGGTTCGGGCGCGCAATTCAGAAAATGAAAGTTCCGCCTATAGCTTTTTTTTTCTTTTTCAGTAATAAACCTCTCGCGACAAAATGTAATGACAATAGACTATTTAAGCAAATTATCAAAGTGTCTATGAGATATTACTATGCAAATTTTGTTCAGATCCGTATGCCTAAGAAGACGGTTTGTCTGCGGGTCACATATCATTCAATTTCTTTTAAGTCGAGGTTCAGACATTTTCGAATAGCAGTAATACTACACTTTTTCTTTTGGGTTTTGAACTGTCTGCAGTCTTTACTTCCTGCATCTTTTCGTTTATGCTCAGGCCATCCTGACGGCTGGGAACTGCGTCGCTTCACTTGCGGCCGCATTCATGCTGCACACGCTGTTTGAAAAGCCCCTGGCTTTGATCGCCGCTTTACTCGAAGAGCACTTCCTGCCACGACGACGGCCAGTGTCCAATGGGCTCGCCATGGGAACTGGAAAGGACGAAGATGTCACCGGAGGGTTCACCACCAATGATGACGGCGACCGCATCAAGTTATTGTGACAAAGCATGTATCTTGACAAGTAAATTAACAGCAGCCCCGCGCCAAACCACGTGTTTTTGTGCCTTCCGACCTGCGCCCTGTCAAACTTTTTGCAACAAAAAGTTTCCTTCCATTGCGAAACATCACCGGTCAATGTGCGCGTGCCTGTGGAAATAAAGTCACACACTACCTCAACTTGCACACTGACACATGCTACTTTACCTTTACTTCCTTCATGGTTGTCGTCTATACACTTGACCACGTCAGGTTGAATTGAAGGCTACAAAGTGACTGCGTACTTCTTTCGTCACAGAATACTGGGTTTTTTTTTTATTGGTCACTTTCACAGAATGTTTGTTCTTACGCGAAAATGTATGTATAGAGAAAGAAAGCAAGGAGAGGAGAGGCAGGGAGGTCAACTAGTCGAGTGGGAAAAAAGTAGAAATAAAAAAATCCATGTCCATTCAGCCAGGCAGGATGTTTCCTTGTTTCAACAAATGATAGCTTCATTCGTGTTTACTTCCATCTTCATTTGAAAACAATTTTTCACACAGAATTACTGGTGGTTCGCTTAAAGGAAGCATAAGTATTTAAACTGGAGTTGGTTCAAATAGTGAATCGTTATTTGTTTTTCTATTTGGTATAACAGTTTCTTTTCGCATACCGAGTTGGGGACCATATATCCTCATGCAAGATAAGCAGCAAAATTGAGGATTCCCTCTCATATTTACCAAAGTCTTAGCAGGCATACTCTTCAGTAATTTTTTTTCCATACTAACAATCAGCAAACTAAGCGTTCTAACATCGGACAAATCTGCGAAGGCCGTGTCTGCGAGAAAATTCGTGCGTTCTCATCGCGCTTGCTTCAGTCATGCTGCGCTGTTCCTTCTTTGTTCTCGCGTAAGTACGACAGTAATTTTTTTATTCATTACAACGTGTGATACGCTCAATATTACCTTATAGTAGAAGAGTAAAAAGGTGACAGAGTTGATTGCTGTTCAATTTGTAATAACTGCGCAGGGCACGACAACAAGGAAACCAGCGAAAACATGGAGAAGGCGGGAGAAGAAAATTCAAGGCGATGAGCAAAACGAGAACAAGGTGAAAGCAGGAGCCAACGTTTCGACAAGTGGACTTGCCTTCTTCAAGGCGACATATGGCATTCCTCGCAACAGTATATATAGGTTGGGTTCTTTTGAAGGGGAGAGGGCGTAAGGCGGGTGGGTGCGGCAACGAGCGAAGGTGCGTTAGCATTCTCGTTTTGTTAGCTTTCTTGTTCTCGTTTTGCAATAAGAAGAAAAGGCACATAACTGATCGCTTTATTGAAGAATACGAAACACTTATAAAATGAATCCCTGGGCTACTGCATTACGCGCTCCTTCATTTCACTTGTGAATGTTTTTGTAGCCTTTTATTCCCGTGACGCGACCCGATTCTTGATCTATCCTTTAGAGTGAGTTTGTGCGGTTGCATCATAAACGTTTAAAGGTCCTCAAAATTACCTCTGACATCATGAACCTATTTTTTTTTTTCAATGTCGTTCGCAATCATCGCAGCGCAATTGGCCGCGAAGAAGTCACAAATACAAGAGTTACGCAGGTCCAACGCTCTCCGGGATTCTATTTTATGCGAAGCGTTTTGCAGTTACGTGGCAATCCAGCATCGCTTGGGGTCCGTGAAACGTTGCCAGGCGGATGAACACGCTTCTGTGCCACTGAAAGTTTAGAGCGGTGAACGTCTTCTATTGAAAGGCAGGCGTGCAAACAAGGACACATAAATGGATGGCAAGGCGTCTGTGCCGTTCTTCTCGTTCTTTGTGAGCGTGCTTGCATGTTTGCCTTTTGAGTGAAATATGTCTGTGTACAGGACAGCATTCATTTGGGCTAGATGGTGCATACTTGAATTAGGAAGGAACAGCGCCAACTAAGACGATCACAAGATGGAGAACGACATGGCGCTTGTCCTGTGTCGTTCTCCCTCTCGTGATCGTCTTAGTTGGCGCTGTTCCTTACTAATTCAATGTATGTGTAGGCGAGCAATTTTCCGCGTGACGCAGGCGAGTGCATAACAGTGTCAATGCGACAGCGAGGACGATAGCATGACGGCGGTCGCATAACCATTTATTTGTTACACTCTGTAGAAGAACGTTATGGTGTCGTGCCTATAACAGACTATTATATCCCTATCACGCGAAGTTAACTTTTTCGCAATGCACTGTCCACATGCTACGCCAAATTCGAGCACGAAATTAGGCGGATGCAGAATGTGAGACGAGGACGAAGCGATGTCGCGAAGAATAAGCCAATATGAGATGCTTGTAGACAAAAGGATGGTGATAAAGTATGCCACATAGATTAATATAGCTAGGTATTCTCTACCTCTTGTGTTACGTGGCATATACCGTGTGGCACATCGCCAATGGCGCATGCCTAGAGATATATGCACCCTGTGATGCTTACCTAGGCTGACAGCAAAAAAAAAATACAAAATTCACCGTCTATTACGATACTCCCCAATGCGAAATCTGAGCGCTGCTCTATACGTGTCTTCATTTCGCGTGTAAATATTTTGTGTTATGAGTATGTAGGTACACGGTTAATATTAAGAAGAGAACGCTGTCAGTAGCGTAGTTGGCGCGGACAATCTGTCTTGTGCGGCACATTGCAAACGGAGCGAAGTATGGCCCAACCGCCACGCTTATCGGGAGATAGCGAGATGCGGCGCGTGGGCGACGCGTGGTCGCGTATTGGCGCGTATTGGCGCGTACAGTGGAAGTGTCCTTCGATTGTTTGTGGTACTACAGATTTGTCATAACATTTATTATCAATTTTCCCCATACATAACTGTCTTACAAGAAACCTGGCTTTCTAATGGTCGAAATGTTTTACTAAAAAATTACCGATTATTTCGTGTGGATCGACTTGACAGAGATGGCGGCGTTGCTTTCTCGATTTCAACTAAATTTAGTCAGAAGGCCGCGATATCGTATCAACGTATGTCTACTGAATGCGAAATTTTATCATTAGACATAACCCTCTAAGAGAGCTCTCCTTTTACTTTAGTTATTTCTTACTTTCCAGCAGGAGTACAGGACACCCGATCTCTAGAGAGGGCATTAGCTTCCTGCAGAAAATCCGTAGTACTCGCTGGTGACTAATTCTCATCATGTGTCTTGGGGTTTTAATACTGATTTCGGTGTAAAACGCCTGTGGGACTCGACTCTTCATAATAATCCATCCTGTCTAAATTCAAGAGATGCTACGTTTGTTCGCGGCCGGTCTCAATCGGTCATAGATCTCACTTTCTGCAGCTCGTCTCTAAATATATCCTCGTGGAATACTATAGACTGCGCTACAAACAGCGATCACCTTCCGATTATCGTTGATATCGATTTCCCTGTGAATTCTTTGAGAAGAAAAAAATGCCACGTTTGTAAACTATGGCAAATTTCAAAAGAACTTGAAGTCCACGATGCTTTCACGTACGGATATGCAAGGGAATACTAGGGCTATGAGGCTCTGTGCAGGTTTAAAACGTTCCTTAAAGAATGCAGCGCTTAATTTAAGCCCCGACACAGGTAAATCTTTCAGTCCGTGGTGGAATTCAGAATCCACGTGTGCTCACCGAGAACTAAAAGCTGCTTGGAAGAAATTTCTTTGTAAACAATGTCCAAAGAATTGGAGTGATTACCAATTTATTGTTGCATCTTTGAAGCATACGATAGCTAAAGCAAAAGATTAGTATGATATGAATATAATTCACTTATCTGTCTAAATCTAAAAACAATAAAGCCCTCTTTAGATTTTTACGCCCTCGAAAAATGATTCTGATTCCAGCGAAAATTTACACTTTTGTCCTTTCGCCACGTAAATCGTCCAAATTATTGCGAAATATTGGAAATTGACTCGAAAACGCATTCCCCTCAATAGTTCCACCACACTTATTGAAACTATTACCGCTGGAGTAATTTAGGGAAGTCACATTACAAGAACTTGCGAATGTTGTTCGCTCTTTGCCTTCTTCAGCGCCAGGTCCAGTTGGAGTTACCACGGCTGAAATGAAAATTCTGCATGAATTATCCCCGCAACAAATTTTGAATATGGTAAATTACTGTTTAAAGAATGCCTCTATACCTCCAGAATGGAAAATTGCTAAGGTATTTCCCATACTTCAAAAACGGGGAGATGGATATATTTTAGATAATATTACACCTATTTCTCTCACATCCAATTTGGTTAATCTAATAGAAAGAATTTTGAATGGCCGAATTACAATGTACATTTCTGAAAACTCAATACTTATCCCCAGTGAAATTGGCTTTAGATCTGTGTGCCCCATATGTTGTGCGCACGTAGACATAGATAGTAGCATACAGCTAGGTTGTCGCCGAAGAGAATATTTAGCATTAGTGACCCTAGATCTAGCTAAAGCTTATGATTCTGTGGAGCATAGCATACTGATAAAGCAACTAGAGAATTACAGGTTTCCGAAATACATCACGACATGGGTTTCATAATTTTTAAGGGAAAGAGAATTCTACTGTTTTCAAAGCGGATGTTCATCGTCTAGGTATAAGCAGAAACGAAGGGTACCACAAGGGTCAGTATATTGTCTTCTGCTGTATTTAATGTGTATTTAAGCTCCATCCCTTTGCTTCAGGAAAATCACGTATACGCTTATGCCGATGACATCGCTTACTTTTCGCATCGAATGATGATATACCTTCACTTTATCAATCGTTACAAAATTACTCATGTACTTTCGAAACTTCGATTGAGAACATACGAACGTCTCTGAGTGTCACTAAACGCGCACTTCTTTTCTTTTCTTTAGACATTTACGTTCACATTTCACTCATCTATCGTCAAGAGTTCATTTCCCAGTTGTATTCTCTTAAATACCTGGGAATCACTACGATATTGCCCTAAACTGGAAATGCCACATTGAAAAAGTTGCGTTTAAGGCAACTCCTGCCGTAGGATGATTGCGTAAGATCACTAACTGACGATATTGGTCGCGAGGACGTACATTAATTATGATATATATTATGTATATCCGACCCATCATAGAATTTGGGTGTGTCTTGTTTTCCGGTGGCCCAGCTTACAAAATGCAGCCTCTGATTTTATCAGAAAAAGAAGCTGCGCGATTGTGCCTTGGAATCATTAAGTTTGTTGCAAACAGCGTGCTCTATATGGAAATGTGAATACCTTGTTTAAACAGAAGATTCACGATCCTTACAGTTCAAACGTATTTAAATATTTACAATTCTTCTCAACGAAAATCAAAGTGTGTTTTCATTAATGAACCAAGTTAATTTTTAATAATGATTGGTCACGATTACGCACAGCTCAAGTTGTATTTATACAGGCACAGTTAAAACCATTCAATGAGCAAATTCAACGTATTCAACCAACAGGTCAATCCAAGATAGAATTTGACGATATTTCCCCCTCAAGTTCTAATGTCATACCAATATTTAAATGACCAATTACTGGATTACCTTCCTCGCCTAGAAACAAACAATATAACAGCCACTGATAGTTCACTGTCTTAAGAGAAGGATGGCGTAGGCATTTTCTCTCCGTCTCTTTTTTTGGTCTTTTTCTATTTACCTTCCTGGGTACACGCCTATTTTCGTAGCAGAATCATTGGTGATTGTCCTAGCACTGCGCAAACTTCCCGCTAATCAATCGTCAGCTGTCGTAGTTACAGACTCTCTATCGGAATGTCTGTCGCTTTCCACGGCAACGAATACAGCTATCTTAAGTATGATTCAAAATTTATTCCCTACAACGTTACAAAAAATTTATTTAATGTGGGTTCCTGGCCACCGCAGTTTATACTAAAGCGAAATATGGTCTATTTATTAGCCACAACGACTTCGAGTGGACCTTTCATTCCGGTTTTACCGGATACAGCTTACACCACTGCATCGAGGTGCCAAAAATTTTGTTCGCAAAATGATTTAGTGTAGTTATCGCTGATACCATCTTCAGACGTTCAGCATTTCGGTTTTTTGCTGGAATAAACAAGGGTGTCCTTCTCGGCAATTGTAAGTTGCATACACAACATTACGCTGTAGCATCCCGCATTTGAATTTTTATTTACATAGAGTTGGTCTGACGCTGTCCCCTCTATACTACAATTGTAAGGAAATTGAATCAAGAGACCACTAACTTTTTGTCACGTAGACGATATTCACGCCAGAGAAATACATTATTGGAAGCTCCACTGTGCAGAATTAGATTAGGGTTGAGTATACCAGCATTATTATCATCTGGGGCCTCGACACTGGACTATAGTTACAGAGACGGGTGTTCCGCAGTATTTCATTATATAACTGAAACAAAACGCTTGCACTGCTAATTATTGTATCTTTATTGTAAACACCAAATCTGCATTAATTTCACCTAAATTGATTTCTCTATATTCCTTATTAACATTAATTTCTCCTTGGTTGTAGCTTCCTTTAACATTCCCCTTTTGGTCAGTCTGACTGCTGACTCGCATGCTAGTCTAGTTATTACAACATTTCTTTATTTGAGCGCGTTACTTTTACTTTGCGTTTATCGTTTTCAAATAAGAATTTCCTTTAGCTACATCCAGCCGCCCGATTCTTGGCCTATTATTCCTAGTGGGTACGAGCCATGGGAAAGGTCTGTCATCATCATCATTGATACTAAAAGCCTGTCGCTCTATCTCGGGCTACACTTCCTCGCCATCAGTGACCACTTTTACATGTCATTAGTACTCCACTTGCTGCACTGATTTCTTTTCTATGTAACTAGTTGTTTTTTTTTTTTTGCCTTTGACTTCACGGGGTCGCAGGCAACGTCCTCACGGTTAAATAACAATGAAATAACAACTTCCCCTTAAAATGGTGCTTAGCCGGTGCTATTATCACGCGCTGGCCCCGGGAAAAGATGAAGATATGTCATTTCTACCCTTGGCCAGTTACTGCAAGCACGATTTACGCGTTAGCAAGTGCGGCATGGCCCGCATCTTGGTTCGGACCACCTCCGAGTTTCACGGTTTGCCGTTAGCCTGAACGGTAAGCGTTTTCCTCCCGGGTTTCTATTCCGCGAGTTTGCTTTTTCAAGGTTAGGGAACGCGTTCACGGTGGGACAGGATCGATATATTCCGTCAGTACTGAACTACGGAACGAGAACTTGGGTGGATAAAGAAAGGAAGACAGGAAACGAGGACCACACAACGAGCGATGGAGCAAAAAAAAAAGGAATGACAAAAAAAAAACTGATTATATGTGCATACGCTAGCCGATTGCAAGGGGGCAGTCTGAATAAAGGGGTTTTGAAAAACTTTTCATCGAAGTCGAGAAATGCATTTGAAGTTAAAATAGACTCTTTCAGAAATATCTTGCCTCAAAAAAGTACTTAGATGCATTAAGCATAAGGCGGAGTTATTGGCAATCGAACGTCCAGGCCTACGCGGTTCTTCCGCTCCTTCTTCAAAGTCTTGCACAGCGAAGGCTACGGCTCGAGCGAGGCGCACCTACAACGCTCCGCCCGCCGTGGCGCGAAGTTCAAATGTGATTTTCAATGTTCACGTAGACGCCACTACTTCCGATTTAGGCACCTACGACACGCCAAACGTATGCAAAACGCGGTTGTAGTCAGGGAGCCGCAGTGAGCTCGGCCTGAGGACTTGTCTTGGCACCCGATAGAGGCCGCGGTATCTACGCTACGTAGCAGACGGCAGCTGCGTCCAATTTTAGTGCGCATGCGCAGTGTTTACTTTCTACACGACAGGGATTGAGTGCACGCTCGTGCTCATGTACCCCATTCTGGCCATGCTACGTGGTGCGGACCGGCTTTTGTCCAGCACAAGCTTGCCTGACGGACATCACCCACATCCACCTTGCGCATTTCGAAGCGCTATCAATAATAGCACGATACGAAGCGAAGTCTGCCAAGAAGTCTAACCATGGTGTGGCAAAGGTTGAGAACGCGCTGGCAAGCGTGTGTGTGGTCTTACCTCAAATTCCCGTATTTCGGGGCTAATTGAGCGTACGAAACTAGTCAAAAATTGTCGAAACCCGACGGCTATGCGACACCGATACGCAGGATGGCCAGAGTTTTAACTCCTACGCGGGCGGCCGCAACCAATTGCGTGAGGAGACGACAGTCGGGTTCTTCCGGAAGTACGTAATTATTATCGAAATTCGAAAGCAGATTTTCGCTTAATTACTTCACCCAGTTTATTAAACTGCTTCAATAATTGTACGCGGTAGCAGCAGGAAGAATAAGCGCACTGATTCAAACACCCTTCTTGATTGTTGTCGGCTGTTGGTCAATATAGCAGCCACGTATGCGAATTAACTTATTGTCAAGAAAACAGTGGCTTCTGTAGAAAAGAGAGCGTTCTAGAAAAAGGTGACTTCGCGCTCCGCTTGCGAACTACACGCGCCGTGTACGACTGCAAAATATGGCTGAAATGTTCACAGCTGTGTACGCTATCGGCGGACAGAGTTTTTTTTTTTTTTTTTTTTTTTTCACCAAAGCCGAGGGATCGTTCGGGACCCGTTTAAAAAAGCCGCGTAGCTGATGTCACTGAGATTAAAAGGACGGAGTGCGGTCTCATGGGAAAGTCGTAAAATTCTTAGACGTGGTAGACAGCAGCCCGTATTTGATATTGGAGTACCAGAACCATGAACCGAGGGAAATATAGCGAAATGCGCTACGACATGAAGTTGAAATATTGAAAAGTGCATGCGAAAGTCAGTGACAACTGCATATCGATGCAAAAGGCTCTTATTCGGCAATTGACATCAATATAGTGATTATGATGATGACCGTTCATCAGAAAAATGTTTCAAGCCAACAGCTTTGTATATAGGATGTCGTGGGTTGAATATGTGCCAAAACTTTTTTCGGTGCGAGTTCCGAACGCTACAAGTAATATTTTTCGCGTTTAAAGTTACCAATGCTATAAGTTCCCTAAAGCAAGCGCCCTCGTGTTTGGTGTACCGCACACAGGCTTTGACAACGAAGAAATACATCATCTATTGTTTTACGATTTACGTTAAATTATTTACCTACGTTTGTTGGTGCTGCACAATGTTTAATCACACAAAAAAAAACGTCGTTATGTTTGTTCTGATCTATATGCTTTGGCATACGATATTTAAGAATTTGCTATAATGCCTGTTTTCACTGAGTACTTCTTATTCCATAATATATTATGGTTGTCGCAAATTTTCAGTCATTACATTTGTACCAACTCTATGGAATAAGCTAAGATGAGTTTGTTTCTATATTGCTTAGCCAGACACCTTCTACCTTCCACGCATCTTTAAGAATCGAAGTTAAAGTGGGGACAGAGCTGCACTTCTCTCTCATGACACTGGCGCACGTTCCGATTCCTACCTTTCACCGATTGTTGATGCCAGAAAATTGACCTAGTTGAAATGTAACGTCACTACGTTTTCTTCTTTTTCTTTATTTTTTTTTTTTGGGGGGGGGGGGGGGGGGGGGGAGGAGCACACGCACAAAGGGCTTGTGGCCTATAAGTGAGATGAATAATTACGTCTAGTCCAGCAACGACAACTTTGATTTGCAAAAGTGAGGCAATTCTACGGTTACTGACCCACACCTCAAAGCAAAGGTTCGGTAGCCTAATGACACTAGAGTTTTCGAAGTTCAGTTCCCGACGCTTGAAAACAGTCACTATGTTTCATTTTCTGCAGTATAGACCCTCCTTTGCGAATCCAGGAACAATGCAGCAAAGAAAACAGTGACCGTGTCAGCGGCTTCAACAAAAACACCTAGTTTGCTGCAAAAGTCCAGCACTGGATAGCCAGCGCTTCCGCTCGCGCAGTCACGGCGCCATGGACTCGGCGTGCGGCAGCCACACCATGGAAGCTGAGGTGATCCATGACGGTTCGCCGAGCTTTCTGCGGTCAGCCGTTTTGCCGCACGATGACTACCTTCCAGAACGAAACCAGTCTGGAATCCCCATCGACGCCAGCTGGTGCTGTTACAATATCAAGCGAGATGCGAACAACAATGACAACTGGGTCAGCCCACGGAAACCGTACTCAGACGTTTGTGCATGCGGCATTCGTTCGTGTTACCTGGAACAGAGCGAAATAACTTTTCTAACTCGTGATCCCGTCAGCGAAAACATTTCGTATCCGTCGGAACAACTTCACTATGGCCCCGAGCGCTTTCGACCAGGCGCCTCAAGAGCAACGACGCCGTACCAGGACATTGCGCCAATCTTGCCGGAACACAACTACGCCCTGAATCCAGAAAAACTGCGGAGGGCGTGGAGCCTGTTCACGAAGCGCAATTTCAGCAGCTGGCAGTTGTCAAGTCCACCTTTCATTCATTCTTTAGAGACAAGGGACGCATGCTTTCCATCGAGGCTTTCGACAGATTCACCCCCAATATGGGCGCCTATAATTCACGATCACGATGGAAACGACCTTACTTCACTGGTCCACACTGGCCAGCACTGGTCCGACAGGCATCAGCATGACTTTCATGACTGGCCAACATCACAAGTGGGCACGCGACAGACCAATGTCGCACCTTACGGCCTATTGGATACTAGAGAACTGTATCAGACACTAGAGACAGCTGGATGTGACAAAAGCCTGGAGGAGCAAGGAGGCGTAAGATCTACGCCTGTCATCGAAGGCTTTTTACCGAGTGATGTCGAGTTGGGCCAAGAGCCCGAGGCGATTCTTCCAGACATCAGTGACCGCGACGGTCAGAGTTGGCATTTGAGACATATCAAGACCGAATCTGACAGCGTCGACTCTTCACCAACGCCGGAATGGTATCAACGCCGGAATCAATGTTTGGTCAAGTCCGCACCCACCACCGAGGAGCTGCTACGGAGACATGATGAACTGGGCCAGGAACCTGAGGCCATTCTTCCATACATCAGTGACGACGGTGACCAGAATAGGCAACTGCGTCACATCAAGATCGAACCTATGAGCGACGACCCTTCGCCGGCCCGAGCTGAGCCCGAACAGCCGGAATGCCCTCCGGTTGTCGACGAAGCATCGGCGGGAGCAGTGGAAGACGCTCAGTCCGAACAGCGTGAAAAGCTCTTCCGGTGCCCGTTGTGTGAGACCATGTTTCGTGCCAAGCGCTCCTTGGTCGTCCACATGAGGCGCCACACAGGCGAGCGCCCCTTCAAGTGCCATCTGTGTCCCACTGCGTTCATGTCGCAGCAGGGGCTCAAGGGCCACCTGCTACGCCACTCGAACGCTCGTCCGTGGAAGTGCGACATCTGCTCGAAGGGCTACATCAAAAAGCATTTCTTGAACGTCCACAAGCGCCTCCAGCACCAGGGCGCAGGGCTGTTCAAGTGCGACCTCTGTCCGCAGGTGTTCGTCGTATCGGCAAGTCTCCAGGTAAACTTAAAGTTGAGGCGCCTGACGTGCGAAAGGAGAGTGGTCGTGGAGGGAAGGGCGAGTTAATTTTCCCCTGCAGCTCACAAGCGTATTCCGCAACGTACTATGCACGAGAATTTCGCATTCCGCACCCGCGCGAATGCGGCGGTCGCGGTAAGGAATGGAAGCCGCGACCTCTAATGCTGCTGCAGAAACCCATACCCACTGAGTAGCTGCGGCGGCTGTCTTCAGGTAACGCTTCTAAATTAACATCCAGGGCCGCCATAAGAATTTCTCAAAGATCGCTGCATCAGTTGAATTATGGATATTTCTTTGTTCTTCGCCGCTCAATGATCCTGATGACAACGTTGGCAAATAATCGCTTGCGCGACTGACGAAGTGCGCAAAGAGATGGAATATTGAAATTTCCTTGCCCCATATTTCAGCTTCGACTCTTAAACCGAAGCTTTTTATATATATATATACGAAGGGTATATACGGTATATAAGCTGGCAAACCGGCTTATATAACCAGTATGCTGACCGACAAAGTTAGCGCTGGTAAGAGCACCTTTGCCCTACGTGAAAACAGAACCCCCTACCTAATATACAAATATCTAATGTAAAGTTCGCGTATCTCTAACGCTCACTAACCGCTTAATGTAACAGCGCATCATGTTGAACAGATTCTTTGACTGACTTGACTTGCTTTGCTTTGAACATTCGATGTGTGCCTCTCGAAGTGTGCCTATTCTTGGCCAAACACCCAGAAAGGGTTTGTGCCACTGGGAAACACGAGGTACAGAATCCTGAAATGCTGCTTAGTAGCTGTCGTACTTTTCTGTGCCAAAAATCATCATCACAATTTAACCCTTGACAAGCAAGGAAGGAAGCAGAAATAGAGAGAAAGAGCATCACACACCGCCTTCGCCCTCTGAACATGGCTGTGGTGACGTCTCACACTGTGCACCTGCCCGGTTTGGTGCTCTCACTTCGGCATATCTTGTGAACTGTGTAGTGCATAAATATAATCTTCCCACAATGTTAAAGTTGTAAATTTGGAAGGGCATAAACGTAAACATTGCATAATATAACAGTTAGCACTGAATACAGTGAACGAGTGTACGCAACTCCGTTAATTTATAGAACTTATTTAACCACTTTACTTAGGCGCCCTTGCACAAAGATACCAACATATGCGTTGGATCTGCATAATCTTTCTTTTTTTTTAAGCGCCCAGCAATAGAAGCGTCAAAGCTAACGCTGTGGATTGTGCTGCAGGGGTAGTCAATCAGCCGTCTTGTTCGGGCAAAACAATGATCGCACTAAACGCAAGAACAAAAGTTAAAACATAGGACGCCCGAGCATGTTCTCCATATGGAGGGCTGCTATTTTAGCGAATTTCGCGCTATACATTGAAACTCTTTTGTCACGCGTTAAACAACAAAAATGCGCTTTTACCGAGTAGCAGACTGCGTACATGGGCCCGAATTCAGGAAGCTTTTCGTTTGTAAGTGGTCTTTGCCGTTGACCGGCGGCCTCTTCTAATATGTACAGCATCAGTATTGGCTAGGATTTGCACTTACGAACAGAATTATATTGCAAGAACATTTTGTGAATACGTGCCCTGATTCTTACGAAATAAATACCATATCACGTAATGAGGATTCGCCAGAACATTTTTAAGTATAGTAGCAGACTTGCAAACTTCTTCTAGAAGAATATTCCGCTTTTCAGACTAGCAATCATGATTTGCAAAGCCCGTATCTGAATGGTTAGGCGTTACGTAGAAGTCTTTGTTAATATAACTCTCGCGGTACGCGATTTTAAAACGTGGAGCGTTCCTAGAAATTTCGCCGATAAACGCATTGCATTCATCGTAAACAAATGACCTAGGCTTGCCTTTCTGATATTATCACCCTAATAGCGGGTACATCCGGGCCTTAAGAGTCTATCTTTACTTACGCCTGATCCTCCTCGTCGAAATTCCTGAGTGGATATTTAACGGATTCTAAGCGGATTTGTTCCGCTGCTTAGACTGAACCTTTGCGACAAAAACTACAAGTACGCTAGCGCCATCTTGGGCGTTTCTATAAGGTGAACGCGTTATCTATAGGAGTTCATCATGCAAAAAGTAAAACTTGAACTAGTGGAACTTAACTTCCGGAAACTACTGAGTGCATTACGAGGGACGCCGTAAGAGAGAGCTCCGATCCATTTTAAATGCACACACGTCATAAACGTGCGCATAGAGAGCACGGTACACGAATGTTTTACATTCCGCCCCATCGAAACGGGGCCGTCATGTCCGGCAGTCGAACCGGCAACCTCGCGATAAGCAACGGGACGTCAAAATGATAAGGAAAATAAGCGACCTCTCTAAATAAGGAAATGCGACCGGATCTTCAAGAGTAGCTAATAAACTTCAAAAGGAGTCAAAGATCGCTCATCAAGCGACGGAACGAATAATGGTGGACGTAGCGTTAGGAGATAGGAAGAGAGCAGCACGCATTCACGACCAAATGTGGCTGCCTGAGGTTCCACTCGAGATTAAGGGGAAAACGGAGACGTGGAATGACCTATGCTTGACCAGACCAGGTAACTCGCGGGACATTAGAGCAGGGCAGCAAAATGATAACGCGATGGGCATTAAAGAAGAAAAAAAGCACAGTCGCGTTAGATGACTACATTAACAACTCAGATAAGTAAATTTGCAGCTACACAGATAATGAAGGCTGACGCGGGACAGACGTAATGGTGAACCTCTGGAACGAGACCGTCCTAAAGTACGCTTAAACAAGGCTAGGACGATGATGATGGTGACAATCATCATGACGACGACGATGGCGACAGTGGAGTTGATTGCTATGGAAGCGAAGGAGCTTGTGGTGCCATGAATAGAAATGATGATTATGATGACAATGGGACTGCGGAAAGCACACCCACCGTGGTAGCACACCAGCCGCGGCGGCTGCATTCCGACGGCAAAGGAGTTGAATTCTGGAGTTTTACGTGCCCAAACCACTATTCGGTTATGAGGCACGCCGTAGTAGGGGGATTTCAGAATGATTTTGACCACTGGGGAACCTCTAACGTGCCCCTAATGCACGGCACACGGGCATCTTTTGCATTTCGTCCCCATCGAAATGCGGCCACCGCAGCCGAGATTTGATCCGGCAACCTTGTGCTTCTCTCATGCTTAGATTTAGGTGCACGTCAAAGGACACCAAGTGGACAAAATTACTCCGGAGCGCCCCACTGCGACGAGCTATCAAGACCGTGGTTATCGGCACGTAAATCCCCAGAATGGTTTTTAGGAGAACCACGCCTTGGAGCCCCTCAGATGGGGCAAGCCGCCCGAGCCAGAACAATTTCAGCTTCCTCACATTTGGCGAAGCATTCGGGGACACTTCTTTTCTCCCTCGCCGCGTTCGAACCGCAGGTGCACCGACGCGCCCACGACGAGGACAAGCCGTCGCAATGCCACGTCTGCCTCGCCCAGTTCCCCGACAGGAGCACGCTCCGGAAGCACGCGCTCGCCAAGCACTCGGACCGGCCCTTCATGTGCGACCTGTGCGGCAAGACGTTCTCCATGCGCGCCGCGCTCAAGAACCACCGCTACGTGCACGTGAGCTCGCGCAGCTGCGCCGCCCAGTGGAACAGTTCCCGGCCTCCACCCCCGAAACTGACGACGCCGTGCGCGGTCCAGCTGTGCAAGGTTGAGCCTGCAGACGACACCTGCGTGGAACAATCGCCGCCGGTGACCGGAGCTTCGCCCGTCTGACGTTGTCATGGCAACTGCGGGACACGTGAGAAGTTTCGGTATGACGTAACGGCAATGGATGTAGCCGGACGGCGCCAGTGTGAGAGGCCCTTTACCGAATGTCGAAGCAGCTCCAATGAGGCGTCAGATGTGCTCGTGTTTGTTGGTCGTCGACGCTTTACGCGGCTGTCGCAATAAAGCGCCTCGCTTCGTTTAGTCGGCTCGATGAGTACGCACATTCTCACAAACTTGTTAAGTAGGTGCCGCGGTGCTCCAGACTGAAACTACTACAGTTAAAACTCGATCTAACGAAGCCCGATTTTACCAAGTTCCTGATCTAACGAAGGAATTTCCATTCCCCAGAGGTACCCATAGGGTTCAATGTTGTCATCAACCCGAATTACCGAAACTAACTTGGCCGAACTCGATATAACGAAATCTCTCCTGAAACAATGAGTAAGGAAAGTGGGGACTTCTTTGTAATTTTGACGCCGACGATTTTTTCTTCGAGCCTGAGCTCTGAACCTAAGGCGTTTAAATATCTAGGCGCCCTAGTCGTGGCTAGCTTTATTTTGACGAGGCTGCACGCCACGCCCATGCACGGAACTGGGGACTCAACACCGCCTCGGTAGGGGCGGCGGTGGTTGCTTTCGTTATTTCATGATTTATGTAAAAGATGGCCGAATTAGCGGCAAATACGATGCAGCGGAACCTTTCGCGCGTCGCTACGTTACAATCCTAAATTTCTATATATTATCTATTATGGAGTTCCACGTGCCAAAGCCACTTTCTGATTATGAGGCACGCGTAGTGGAGGACTCCGGAAATTTCGATCACCTGGGGTTCCTTAACGTGCACCTAAATCTAAGTACACGGGTGTTTTCGCATTTCGCCGCCATCGAAATGCGGCCGCCGTGGCCGGGATTCGATCCCGCGACTTCGTGCTCAGCAGCCTAATACCATAGCCACTGAGTAACCACGGCGGGTTCCTAAATTTCGAAGGACCGAAAAAAAAAAACCCTTCTCGATTCTAGAAACTTCCCAATTTAACGAAATAATTTGAGCGTAGTCATCACTTCGTCAAATCGAGTTTGAACTGTATACCGGCCAACGTTAGCGAAGCTCTTCAGTGAAAAAAAATATATTTAAAAAACAAGGCGGACGATTAATTATAACATCTAGGGGGGTTCGGTCGTAAGAAGTCTGTGGAACGAACACCGTACGTTTTAAAACCGTATCTTACACCGTGTTTTCTTTTTCTGTAATCCTTTTTTCGTTGAACAGCTTGGCTTAACGTTAGCTGTGACACGCTACGCAGCATGCGGCAGCTGGTCGTTCTGAAATACGTTACAGGGAGACAGTCTGCGCCCGCAAGCAGACGTATACGGACCACTGACATGCCGAAAAAAAACTGAATTTATTCGTAATTCAGGCGCACATACGTAAATGACGAGTGCACAGGAAAGTGTATAGAATGCTAAGTGCGGACTGAAGTCCTCAATTTAAAGTTCCATTCATAGGCGGAGACTAAAATCGTCTTTGTCGCAGAATCCTTGGTCCGTATAGTTTTGCTCAGGGGGACTATAGAGTGCACGAGCTCACCACTGACTCAAAAAGAATGCGCGCCGGACGATGTACAGTGATCGATAGTTTTTAAAGACGAGTTCCTCGGCCTTTACGACTGCCTCCTCGTCGACTCGACAGCCCGCTTCCCCATCACCTCAAACACTTGTGCGGCATCGAGTTAAAATGCAAATTCTGCCTTCGAATCTATGTAAAAAGTAATGAAGAAATTTGAAGTATTCTGCTGTTTAGATGCATCGCGGAACAGCGTGGGGGCTCCAGATTAGGTGCAACCGCCTGCGATTTCTTGACGTCCACCCAAACCACAGAACATGAGCGTCATTGTATTCCACCGCCATGGGCACGCGGCCGCTGAATCGAACCTGCGACCTCTATCTCAGCAGCGCAACATCATATCCACTGGGCTGCCGCAGCAAGTTTACCGTTTGCTTCCTCCCCAACTACGCCAACTCTCTACCTCACTTAAGTCCAATGGTGAGGACGAAGACGGTGATGAGGAGGCACGTGATCTGCGGCACGACAACGGTTATAGTTGCGCACTGGAATGGAAGGACTGCTGTCACAACGAAATCTTGCTTTCGCGTCAGCCAACTAGGGTGCCTGCGCACGCAAACAGGCTTCAGAACACCCACTATACGAGCGCGTCCACGAAAGACCTATAGTTTACAAGGTGTGCCTTCGCCGGGCCTTATACGGTAGGCGGCATATAGAGGGTATCCCAACTAAAGTTAGCCGAGCTGTTAAACAAAACATCTAAACATACTGTGCATCATGCGATTTTAAGACCTATACTTATAGCGTTCGGAAGTGGGAATAACCCCCAGGTGGGAGTATAATGCTTGTCCTCTAGCGACCCCCCGGTTGGGAGCTTATTATGCTCCGTATGATCGGAGTAGAATTTTCACTCCGTGCGAGCAGAATTTTCGCGTGGAACCATGGGAGTTTATTTTCTGTCTTTTTTTTTTTTTACTTCGCCTTGGACGGAGTTTTTCGAGGTGCAGCGGGAATATAAAGAAGGTATCGCGTCAGTTTGCGTGAAGATTTTTATATGCGGTGGCTACTGGTCGAATTTCGAAATATGAACACAAGACCGAGTCACATTAAGTGAGACAAGTCAATGAAAGCACATAAATCATGACATACATAAACATTTGAGAATCGCGCTATGCAGCTCTTTGAAAGACATCCAACGTACACGCGACACTCAAGAAGCAACGCTGCCAGTATATATAGACACAATATTGTGTGCCTCGAAACCGCCTAGTGAGCAGCTGTGCTGTTTTCAGAATTACGACTCACATGCTCGTTCATACGAGATCTGCCTCCCGGAATTCATAGAAGACCTCGATCAACACTAAACTGTTAATTCAGAACAGTGAGAAAACAAAGTTGATGGCATAATTTTTCAAATTTAGCATGCCATTATGTGAGTGTTGAAGCGGCTTCACACACTGCCGGCGTTCGCGGCCAAGTAGTGCGTTAGTTACAGTAAGCAAGAAAAATGTAAGCGCGTGCGCTTCATGGCAAAATTAACTGCGCGAAATATTGGTAGCGTAGCAACTTCTTAGGTGTGGACATGACTCGCAGCAGCCGACGCAACAGCGAAAAGTGCGTAGTCATACATTCTTTAGACCGCACTACTCGCTTAGCGTCCAAGCAATGTCTCTCTATTGTGAAAAGGAGCTACATCACTGATCTGTCGAGCGAATTCTCACAGTCGGAACCAGCAAGCACGCTTCTAAATCAGTGTCTGAGATGGGGCATAGTGTTAATGCAATATCGGAAGCAACGACGTTATCAAAACAGAAGTGCGCGATAACAATTCGATTCACATCGCTCAGTAAGAAGCTTCATTTATAGTACGCATACTTATGTCCTACCGTTTTCCTTGGGCGAGGATATCCGCTCGCAGATACATAATAACAATTGCTTCCACTCCGGTCTTTCTCACTTACAACACAGCACCGCAACGAAACTTGGAGTATGACATTCATGTACGACTAGCACGGACGTCGTCGCTCGAACAGTGGCTGCTGTTGCCATTGCTAGTTGTCCTTTCAGACATTACATCAGACGTTGTCAGCACGTACTCACAAGGACGTAAAAGTCACGTTTCACGTACTGAAGAACACAAGCCATGGTGACGCAGCATGAAAACACAGTCAGAAACTTGTGTCGACATCCTGAATCAATGAGCAGCGTGGAGGTACACCTAAGCATTTTCCGCAGTTGAAAACGTTGCTCTTGCATTCATCGTTGTCACCAAAGTGATCGCAGCTAACGTACGTGATGTTGAGATACAGTAAGCTTCAGACACACCTATAACACTTTCTGGAAGGAAATGCAGGAAACAAATGACGAAAAGCTGTCACGGAACGCCACTTCACAGATGTAAACAAACCGTCAGCCATGAGCACTGCCGACTCTGTCGAACGCGGCCGGTCGTTGGCGCGGCGCACAGCCTCATGGGAAGACCCACGTGACCAACCTGTCACGGCGGGTGGAGTTCTTTAAAACTCCCTGTGCACAGGAGGGTTATACCTTTGATTACCGGAAACCACAGGTCTTATAATTTTATTTAGCACAGTGATTTTTCTTATATTTCCGTCTTTGAACAGCGTTAGATGGGAAACATCTATACAAAATGCAGGTAAGCCCAGCTTTCCCTTCGAGCGATAGTTATTTTTCATGCGCGTTCGCGGAGCGTATCGGGTATTAAATGCGCAGACGGAGGCAGAGGGGCTAAGGCGAGTTCTTGAGCGTGGTGTATATTTACGGAGACATGCTTTATTTCTTCTACAGATTATTAAAAAAAATATCTGCGTTCAGTGTTCCTTTGTTCTAGCTCGAATTTTGCAGCAACATCGCATAACAGGGCCCGGATGACTCTGTATAAAGGTTGGCACTGTTATACTTGAGAAATTTTCAAAAAAAGAAGAGCTAAGCTGCCTTTGTCCATGCTTCTTTCCTGTCAGTGTGTGTGGTATCGAGAACATGGTGGCTGTGACGTCACGTGGTCACTTGCGCCGTTTCTGCACGGAAAAGCATGGCCTTCGAAAGTATTCGTCCCTACTAGTTGTAAGAAGACAAGGGAATAGGTAGACATCGCGAATGGTGTCGAGAACATGATGGGTGGGACGTCACGTGGTCACTTGCGTCGTTTCTGCACGGAAAAGCATGACCTTCAAAAGGGGTTGTCGTTACTAGCTGTAAGAAGACGGGATTACGTAGACATCGCGAATGCCTCAAAAGAAGGCAAATTTGCCCTTCTTGTCTCAGTAAACAGTCAAGTAACTGGCGCACGTGTCGCATTTAACGATCCAAACCATAAAATGTGATCTTGCTTCAAAATGTGCGCTGTAAGGGAGCAGCGGTAAAGGCAAAACAATTCATTGTGATGACTCAGAAACCGATCATTTGTGATGCAGCCCTTCACTATACTTGTGTCACACGTTTGGATTATGTCTCAGCATCCGGCCTCGTGGCCTCGCGTGTTCTCCGGGTGTCGGGGTGTTCGGCAATCATAAACGTCGACGAGAGACTCACGTTACGACGCCTCTCATGCTACAGCGCTGCAATGGACACACTGAAATTTGTTCATGAATGGGAAAATAAATTTTCCTCTACGCAGTACTCCGTGGTAGTCATTATTGGTGCTTTCACTATATCCTCGCGCAAGTGCTGCCGCGCAGGCCGAAGAGCTGATGTGCAAAGCAATGTAGGTTAACCATTTGCATAAATGCAGTTCATAATATTTATGATGACTAGGCTACATGCTAAACTATCAGTCACTGAGTTCGTGTGCATTGCACAAAATTTCAGTCTGCCATTTCTGGGCTCGCATTTCTTTCTTTTTTTTTTGCATACTATTGTAAGCAAGCGATGGGGCATCTTTCATCAAATGTGCCATTGTATGAGTTGACCGTTTTGCCTTACCTCTGGTCGTGTATTTGTTTTTAAAGCAAAGCTTCCTCTGCCTCTTCTCTCGACATCCGGGCGCTGCTGCTGCTGCTGCTGCTGCGGTCTTGCTTGCGCGCGCCGCTGGGTTTCTTGCAACACCACCAGATGGAGCCCGCCTCCATGCTACCGGCCGGCGCTGCCGCGGCAGCGTTTCACAGTTCGTGCGTAGGCACGTGCTGTGCTTGCTTTCCTCTGCGGCAATAATGCAGGTGCTTTGCAGGTAGCGTGCTGGGCTATCATAGTGTAAACATTACTATCGTGCACAGCCTAAAGAGAGCGCTTGCAGCTGGCGTCTCAACAGCGTGCTGGCCACGTATAGAGAAGGAGCACGTAAGCACGCATCGACAAAATGGCTCAGCGTCCAGGACACGCAGGCCCGAATGAAGCGTCGCGCGGAACAGGAGCGTCTTCGCTAAGCAGCGAAACAGGGTGCAGACCGCGAATGTGCGTACACAATGTACGCACACAAACATAAAATTAATTGAATTACGTATAGCCCCATAATTCAATTAAAGTTTAACACTTCTGCCACGTCAATCAAAGCAAACAGCATACAAAGCTTCGCTTACATCGACTGTCGCAGTGCGTGGGATCCGCCATTTTTTTTTCCTCCATCCACCCCACTAGTATAAAGCGTGGAACTCCTCGCGGAATTTCTGCGTCTCAAAACTGTGAACGAAACTAGGCGACAGCTAACAACCTGCACTAGCAGAGGTGTGTCATTAAGTGTGCGCAACATAACAGCAAGGTAAAACGCGTGGCCTTCAAGCTTTATATTCCGACAGCAGCTCCAGATCACAATCGACAGCAAGCGCAAGAAACCCTATCTTGTTGGAGGCTGTGCACCATCATGATGTCCTACGGCCATCGCTTGTCTTTAAGCAAGCTTTTGCTTCTTTTGTATGTATATAGATCCACTTAGCAGTTCACAATCGCTCCAGATTAAAGAGAAGTTTATGTATACGAAAATAATCTAACACAAACAAGTTACGTACATACCAGGAACTATTTCATGCCTGTTTCCTAGACTAGTTACTACATCAAGCTGGTATTCTAACAATGTCTGTCAGTACCACGCTTGGCAGGTTACAGGCTGCTTGTGTACACCTACTTACGTAGGTCTTCCATGTTCGTCCGGCCAAGAAAGAGAAAAGGGAACGGCAGTATTGTGCCAAAAGAAAGGTTATCACTTTTTCAACATTTTTACGTTGCAAGTAATCAAAATATTACGATTTATTCTAGTCGACAGCAACACGAAACATTATGCACATTAGTCTTCAGGCATAATGCGGCTTGCATTTAATTGAAAACGTAGAAAGAAATTTTAAATGGCACTGAACAAAATTTACAAGCTTTCTTTTTTTCTTCTCGTCATAGTAGGCTGGTAAGACGCGCATTTCATTTCCATCCTCCGAGTGGCCCACGTGACTGGCGTCGGCAGATCTTGTAGGTAGCCGAAACAGCTGCCGAAATAGCCCCAACGTCACGTGGCCAGCGCACCGTGCCTACACCGCGCTCAAACTGCACGGGGTTCAAACTGAGGTTTATTCACACTTCTGTTGGACGTTACGTGAGTACCACCGGCAAAAATGTGTTAGAGCAGGCAACATAGGAATATTAAATATTGCAGCTCGCATAATTCACTTTCTTTTTTTGCACATTCCAGTGATTAGCCGAACGATACACAGCCTCTGTGCACCTAGTGCGCTCGTACGGTGGCACCGCCGTTCCGCTACATCTAGCGCCAAAAGCACGCCTAGCGGAGCGTGATGTGGATGTTCATTCGCAAAGCGCCATAGCCACCAACGAGATAGATCTGCAGTCAGAGCATTTGAAAAAGGAACTGTTTCCAAACAGGCCCTCAGACTTATTGGGGGCAAGGCAATCACGCACCACTTCATTTATTGGTTTCCGGCACATCAGGGTCAGATAAACGGTGCTCCTCCCAACCTCAACGAGTCGGCTCACGGGGCTGCGCGTGAACTTGCCCACCGCGCTACCCTCGACCAATCGGAAGCCGACTACCCAGAGAACAGGGACACGTCCTCCACCTACAACGAGATTACTAAACACTACTATCTCAGCCGTAGAACCTACTTTGTTCCTCATCCGCGCCTCAATAGAGCTCAAGCATTAACGCTCCGTCTACTACAAACGAATACCTATCCGAATCCGTCGCTCTTACATAAAATCTATCCGGATACTTACACCAATGTTACCTGCCAAGTGGAGAAATAGCCACGTTAGACCACATGCTCTGGCGGTGTGCCCGGTCACGCTCTATCATCAATAACAGCTCGGCCAGTTGGAGGGGGTTCTCCGCAGCCCTCTTCTGACTGACCAACTCTGTGCTGTCCAGCAGGCCCACGATGCAGCCGAGAGGGTCGGCCTTCCGGTTCACACGTGGGAGCGGCCCGCTTCGTCAAGACTCACGATCTGCAGGACTTCTTTAAAGTTTCACCATACCGTACCATACCATACCAACGCGATCTCGGTTGAGCCGGCGCTTTCGTGGCAGGGAAAAAAAAATTTGCGCCACCCTCAACGAAGTGCGACGAAATATCTCATCCCTTGTAAAGTCGTCGCAAGCTGCCTCCTCAGATTCCTTCTCTACGTTTTTGAGTCATTAATGCGTGAGCAGTCTTTGGCGAGTACCCCAGCAAAATCTGCCCGTCCTGTGACGCGTTATGTCTGCGAAATAAATGCATAATTGTACAAATTAACGCACGTAAGCGTTATAATAGTATAATAGCATATAATTGATAGCGTTAGGAAAAGAAAGAACTGGTTACGCCGTCGCAGCGTCAAGGTCGTAACAAAAGAAAGTAAAGAAGTTAAGAGGTTTAGTCCTTATACTAATGCAATAGTACATGGCTGGTAGCGCTAGAAAAAAGAAAACTGGTTACGTCGCCGTCATCGAATTAAGATCGTAACAAAACAAGAAAAATAAAGAAGTTAACACATGTAATCATTATAATAGTGTAATAGATTATTGGTAGCGATGGGTAGACACGCATAAGTTAGCTAAACAAGTGAGCAAAAGCGAACTGTAGCAGCGGAGCCAAAGAATGCTTACGCATTAGTAGACAAGCCTCACGACTTTGTTTTTTTATTTTTTCGTTACCATGGTCCCATCGCGTGCCACCGACGGGACACCTCACCTTCGTCGTACGTGGTATTTTGACGTTTATGTTGTGCTAACGTGCTCGCCGCAGGCTAGGACCGCGACCCTTCGATTCGTTAATCCGCTCTCGTGTCGACGCGGTTGATTCGATGACAGCTGCCTCGATTATGCTCGCGCTTTTCCACTCCTAATTAGTACACTCTGTCGTAACGAGCGCGAGAAGGGATGGGAAGATGTCCTCGCACCGGACGGCGTCATTGTTCGGTGAGTGCTGTATCCGATGTCGCGCCCTGTTTGGTGCGTGTTTCGTCGAGTTTTAAAGTTGTTTGGCGCAGTACAGCGCGTTTATCCGTGACAGTGTCCCGACTCAGTCCGACTCAGTTCTTGACGTCGCACCGATTCGATTACTTCAGTGGAGGCGCTGGTATCGGCGTGGTTATCCCCGCGCGTGTCTCCTTACGACTATACTGCTGCGGCAATAGGGCAGGTATCGTCGTTGCGAAGACATAAGACATGGATAATAATTATTTAAATCTGAAATACTGTTGCAAGAAACTGTCAAGGGTGACTGAATGAGCAACTAATTTCTGGTCAGGAAATGGTAAACAATGCAGTTTGAAGATGTAACCATACTGCCTAAAATATTGCATGTGTGTCGCGCTGTGCGAATAACAGCATTTCGTTACAATTACTTGGAACTTTTATTCTATGGTTATTGAACTGGACATTTTGTCCTTCCTTTATCAGTTGTCTGCGTGCCGTGATAAATGTGGGCAAACCTACTCTTCATTATTTTACCGGTTATAGCCGAGATGCGAACAAGCTTAACAAGTTTGCGCTTTCAATTCCCTACTTTTTTATTAATAATGAAGGTTGAATTTAGTTTGTTAACGTTGCCTGTTAATTTATTTGTTTAGTTTATGAGTGCTGTGCTAAACAACAAAAGGCGGATACATCTTGTCCTACTTTGTGTACTTGAAAAACAGGTCTGAAACCGTAATATGCGCGTTTGTCAATGAAAGAAGGCGACTGATGTTTTGTGTTGCACGTGGATATTGTTGTTTTCCTCTTGGCTCATGTTTAATCATGAACGTCAGGAATTGCTAAAAGTGACGAAGCACCTACAGTGCGCGACACGCAAGAAAAAATAAGAAAACACGTAGCGCGCAGGATAAAAACAAAAGAAAAAGAAAGTCTGCAGAAACTCCACTGGAGTCGTCAAAGTAAGCGTAGGCATACCCTCAAATTTCAGTTGACCCACCCCCAAATTCCAAGTTGGCCCACCCCCCAATTTAATTTGGCCAATTTAAGTTGACTCACCCCCAAATTTCAAGTTGTCCCAGCCCCAAGTACAAAATTGGCCCACCCCCACATTTACGTTGGCCCACCCCTAAATTTCAAAGTTGCCCAACCCCAAATTTCGGCTGGCCCACCCCTAAATTTACCGTTGGTCCACACCCAAATTTCGAGTTGGCCCCTCCCCCAAATTGCCGTTTGGCAACCCCTAAATTTCAAATTGGCCCACCTCAAATTTCAAGTCTACCCACCCCGAAATTTCAAGTTGGGCCAGCCCCAAATTTCAAATTGGCCCTGCCTCAAATTTCAAGCTGATCCAGCCCCAGATTTCAAGTTGGCCCACTCCTACGCTTCGCCAATCATATTATGTGTAGCGCTATATATCCCTATGGTTATGCATAAGTTCATTATATGAGTGCTCTCTCTGATCAGCTGTTGCTTTTTTTCTTTAATTATTCCTCATGGCTTGTAAAGCTACCAGTCATCTACATTTACACTATTACAACAATTGCCTTCACAAATTACGCATTCTTGTGCAGATACAAGACATGACACGTTTCGCGTTACGGATCGATTTTGCTGGGGTACTCGTGAAAGAATCATTAAAAGAAACTAAAGCCGCCGCATGCGAGGCGGCAAGCGGCGGTAATATAGAAAAAAATTGAGGAGTCGTTCCACCCTGTGAATGCGGCTGCCCGGCAAAGCTGTTATGGTTGTATAGATTATGTTGCTATAGGGGTTTGTTGGTATATAACTATACACGTATTTACGTATATATAATTTAGGCAAAATACAAAGAAATATCACACGCGCACTACGTCATGCGACATACATGGACAGAGCTACCACCGAGGGGCTTTTACGACGCTGCTCTAAAGACGCAGGTGTTGTCGACGCAGCTGCGACGGAGCGCTGTTTAGACGCAAGTGGCCGTTATACCGAGCCTCGACTTGAGCCACGATACGTACTGACCAGAGCGCAGTCCAAATGAGTGCATGAAACAAAACACGTTTGTTTGCAACTTGCAATTAAGCATACTTCCTAGTTAATTACTAGACTTTTAGTGCGACAGCAATTACGTGGACACTCCAGGCGTATTTCTGCCGTCGCCGTCGCCGTGAGGTTCCGTAGGAGTGAAAGCGTGCGAGGTTGAGCCAGCGAAGGCGGTTCAGTCTTCCGTGCGCCAGTGAAGAACGCGGTTCGGATGCGTGTCCTCTCCTGTGGCGCGTGAGGCAGGAGGGTGAGGTAAGGGAGGAGGGGCGCTCTTCTCCGGCGCTGCTACGGTTCTTCGATGGCCTCCTCGCCCGCCGCTCCGTACAGAGTGGAAACAACCGCGGCAACTACTACGGCGTTGACGACGCCTTTGGCGGACGCCGTAGGAACGCGTTGCCGGAGCTCGTGCGTTTTGAAAGCGGTCGGCGACGTGGCCAATGTGCGCGCCCGCGCGGGCCTCATCTTCAAACGATCTACGATGCTTACAGAGTGCGCGTAGTGCCGGTAGCTTCGTGTGCGCTGTGCTTTCCACGTTTCGTACGCGTTGAAGCGACATACGCATGGAGGTCAACTGGCTCGCGGCTGCTGCCACGATTGCAAACTCCAGCGTTTTCACAGACAGTTTCCGCTGTCGTCGAGCAATGTATGTTCATGTTTACCTGTGCACGCGTGACACTGTGCTGGTTAATTTAGTTAAGACACGTTGACGGGCTAGTTGGTTTCAATCCACGATTGAATGTGTAAGTGCGACTGAACCGGGACGAAGAAAGAAGCAGGCACACAAAGGCAAGGCTGTCTCCATGTGCCTGTATCTACGTCCTCGTGGAGCCACGCGTACGCATTCCATCATGGTTAATTTAGTAAGTAAACGAATGTTCACCAGTTTATACGGCCGATAAAGCTACTATCCTTACTTCGTACAGCTTTCTACTACTTTGCTATCGCAATCGGTGCTTCGGCTTTCCCGTGGAGCTGCGAATTTTTATTCTAGCAGACAAACATGAGGCTGTCCGTTTCCCTCCCGTAGCAGCCCATATATTGGCAGCAAACCGAAATTGCCCAATATTTACAACTTCGCACTACGTAATTATAAAAAGTACATAAAACTCGGCATAATGTTATAGTCGTCTTAGAGCCTAAGTGTCATATAATTTGTATCGGGATAGTTCTGATAAAACAAGAGTTGCAGCCCTGTCCTCTAACCATACTCCCTCCGTAAATGCCCATGTATTGACAGCGGACGGTAATTCTGAAACGTTTACAAATTCACTATTAGCTAACCAATTATGACAAGTAAATGAAACTCGGCATGTTCATAGAGTCGTCTTAGCGGCTAATTAGAGTATGGTTTTTTTTTTCTTTTTTCCAGGATACCTACATTATATTGAGAGCCACAGAGCATTTGCGAGAAAGTTTGCTTTGCAGAGGGTAGCCATTTTTCCAGAGGGTAGCCATAGACATCTTCGCTGTAAAAAAAAAAAAAAGACTAAAGAAATGAAGCACGAAGGTGGTGCTCCAGGCGCTCTGTGCCGCCGCACGCCATACATGGCGCGCCACTTGTTCCGTTAAAAGCAGCAGCGCACGAACATGACCTTAGTCCCACGTAAGGAAAAACCTCGGCCCCAAACGATACTGGCGTAATAGGAACAGAGCTGCACACGTTTCACCTCTACCATTCCTAACACAGCGTCATGCCTCGCCGTGCCTGCGGTGCTTCGCGCATTGGCATTCAAACACATCGAAGAACGCGCTGCGCAGCGTTCGTGTCGGCGCGGGCGTTCAGGCGCACGAAAGACGCCGACCCACCGGGACGCACCTCGCGTCTCTCTCACGTGTAGCCGCACCGGCGCTGGCCAGTTTTCAGACGCCGTGCTTCGCCGAGCGGAGAAGTCGCCCTGGAAGCGCCGTCTTTTCACCCCCGACGTTTTCAGCGAAGCACGTGGAAGCCGCACAGCGCCGAAGCGACTCGAGCGAGCGATATACTAAAGGTACGCATTCGTGTACGTAACGCAATCTGCTGAGGCTGTTTTCGAGGTGTATGATTTGTGAAATGCAACTTTAACGGCGTCTTTCATTCTGTTCGACCGCGTGCCGGAATGGTACCCCAGAAATTTGCGGCCTTCGTGCATGCCACCCTGAGGAGAGCGATTCGCATGTATGTTTACAAAAACGTACATATGGGTTGAACGGAAGTGCACAGCGCGTATGCCATGCGCTATTAATTACCCCGTTTAAACACTCGGTGTTTTCGTGTTTCTTTCCCACTGGATATACAATACCGCCCTCACGCGTGTCTGTAGTGTTGTATGTATACGTCCCAGCTTGGCGATTATTTTCGGTAGAGCGTGAATGCAACTCACTGCCGCGGTGCTAACGGCAAATCTCCGCGCAGCATAGCTCACATGCGAACGCGTTTGCAAATGATTGCGTCCCCCACTAAAGCTCTAGCGTAAGAATTTTAGCACCGCGATGAGGAAAGACTGGAACTACGTTAAGTGTGATCGCCTCACCCTGTATACCACTGTTGCAGTGGGGTCATGACCTTGCGTCGCCGATAGGTCGCAAATAGGCACGCGAAACTGCAGCCGCCTGAGTTTCTCAGAAATACTGTACACTCTCATTAAAGCCTTGAGAGTTCTACCGCAGTAAAGGTCGTTCATTCGTTGACAAGGGTAGCTGGCCTTCGCTTTTCTTTCTTTTTCTTTTCTTTCTTTTTTTTAGTGCAGTGTACATGCTTTGAACATAATTCTTCCCGCATTAATATTCGTCCTCAGCCTCGCATGCAGTTTATTTCTTTGACACTGTGCAGCGTTTTTTCTTTTTTTTTTTTTTTTGCAGCACGCAACCTTAGAGCAAGGGGAAATTCACAGAGCATAGTTGTTCACAACAATCCAAATGTAAGGCTGCCGAAATTTTACAGCAAATCTTTCACGCCATTTCTCTACGGTTAAGGGTAGGTAGTTCCACAGCAGTCTTCGCGCGGTCGTGAGGGATGGCGCGCGGCTTGCTTCTTATCCAATCAACCAAAGAACAGCCATAGTCCCGAATCTTTGCTTTGAAACGTCGTTTGCAATGAGTATAAAATAAAACTCCCCCTGCCACATTTCAAGCAATAACTTAATCGCGCGGCTTCTTTTCTTGAAAGTAGTCACTATATATTGTTTCTTACGTCACGTTTTCCCGGCTACACCCTGGAGGTCAGCTAGAAATTTGGGACGGCGGTGACTGCGCCTAACTGGGTTCCGTGGCAACGCTGTACGGTTGGGGTCAATAGAAACGGTCAGCCAGGAACGCGCTCGAACGCTGCGTGGCTGCTGCCTTTGAGCGAGACCGTGAGCCAGCAAACACGGTGGGATAACTCGGTTGTGCATCTTCACTGCCTTTGATGTATCAGTTGGTAGACTGGCACATATCTGTGAAATATTTTCAATGAATATTCTGATCGGTTACGCGCTTCGTACTAGCCAAACCAGCACTTCGGTTACAGCGATCTGGCAGTAACTTTGCTGACATTGAAGAGCTTGCAAGACGTTTACGGTGCTGTGTGCGCTCATTTGTATGCTCTGAAATCCTTGTGCGAGGCAAATGTTCGTAAAATGGTTAACAAATCACTTGGTGAATCTGTCATAAAGTACGAAATAACAATTTACGGCTATGCCTCTTCTAGTAGATTGAAGACAACCGCATCCTTAAAAGAATAGCCTCTAGCCTCTCTCATGGCACACTTGGTCATGGGAAGGATGTCTTGTTAAGCACGTACCAGTCGGACATGTTGTTTGTCGAGCAGAAAGTATTGCGTCACGCCATGTGTAAGAATTGTTTTTCTAATAATTTCAAAAACCCCAATGCCAAATCCTTCTGCTTACGTCAGATAAAAAACTATGTTGTACCTCGAGCGTACACCAACTACAGCAAGAGGACTCGAGCTCTGTACGTGCCAGCAAAGTTTAATAATTTGTATGACCGTGAGATCACAGGATCATTTAAACAAATAAAATTATTTCCAAGGTCGTGGGTGATACGTATTACGCATGTTTGTTCAACTTTCCTCCCTCAGATTTTTGTAAGCATGAGGCAATGATGGAGCACATCCGACAGAATGTTTTATACTACGTGCCATTTTGCATTTCTTACTATTGCATACAGTTTGTGCGAACCTAATTTCTATAGTTGTGTTTCATGTCAATGCATTTCTGTTTGATCTATTTCAGAGATATAGTATGTGTATGCCTTTTCAATATTACAGTAACTTTTTTTAGTTAAATCCGTTGTACACGTATTGGTACTACCTGCCATACTGCTCATCCTCGCACACAAGCACTGTTGTTTATGCGGGCTGGATTTGTAATTGTGAGAAGAGTGGATAAAATTATTATTATTATTATTATTATTATTATTATTATTATTATTATTATTATTATTATTATTATTATTATTATTATTATTATTTATTTATTTATTTATTTATTTATTTATTTATTTATTTATTTAAATTTATTCACTGCCTTGGTGCGGAAACACCTCGACATGCCTCTTACTTTTTTTTCCAGGGAAAAGGGAAAATAGTCAGTGAAGGTGTTGAAAACAGTGTCAGTCACGGCGAACCACAACGGCGAACGAGATTCGCGTAGTTACTGTTTTAGAGCCTTAGAGCCGTTAAAGGAGACCGCGATGTAACTAAACGTGACGACGACGAAAGAATAGCCATCGCATCTCCACGATTAACATACGTGCGTTTCAGAGCCAGTGCTGCGGCGGCCTCCCACTCGCTGCACTTAAGATTGTGTGCAGTAAAACTACCTTCACTAAAACGCACCCGCAACGGCAAAAACGCCGGTGTTTCGATGCGTTGTCTTACTGCACAGAACAGCGGCACCTCTGCGAGCAGGTTCGCAGCCCGGCAAGAACAGTGCATAGTTTCGAAATAGCGTTCTGGATATGTCAAGGCATTATGCTAGTGTTGGCATGTTAAACCAGAATGACCACAGGTTATCGAGGCGCGCACGAAACATCCATGTTTCATTGTAACTGCGCCTGAAGCTGCGGCGCTACCACAAGAGCTGAACGGTAAAACAAAAAGGAGTGCTGCCACGCCCAGTAATGAGCTACAACGCGCGATCACTCTGGCACGCGCTTGCGCGTTGTAGCTCAATCTGAGCGTGATTGCGCAACGTGCAATGTTTCGGTCTTCGGTGGGCTATACTTTAGGGGAACGCTGAGACATTCTCGAGGCTCGCTAACGGTCACTCTTCTCACGGTGCGCGATTTCAACAGGCTTGCTCCGAAAAAAAGGCTCAAATTACCAATACTTCACCGCAATAGCTCTGAATCAGGAACTTGAAATTCGCCGTACGCGTGCGCATCTTACGGATGTCTGCGAGCTAGCCGGACCGGCCAGTGTTCGCTTTGGTTTGTGTGGTCGGGCGATTAAGTGAGCGTGCTTCTTCTGCGAGTCAGTCAGTGTCTGCGTGTGCGTACCCGTTCCATATAAATACGCAAGCAGCAGCCTGTGCGTCGTCAATCCAATGACCGTGATGCATGCTTGCGAATGAGTCGTGTTTTCAGTCGAGTGCTGATGTTCTCGCGGCCGTTCTTGATCATGGCACCGATTGTACTGTGCCGCCCAATTCCCATACTTTAATATCTCTTTGTCCCTTACGTCGCTGCACCATCTTGATTACACGTATTTCTCCCGCCCTTGCCGCGAAAGTGCTCCGCCGTTCAGTCGACCTTCCACTGCATCATTACACTGACGAAGGCAAGCTCCCTTGTCGAAAGGTCGGTGCCAGTCTGAGGCTTTCCTTATTTATTTACCGCTGATCACTGGCTGTAAGCATGTGTTCTGTTAAGATTTCTTATAATAGCGTATTTTGTTCCTGTTGCGTATGGGCATTGCTTTAAAGAAATATGTACCTCTGCTGCTTCTGATTGCAAGTTCTCACGATAGCAGTATCGCGTTCGGGTGGAGGCCAGCGGAGTGTGTTTCGTAGGGATTGCTCCGCAGAACGTTGGTGTATCGCCGTTAGTACCTTTCAGAGGGCAAGCATGCTTCTGTTCGGTGCGCAGATGGACCCCGTGAAAAAGGAAGCGGCTGCCACAGCGTCGTCGCGCGCTCCCGGAGACGCGAGTGTGAGTCAGGCCGCGCGCAGCGCCGACATCAAGCCGCTGGTGCACTACGCCCGAAAGCGCCTGCAAAATAATAAACGCTGGCAGAACTGGTGGTCTTGGATGAGTAAGTAGGATAGCGTGGCTTCGCAAGCGTGCGGCCACTCGAAGCCGCTGCTCTGACTCGAACGCGATGAGTTCGCTGCTCACACTTGACCTTCATAACATGGCTCTGAACAGGGTACCACCCATACAGTTCGTACCCTTCAGTGAGAGAGTGGTGCGCCTTATCGTAACTGCTAGAGCCGAGCCGGCTTGGTTGTATTGAATTTTTTTTAAATTTTATCTTAAGGTGGCATCGATGTTCTTCGCGTGTGCTGGTTAACATATGTGCTGGTTAACGGTTTCCCCTGGGGTTTACGCAATGAAACAACACGCTACTAAAAAGCCCTCAATGCAACCGACATACGTCTTGAGGTGGGTCATTCCTTTAATGGCTTTTTAGAAGTGTTCAGCCATTGTCTTAGAGTGGCGTCGATGGTTTCTGCACATTATTTTTTTACTAGAAAGCTGGCAGGCGATGTATTAGAAGCAACGAAGTCGGCAGCCCCGCCCCCTCCCTCCAGACACACGGGCCCTTGTGCCTCGCGAGATCGGACAAAGATTAACACACACACACACACACACAAGCGCACACAAGCACACACACGCGCACACACACACGATCGTGAGGCTGCCCTGGACCCACACGCGGTCACAGTTGTATGGTTCGTGATTTGAACCTGGCCAACGCCGATAACTTTACTTCACGTCTGTACAAGTTTGAGGTCAGATTACCAAACTCGGGAATGTGGATGAGAAAACGCTAAGAAATGTTCAGAAATATGGCGTCTGAACTTTTCTCGGCAGCGTGTGCTTGCGCCAACACCTTTGAAAGCCCGGATTTGACAGAAATGGGTCGGTAGCGGGCAGAAACCCCCAAAAAAAACGTGAAGTCAGCGAGCGTTTTTAGAATCGCTAACGAAGGTTGTACCACAGTACATCGGAAACACGCCTGCATTGCAGGGCGAGGGTTTCGATTAATCTTCAGTGGCTCAGAATATCGATCGGCGAGAGTCTTGAATGCCTCGTACTACGTCCTCGTAACACCTGATCGTCCAGAAGAATTTTCTGCACTCAGGCTCTCCCTGGCGTAACATCATGACCGAGTCAGAGCCCCATGTACAACGCGCCAATGGCATACGTGCCAAGTCTACTGAATGTTACATGATGTCTGCCAGTTTGCACTCGTGAAACAATTTTAAGCCTATTGCGCCAATGTTTGCTAAAACAAAGTCTCCTCGCGAAAGGCTCCGGCTAGTCGGTCTCCGAATCTTCCATTGGAAGTCTTCTCAAGATGAAATTATACAGTTTGGGAAGACTGGCTATTGGGGTAGTTCGTCTTGCCCTATAGTTGTGGTAGTTTAGCGTAAATTAATTAATAAGGTAATGCAAAAGAAGAAAGCGCCCGTCCTTGTGCACTTTGTTATTTTGTGTCCCTCTAAGAATTTGCGGCAAACTACACTAATTATAATAACATTTGCTTCGAGAAAGTCTACAAAGGCAAGTTCCCGAAGCTGGGCGACACGGAAGTTACTGGAAAAGGTCCCTAGAATAACGTTGACGACGTAGGGTTCTTTACGTGCATTGAAATGTAATTCACCATTATTCAAATGTGGCCAGTCCGCGACCTCCTCCTCAGCAGCAGACCGCCATAGCCACGGATCCACCGAGGATAGATAGATAGAAACTTTATTGAAATGGAAACGATTTCAAGGAGGGGTGGTCGGAGCCTCTCAGTCCAGGTCCCCACTGGCCTCTGCCGCCTGCCTGACCTGGCTAATTAAGGACTGAGTAATACTTGTTGGGGGGCTAGTTGGTGCATGTTTCCAGAAGAGGGTTATAGCGCCGAAAAAACACAACACACAGCACACAACACAACACACGCCTGTCCCGTCTCGCTTGCTGTGTGTTGTGTTTTTTCGGCGCTATAACCCTCTTCTAATTAAGGACTTTTGTCCTGCCAGGTCGGAGCGGGCGAGCCGTGCCTCACACTGCTCCATTGTGTTATTGGTATTTGGCCTATGAGGGTGCTTAGTGCACTCCCAGGTTATATGTATTAGGGTAGGTATGCCACCGAGGAGGTTCGGGCGTTCCTTGTCTATAGAAACGGGAATAGATTTCCCAGACAGTCGGGCCTGGATAACATTCCCTGCTTTCAATGGCGCGCAGAAAGCCTGACGACTAATTATTGTTTGGAAGTGTCATCCTGATGTGCTTTCGGACAATACTGCGCGGAACGCTTCAGCGAGAATTTTTGGCAGACAAACGTGTATTACTAAAAAATTACGCAGACAGAACGCGCGTGTTGAAATTCGTGCGAGCTTGCACTACCCTGCGCACAAGCTACGACGATATGCAAACGCCAACTCAGGCGAAGCCCCAGTCAGGCAAATCTAGGCAAAGGCGTCACGAGGGCGAAGGGTGATGTACGGACGCTTTGTTTTTTATTGCGATAAAGGCTTGCCCTTAAGGCATAATTCTTGGAGCGTATATGTGTATTATATGTGTGCTGTGAGGCCTGTGCTGTGTATGAATTGAAGCAGTGTTTTGTGGAATCTGTTGTCATGTATCCAGCGGTCATAGCAGGTTGTCACACTGTAGCGGAGGCCGGCTTGCAGTAGGAGGCGCGAGCGTTCCGATTGTAAAGCCGTACATGTCCATATGAGGTGGTATGCATCTGCTTCCACCACAGGAACGGAGCAGTATGGACACGTAGCACCCAGTGGTAAATGCGACCAGTTCCACCTTGAGACAACAGCCGGTGTAAGGGCCACCCCGGCCCGAAGGCTCCTAAGCACAACTTCCTCCGCCCTAGTAAGGTGAAGGGGGAGGGAGCAGACACACGGTGGAATAAGAGCGCGTGTGTCCTGCCGGAGAACATTTTTACGGGCTCGCAGCGTCCGCAGTGTACGGACGCTTGTCCCCATTCCTCTCTCAAGGAAAGACGCTGCGGGACAGCTTCACATTCTAGCACGGACACTCTCGTTAACCGAGTGGAATACCGCAGACACAAAGTGCGCCGCACTGCACAGACTAAGCCTAAAACCCCTCCATTCGCGCGCCACCGTGATCGAGGAGCCAATGTGTACGGAGTCGGCGAAAACGTGTATGGATGGGCTTTAAATGGCAACTCCCGCGACTTTTCGATGTCAACGGATGTCACTGAAATTCGTTGGGTTCGTTCCTCTGCACACTTCCGTCGTGTCCCCAAAAAACAGGTTTGAGAGTTGTGTGGGTTAGATAGATAGATAGATAGATAGATAGATAGATAGATAGATAGATAGATAGATAGATAGATAGATAGATAGATAGATAGATAGATAGATAGATAGATAGATAGATAGATAGATAGATAGATAGATAGATAGATAGATAGATAGATAGAATGAGAGAAAGAGGTTGCAACGTGAAACAAGTCTTTGTGTTTAATAGAGAACATAGGTTAACATCAGTATAACCGAATTAAACAAAATAAGTCCAACATCAAGTTACACCACAGGTAGAGAGAGAGAGAGAGAGAAAACAAGGGTAGGAAAGGCAGGGAGGTCAACCAGAACAGCATCCGGTTTGCTACCCTACACTGGGGGTGGGGGAAAGGGGAATAGAAAGAGGAAGAAAGGGAGAGAGTAAGCACTGAGTCCGTGTGGGAGGGACATGATACACAAGGACACTATAAACGGTCTGTTAAGCCCGTGCACTTCAAGTACCGCACTAGTGCACGAATCGTTTTTAAACTACAAGCGTAGCCATGCAGATATTACTTTCGCAATTGAACCAGGCTTAACCACAGCTAAACCACAGTCAATTTTATTGTGTTGGTTCAGTAGCTCCAATAGCTTTGCCTTTAATTGATCCGGGGAAAACACGATGTTCTTCTACGTGAGCCAAGATCGAATAACCATTTTTTCGTGTTGAAGACGTTGGAAATTTCTCGAGGCGAGCGCTACGGTAAGTGGTATTGCCATTACTATGACACTGCGCGGTTTGCTGTTTTGCAAAAGCTATTAAATGAACCAATTCTCGAAGCGCGGCCCATCCATTTCCTTGTGCTAGTCAGTAGTTCCTTTCGCTGCTCGGAAAACGAGGCACGCAGCGTTTAAGAAGCCATCCTCGCTACCGGCCGGCAACAGGATGAGCCTGCCACTTTTGCCGCGTGGTGCGCGAAGCCCTGTTGTCAAACCTTGCCGAAAAGCATCTTCCCGTGTGGTGACGCTCACGTCCTCCCATATTTTCTCCTTTGTGTGGCCGGTATTGACGCAAGTTTCGTAAAGGTAGATATCGGTCTGCGAGAACAAAACAAACAATAAAAATAAATTGAACCATGTCATCAGCTACAAACCCCGCATTTTCGCAATATAGGAGAAGCAATGAAAGAATCGGCACTGTTAAGCTAATATGTTTAAAAATGCGTAGAGACCGTTTGCTCGTGCTAATTAAACATCAAGGCATATCGTTTAAAAATAATCTGGCCAGGTTAGTGCCGTGTGTTAAGCGAAGTGTTATCCGGGGCAACAGCCACGGTCGACACTGAAGTGGCCTGAGGAGGGGATTGGCGGGTGGCTACGCGTTGTTTGTGTAGTTCATCGAAGGTTCGATAGAGACTGATGAGTTCAGGCACTGTTGCCGGATTTTTTGCCAACAGCATCTGGAGGGCTTCGTCTTCAACGTATTTTAAGATATGTCTGATCTCCGCATCAGTCATTATGACGTCAGCGCGGTTACAGAGGTCGACAACATATATGTAAGTTGTAACTGTCTCCCCCCTCTGTTGCGCACGACTACGCAAGCGTAGCCCGGCGCGAAGCTTGCGAATGGCGGGGCGCCTGAATACGTCCGTCACGTTAGCTTTGAAGGCCCCCACGTCGTGCGATCACGTTCGTGGTTTCGGTGCCACACGCTGGTGACACCGCTCAAATAAAACGACGCGTAATTCAATTTCTTGGCGACGTCCCAGTGGTTCTGGATGCCCACCCGATCGTAGTTAGCGAGCCAGTGTTTACGTCATGGTCTTCTGTGCCGCTGAAGATGGGGGTGGGTCGCGTTGACGCAACGGGCCAGGGCAGACTACGACAGTCACAGGGACAGCGGGTTGTTGTTGTGGTGGTCCTTCTTCCGGCATAATGAAGAGGGGTGCAGTATCCGATTGCGAAGTTCCAGACTTCCTGTCGTACCCAGCACCTCCACCAATTGTAAAGGGAGTTTATTCGGGTCGTAGAGCAGCAGCGACAAACGCAGCACCATGCGGGCAGGGCACAGCCAGAGAGCAAACTGGGTACGAGCCACACGATGGCAACGGGGCTTTTCTGCGTGCCGATCTTCTTCCTCCTACCTCGAACATCCTACCTTACCTTCTCTTCAGCTACAGGCCACAATGTGTATATGGTGTGAGGAGTGGTACACACAGATATTGCCGGGATCGTGCAGACGACAGTGACTAGAGCGCAGAGGAGTCCACGATCATGAGCTAGTGCTTGGCGTGAGAAGCTGCTGTCGTGAGAAGTTGTGTTCCCTGTTGACAGGCAAGAGATGGGAGGCAAATGATGTTGCGTTGTAAGCTGCATGAACTTCAGTCCTCATCATCCGTGAACACAGTTTGAGCCGATGCCGATCGCGTTCAGACGAGGTTAAGCCTACGACAGTCCTGAGTTGCCATGCTCGCGTGTTTACAATACCGGCTGATCTCATTCTGACCTAAAGCTAATTAAGCCAAACTATTGGCTCCTTCTGGCTTTGATCCTTCCTTTGAGGACTTCATTCTTTTTTCTGTGCTTCGTTAGTCTGTAGAGTTTCTACTTCTCTCTGTGCTGTATTTTCTTTAATGAATGGCTTGCTGTCTAGTAACGAATGACTTCATCACTTCATGCGCTGAGGCTGTGCCTCAGCAACGATTAATTCATTGAAAGAAGTTCGTCACACATTCCAGCACTCTGCGTAACCTGATGACCTTATGGTGAACCAAATGGAATTGGGTTAAACCCTCTAGCCCACTGAATCAAGTCATCATTAATGGAGTGGAAGCCGTTGTGGTTAGCTGAGCCTACAATATTGAAATTACCCCAAGCAGAGACCTATATCGACTTCGTCATCCGCATGCTCCCCATAATTGTCGTCGTTGACGCACCCAGTAACCATCGCAACGCGGCCAGCTATCGAACTCGCGATCTCATGCTCCGCAGCACAACGTTGCAATTACCGCTGCGCCACCGCTTCGTGTCCATAAAACAGTTTCCTCCTCTGACGCGTCGCAGGCGAACAGAAGCGCCGCTTGAAGCAGCAGAAGCCGCAGCAGAAGCCGGCCGGCGAGACCCAATGCAGCGTCTGCGAAAAGCCCACGGCCACCAGGAGCGAAGAGGTGCACCACGCGATGGACCACGCGTTCGAGCTCTCCTACCGCTGCGAGGAGTGCCACAGGAAGTTCGCGCGGAAGTTCGAGCTCGAGTGGCACCTGCGCCAGCACACGGGCGTGCGCCCCCTGCCGTGCGGCCTGTGCCCCGCGGAGTTCCTCAACGGGCGCCTGCTGACCGCGCACCACACCAGGCACCACGGGCTGCGCTCCAAGTGGCACCGCTTCAAGACCAACTGAGCCGAACGCCTAGGCCTTTCTTTTGGGAGCGAACTGCGCTGAACGCGGCACGCTGAACGGGAGGACGTTAATGGACACCGCGCAGCTTCGTCGCGACGTGCTATGTCCCCTTAGCTATATAGTACAGGCAATCGACGTCCTCGTAATGCACTCGGTACTGGCTCCTGCATTTGAAAAGGTTGCTTGCACTTGAGTGCGGCTTTCGTCGTGACAGGCACCATGAGATGCAAGGATATGACGTCATCGTATTGTGTGCCCAGTGCTTAGCGCTGTTTGCTCTCAAAAGATGCATGACTAGCTCAGCAGGCCTGATAACTTACTTGTTCTGCGTTTCTTGGCTTTGCCACAAGAAGATACAACATACGACTCGCGAAGCGTTTTATTACGATTCGTTTGATATGTACTCGATTTCACATTGTCGACTCAAGTTTGTTTCAATAAAGTTGGAAATGTTCCGAACTTCTTGTTTCGATGGCGTTTCTGTGAGCAAGCTGTAAGAATAAATACCAAAGGTATGATGACAATGAAAACAAAATGACTGCTATAAACACAGTAGATATGGCAGGACGGTCTAAATGTTTTGAAGGTCAAAGATGCTCTAGTTGTTTCACCTAGCAACGAAACCGGGATCTTTCCTGTCTCTCTGACCTTCTCAAACTTCTTTGCCACTCAACATTGTGGTGTAAGCAGGCAGGTACTCAAACCTGAACGTGCCGGCGCTGTTAACTACGCCCAATCGAGCGCCTGTCGCCATGGCTTAACACAAGTTATCACCCGACGTCGCACGCCCATTCCGAACCTTTTGTCCTAGATGGTGGAGATGGTTGACCCAATGACGTCGCACTGCGCAGCATTGATCTTCAGAACCTGTGCACGTGTTGACCAAAAGTGCGGTTGTGTTTTGTCGGATTCGTGTCCCCCTAAGTGCGAAGCCCTTTGACAAATGGCCCTAACGTTCTCATGCGAGTTAATCATCGCTCGTCATCGTCCGAGAACCAGAGGGAGAACTGGTTGCCATCATGACAACGGGACTGACGTCACGTGCGGGGGAATGGATGACGTGCGAGGAGGACCTGAAGAAGAAAAGTCCCTTTTCCCTCTGGCTGGAAGAAATTGTTTCAAGGCAGCAGTGCGGATCTGTAAGGAGATTCCCGAAACTTCTCGCTAGCAGCGCGCTTGTTTTGCTAGCGCAGCTCCCTCAAGACCAATCCATGTTCTTTTCCGTATTTTTCTCTTCTTGGCCTAATGCCTGCAGACGTATAGAATTGAAGTTAATCTGCCCTTCTCGTGCGTCAGCATCCCTTCGGCACGCTTTGGCAACTCTGGGCGAGAGAGCGATAGAGGTTTCCGGACACTGACCTTGTAGAAGGCGTCCAGGAGGACACCTTCCAACCTCTCCTGAAATCCAATAGCGCTGAATGCCCGTAGCCTATCGGGTGAAGCGCTTAGGAGGGATTTTTGAGGAATGACGAGGCACTACCTTGATTGTCATTCAGCTTATAGGGGAGGCAGGGAGGAGGGGGGGGGGGGGGAGAGCTACGAGTGTTGGATAGATATATACGTCTTTGCTTTGCAACGTAGCCTTTCAAATGTAACAGATACGGGGTAGGATTTGTAATGCATAAGGATGTAGCGGGGAATGTCAATGAATTTAACGGAAACAAAATTATGGCGATTATGAAGCGCGTCATGGTAATTAAATCTGACCACCTGGTGTCCCCGAGCGTGCACCAACATCCAAGCACACATGGTTTTTTGCTTATCGCCTCTATCGAAATGCGGCCACCGCCGCCGGGATCGAACCCTCAACCTCGTCCTCAGCAGCGCAACGCCATAGCGACTGCGCTGCAAACTCTGTTGGTCATATGGAAGACGCATTAAATATATCAGCTTTGTTTTTCCTCTAGTACTGTTTCATTTTTCTGGCGAAATCAAGCCCCCATTAGAAGGGGGGCTTGATTGCGCTCATGTGGCCCGAACTGGTGTGTCAGATGATGCGATACAGTGGGTATGGCCGTGCGAAGGCATACTGCGGACGAGTTGCGCTTGGACTCATACAAGAAACCCCAGAACAAAAAGATTAATGTAAGATTGGCCGCTCTATTCCGCAACATCTCACAACCCGAAAGTGTCCAGAGAGTGAGCAGTTTAATGAGTCAGGAATTCATCCGCTTGCGAAAATTCAGTTATTACAATTCCCTATTCTTTCATGACCTGTGCTAACACACTGCTTACAACGTGCGCCGGCGCCTATGGTGCTATACGCCTCGGTCACGTGGCCTCGGTGCGCGCATTCAGTCACACGCCAGATGAATGAGAGCCCACGCCGGCGCTGGCCACACTGTAAAAAATAAATGTGAATAAAACAAAAGGAAAAAAGCAGAAAATTTTCTATTTTTGCTACAGCAAATTTCAGTAAAAGAATACTGATTCGTAGATTTTGTAAAGGGATTCTTTTTCTTGATTGTAACAGAAATGGTCCCCGTGTACGGTTAAAGTTAAAAATTAGCAGTTGGAGTGTGAGTTCCATAGCCACTTGGCGTCGCTTTTGGACCTTTACAAATGCGGAACGCTTGGAAAGCTCTTCCAAGACAACGTAATTGTGAGCCACGGCATTAACAGCTGGTATGGCCGGGCAAACCAGCCCTATACACCGTCAATTTCTTTGACAAGAGTGTACATGTGATTTTCGGACAAAACTGCGACAATCTTGTGAATTGTCAAGAGCTCTGCATACTTGTCTCATCTCAAGCTCTTCAGAGCGGTGTGCACGGAATAACCAGCCACATAGGCAATAACTGGGACAGCATCCTTCAGCTTTGACAGCCCCTATTCGGTCACAACACGGCTTGACACCGTCACAGCTTGACACGGCTGCTTGCGTTTAGAGTTCTTCCCTATTTTCGTATTTGTCATCGTCGATTGTGGAGGCTGTGCCGATTCGTAGAAGTGTTCTCTGTAGTCGCAACTTGTTCTCACGCTCATAGATTTCTCTTACGGACAAATTATATTGCGAGCCAGCCTGTCATCGGTAACATCTGAAGCGGTCTTTTAGAAGGTCGGTCTGGAACTTCCCAAGAAGCACAAAGGACATCTTGAGCTCCTCAAAAGAGTATCTGACAATTTCAATAAATGCTTGAGTCGTTTCGAACAGAGCGCCATGTGTCTGATCATACAACTTACAGGCATCCGCCCTACTTTCCTTCCATTCCCCCAAGAAATAGCCCAAAAAAGGAAATTCTGGAGCCAAATGATCAAGGGTGGACGGGCTTTTGAAAGTCACCCCTTAGTCTCAGTCCATTTAATGGAATCTTGACGCTGACCACTTTCAACTACCTTACTATTATTTCAATGAACCTGGTGGTTTCTTCATGGTGTGTTAGGTTGGCTCCAATCACTCGAAATGCATTCGGTCCAGACTCACTGCTGCAAAGCAGGTTTAACATTGCTTTTCTCAATGTCTGTTGGAGAAACAGATTTTCTGGACAAAGTGTAGATATATGGAGTAACTGCTCGCTCTCTAAATTATATGTGTGTTTGATTGTCTCAAAGTACCATTAATGCATGCGCGCTGTCCCGTTTTGCTTGATTCAAACTCAGGCAACCAGAACCACTGGTCTATTTGCTTTAGCAAATTGTTGCGCACGCAGTATGGTAAGTGCACTGGATCGATGACAAAGAACTTTGGCCTGTGGGGATATTATAGGTGCGCAAACACAAAATCATTCGCCCGTGATTTTATCGGTACGGCTTGAGGGACCTAGGTCAGAGTACTTAAAAGGGATCATCGCACTTCGATATACAGCGATATACAGTCAGTTACAACGCCAATGACTTTGTATCCAATTTTTTCTAAGCCGCGAATGACATCTCCCAAAACCTTGTGCAGGAATTCCCCATTAGCCTTATGCATTGCTACAATGTGTGCTGCCTCCTTAAACTTGTACATGAGGCTGTGCACCATAAATACAAATGCTCTGTTTGCTGTTTCTGCGTTGTTCATTGCGATACCAGCGATGTTATCTCCCTTGGTGTCAACAAAGGGCTTTAGGTGAATTTCATCCACCATCAAAGTCACGTAGCGCTACTGCTCATTCAACTCCGATATCTTCTCGGCCATGTAGCTGAGGAATGTACCGTCTTGCGGCCCTAATTGGGAGACCATTCCGAGTGATGAACATATTAGCCGTATGGTCCTTGAGTGTGGCATTACGAAACTCCCATTACTGCGCATGTGTTTGTGCGCATGCAGCGATATTGTAAAAGATACGTAGCAGTACACTATGAAGTCAAGAAAGTTGCGCCGTCGTTCTTTTTTTCTTCACATTAACTGTACTTACTCGGTTAGCAGTTGAATGAATGCGGCGTTATCGTCTCCTCTTGCTGCGGATGTATTGCTCAGAAGAGAAGTTGACAGTCTTGCAGATGTCCATGTCTGAGTTTTCAGAACTTGAACACACGGCACTGTCAAACCCCTCGACTCCCTCAAGCAACTCCAGCAGCCGTTGTTTAAAGCTGTCGATCGCGTACGGAACTAGCATGTTGGGCCCGAGCCGCTTCACTGGTGATTTTGCGACGTGTACTTTGAGAGTTGGATAGGTTTTCCCAACAACAGAGTATGTAATCCAAGGAGCCTCATCGTTACAAATGTGAGCCAAAATGAGGTCTTCGTTGCATTCGATAACATGCCAAATATGTCAGCTGCTGGCCTCGAACGAACTTTGCCAAATCTTTCAAATAGCAAAGCTTGCCTGCTTCGTCCTCGTTTTGGGCAGTGAGAATTGTCTCCGCGAGCACTTTCTCAAAGGCAGCGGCATCTAAGCGCATTCGCTTGCTCTCTGGGTCCTTTCACGGAGTCCCTTCTCTGGATAGGTAGCTTGGTCAATAAGGGAATACCATCGGTACTGTTTCACGTCGAAGCTGCAAACGTGAGAGTGACGCGCTCACATTTGCGGTTATAAATATATATAGAGAAAGAGACAAGCTATATATCAATTGCAACGTAGCACACAACACTTCTCAGGCATTCCGCAGCTGATTCTTATTTGTACAACCCTGTTCGGCACACATAACACGCTAAAAACGATGTCGGTCGCCGTTGCCGATTCACAAGCTGAAATAAAGATTCAAGCAAACAACCACATTTTTCAGCAACCACGTGCGTTTGACGGCGACCTGAACGGGCGTATAAACGTGTCTTTGCAGTTAGCATGGAGGAAGGAAAAGAGTAGCAGTGAGCGTCACGTGACAATCTTGAAGCCTAGACAAACATTTAGAGGAGTGGGATGATGGGAAATAGGCCCTCACGTGACAGGTAAGCGGTAGACTTAGTCGGCTTGTTTTGGTTGCGTCTGCTGCGGGGGTTTCAGAATATGCGCACATGGTAGGCATGGCAAACTCACGCCGAGGTCATTTAGGGAATTCAAGCGTGTGAAGCAGTCGAGTCTGTGTTATGTCAGTCAGATAACACACCGAACCACCACACATTACATCGACGCGACTCGCCACACACAGGCGCCGAGGCTGTAGCGAACCAAGACGTCGGGTAACCGGCATTGGGCCCAACAAAGCGGGAGGGCCACCTCAAGCACGTTATTTTGGCACGTAAAATCCCATAATCTATTTTTTTTATAACCTCCGGGACTATTGGTCGCGTTTCGGGGCGGTTTCGGGAAAACGAGGAAACCTTTCGCCCTGCAAACGTGCGCAGGCAACCAAGCCACCCTTCCGACGGCGAGTCTTCACGTTTGGGGGCATGTTCTGGGAACCAATGTGATGCCTTTCGCCCCCGCAAACTTTTGCAGGCAATCAAGCGGGCGTCCAGGGTCCGCAGGGACTGCTTTACCGAGGGAAAAAAAATTCGTCCTTGTTCCCAAGGGTGGACTGGCGAGACTGGAACCTCGAACGTATTTAAGGTCGTGCCGGCCCATTTTTAAAGCACACGGTCCCAGTCGACGCTGTCGTTCTGCTCAAACAATTCGGCCTCTTAGCAGACCGGCGAGAACTCAACAGACACTTCTCAACAGCGTAACGGTGCTGCACCATAGAATATTACACAATAGTGCACGTAAATCAGAAAGAAAGGCGACGACTTCGGCTTTCAGAGTGCAGGCTAATGCTATTTGTTTCTCTCACAACAAAATACGCTCAGCAGAACAATTTACGAAGCGAAAACGCGACAAAAACATCCCGCAAAACACTGCGTCTCTTCATGGGTGCAAGAGAGCGGGACAAAAATTAGCAAGAAAATACGCACCGCAGTTTACAGTGCAGAAGAACTGATTTGACGTAACAATAGACCACGCTGGGGCATTCTGTACGGGTCCGGCAACCTCGAATCTCGAATGCTCCGGCAACCATGTGGGCCTATTCCTATTCCTACAAAGCCCCGGAGAGTGGGAAGGGCGGCGTCAGAGTAGGTTGGCTTGCCGAGGTTAGTGGAATCGCGTGACGCTCCCTCCTAGTATTTTCTTTCCTACATGACAATTAGCGTCTTGTACACAAAAAAGGCGAAATGCATAATCGACTAATTAACAAAAAATCGCTAATTAAGCTTTATACTAATTACCTCATGGCCCATGTTGCAATTTACAAATCCTAGCCGTGTAGTTCGCGAGGCGGATCCACTTGGAACGAATTCTCAGGATGACACCAGTCTCGAGATATTAATTGTCGAACTTTGTGGAGAAATGGATTGGCGTTCCAGTTGCTTTCTTAACAAAACGTCGTTTTATGCGTTGAAGCACAGTATTACATATTAAATACCAGACTAATCCTTGTTCGTAACTTTAACATACCAGAAATAGATTGGAAATGCATGCATTTCAAGTCCACTAATTCTCACCTAATATGTGATTTAATATTCAATTTCAACTTACATCAAATGGTGACTCAGCGCACGCGAGTACATGTACTTAAATTTTATAAGAGATCATTTCCCACGTGACAGCACTAAATCGAAAATTATGCCGAGCATCTTGTATCATCAGTTTATCTTCTGCACTGTAAATGTAAATGAAGCGGAATTTCATCAGCAATCATGGCTTTTATATTTGTATTTCAACCATGCAGATGATTCAAGTATAATCGACTCTCTTTCCTTCGGGTGTGATTCCTTCGTAGCGCTTTCACATTACTTAACCGCAAATATCGGAACGCTGCGGAGTAGATTTACAGCCATCGTGACGTCATCAATAAGAAACTGCATACGATCAATAGAAAAAAAAAAGGCTAGACCCCTGGATAACGCGTGACGTAGTACATGCGAAACGAAAGGTAACGCGATTAAGAAAAAAACTCAGTGCTCTTCCACTCTGTGAAGAAGGCTGACCAGCGAAGCTGTGTATGTGGGCCCCTTAATGGCGAAGTGCACCTCCGCCGTGGGTCGGCTCGGCATTTCACTATTTTCGGGATCGGCCCACGTATTCGGAGTGCTTAACGCCTGCGTCACCTCCGCCGTGGGTCAGCCCGGCATCGCACTATCTTAGGGTGATTTATTTTGTTTTGTTTTTTCTACACGCGAACACGATAGTGGGAAAGTATCCCTTAACAGCTTCGCTGTAAAAAACTGAACATGAACTGAAGAAGTTCGACTTGAAATCATATTGAAGTAGCCGTTAATCATATTAGGTGTAAACTAAAGTATGCTAAAAACAATTACATTGCAAAGGTTCTTCCAAAGTTTTTGAAAAATGCTCCAAATAATTTTTGAAAATATCTGAACGGAAAGAAAAATGACGAGAGCACGCATTTGTCCGAAGACAACGACCCTCTTGTTAGCTCCTTTAACGATTACTTCCAATCAGTTTTTACCGCAGATGATGGAAACGTACCGCCCATGAAACCTTCCGACCGGACAGAAGTAAAATCACTAACAGTTACTCAGCAAAGAGTGCTTAACCTTTTATTAAACAATAATACAAAGAAGGGCGCCGCTCCTGACAACTTACCAAACATCTTCCTTAAGAGGTACTTATGCATAATATTTAATAAATTCCGATATCTTGCAGTGTTCCCACAGAGTGGAAGACTGCCAAAATAATACCCGTGCATAAATCAGGGTGCAAAACCGTGGTCTGAAATTACAGACCAATGTCACTAACTAGCTCTGTGTGCAAATTACTAGAACACGTAATATAAAACACATAACTATATATCTGGAAGAAAAACACAACTTTTCTGCAAAGCATGGTTTCCTTCAAAGCCTTTCAACAATCACTCAACTTTTAGAATTAATACATGATGCAGCCCAGGCCATTGATAACCACAAGATATATTTAGCTTATTTTTCTTTAATTTTTCCAATGCATTCGAACGCGTTCGACATAAACAACTAATAATGAAATTAGAGTTAACACTTGGAAATGGGCCCATAGTTTAATTGGATTAAAGATTACTTTAGTACCCACTCACAGTATATGTACAAATACGCGACGCTGCCTATAAAATAACATCAGTCATGTCAGACGCACCAGAAGGTAGCGTTCTTGCCCCAATCTTATTCACAATATTTGTTAATAACTTGCCTGTCTTCACTGATGTAAAAATCAGGCTCTTTGCTGACGATTGCATTACTTACTAAGAAATTAATACCCTTGCAGATCACCTAATCCTTAATAGCGGGCGAGAAGCTGTACACAAGCAGTGTAAAAACTGCCAAATGTCTCTCAATGTTGGCAAATGCGTTTCCTTTACAAAAACCTGCAAGAAGTAGAGGTGTAATTTTTCTTAAACTATTGACGACTGTCCCTTGACTAGAGTAATAATCACAAATACTTGGGAATGACAATTTCAAGCGGTCTAAGATGGGAGGCTCACACTGATAACATGATTAGTACAGCCCGGAAGCAAATGTTTGTACTCACAAGACGTCGTAATCTTGCACCACCAAATACTAATATGTTATAGGACACCTGTCCGATCTGCACTGGCATATCCTAGCCCAGTCTGGTCCCCTTTTACCCAGCAACAGGTCAGCAAAATAGAGGCAGTGCAAAGAGAGCGTAAACTTTATTTTCAAATCAATCAGATTTGAGTCCGGCGTCTCTTTAGTGGGTCTGGGCACCCATCGCGGACGCGGTTCCGAGACCTTGTCTCGAAGTGGCTTCCTCGGCTCGCTGGACGGCCCAGAGTTGTGCTGTCAGGTTCGAGCTGAGCAGTGCGGTCTTCCAGCGCGAGCGGAGGCTGGCGGTGGAAGAGGCGGAGGGGTAGGCACTGCCAGACTTGTTTGTTAAGTGCTGACATTCCCATAACATGTGATTTAGTGCGGCAACCTCGCCCCACTATGTGCATCTGTTTGTAGTGTACATGTCTGGATACATGGCGTACACGAGTCTGGGGTTTCTAAAAACAATACGGTTTGTTTTCGATATGATAGGATAGGAACAAACTTTATTTGACCAGCGGTTATTGCTGTTGGTGCCCTGGGCTAGGCTGCCAGGGGTCCATCGCCCGAGGAAAATCTTCCGAGATCCTCGACAACGGCCCTGACCCGCTGGACGGCCCACTCGATAAGTATAGATTTACGGACTCACCAACACAACTTCTTAATAAAGCTGGCATGCTAACGCTACAAAACTAAACCAAACTAACACGGCTAAAACTGATGTTCCAGTTTCTACATAACATAATAAAAACTAACGCTTCAAGAATTATATCCTACTCAAATGGAAGCACGTCTCCTCATGAGCACGCCCACACACTAACCGAACACTCGTTCAATGCTAATTGCTTCAAATCTTTTTTTATCGTCTAGCAATTAAAAAGTGGAACTCATTGAGACCCACTGTAACTAAAAGATCATCATTAAGCACGTTTATTAGTAGGATTGAGAATGAATTGCTTGCTTCACAGGTAGCCTGAATGTCATCGTAGAAACATTAAATTTATTGAGTGTTGAGCCTATGTCATTGCTACACGTGTATAGTTTTTCTTTTTTTTCTATGTGGATGGTGTAACCGAAACCATTTATTTCCAATTTATTGTTCAAATAGGAATATATAAGGCTATGCGTCTATGACTCTGTGCAAGCAACAGACATTTCATATACTTTCGATGCTATAATCCCAGACAAGATTGGCAGTATTCTTAAATTATTACATAAATTAATTAATATGTGCGAAAGCTCACGGCGACGCCGACGGAAAAGATTCGCTTGGAGTGTTCATATAATTGCTATCGCAATAAAATCTAGAACACAAGAAAGATATGTTAAGATTGTCAAACTATTTATGAATATTTCAAAAGGAAAAAGTGATACAGTGCAGTTGTCAACACTACTTGCCGTGCGGAGAGGTTCATCTTTTCCCCTCCTACGTGTTCATGAGAAAACACGCTGTACTAAAGGTGACCACTCCAATATAAAGTGCACTGCACTTAAGTTGGTTTTGAGGCATTCAAGGTAAGGACTAAAACTTTATGGAATCTTTGATTCTGTGCAACCTCGTGCCGGAATGAAGCTCCAAAAATTCAGTAGCGTCAACGCGTTTGCAAATGCTTGCGTCTCAAACTAACGCTCGCTACATCGGTTCACTTGCTGATGTTCACGTTTAGTTGCCTGCAAGTTTAGATTCAGACGAGCTAATGTACACTACCATGCGTTTATGCAACGTTCTTGTTACAATTCTTGTTGTGAGCCTTTGTTTCGTATTATGACGTTTTTCGTAGCTATTCTGTAATATGAAATATTTGATGAATTTCACTACCATGCTGTTATTTGCACTTGATATGCATGTGTTTTGTTTTAAGAGGTTCCCCCATCACTTTCATACCTCTGGCACCTCCGAATGAAATAAACCTTATTATAGATGTTATCATGTACGGAAAAAATGGGCTCCAATCCACGCTGTGAAGGTGGTTGGCCAGTGAAGCTGTGGTATCACCTGATCCGATATACCACTGTGACGTAGCCTTGAACTGAGTTCTGCCAAGCGCGAGCACGACGCCGTTGTGCATGTTGACGCTGCTGTTCATTTTGTCGCTCATCATATTCGCGCTGCTTTTAAAGCGTCCTATAGCTGTGAGTGGCTTGCTTTGGACAGGAACCGCTGCGTCCGACCCAGCCTGAAATAGACGACGTTGTTCATATTGATCCTGCTCTTACCGCCACCGCTCATTGTGTTCAAGCTGCTCTCCGGTATATAGTTCTAACTATGCATGACTTTTCCATAGCGCTATCGAAACACACATGAAATCAGTTGCTAGGCGGGTTCTCCTTTTACATATGAATGTGTGGTTACGTCACTGCTTCGTATGCTACAGTTGCCGCTTGCCGGCAACTGCAGTTATGAAACCGTAATCTTTACCAGGAAACGCTTGCGGCGAACGCTACGCGCGAAGGCGCACTTTCTGGTTCTCTTTGTTTTTCCCTCACGGCCGGCCATTCCGCTGCGGCGGTAATAATGATGACTCATTGGCATCCCCTTTGAAACGGGGTGGTTGGTCACAAATAGTCAGCTAGCATGCTTCAGTTGCTCAGGTTTGCTGTACGTGTTTTTTGTTATAGCGTTTTTGTATACTTCTCTTTAATCGTTTTTTATCTTCCTAAAAACTTCTGCGTCTACGTCGTACCACTACCCATATGCCTGTAACCGATTCAGTCGTATCAATCTCTTCCCTGCTTTTTTTCTCACCAATACTCTAAACATCTCTTGTTTATCTCGATTGCTGACCGGTCGATGCTTCCGTCCAATTTAAATCCAAGCGCTTCTGGAAGGTGGACGTTACCTACGGGTCTGACAAGCTGTATCCTTTCGCATTCCATAAGAATGTGCTGAGTGGTCTCCGGTTTTTTGCCGGAGACCTATGTCATCTTAGCTAACTTTCATTTCGGCTAAAACTTAGCTAAAACTCAGCTCACGCTTTTCGACCCCATGACTCGGAAATTACAGGAAGAATGGCACGTCAATCCCCCAACCCCCATGCTTGCGGGTGCCCATGATAAAAGTAAAGATGACCAGTATAAACAGACATCAGCCTGTTGTCCGGCCTACGCGCGCTTTTTCTTTTTTCGTCCCTCCTCTAGCACGGCCGTGATTCGTTCTAGTCACCTCGGCCGGAAAGGGCTAAAAGGATGTGTGCATAGATGCTATGAGTGGTCCCTTTGAAACGGGGCGGTCGGTTGCGCCACCACGCTATAGATACGATTTTGCCTAATTTTCCCTACCTATTTTAGAAAAGGGAACACAGAATTCCCTGCACCAAATTTACTGAACCACTATTGGGAACTCTGTTTCTGCACGCCTCTGTTGTTTGTGGCCTCCCTACTTCTCTGCCACAAAACCTTCAATTGCATTTTATTAATCTGTATTGCTGACGCGTTTCATTTCCCCTGCTACACCTGAACTCAAGGGCTTCAAGGCGGCCAGCGAAGCCTAAACCGACCACTGGGTAGATATAGTCACATTCTAATAAAACATGTTCCGTCGTTTCCCAAGCCTTCGTCTTGGTTTAGTTTGGTGCCTGCGGATAAGACTCAACCCACTACGGGGGACCAGCCATGAATCGCGCAGCAGCAGGTAAAAAGGGAAGAATACTGAAATAGAATTTTGTAATTTAAAAATGATAGGCTTACCGCCGCAAGCACATGTTTCTTCTTCCTTGGTGTATCTCGCTTTCTAACTATGCATTCTAACATCCTTATCTCGCTTTCGAAAAGTAAGCAGCTTCCGCTTGAGTTGTCATCAATTGTTTCTTTCCTAATTTCGTTTTTACCTCTTAGCCACAGGAAATTTATTTTCCATTGCCACCCCCCAGAAGATTGTCTCATCCTCTCTGTTTTTGCTTTTGACGTTCTTGTTACCATGTTTCTTACTACACCGATCGCATACTTGCTGGCAATGCTTTCTAGTTCTGTTCCTCCACTGTGAGTCAATATATTTCCTGTACGAATACTTGAACACTCTCGAATCCCATTTACTTTCGTTCATGTTTCTCAGCCATTCTTCGAAATCAATTTTACTCTGAGCTTCCCTCCCTTCAGAACTTGTCCAGCCCGTACCGCCCTGCAAGGCCTCATTTGTAGTCTTTCCGTGAGCGCCCACTGCGAGGCGTCCCACTGACCTTTGGCTGCCGTCGAATCCTCATTGTAGCCCTAACTTAAAGAGAACGACCACATTTCCAAATGCTGTCAGTCCTGGAACCATACGCATTTCCACATACCCTGGACCACTTCATACCTCTTGTAACCCCGTAGGGGTAAAGCCCCATAGAGGGACCTTACAAAGGGCAGGGAGACAGCACCGCGAACCATCTGCGGCGAAAGGTGGGAACTAGCACTGAAGCGCAGGCGGTATATGAAGAGCGCGCGTTCGTCTCCAACTCTAGCCTGGCCGTGGACCATGAAGCGCAGGACTACTTCTATCGAGGGACGCCGCAGCCATCTACTTTCTCGAGAGAAACCAAAACGGTGGCTTGGATCCCAAAATTAGGAGACAAAAAAGGCCGTATATATTTACAAACATGGCAAAAAAAAGAAATTAGGTGTGAAAATCTATGTCATAATGCAAGTAGCAGTGCTTTGCTATTACAGGTCCGAGCTGGCTGCCTGAGGACAAAAACATACGTCCCAGTATGAGGCATGTGCGTGCAGCAAAATGAAAAGCCCGGAAATGACTCAGCACATGGCAATATTCCCTCCGCGATACCGATAAGGAACGTCCACTTTCCAGAAGCGTTAGGATTCAAAGAGGAGGGAAGGATTAACTGGTCAGCAGTCGAGACAAGCAAGAAACGCTTATAGTATAGGTGAACAAGCCCGGAAGAAATTGATAGGACCGTAGTCGTTGCAATTCGGTTACGGAACGTTATAGTGGTAGAGGCACTAAAAGCGAAAGTTAAGATTGAGTACAGATAGTCAAAAGCCTAGATGGCGATAGAGGTCGTAAAAGCTGATTAAATCAAGCACGCTGGGTGACTATTTGTTGCCGCCCCGTTTTAAAGGAAACGCCAATAAATATCATCATCATAATCATAATCACCATCATCATCGTCGTCGTTCAGCAGAAGCACTCGCCTTTGTCGTCTGCTGCGCTCTAGCTAGAACAGCTGTATTTCATGGGTTGTTGCGCGCACTTTAACTGCGTGCTTACGTAGCACGGTGCTCTCCAATTACTTACGATCTTTATTTTTTGCAGCGAAGTTTGCTTCTAGTTGGTCGGGATTTTTCCTCGGCTCGCGCTCACTCAGAAACAGTACCGTCACCCAGCGGCCGCGGCCACTCAGACACACCTAAAACGGCAGTTGCATAAGGGCTTTGTCTGAGTTTTCACGTAACAGAATCATGTTTTCTCGTGCATTCGAATTACAATCCGAAGCTATCATGTCTGAATCTTGTGTGTAAGTCGTACATTACGAATTTTCTGATGCAATTTACTTTGAAAAATTTCATTACTTCAGTAAGCCACGTGCGCTTGGCGGAGGGCCTAGAAGAATGAGGACGTATGCTGCACTTCCGCACACGTGCGTGCGTGCGCGCGGGACGTAAGTCGCTTGTGGTTGGGGTGGTGACGCTTGCCTGGCTTCGGTTTGTTCTTGTCTAACGGCGGCAACAGATTCGCTATACATCCACTTTCACAGGGTAGAATGGAGGCAGACACTTAAGAGCGCAGCTCTTCCGCGCTCGTTCCTGGTTTGAGCGTCGGCGTCGGTGTAACCGACGAACTCTTTCGTGCTTCTGCTCGCGCGTTTGTCGGCGTCGTCTTCCACAGCTGGCTCCGTTGCCGCTCATCATGATAGCGTTCCCATACCGCTCCTCCCACCGCAAAGGCGCTGACGGCATTGGTCCATTGCCAGTCGGTGCGGTGACCTCCGTCTCAAATTCTTTGCGTCAATATACCGTGAAATGAAAACACGTATAAAACTGCGTTCAAATTTTGCATTAGTAGGAGTACCGTATTCGTCGGACATTTGTTGTTTTTGTTGCTGCTGTGTTAGTTTTATGAATGACAGCGCAAGAAGGAAAACAAAGATTATATATTCAATGTATCTCCCATATGACCACAGGAGTTCGCCACCCAGTTGCTATGGCGTTATGCAGCCGAACTCGAAGTCAAGGGTTCTGCTGCGACAGTGGCGTCCGCATTTCTATGGGGGTGAAGTGTAAGAACACGCTCGTGTATACCTTCATTCAGCTGCAAAATTTTGCCGGAACATTTAGCAGCATGTCAAAGAATCCCAGCTGGTCAAAACGAATCCCGAGTCTTCTACAGCGGCGTCCCTTTTAATCATGTATCGATTTTGTCACGTAAAACACCTGAATTTACTTTTTAATTTATTCATTTATTATAGCTACAGCCGTCGCGGTTAGAAACGCCATCTGGTGTTTGTTTCATAAAACACCCCTCCGAGCGAGTAAGCGATATGCTGTGTACCTAGCTTTGGAAACGAAAGTTCATGGCAGGCCTTATTCGGGAGAAATAGGGTCGGCTAATTCAAGGGCATCGATGTCTTAGCGCAAATTTTACATTTCGCTCATAATTATAGTCACTTTATATTGCATATATAAAGATTTGTTGAGAACCAGAGTCTCAATGTTGACCGACAGCAGTCTATCTGGAACATTAAGTGCACAACACTCCGTCATGTATCGCAATTGCCAATCGCGCCTTAACCCTATATTTTTGCAAAATCTCATAAACACTTTCCAACAAGAATATTTTTTTTTATTGGTGTTGGCACGAGGCTTTTTTGGTTCAGCGCGTTTTCGGGCTGCCGGAAACCGCTCGGTTAACGTCACTTTATGAGCTTAAGAATTAACATAACTATAAAGAAAAGCAGGAAAAAAATCTGCCAACATTTTATTGAGTCTTTGTTCCTGTCCCCCCTGCCCCCCTCCCCCCATTTTTCTTTTAGTGGGTTTGAAGAAAGTAACGCCAGCACTCATATTCGGCCAATTGTCCCACCAAAGAACTTCTCAATTTCCTTGTCTTAGCTTCAAATAAGCGTCACGCGTTTACAGAACCAGCGCCTCCTCCATATTTGGAAATGTAGAGGAGGCGATGACAAAACAAGATATATTTTTAAAAAACATCATAAGCAGTGACCATAGTTTAGTGAGGTATAGGATTTCTCACAATTTGAAAAGAGGAAGAGCAAAATTAGTCAAGAAGAAACAGGCCAACCTAAACGCAGTGAGGGTAAAAGCAGACGAATTCAGGCGGATGCTCTCAAACAAATATGCAGATTTAGAACAGGAAGATGAAGATAACATAAACGTAAACTTGACAACGACGAAAGAGCAGCCTCTGTGGTTGAGATACGCGTGGTTGGGAGCCGGTGCTCCGGCGGAATCCCATTCACTGCGCTTGGATTGTGTGCAGTAAATGTGCCATCACTGACACGCGCCCGAAAATCGAAACGCCGGTGTTCTGCTGCGTGCTCTGACTGCACAGGACTACGTCGCGCCCACCGTGGTCGTATAGCTGCGATCAAGTTCGCAGCCCCACTAGATCAGTGCGTAGGAAATGGCATTCTGGACATGTCGAGGCATTATGCGCGAGTGTTGGTGTGCTCCAGACTCTCACATAACTGTAGTGCTCACATAACTGTCGTGTCATGGAGTAGGGAACCAAGGGTTATCCGCAATAGCGACAACCACTGAGTCGGTGGCGCCACCTTGCGAGCTTGGAGTTAACACAATAAACTAGCTAACAAAGGACTTCGCGCGGTTTTTCGGAAGGCTCCGCCGATTGCAGCGAGCGCTGATGCATGCGCGAGGCTCGCTAACGGTCTCTCTTCTCGAGCCGTGCAATTTGAAACCGGCTTGCCTCGAAAAGGGCGCGTATATTGCACCGCAAGAGCTCTCAATCCGGAATTGAGAATTCGCCCTAGACGTACGTATTTGTGGATGCCTGCGAGCAAGTCAGACAGCCAGTGTTCGCTTTCTTTTTTTGTGTTCTTCGTGTGTTTCAGCACGCGCGGCAGTCGATCTTAACACACTAGCTGCGGCCTGTGCGTGGTTAATCGAACGGCAGTCGTGCATGCGTGTGAATGAGTCGTGTCGTTGCATGTGTACCTTTGCTCTCGCGGGCGTTGTTTTTCGTCCAGCTGCATGTGTTGGTTAGTTCAATTCTGTGGCATTGTCTTTGTCTGTTCTTACCCTTTCCGCGCCGTCTTAAAGCTCTCGCCGCGAGATCGCGCCGCCGTTCAATCGACCTTGCAGTGCTTTATTACCTTGACGAAAATAAGGCGCCTTGTCGAAACGTTGGTTGGGCCAGCCTGAGGATTTGCTTATTTATTTACTATTGATCACTCACTGTGAATATGAATTGCTTGGATTTCTTAAAAGTGGTTGTTTTATCCGAATTACACACTTGCATTGTTTTGAATCAATGTGTGCCTCTGTTTCCTCTGATTCCAGTTTTCGCTATAGTAGTGTCACGTTGAGGTGGAAAGCCCCGCGTTCAGAGTGCGTTACGTACGGATTACCTCCCCGAGAACGTTGTCCTTCTTCCTGAGTTTCTTTTAGGGGACAAGCTGCTTCTTTTTCACTACGCAGATGGCCCCTTCGAGAAAGGACGGAGCTGCCACAGTGCCGTCGCACGCCCCAGGACAACCGAGCACGAGACGGGCCGCGCACAATGCTGAGATTACGCCGCTCGTAGGGTTCGCTCTGAAGCGCCTGCGGAAACAAGACCACCAGGACTGGTGGTCATGGAACAGTGAGTAAGACTACATGGATTCGCGAGTACGCGGCCACTACAAGCGGCTCTCATGTCCCCTCGATTGCCATCAATTCCGTGTTTAAAGCGAAGCTTTCTTGTTGAGTTATACCCCTGTCACACGGCAAATCTAGTGTCATTTCCAACAAATGACATTTGTTGCGATTAACGTCATTATAACAGCGCACTCTCACACGGCGAAAACTAATGTCATTTGAAAATGATGACAATGACGATAGTAAAAAAAAAAGACGCCGCAGACCCACTTTTGTCCAATAATTATTTTCCAATATGCTAAATTCCACTAGAATATGTGATCGTGCTTTCAAACCGTAGCGTTCGATCACTAAATTGTCGACATTGCCAACGAAGTCGAGTCAAGCCAAGCCAAAGCTAAGGCAAGCAACAGGGCGAAGAGAACGATAGGCGCGTCCGCTACATCTGCTAAAGTGGTAAGAGAAGGGCAGTTGCATGTCATCGCCGTTGTGATGTGCATGCGGGCTCCTAATATCCTCATTCTTGGCGCGTGCCACAGGAAAACACGCGCATGCTTTTACGCCAAGTCAATTGAAGCGGCCGCGGCCGATGCTCCGGTGCGAACCAACACGACTGCTGCAGCGAAAGCTAAAGACGGCTGTCTGGTCACTGGATTGAGAGTAGTTTTCTGTATTTACGCACGTGATGGACTTCAATGTCGTTAAAGCAATAGTTAGGTAATAAATTTGGTAGAATAATAGTGATTTTTGTTAAAACAAAAAAAAGAAGCATGTACTGTTTGCGAAACACTGGTACACTCATGGTGTCGAGGATACACATTCGGCTCCAAACGAATGCGAATGAGTTTGGCGAACTCATTCGTTTGTAAATGTCATTTTCGACGAATGTCATTACGTTTTACTGTGTGACAGCACACAAATGGCATTATCAGCGAATGTCATTCGTTGTAAATGACATTCGATTTGCCGTGTGATTTGCCGTGTATGTATTTATTTGGCCTCTAACGCCGAACGCACGTAATGGGACGTTGGCGCCGTGTAGGAGCTCTTCAGCGAAGTAGTTTATAAATTACTGTTTCAAGCATAAAGTTTCCTACAATAATTACTAGAGGGACCTCTGCGGTGCTACTGTCTAGTGTTCCTGTATATGCTCCCGCAGAGAGCACAGTTGTGCATAAGTGCGCCGTTGTGTTCCAGCTCTGCAGTGAAGCAACTCCTCGAGCGCGCAGGAGGCAAATGCAGCGCGGTGTTCTATTTGCTTTCTTCCCTGCTGGTCGCGAGCTACGTGCGGCAATTGTTCGCAAGTGTTGAGCAAGATGACACTTTTTAATGCAGGCTACTCTCGAACAATTGGCGCAGCCGGAGGGGTGCCAACCCCCCGATATTTTTAGTTTGTATGTGCATATATACACGCACATATACAAACACACGCACGAACGTACATATATGAGCCCACTCGATCCTCGAAATAAAATCCTGACTATGCCCGTGTCTCGAACAGCTCGAAAATTCGCGTGCAAACGCGCATTACTTTGCAACAAGAGCGGTGCAATGTTTTTCAACATACATATGAAGTTTTCTCGCGGAGGCCGGAGCGCAAGAAATGTTTGAAAGGGCGTTTAAAGAAAACTTCGCTCAGGTGTGGTGGACTACTATGCGAGCACATTTTGGCTGCCGAAAGCACACGAATAATGATCGTAGCCAAGAGAACTATCGTGCCTGCAGTTATGTCAGTGACCGTTAACCGTGATCGTCATTCGCAGCTGCTGCACGTTTTCGATATATGCGGTGCAGACACGTAGATTTAAACGCATTTCGAATGTTCACATGCGCACATTTAATGCAACGCTTATTTTTACGGTTCATACCGCAAACTTAACAGCTGCTTTGCAGCAGCAAATCTGCGAGTGGAAGAAGATTCAAGATGCACGAGCTTCTAGATCAAATTTATTTCGTACCGGGAATGAATGAGCAATGGCTGGTGGCAGCAGGGGATGAGTGCTGGTTCTTGGAGCCTTGGGGGCAGACTTCAAACCCACTGGAAAGGCAACAAATTATTAAGAGTAACAACAGGTTATTCTTATTGCACTAATCACATAATATGGCAAACTTTCAAAGTAATTCACACATTGCAGACTGTAATATGACAACACATTTTTCTTTATCTCATTATACTACTAAGGTTAATTTACGATAACACAGCGCTTATTAAACGCACAAAAATAATTTAACATTCCTCACGTTGACTAAGGCTGATCGAACAAGCAACGTATTGCGGGCGGTAAATGCTGAAGCTATCACAGCTGTCTCATCAGCGGGAGCGCACGATGTTTTCGCATGCTACAAAACAATGAACACGAGTACATTAATCGACCTCACATGAAAAATCACAACGCCGACAAAAAAAAACAGTACAGAAAAGCCAGGTGAAGCGGGCAAATCGTATCTGCTAGTATTTACTCTGTTTTGAACACTGTTATAGAGCCGCGTAGTCAGAACAATCGTACAAGCTACACAGAGATTTGGGCGAGTTGGTAAGTTAACATTCTTGGCGTATATGTCAAGCGCGACACAGGCCATTCTTTGTCCCGCGTCTGTGTCGCGCTGCACGTATACTCCAAAAATTGCACAAATGAACAACCTCTCATACCAGACGTATGCATTTCAGCGTGTACAGGAGTATTACTCCTGTACACGAGATAAATACTGCGTTAGTGTAAAGAAGCCGAATTCACCTCTGTAAATAAGGCGAACGCACCTCGCATATCCTGGTCCCTTTCGGAGCTGGCCGGTCTCGTCCGTCCGCACGGCACCGCGTAAGAAGCTTTGCCACCTTCCGTGCGATTTGTGCAGTTTGGTGCGCTTCACCCCGTCATACTGGAATACAAGTTTCAATATGATGTGTTTCGTGCCACTTCACCAGAGTTATTACCTTAATATCGTCGGACACTGTACCTGCAACCCGGAGTCGATCGGTGCTACGCGCGCTCGACGGTCCACTGATTGCGATTTCGATGGCACCGAGAGAAACGAGTCGGCGCCGCGCCCGTAATGTTGGCTTCGCAGCGTCGCAGTTGAACATTTGACGTCATTTTTTTACCACGTGATAGCGCTCGGCGAATAGCGGTACGAGCGACGCGGGAAAAGTTGTTGTTCCCAGAGAGGAGCAGCTGCGGTAAAGGGCGGTTTGATGAGTTGACAGCTGCGCCGGCGCTGGAGCGTGAGTCATTAGCAAGGATTCCAGCTGCATAGACGCGCGCAACCAATCAGAGCCGTTTCGCTTCCGCCGGGGTGGGGAAGGGCAGGAAACGGTCTCGCGTGCGCTGCGCCGGCTTCGTTTCCTTCCAGTTCAGTCTCATGCGCGATCTCCAGAGGAACGGGCAACCTTCGACGAGCGGCGGCGACGAGAACTCGCCCGTGAAAAGGCTCACTGTCGGCGCGCCGTTACAGCCACTTCAGCCCTGTTAATCAGACAGCAACGAGAAGATCTCGAGCTGAGGGAGACGGAGGCCAAAGCGATCCAGCACCGTTACCTGTGGGTTACTTAACCGTGACGAAGGTCAGGTGCACGCAGGGCAAGCTTCGCCTACCCCCATTTTCCGGTAGGGGAAGGGTTGGTGATTTTTTTATACCCCACACACAATATTCATAGGTGCACTAGCCGATTGATTCACTTATTTCCTTGACGTGAAACAGTTTTGCGTCCTTAAAAACGACTTTTTATACGCGCGGATCTGTCTTTGTGCCACTATAGGGTGAAAGCTGAACGTCTCGTCAAATTTTATGGGTGATCCTGACGTCACTGCCCAGCCAACGACAACATCTTAGGTCGAAGCAACAAGCTTTTATTTTCCAATTGGCTATGGAGCAAGATTACCTATGCTGTGAGCATATAGAGCAGCTGGCTCAGCTCTTTTGCAGAGGGGAAGGGCAGGTGCGCTGCCTTTTGGTGAGTGGAGTTGATTCTCATTCCTTGGTTGTCACCAGGGAGATTTGAGCGAAAATTGCCTCCTTGGTTTGCCAATTATAGTCACGTGTGATGGTGAGTGACGTTGGTGGCAGCTCGTTTTACGGAAAAGCTTTTGTGCCTGCGATCTTGACTTTAGCCTGGACGCGACTCCCGCGAGAAGGAGGGAGGGCGCGCGGCGCTTGTTTTGAAATTTTAGCGGTTATCGGCGGGCGCACAGCGCTGTAATACTTTGCAAACGCTATCGTTAGCGCGCCGTGAATGTACTGTGTACTCGTTTGTTTAAAATGACCAAACCTTCCGAGAAGCGCTTTAAAGGAGCATCAGTTATTTAATGTACGCAGGGCCAATGTCTACGCTTCAGTGCCGGGCGACATGTTTATATTAAATCGCGATGAAGCATGCTACCTGTAGCCGCAGTTACGTAATGTTGTCCAGTGCTCGACGGAAACGCTTCTAGTCAGCAAGGAAAATAATGGAAGTAAAACATACAGTCGTCAAATGAAAAAAAAAGAAGATATCATGCAGATCCACCGCGGTTAATTAAATGTTTAGCAGGTAAGTGCGATGCGTGAAATTTAGTGGTGACAGGTGTAGGCACAGAAAAGTATGGCACGTATCGAGTAACATTTAAGGGATTCTGTATCTTCTTGTGTGACGTTGCGACGTGCCCATTCTGGGGGATTCGCGAAGAACGGGAGAAACCTCGGTGGCACATGCCGAATGGGTAAATCAAAGAAAGTAATGTAAATAAACTAAATCGTTAAATATAATTGAGCATTCTAATAACATATCGATGTGCTTTAGAGAGATCTGCGGGTCGACATTACATCTTCATGCTTTATGTAGGAATCGTACACAGTGGGACATGCCCACTCTGGCCGACCGACCGACAATAACGACCGACCCACCAGCAGCCGTGCCAAAACCGGGCGTGAAGGCAAAAAAAAGAAAAAAAACTTCGCTTTAAGACTAGAGCTTTTCATTGAACTATTTATAAAGCGGCTAGTTAGGGGGCAGGGTGAAGAACAAAGGAGGCAAAAGATTGATCGATTGATTTGTTACTAAGGCGAAATCCCTAAATTGCTCATGGCTCGAAAAATTGACTGTCCGGCGTTATGGCACCAAAATTGATGGAAATCGAACCCACCACATTTGGTGTTAAGGCGAAGTTCATTAAGACAGTTAATTAAAAGTGTTAAGGCACTTGAACCCATGATCTTTGGTAAGAGTCGAACCCGCGACTTTTAGTGGGAGTCAAACCCACGATCTTTGCTGTTAATTAAGGCGAAATTAATAGACACACAGTTATAAGATATAGTTAAAGCATTCGAACTCACGACCGTTGGTGGAAGTAACAAAATAATAGGAAGTAAGAACGCACTCTAATGAGAATGTCAAGAAAATTAATGAATGCCTCTTGAGCGCGCAGACTTTTCGCCTTCATTCTCTTTAGCGCATGCTAAAATGACTGTCAACTTGTTTTAGTGCAAATGTTGGCAATAGGTATGCCTCCGGCCTCCCCAGGATAATAAATTGCTACATGAATAAGAGAGCGATGAGATGTTCTAAGTGCATCCGTAAATACGACGCATTACCATTCGTTTTTTTTTTTTTTTTTATATATATATATATATATATATATATATATGAATCATATTAGCTACAGCGGCAGCCGATATTCTTTGCAAGTAACCTGCTCGATGCAGCTCGGTGGCTTTCGTGCTATGCAGCTGAGCGGAAAGTCGAAGTTTTGATTACTGGCTGCACTCAGATGGAAGCGCAACACAAAAATACGTGTACCTTGCTTTGAGTTCAGTTTTTTTTTTAACTCGCACAACCTAAATAACCCAAAGCCTCCCGTTACGGCATCACTTATGCCCACATTGACTTTGGAACATGGACCCCAGTAAGTTATCTTTTCGCTAAGACTAGCCCGCCTGTCAGTGACTATGAGGTATGCTCTGTTATCTGCTGCTGCACATTTATGTGTAGAAAGCTGTAGATGAAAAAACGTAATGTGTTTATAATCACAGCTCTGCTCGTTTTGGAAAATTAAGATAACCATCCAAACACCCTGCGTAGCTTGATGTTAAGATGGTTCAAATGGAAGTGGGTGAATTGACCGGCTAACGCTCGAGCTTTGAAGATCTTATTCTACATTGATTAAGTGGAAGACGTCGACGTCAAGGTTAGCTGAGGCCACGAGATTTAAATGATGGCAAACGTATATACTCGTATATCGACTATCTCATCCACATGCTCAGCATAATTGTCGTCGCAGCTACTTTGCCCCTACCCTCCTTATTATTCCGAATATAACACTCGGAAAGACCAGACCAGCGTAGGACAACGCGTTGAAATAGCAACTTAAGTCCCGTTTGTCGAACCAGTCAAGGGGGAGGGAAATATGTCTAGTTTAGGGCTACAGTGAGTGGAGTGTTTCTTCAGCTTTAATCAGAAGACTCCAGTATCAGAAGCATAGCCCGACATGCAAAGCAGAAATGTCTTCTCGTCGCTTATGTGAGCGAAATTGTTGTTCACTCTAGTCTTCTATGCACACTCACTTCTGCGGAACTGAATCCACGTTATACCTACTACGGGCGGTGGTTGCCACAACACTAAACCGCGCTCTCCAAGCCATAGCCAGTCTCTGGTAAAGTTCGACCACCGGTGTTCTCAATAGTGTGCACCCAAGCCACGTTTTTGCATGCCGCCCACAACGGAATGCGGCCGGTTACCGAGCTCGCGACCTTGTGCTCAGCAGCACAATGTCATAGTAGGTGGCGTCCAGGTGTTGTCCGACTCCAGGTGGTATCCGAATCCAGGCCGCAGCTAAACGGCCGCCTCCGAGGCAACAGAAGCGGATCTCGAAGGCTTTGCTTTTGCAGATTGCGCGCACCGTAAGCGATCGCGGAGCCGGAAAACACCTCAGGGCTACCATGTTTTAGACACCAGTGTGGCGAGTCCGCAAAACGTTTTCTTCTCCCCCCCCCCCCCCCCCCCGCTGCATTTCAGGCGAACAGGAGCGCAGCTCGAAGCGGCAGAAGAAGCCGGCCGGCGAGACCCAGTGCAGCGTTTGCGAAAAGCCCACGGCCACCAGGAGCGAAGAGGTGCACCACGCGATGGACCACGCGTTCGAGCTCTCCTACCGCTGCGAGGAGTGCCACAGGATGTTCGCGCGCAAATTCGAGCTCGAGTGGCACCTGCGCCAGCACACGGGCGTGCGCCCCCTGCCGTGCGGCCTGTGCCCCGCGGAATTCCTCAACGGGCGCCTGCTTACCGCACACCACACCAGGCACCACGGGCTGCGCTTCAAGTGGCACCGCTTCAAGACCAACTGAGCCGAACGCCTAGGCCTTTCTTTTGGGAGCGAACTGCGCTGAACGCGGCACGCTGAACGGGAGGACGTTAATGGACACCGCGCAGCTTCGTCGCGACGTGTTATGTCCCCTTAGCTACATAGCACAGGTAATCGATGTCCTCGTAATACACTCAGTGCTGGCTCCTGCATTTAAAAATCTTGCTTGCACTTGAGGGCTGCTTTCGTTCTGACAAGCACCATGAAACGCAAAATCGTATTTACGTGGTTGTTTTCTCTTTCCTGTGTTTGGCACAGTTCGCTCTCAAAACATCTATAACGAGCTCAATCACCAGGTGTAATAGCTCAGTCTGTCATATTTGTTTTCTGCGTTATCTTTCTTCGGCACAAGAAAGTACTTGGCATTTTTTATAGTTCTTTCGATGTGTATTTCGTACTCGATTCCACTTTGTCGACTGATTCGTTTTAATAAAGTTCCAAATGTTCTGAACTCCTCGTGTCGCTTGCATTTTGGACGCCCGTATAATTAATTCGGCCGGTTGACTCCCCCCCGCATATCTTTCCTTGAGAGCCCCTATTAATTCCTCATTTGTGCCTAGAAATTCCTCCGCGATCCTGTGCAATGTTGTGCTGGTCGCGGATTTGGACTTTTCCGGGCTCCATGTGTCTGTAGCGAGCTGCAAAAATGGATCCGCCCCTCAGCTAGATGCTCCAATATCCACGGAAGAGGTTTCTGCGGCAGCCCAGGCGGCCTAGAAGAATACAGCCCCTGGCGCCGAGCAGGTTACCAACGCTATTATTAGAAACCTTAACGATAATGTCATAGAAGCTATCGCAACGCAATTTAATGAAAACTATTGGCTTAAGCGTGGTGAGATCCCCGAAGCATGGAAAACTGCAAAAATTATTACAATACCAAAACCCGGAAAGAAGCCATCCCTGCAGGCGCTCAAACCCATTTCACTGACTGCTTGCAATTGGGAAAGCTCTTTGAACGGGTCATACACACTAGGCTTCAAAATTTCATTGAAGACAGGGGCTCGTTCCCGGCCACCATGTTGCGGCCGGCCACCCGCTGCCGGCGGACTTGAACTGAAAAATAAGAAGTTAGGACGAAGGAGGTTGCTTTTATAGTTCAGCTCTGGCCTTGGCGACTTGAAATCAAGTAATCTTCACTTCGCACGGAGCGCCACAATTAGTGGCAAGCCGCGATAGCGCTGTGCCAACATCTGTACGTCACCGTTGCTGTAGCCTGCCTGTCGCATTCGCGCTTACGCTTGGGCGTCGCATTCACCAATGCATATACGTGTTTGATTGGAATGGCTGATAGCACCGAGTGCAATGCCTGCGGTGTCGAGGAGATTATAGAACATCTACTGTGTTGCTGCCCATCTTTTGAGATGGGCAGCAACTCTGCACCTCTGCACAGCTCTAAATCAGTTAGATAGAAAACCGTTCCATCTTGAACAAGGTCTTGGGAACATGGCCTCGCATATGGCAGCTACAAAAGGCCACAAAAGCGCTGCTGCGATACTTGAAAGCTGCCGGATTGAGTCACCGTCTCTGATCCGGACTGAGTGACCGAACGATACCCCCAGTGGGCTTTCTCTTCTTCCTTTAATCCTTCCCTACCATTTTCCCTTTCCCCACTGTAGGGTAGCCAACAGGGCTCAGTCCTGGTTAACCTCCCTGCCTTTCATTTATCATTTGCTCTCTCTCGTTACGTGGACGGGTGGGTCTGTGCGTGTTGTTAGGCTGCCACATTTCTTAATTCTAGAAACGCACTGTTTACCTCTCCGTCAAAAGGGGGAACAAGACACGGTACATTCGGCACAGCAGCATAAGCAACCGCCTAGCTCGCTCAGTTATGCCAACGGTGTCAGGAAAGACGTTCGCTTTTCGCGAGAGAGCAACACGGCCTGTAAATGAGCGCTTTTGCGAGCACAATGTTCTCTATTAATCCTTTGCTGTACGCACAAATTGTGAGTATTATAAAGTGAAAGAACAGCGAGAACCAGTAATAAATTAACACTCCGTAATATATGTATCTGGATTACAGTTGCCGCTGTTTAACTGGCTCGGCCGCTCATATTGACTCGCCTCAGGGTGGAACAACGCGGCTCGTATGCACAGGTATGCATGTTTTGCTACGTTTTGACATTATTTCTTCTCAGCCATGCACCCTTTCCTCCACATTTGACGCTAACAACCATCTATGGCTGTAGATGTCGATGTAAACAAGTTCACCGCTTTGATAAATCCGACGCGGAAGGCTGCGCTACGAGAGTTCTTGAATATGCGAAATGCCTAAATAATGTTTAAAAAGAATACAAAAAGCGAAGTGCAAGTGCAGAAATCAGCGACGACAAGCTCGAAGGCCGCGCGCTTTTGGACGGCCAAAAGCGCGCGGCCGCAATGTTATCGCAATTGGATTTTTAAACCCTTTTTTTCACGGAAACACCGTGAACGCCGCCATGTTTGATCACGTGGTGACGTGACCATTGCTTGCCTCATCTGCCTGCGTTTCCTCCGTGTTTACAATGGATGTTCATGACGGCCAGTGCGGGTCAGCACACCTCCGCTTCGGCAACAATCGTAGATGGTGACTGGGCGGACGACACGAAGCTTTGGCCACAGCTTCCGAGGACGTGCGAGCGCTTTCGGAGCTCATAACGTGCGCCTTTTCCACACGGCGCGAGCAACGTATACGGTGTTAGTCATAAAATCGGGGCAAAAAAATGTACGCCAACCTGTCACCTGTCCCAACTTTTCGCTTATGAATTAATTCATGGTCAATGTGTCTTGATCTTCGGTCTTGATTTGACAAACACATTGAAGCAGCGACTTGTCATGTTTCTGACTCAGTAACGTTCCTCGGTGCGGTCACAATCTGATTGTTTACTTTCTGCCTGTAATCTCTCGTGGCTGCGCTCAAATGCGATAGATTTTCCATTGCTGCGCCTTGGAACGTAGATGTTCTGCACTTTGTAATAGCTTGTAGCAAAGACGTGTTATCGCTGTAGTCACTCGCTTACTCTGTGGACCATCAGCAAACGTAAGGCTGTAAACATTATTGTGCTGTCGGTGCAGTTGCCGTCAACCATGCTTCGCATTATTTACTCAAGTGTGCGCCCATTCACTTATTCTTGATACGTTGGCTATAGAGCGGGCAGGCGTTCGCATGTGAGTTGGTGTGGATGTGTATAGACATGTGTAGATAACGTGCGTTAATATTTATATGCAAGAAAGCGGCGCTACTCATTTTGTCGTTGTGTAACGAGCGACAATCTTGCCGACATTCCGAGGTTGAAGTATTTTCTTTGGCCTTTAGCGATTTTTTTTTCTTTAGGCGCATTTCTTTAGCATATATAGCGGACAACTGATTTGCTTTATCCTCGAGAAAAGTCGTGCATCGCGAAGCACCAGCAACGCGTGCAGTCCTTACGCAGCGGAGGCCCGTGCACCTGGTCGCAGCTCTACACGTGTTTTCATTTCGCGATATATTGCCTGGCGCGGACAATCTGTCTCAAGCGGTAGGTTCCAAACGGAGCCAAGTGTGTCGCATCCGCCTCTCTAATCGCAAGATCACGAGAAGCAGCGCGTGCATGACGCGCGGGTGCGATTCAGAGCAGCCGCCGCAGATAAAGACCTCCCAGATGATGCGCGCTACTCTGTAGCCATATCGTAGCCGTCGTCACCGCACAGCCCGTCTTGCGCAGCACTAAGCGTTTCTTCTCACGCTTTCGTTACACCGACGACGAGAACGGCCCTTCGTCGCGGGGAAGTCGTGCCACCAATGTAAGCGGCGACAACACCCAATGGAGCGTCACATCGAGTACCCGTAGCCGCTCACCATCGCCTCTTGCAGGAGCAGTGATTCGCGTCACACACGCTGGTCCGCGGACCGACACCAGCAGCGGACGCCGCGGACAAGTGTAGCCCTCCCTACCTCACGGCACCCTGCCCGCAGATCGGCAACGCAGATAAGGTCGTCCACGCTGCTGCGGATGCCGTGGCCGCCAGCAAACTATAGCGCATGCGCAGGCCGTCTCCCTTCCGCCCCTTCTCCACTTTCCACCTCACCGTTCCACGTACTGCAACCTCCTCCTGCGCTTTCCTCCTACTCTCTTCCCTATGGCCTTCCTTTCATCTGACACTGCGCTCTTCGTTCGCTTTCATTCTTCGCGGCGCTCTTTCGCTCGGTTACGCGGACTTCGCCGACGCTTGCCGCAGGAACGGGCTATTAAGAGCTGTGCTCTAAAATGTGTCTGCACGAAACATCACGGCGGCGACGTGGGAGGAAATTCGCCTCTATTGACCATATAATTGCTATCGCAGTAAAGGCATGCTACAGAAATTATGAGAATTGTCTATTAATGCGCAAACATTAGTAGACAAATTTGAGTTGCCCCACCACCAAATTTAAGTTGGCCCACGGCAAAATTTAACGGTGGCCCACCACCAAATTTCAAGTTGACCCATCCCCAATTTTCAAGTTGGCCCACCCCCAAAATTCAGTTGGCTCAACCTTAAACTTCAAGTTGGCCAACCCCCGAATTTAAGTTGGACCACCCCTACTGCAGGCTTCCCCATGCATTTTCTATGGCGCCCTATGTATGTCTATCGGTGAGGTGTCACGCTTCTCGCGTTACGGACACAATTTTTCTATGACAATATTGCCGGTGTACTCGCCAAATAATGCTCACGGATTAATATGGCTGATGACAGTAGCGGCATCAAGAACAGAGAAGGTTCTAAAAAATTGGCAGTGGCTTAGCTCGGCTATGCCAGGATATATACGCAGCGAAAGCTAAGGCATAGCATGGTTAGCCTTCGTTAATCTTGATTGCAAGTCCAGGTTAGTCCGGTTGTCTAGCTATGTTGCGGCGTTTAGCCAGTCGTTCGGCGCGCTGTTCGTCTGTTTCCTGGGCGATTCGTTTCCTCTTCATCTCGTTCTGATGTTGATTCCAGGCCTCTTCCTGCTTATCAGAATTGTCGCCGTCCATACTGCCGCCTCAACTGTGGTTGCAGCGCTCGCGAGCTTTCCTTTTCAATCCTCCGACATGTTATCAGGCATGCGACGCAGCTGGCGAAGCGAGCGGAGGCGAGCGCAATGACGAGGAACGCGGTGTGACGTCACACCAAACGGCGGCGGAGGAAAGGCGCTGCGCAGCGGCGGAACATCTGTGGCTCGGTGCTACTAGTGGCGCATGCGCAGTAGTGACTAGGGAGCGAGAGAGAGAGAAATATCCGCGGCGAGGCGCGCTTTGTGACGTCAAGTGCCTCCTCGGAGCACCGCCACGGCGAAATCGCATGTTCGCGGCCACTAAAGCTTTCGCTTTAAAAACCAAGGAAACAAACAAGCAAGCAGTCAAGCGAGCAAGCAAAAGTCCGGCAAGCAAGCAATTTTCGCTCCGTCTTAAGTGCGGAAGGCTGCGATTCTTGCTACAAATCCAAGCTTTTCGAAAAAAAATGACAAGATTTCTGCACATTTAAATAAAACACTTACTTTTAGCACAAAAATATTTCACCTCTATTCAATTGAAAAGGCTGTGACGGATTCTAAAGGTTACATTTAAGAAAAACGTGATTCCGTTAAGAAGTCCAAGAAGGGGGCTCACTTGAGACAAAATGTAAGCATAAAACGCTACTCATTGGAAGTCGTGGCCGTCTAAAGTCCGTCTGAACTTTGCTGGTGTAAAGTACTTATTAAATGATGTGGCGTTCAGATTGCGATGTTCATCGCAGAAGGTCTGACCCGAAAGTTGTAGTAGTGCGTCAGCAAAAAGAAAAATACGCGGATCCCACGCACTGTAGGAATCGATGTAAGCGAACGTTTGTATGCTGTTTGCTTTGAGTGACGAAAATTGGCGGTGAAGTTGGCGGTGAATTTGCCATTTCTCCGGCATATAGTCTAATACGAGAGTTGTGAGTTGATTTGCAACGTTACCTCGCGTGCATCACAGCTGTTTGTCTGCGTAGTACACAGAACACACAGGGGGAACTTGCTTACAGAGCTGCTTGCTTGAGGCGTTGTTGTGTGCCATACTTCATAACCACTGAGAGGAGCATTATCATTGCCTCACATAGCACATCGCACCGTGGCAGAAGTGTTAAAATTTAATTGAATTATGGGGCTGTACGTAATTCAGTTAACTATTATAATTGTTTGTATGCGCACATTCATCGTCTGCACCACGTTTCGCTGCGTAGCGAAGACGCTGCTGTTTCGCGCTACGCTTTTTCGGACCTGGGTCTCCTCGACACTGAGCGCACGCTTCGGAGCCATTTTTCTGGCGCGTGTTCACGTGCTCCTTCTGCGTATACTGTCCATTTTGTGGCCCGCACTCTCCAAGCGCTCTCTTCAGGCTATGGATAATTGTAGTGGTTGCACTACCACAGCCCAGCACGTGACCTCCACAGCCCAGCAGCTGCATTTTTGTCACCTTACCGAGGCGCAGTTAGAACACAGGCAAAACTCTGCGCAAGAAGGAATGCGTCTGCAACAATAGCACCTAACAAACTGTCGAAAGGCTGCTCATTTAAAACTACGTCACACTGAGGTTGCCAGTGTACCTGCGTCAAGTCGCGTCGATGGGACCTAACGGGCACGCAAGCAAGACTTCTGCAGGAGTGAAGCCTACAGTGCATTTCGCAATCGCATCTTGATGTGCACTGGCACAATTTACACATATATGTTTCATTTTTGTTATCCTTTTAGGTGAACATTTTGTTCGTGCTTTCATTTTCTACCGTTCTTTCTACTTGTCCAATTGAGCCGCGCAGTAATATTGTCATTTACGCTGTTTAAATTTATTAAAAGCTCATTTTCTTAGTTTATGCTCTGGTTCGAGGAGCGCAGCCGAAGGTGTGTGACAAATGACAGTACATATAATACAAACATATAATTATATCCCAACTACATGACAATAATCATGTATTCATTCGTCATTTATTGACTGGTTATCTTTACTCTCAAGATCTTCCGAAGGAATTTTATTGCTATTGCTGCGTAAGTATTTGTTTGCAAGCAGCACAGTTTCATTGCGCAAAGCTCTCTGAAGAACAGCAGTGTCTAGTAATATGGTCATTTGACATTCGAACGTCCGTTCTATACGAATGCTTAAGTAAGCGCGTAATTTTCCACCTGTAGAACAAAACAGCGGATGTCATGTAACCTAGTTCCTGTTGGACGGTACACAAGACTATCATACCGACAAACGGTCGTAATGCGCTTCAAAACAATCTCAGGCTACAGCACGCCATGACCAAGTGAGACAGCTTACATAATAGTGCTGTTTGACTGTAAATCCTCAAAAATCTTCTGAACTATGAACACGTAATTATGCCTTTCCATAATATTTTTGTCCACACAAAGACCCTGCGCTGCCTACAAATCGGTAATACACGCGCGCCGGCAACGCGTTCCTCGGAGTGGGCACGGGAATGGTGGACGCCGTAGTAGACGCCGCGGTTGTCTTCACCCTGTACGTAGCGGCTGGCGAGGAAGACATCACAGGCACCCTAGGATGTGCGGAGGCGAGCGCCGTCTCGTGTTGTTGCAATAAACACAGGGACACGCGCGGCAAGACCATATCACAGCAGCAGCAGCGCCCGGAAAGTCGGGAGAAGAGGCAAAGAAAGCTTCGCTTTAAAAGAGAGGGTTTAGCGGTGCCGCTGTCTCTGCTCGGAAGGGTCTAGACGAGGAAGCTATAGCTGGGGCCCAACTCCGGTGCCGCCTATTCAAATAAATGTAAAACACAGACACGCTTTTCTGAGATAACCACAGCGCCGATTTTAATGGAATTTCTTGCATTTGAGATAGGGAGTTAAATTCTAGTGACTGCTGGAAACAAGATTCTGATCTAAGGCCTGAATTTTTTAAAATCATTTTCCAAAAGTTGGTAAGCTTGAAAATAATCGAAGCACGAAGTTTATCAGTTTGTTCGCGAAAGGCCCTGTCAGGCTGCCCTACCACTACCATGGACCTTATTGCCGCTAACGCCTTTTTTTGACACCATCGGTGACAGCCACGTCCAGCGGTTTGTCCGACTGGCTCGCCCGACAGACGTGCCATATCTGCTCTTGCCATGGCCCTTGAGGTGGAGACAGCATACAGGGTGTCTGCCAAGTTGACATGTTCAAATTCCCTTAGTTTTCCAGGTTATCCCTGAGCGACACAGAACTTTATGTCAAGACAGGCCCACGTCGCCCGATGCTGTCACTCCCAAGTAAGCATTTAAAAATATAAACTTAATCCAGTTCGAATAGTACGGAGTAGTTTTTTTATTTAATTCAAAATAGAAAACTGAAGGTAGGGGATAGTAAAATGCACAGCAAATAAAATATATTCGAAAAAGAAAAATCATAAAGCCCATTGCAAATCGAGTTAAACATTCGAAATGCGAATAAAAAGAGATGCATACAAAAGCAAATATTTTCGAAAATGAGCTACTTCTATCGAGTGATAGCAAGATCATTGGTATTAGGCCCGAACTTTGTCACAAGTGAGATTTTCTCAGCAGTTGGAAAGTCAACCTCAACTGTCATTACATACTCTTAGCCCCCGCACAATGCATCCGTTTTGTGTTTCACTCTCTCAAGAGTTTATTTTAGTTTAGGTGAGGGTCACCTGCATCATTGCGTAAGCCAACACTTTGTTTTTTGAGCTCAAGCCCCTTCAAAGAGGCGGCACAGTTCCCCTCCCGATCATTTCTCAATGCGACGGTCATTTCTGTTCTTGTCCTCGTTCCGCCGCGCGTTGGAAGCGTCCTCTTGGTCAGTTGTATAGTCAACGTCTGATTTTTCGTACTCCCTAGGGGCCACGAACACGTCCGAAAAATCAAATCGGGCAGTCCGAAAAAAATGAATGCATGTCTTTTACTGCCCTTAAGAGCTCAGATCCTCACAGGCACGTCCGAAAAAGCTCTGAAAGCCTGGCAGTACACTTATTACGCGTATCGGTGCTCGTACTGTGACAGGAGACGGTGGGTGCACGCGTGTATTGTTATGGAATACGTAGTGTCCCGTGACAATTGCCCCTTCCCACGCTTGTTAAGCTTCACCGCACTACTTCATGTACGCTTCACCGCGTAACATTGCTGTGCTGAGGCGAAGCTGTCTTTCGGGAACCGGCATTGTGCCAATCGCGAGGATTGCAGAGGCGGAGTCGGCGCCATTACTGACAGCAGCGAGTTCTTTCAATGAAAAATACGGCACCGAATGGCAAGGACATTAATAGCGAACGTCGAAGCAGCTAAGCCTAACGTTGCCGTGGTGGTGGCTACGGCTGCCAGCGGATTTGCGTGCGAGAGCGCTGGTTCGAGGCAGCGAGATAATCAAAACGGCGGTGTTGGCTTTGATTAATGCCGTTTCGGACCTGCGGTCTTGGCAAAAAGTCCGGAAAATCGGACAGGGAAGGGCCCTTGCGTCTGAAATTACAGACGCTCTGATGCATTTACTCTATGGGGCACGTGGTGGTGCCGCGAAGCCGTCCGCATTACCGGGCATTTCACAAAAATCGGGCGTCCGGAAAATCCGTCGTTGACTGCACAGTGGCAACTCCTCCAGCCGACGACACGGCGTCAAAGACAATTCGTTGCGATTCCTCTCTTTTACTCGAGACAGCAGGAGGGTGACCTTTGTCAACTTTCATAGAACGTTGATAGACAAACTTCGATAGAACCGGCGTCAATGGGCCGACACACTGCTCCTCCTGGACGGCTCCGTCAGGTTTCGCCAGTTCCCACGTGCTACCGATGCAGCGACGCTGGCCATTTTGTTCGGGACTGCCCGCGAACGTTCGAACCTTCGACGAACTCGGCTACCGCTCCGGAATTTCCCTCGGAAAACTGGAATGCGGGCCGCCGAGGACAGGACCCCGCGTAATGTCTGAAGCACCTGTCCTTTCACTTGGCCCCTTCACAGAGATTCCAACTACGCCGGTGAAGCTCGGGGATCCGCCTCAGCAGGTTGAAGCACTTGTGGACACAGGAGCGGCCTCAGCTTCCTCGAGTTGAGTATTTTGCCTGGGAGAGTTTCGTTGAATCCTGTTCCAGTTGATCGACTCCACTTCGTCCTGGCTGATGGAACCACTCTCTATATAAAGCCTCGGTGAAATCTGGCTAAGTGTGTGCGCGCTCCGGGAAAACAGCTAAACAGCGGTACCTTGTTGTCCAAGACATGTACGCGTCAGTAGTTTTAGGATGTGATTGGCGCACCACGTTTGGGGTCCGTCTGAAGTTTAGAAAAGCTGGTTACGCCACTGAGCTCTCCTCTCTCACTTCGACACCGTCTCCTGCCGTCCCGAATACCTCCAATAAAGCTCACTCTTGGTTGTCGTACGTGCAAGTGCATCAGTTTATTTCCAGGGCTTTCAGCATGTTGCAGGCTGTACTCCACATTAAAAACCTTAGCGACAAAATTTTCTTCGCAATTCGGCATTTTAACAACGAGGCTTTATGCGTCAAGCTTGCCGGCTTTGTGCGCTAAACAAAACGGGGCGGCGCGACCTGAAGCTCGAGAATTCTCACCATTTTTGCAACCTGCGACTACGATAACCGCAAATACATCCGCTTCCTGGGTGTCTGTGCGCTGCGGCGTAGCATCAATGTCCAACGCAGATATTCTGATACAAAGCGCGGTTTGTTCCAAACCAAGAGAAGAATTTGCAGTGTCACGTGCCCTGCTTCGCTCTTCAGGCAGGACCTCTGCTGTACTTGTATTCAGTCTTTCCGACAGCGACCTACCCCTGCGTCCAGACACCGTTCTCGGAACCTGTACCTACCTAGAAGAACCGTCTGTCGTAGCACTAGTGCAGCCAGCCGCACCTTCTGCGCCAACAACTTCCTTCTTAGACTGGAATGAATTCAACTTCGGTGCCGACTTAACTCTGTCGCAGATGTCCTAGATTCAAACGCTGCGGCGAAAATACCGTGTCTGTGTGGCCATATCGCCGAATGAACTCGTTCAGACTTTTGTTCTGTGGCACAGGACCGATATCGCTTCTCCAGTTCCTGTACGGCGCCACCTGCATCGAGTATCTGAGTCCGAACGCGCAGAAATTGTCAGGACGACATGCTTCAGCGTGGTGTTATGTCCCTCTCGTTTACGCCGTGGTCGTAAACCACAGTCATCGCGAAGAAGAAGGACGGCACGACCCGCTTGTGTGTTGGCTACCGACGCCTGAACAGTGTGACAAAACCTGATGTATATCCGCTGTCTCGTCTTGATGACACGCTTGACCGCCTGCACGGGGCTCGTTTTTTCACCACGCTGGATCTTATTTCTGGTTATTGGCAAGTAGAACTAGAGGCAAATGACGCAGAAGAAGCTGCCTTTATAACGCCGGACGGACTGTACCAGTTTGACCACTTGTCTCTCCAACGCTCCTGGTACGTTTCGGAGACATGGACTGCGTACTTTGACATCTGAAATGGACAATGGCTTTTGTATACTTGGACGACATTATTGTCTATCCCCCTACTTTTCCTGAACACCTCAGACGCTTGGAAATGGTCTTGTAGGCTCTCCGAGACGCTCACCTCCGCATTAAGCCTACAAAGTGCTTCTTCGGTTCCTCCGAAGTCACCTACTTGGGTCCCGGGGTCAGTGCTAAAGGCGTAAGCACTGATCCCACAAAGCTCCTAGCCATTGTATTCCATCTTCCACCACGGCAAAGCAGCTGAAATGTTTTATGGAATTTGCTTCCTGTTTCCGCCGCTTTAAACCTGACTTTGCTTCTCGCGCGACACCTCTCAACCGGCTGCTAAAGACGACCGTTGGAAATGGGGTCCTGACCGAGACGCTGCCTTCCGTGACATCCACACTGCCCTCCAGACATTACCGACGCTCGCACACTACGACGAGAATGCACAGACTGGGCTTCACACCGACGCGAGCGGTGCTGTTCTTCTAGAACTCAGCCCGGACGGGCAGGAGACGCCGGCAGTTCATGCCAGCCGCCAACTCAGTGAACCGGAGGTCCGATACCATGCCTCCGAACTTGAGTGCTTGGCGGTAGTTAGGGTGGTTGAAAAGTTTCGCCCGTACTTTTATGGTAAAAGGTTCACTTTGGTTACCGACAACGTCGCCCTTCGTTGGCTGCAAACAAACAAAAAAAAAAGGACCACAACGCTAAGTTCTCCAGGTGGGCTCTCAAGTTTCAAGATCATAACTTTATTATAATCTATCGCAGCAGCACTCAACGCCAAGGTGCCGATTACCTATCTCGTAACCCGGCGACTCTAAGCGACCCCTCACAAGCCCTGGTAGACCTTCACTTACGCACAGTACAGCCACAAGACGCAGAAAGCGTTGGCATCGTCCGACGACTGTCAGGTGAGGTATGCGCCACCAAGCGTCGTTGTGAAGGCCTTCTGGTCTCGTGTGTGGTTCGAGATTGCACCTTTTGTCACCGACGTCGTCAAAATTGGTCGCACCTACCCGTCATGCCGGAGGCCATGCGACAGTCGGTTCTATTTATGTCTCACGACGCTCCAACTGCCGGCCACCTCGGGCTACACAAGACGCTGGCACGCATCAAGGAAACATTTTGGCGGCCATGCGTGCGCAATGATGTCTCCCGCTACGTTTCGTCGTGCACAGTCTGTCAAGCACGAAAAGCCGCAACAAATATTTCACCGGTCCCCCATGCAAACAATCCCTCCTCCTGAAACTCCCTTTGGCGTCGTGGGACTCGATCACTTGGGACAGTTTCCACGTACGTCCGCGGAAATAAGCGCGTCACCTTCATGAGGAAAAAAACACTGCATGAGCGGAGGTCTGTCAGCAGCAGCTGCTGTGAATCGCGCCCACGCTTCACCCACACGCTGCCCCTCGCGATCTCCCGATTAGCGAGGCAGTCGCGCCACACTTCGCTCCGTTTGCAATGTGCCGCACGGAACAGAGTGTCCGCGCCAGCTACGCTACTCACAACGCTTTCTTCCCAATATAAACCGTGTACCTATATAACCATAATACAAAATATCGACAAGCGAAATGAAAACCCGTATATACGTAGCTGCGCTCAAATTTAGCATTAGAGGGTGTCGTAATCGTCGGTGAATTTTTTTTCTCGCTCATCTGCTGAGGTGTTTCGCGAAGGGAGACGCGGGAGTGTCTCCCAGATCTGTACTTGCCACAAATGCGTGCGCACCTTAGAGGGTGGGGTATGCGAAGGCCAGTGGTATGTCCACTTCAAAAGCGCCTCCTGTTACGTTTCAATACGGCGATGAGCATTCCTTAGACATTTTCCACGAGGCAGTACTTTCATCAGCGCGCGTCCAGACGACGCAGGGCCCGAAATAGACCGTGATGCACAAACAAAGGAACTCACTTCGAAATGACAACTACCGCGAAGAACACTCTACCTGACTCTGAAAAGCTGAAGTAATTGATGAAACAGGCGAACGTCGAAGGCTACCATGGGAACGGCTTCTACCTCGGGTTCCCAGACTGATACACGCTTGCGCCATCCAAGATAGGAGACGGAGTCCGGCAGAACGGTGCGACATCATGGGAGGGTTATTACGACAGAGTCGACGATTTTGATTGGCCGAGATACAGTCATCAGATTCATCATCACCATCAGCCTAGTCTCGTAGGAAAGACGACTGTTTGAAAAGCGGAGATGTTTAGTGAGGAGAGGTGCTAACGTGTCCTGATGTGAACTCAGTCATTTAATATGCTCCAACATGGAGTGGGTTTCCGTATATGGAGCCAGTGTAAATAATGTAAACTAAATCCTCTTTCTTTCATTCCTACTACCGGACGTACTGATCAATGTGCCTGGCTGATTCCTGGCTCAAACGCCGCCTCGAGCCGCAACACTCCACACTGGCTGGCGAAGTGGCAAGACTGCAAATTTCTGACATCTTACTTCTGGCCGTTGTTCAACTCTAAGCCTTCACTGGTGCGGCCAGTAGAATTCCCTCCTTCCTTTATTTCATTCAACAGTAACAAGAATAGTCGCTTTTTCCACAACCAGGCGCCCGCTGGCGCCGACGTTGCTGGCGTTTTATTCCGATAGGAATTATATGGGCACTTCAGGCACATATACGCGGTCGTCGTCGCCGTGATGTTCCGTATAAAGTCCAAGGACGATGACATCGTCGCCGCGCGCCGTATGCCGTATGTAAGAGTGAAAGCGTGCGAAAGTGACCTCGACGATGACGTCTTAATCTCAATTTCGCACACGCAAGGGAGGAAAGTGCGGAGGAAGCGCGCCGTCTACTGTCGCGTGCAGGCATCGGGTGGAAAGGAGGGAAGTGAGGGGAGCGTTCTATTGTGGCTGCGATCTACGATGGGGAAAGTGCACGGAGTGCTGATAGCTTCATGTGCGCTGTTTTCGCAGCTTCGTTCGCGTTGAAGCGATGCAGCTCGGTCAATTCGCTCGCTGCTGCTGCCACACTTCGTCACTCCAGCGCTCTGACAGCGAGTTTCCGCAGTCATCGAGTGAGATGTGTTCGTGTTTGCGTGTGCGCGCGTAACACCATGCTTGTTAATTTGTTACAAGCGAATATTTACAAGTTTAAGCGGCCGATAAATCTACTATCTTTTCTATAGCTGCCTACTAATGTGCTATCGCAATCAATGCTTTGCCTTTCGGGCGAAACTGCAATTATTTCTTTTTGCATTTCACGAGCGTTTTTGCATCTCGCCCCCGTCGAGATGAAGCGGCCGCTCGTTGGGATCGAACCCACGACCTCAAGCACTGCCACAGTCATTAAGCTACCGCGACGGGCACGGAGCGTTGATATGCGTGGCGGCCGCTTGTATAGTGCCGTCTTGACGCGGCGGTGCTATGGTACGCCTTTGGGACTGCACGTCCAGCGTCAGTTGTCCGAGTTGTCCGCTAAACAAATGTGCACGATGTTTATTTTACTGCGATAGCAATTGTACGGACACTCCAGGCGAATCTCTGCCGTCGTCACCGGCGTCGCCGTGATGCTCGGTATAAAGTCTACGTGCTATAACATCGCGGCCGCGAGACGTGCTGTGGGTGCGGGCGAAAACTTGCGAGGGTGAGCCGAGAAGTATAGTGTTCTCTCACGATCGCAAGTGAATTCATCGGGAACGGTGCGCGCCGTCTTCAAGAGGGAGAGCAAGGAGATGTGCTAGGAAGGGGGAGGGGAAGGTTGGTGCGCATCTCCTCTTCTACTCCAGCTGCCGCGGCTGAGTGCGGCCGTGCACGTCCCGTCTTGGGAGGCAATCTGCGCTGGGTTCGAAGGCTAGCCGGCCGGACATAGCTGGTGGCTTCGTGCGCGCTTTCTCATGCGCCTAGTTCGCGTTGGAGCGAGAGACAGCACGAAGGGGAATTCGCTCGCCGCTGCTGCCGCTCATCATGCCAGCATTCCGACAGTGAGCGTACGCAGTCATTGAGTGAGATGTGTTTGTGTTTGCCTGTGCGCGTGCGACAACTTGCTTGTTAATTTAGTTATATAGTAAGTAAATTCTTCGTGCAGTTTATTCAGCTGATAAAACGACTAACCTTCGTACCAATATCTAATAACTTGCTATCGCAATTAATGCTTTGCCTGTAGGGAGAACCTGCGAGTTCTTTCATAAATAACAGAAACATACGGCACTTAATCGTACCGTGCATTGAATATACATTTATCTAGTTTGTCTGCAACTCTTGCCATGCCTATATTATGGTGGTAGCATTCTTCTTTTTTTTTAAGTGACGGGACTCCAAACGAGGAATGCTCCACACTAGTGCCCTTTCGCGCTCCTCCTATATATGCAAGCTGTCTCAAGCGAATGACAAGGCTGTTCTCTTGTTTTGCGACTGTGTCAGTTCTGTCCATTCTCTGCCTCCTCTCCTCACCTCCTCCCAGCCATTCGTCCACATGCCTTCTCAACTGTTGCGTGCGAGTACAAAAGTACGTGCTGCAGCTTCTGCAGTGATTTTGCGGGGACTCGTGCATAATTACATTGTTGCGATACGTGGAAAGACCCCCCCAAACACAAACACCCCCCCCCCCTCGCGGTGTATCAGGCAGCAGCAGCAGCAGCGGTGGAAAAGTCGAAGGGAGAGGCAAAGAAATGTTTGCTCTAAAATAATAACATTGTTTTACGAAGGTAATGCTGTTGCCAAAACCTTTAAGGCAAGTTGTTACATGTGTATAGTACTACATAGCATTGCTGTATAAGAATCTTGGCAAAGCTCAGCTGATATCATAATTGCCTAATTTTGTTATTAATAGTCCTAAACAGACCACAGCAGATTACATGGGCACCTGATGGCAGGTAATGATGCAAGTACCAGACCACGACCTCAATAGATTTTCAGCATGCCACGGGTACTGCCCGATTTAGGAAGGCGTGACGAAGAGCCACACTGGCTTTCAACGTTCTGGGTTCTCTGAGACTGCTGGCAAGACTTCAAAATTAAATTACAGGAAAGGTATACACAACTGTCAGTTACGTCATTTGGTATGTGACCGAGGTGCCTAAAAATATAATAGACACAAATTTAGTTCAGATTCATACACCTTAAAATACTGCCAGAGTTACCTTTTAAGCCTAACAATGCAATGCTTTGTCTGGTGTCATGAATGGTGACAAACATGCGAATCCTTTAAAATCCTGGCCTATGGACTGTCTTTCTCCTGCAGTGCTTCACATCCCACACCAGAGCCTTCTCTCAGGTTTTCAAGTCTCTCGAGTATGTCACACAATGAGGATTGAGCATTGCCACTCCCTGTCATCCAGTGCCATGACTTATGACATCAACTACTGTATTACACTGCATCCTACAGGCTTCCTGCAGCGTCTTGGAGGACCCTAATAATGCAAAACCTTAAATCCAAGTATAAATCACTGCATACATGTAAAGGTTCAGTTGCAAATGTCATTACTGAAGGCACAGCATAAAAGCTGTTTGCCATTCATGATATGCTGCTGCTGGATGACACACAGTTTTCTGAATAGTATTTTTTTGGCAGTCCATAAGTGTTATCTATTTTAAACCTGAGTCCTGTGGAGTGTTTTTATGGCATGTGTAGATTGCCCCCTTTAAATGGTCAATGTTTACGGAGGTCAGTGGGTCTTGCAGCGGCACGATGAGCACATGGTTGAAACTTGTCTGCACTGTCTTTCAGATTGCCGCTTGCACCAAATCCAGATGTCTCCAGGAATGTGCTACGTCTGCGCATGATCCCTTTGGCCCATCCTTCGAAACGTTACTCAGGACCGTCATATCGAAGGATGTGATACAACCATCGCATCATCGTTGGACTGAAGCACCGGACCTGCGTGGCTTGACCTTTGGCGAGCCCTTCTGCGCATGGAGTACTACCACAGCGTCACCTGGTCGTTTACACTGCGCTATAAAGCCGAGGACGGATGCTATCCTCTTCAGTGGGTCTTGCAGCGGCACGATGAGCACATGGTTGAAACTTGTCTGCACTGTCTTTCAGGTATGCCCGAAGTACAATTTTCCTTGTTATAGAAGCGATGATCGATGTGTAGTGCTGCTGCCTGGCCCACTGATGAGAGCGTTTTCTATTTTTTCTGTCGGTAGAATGTTGTTGATGTTATCTGGTGACGTCGAGACCAATCCTGGTCCCGATAAGTTACAGGAAGCGCTATTGCAATTGCTCGCAGGGCAGGAAAAAATTCGTTCCGAAATATCTTCTTGGACAGCCAAGTTTGCTTCCATTGAAGGAAGGCTAAATAGGCTTGAGACGTCAGTACTGCCAGTCGCGGAAGTGATTCCGCGAGTTCAGGAACTTGAAAAAACTGTCGCTCATCTTAAAAATGTGGTATTGAAGCTGGAAAGTCGGTCTGACGATCTTGAAAACACGTCCCGCAGAAATAACCTTGTTGTCTATGGATTACCCGAACCCCATTCTGAGCCCTCTGGGCAACTACTTGACGCGTTCACAAACTTGATATCTGATAAACTTGGTGTTCAGTGTACAGACATTGAACGTTGGCACAGGCTTGGGGTGCGTAGAGGTGATAAGCCACGTCCTGCTATTTTCAAATTTTTAGACTACAGGTCAAAGATTGCAATATTAAAGAATGCCCGAAAGCTAAAAGGTACAGATATATATATAAATGAGGACTTCTCTGAACGGGTTCGAAAGATACGCAAAGCTCTTTGGAGACTTTCTGTAAATCAAAGGAAAAATGCATCTACCGTTCGTCTGCACTATGATTCCTTGCTGATAGACAATGTACGCTATGTACTGAATGAATCAGGTGATTCAATGATTAAAACCAAAAAGCAAACCTCTGCAGTACATGAAACTTGACTGCATTCCGATGCTAATTTCTCGCTGGTAAACGTTAATGCCCGCAGTCTTCTTAACAAAATTCAAGACTTTCACCACCTCGTAGCATTTTATCATCCTTCTGTGATTTGCGTGACTGAAACGTGGCTTGGTGAACACATCTTAGATTCTGAAATTATACCACCAGGTTACAGCGTCCTCAGGAAAGATAGAAGTGACCGGCGCGGTGGCAGTGTGGCACTCTTCGTAAACCAAGACATTGAGTTTACAGCATTGCCTGACGTTCCTAACTGCGAATCAGTATGGTGCAAAATAAGGCTTTGTGGATTCACTTTGGCTGTAGGAGCTGTTTATCGACCCCCTGACACGGATCTCAGTGTCTTTTCCGATCTTACCGATTATATAACCAAACATAAACTTAACTGTTGTAAAATGTTACTTGCTGGTGATTTCAACACCCCTGGCATAGATTGGCCAATGCTATCTGCTGGTGGCCGTTACAAAGCCATTTGTGATTACTTGATTAACATGTCTATTTCTTTCGATCTAACGCAAATTGTGAATTCCGCAACCCGAGAAAGCTCAATTTTAGATCTTGTCTTCATAAATGAGCAACTTAGACAAAATGGTTACGATAGTACTATCGTTGAAGGCCTCTCGGACCACAAGGGGGTCATTGTTTATTTGAATTTAGCAACTATGCCTAAGCGCCCCTCACATCAGACAGTATTGAACTTTGAACGTGCTGACGACAACTCCATAACTGAGTTGCTCGCATGCTCTTTTGATGAGTTTTCGAGTTGCGTAAACCATTCCTCTGTTAACGTGTTAGTGAACCGTTTTTACTCAATTGTCAATCAATGTATAACTAATTACATTCCAACCACGTGTATAAAGCGCAATCCCAAGCACCCTTGGTACACACGTGAAATTATACACCTAATTCGTCGCATCAGGCGTCTGCGCAAACAACCCTATGCAAACAATCCAATGAAAGCTTCATTATTGACCACACTTAAAAACAACTTAAAATCTGCTATGTCAAATGCGAAAAGTTTCTATTTTAATAGCACCTTGTCATACTTCATTAAGAACAAGCCATCAAAGTTCTGGCGAACCATCAGTCCACCAAGTCAGAGCTCTCCTTCATTCATAATTGCTAATCAACCATGCTCAGATAATCTTAACATTACTGAAGCTTTTAATAATTACTTTAAATCAGTGTTCACCTGTGATGATGGACGCACCCCCACGTTCTGCACTACTCTTTCGTCATCACCTTTTCCTAGTATGGCAATCACTTCAGCTGGTGTACATAATCTTATACTCAAGATCGATACTATGAAAAGTACTGGGCCAGATAATATACCAGATATGTTTTTACGGCGATATTCTGAATGGAGCTCTCAGTACTTATCCCTAATTTTTTTGAAATCTGTAGAATCATCCACTGTTCCAATACTCTGGAAATGTGCTAAGGTTGTTCCAATTCACAAAGACGGTAATAAGCAGGAAATATCTAACTACAGACCTATTTCTTTAATATCAACATCTTGTAAATTATTGGAACACATTATTCATAAATATATCATTGAGTACTTATCTGAACATAATGTTCTTTCGCATGCTCAACATGGCTTCCGTTCCGGATTCTCCACGGTAACACAACTTCTAGAATTCTCCCATGATATTGCATCCACACTTAACCTTAGAGGACAACTTGATGCCATTTTTATTGATTACAGTAAAGCTTTTGACACAGTGTGCCATAAAAAGCTTCTCATTAAACTCAAGGCAATAATTCATGATTATAAATTACTAGGTTGGATACAGGACTACCTAAGTACAAGAACCCAGTTTGTTGCATTTAACAATGTTCACTCATCTCGTGTCAATGTAACATCCGGTGTACCACAGGGGTCTGTCTTGGGTCCTTTGCTGTTTGTAGTCTATGTAAATGATGTCGTTGAAGTAACCGCGGGCACTTCTGTCAAAATAAGACTATATGCTGATGACTGCGTCCTTTATTCTACTATAAGTAGTAATCATGATCAGTTAGAGCTGAATGAAGTCTTCACCCGTTTTTGCGAATGGAGCAGAACATGGCAAATGTCACTTAATTTTAAGAAAACCGTATCAATGACTTTTTCGAATAAAAAACAACCATTACAATTTACATATTTTAATGAAGCACACAAGCTTGCAAGCGTCCACACGTTTAAATACCTTGGTGTTACTTTCTCCCCTGATCTAAAATGGCATGCTCACATTAACTGTACTATAACCAACAAGGCGTTGAGAAAACTGGGTTTTCTTAAAAGAAACTTACGAGATGCAACTAAAGAATGTAAATTAACAGCATACAGATCACTAATAAGGCCTCTACTTGAATACGCGTCGGTAGTGTGGTCGCCACATCTTTCCAAAGACATAGACATGCTTAAGTCTATTCAGAAAAAGGCCATACAGTTTATATATAATCGTTATGACCGCCATTTCTCACCGACATCACACGCGAGCAAGCTACTACTAAAGCCACTGGCCCATAGACGTACTTGTGACCGTGTTATTCTGCTACATAAAATTGCTCATGGGAAAACTTATGTCAATGCACCTATTGTTTTCACTAACCCTTCTTCTCGGCCCACCAGAAGAAGTCATCATCTTAACACTGATCCTTTAAATGCAATGATTGATTGTTTTAGTTTTTCCTTTTTTCCACATACAATTGTGATTTGGAATGGCCTTGAGGGGTCCTTGCGCGAGTTACCAAGTGATGTATTTGCCAACCTATTACCTAATCATGTTCATTAATCAACTAGCTATTCCTGATATTGTTCTTTCTATTGTTTGTTTTCTTTTTGCCACTCAAATGTATTCTTCAATTGATTGACATACGTATGCACTCACTCCTGCAATATCTTGCTATGCAAGATGGCAGTATATGTAAATAAATAAATAAAGGTCACTGCTGCACACTCATAAGCAAAGGTACACAGGGCCACCATCAGCGAGGCGACTTGACGACTTACCCCCTATTATCTTTCTGCATCATGCAAGCACAATTTTGTCAACTATTGTATTGCCAGGCAAATATACCACACCTCAGACGCTAAGTGAATATCATAAATGAGTTTTATTCAAAGACCCTTTCGGTTTCGAAATTGAACACTGACAACAAGCATCAATTACCAAACTAGAAAAAAAAAGCTATACTAGAGGAATTGCTAGGAATAAGAGTGGTGCAGTGATTGCACGTTAACATATTTAAATGCATCAGCACTGTCATCTCTAAGTGTAATAATGAATATAAATGCTCCTTAGTTCTCGGTTACACACTGCAGGCATCAGAAGATGGACATGTTGCACCAAGACTAGTCCTCAAATGAAATACACAATCTCATTCCTAGGAAATCACCTAGGGCACGCCCTAGGTGGCGTGCCCTAGGTAACAGGTGGCCCTAGGGTTAATAGGCGTGCCTATCTAAAGCTAACCAGGAAACCTCACATGACATTATGCATTTCCACAAAGAAATGCAATGACACTCATCTGAGTGATGCTGGTAATGTTTTTGAAACTGTGTGCAGACACGTGAGTAAAGGAAACAGCCCAGTGCAAATGAATTCTAAAGAGCGAGTCTGCATGTCGCAATGAATGAAAAACACTGGCTCATTTTCATGCTCACGACAATACCACAATAAAAGAAATGAAAGCAACACACTAGTAGCATAGCAGAGGCTCCTGCCAGTATAGACTTCAGCGCCCCTAATGCTTAAATAATAAAGAGCTCATGATGCTTCTTATACAAATTGTTTTATCTCATGTTGTATCATCATAAACTCATCTGTATAAAAAATATCGCGAAGGCTACAGAAGAGTTGGAGCCGTTGTCAATGGAATGTGCCATGCTAATACATATCTTAGTCATTTAGCAATGCCGACCTGCACAATCCCAAAATGTTTGCAACGCTTGAGATGCACCCTGATGAATACATCAATATATGTAAAGGTTCCTCTATGCAACAGTATCTCACAAGCTCGGCTTGAGTGCACAATAAAAGACAGGTAGATGACTGAATTGTAGTTGCAGTGCGCTTACACACCACTGTCAAAAAATAGGAATCAACAGGAACATAACTTGCCAAGGAAGCTTCAACAAGGTAGGCTTTTCAAAAGCTCCTGACTGGAAACGACTATGTGCAGTAAAGTAAGATTAAATATTTTTGTGTACGTATACTGCGATACCCTGCTGCGCATATATAACCATGCTGTCAACACAATAAAAATGCATGTTACAAGGAAACAAAAGGAATGTGCAATTGTGTGAAAAGTAAAACCAGCAAATGCAATTCTGTTGACATTCAACAATCTCCTGATGAGGTTTAACAATGAACCGCTGCACTTCAGTCCACAAGGAACACTGAGTGGGGGCCTCTGAGCGGATTCAAAATATTTGCAGTTCTTCCACAACAAAATTCAGCTTTTTTTTTTTCCTGCCCCCACTAGAATCTGACCGCTGTAGCCACGATGCAATGACCTCGTGATAAGCAGCTCATTGACGTGCTGACTGGCTTAATGCAGCAAGTTGCTGCGGTGATTAAAGTGCATTGAGACTTTATGAACATATGATGCACTGCTGTCAAATAATAGGTAGCAAATACAACTGCTCAATAAAATCATATCTCAGGAGCTTATCTGAGCTGAAAGAATGCAGTTGGATGATGAGAACAGGCTTCCAAAAGATAAGACTGTGAGTATCATGAAAAGCTTAACTATCACACGTGCGTCTTTCCACTTTCTCAAGCAGGTAAAGCCACATTCATCAGTGCACACATAAAATACGCATCATACGTGAAGTGCATTTGAAAAAAGGTGCGGAGTACATTAGATCAACAGCACGACATGTGTTTTCCTGAGAATGATATATAGACAGTCAGCTGAATTCAGCACAAGGACAGATTAGCTCAATTTCTCAAGTCGCATTTTCTCTCACCAAAGCTAGGTGAACTGTGTAGATTCTCAGCTGTCCACAGCAAGATACGAACAGGGTCAGTAAACTTAGTGTCTTTGCAGTGGCAACACTATCAGTTAGCAACAATCAATATCCTCCTGAGACTCTTTTATTATCAGTGGCCATGGGAAACAGATGTTTCCCATGGCCACTGATTATGTACTGCATATCAACAGCAATGAGTTTGACACTGCCCGATGGCCCTATTGGTGGCACATGCATAAACTTCCCATTCTCAGGACTTTCTAACAATGCGCACTGCAAACATTGCTGTACTGGGCACTTTTTGTGTAGAAATGCCATCAACAAGTAAAGATGTATAAATGCTACCTTCAGGTTCCCTCTAGTTCAGGACACATCTGGATGCAACTACAACTAGTGGGAGGCCTCGCGACATGTTGGCTGTTTGTGAATGTGCAGTTGTAATCAATACATAAAAAAAATGTTGAGTGAAAAGATTAGAACAGAGGTATCGATTGGTGGTGGCCCACAATCACTCTTGCTAGCAATCAACTTCCATGCACAGGCAAGTGAATTCGTGCAAAAAGGTAGCATGTCTGCCTATTTAGGCACATCAGAGATGAGAACTTAAAGCAGGGCTAGCTGGTGTTGATTCATTATGTGAACTGGAGCACAACATGAAGGCAAAGGACAGAAACAAAAGTGAACACACAGACCACTGGTGTGTTCGCTTTGTTTCTGTCCTTTGTCTTCACGTTGTACTGCAGTTAATAACGAATCAACTCCAGAGGTGTTGTAAGTCTACCAGCAAGAACTAACATGTTCTAAACAACAGCTAATAGTATGTGCTCTACATGTCAGTCTCTCGCTGCTTTTACATGAGGTAGGCTCCACCAAAGTTCCATGTAAGCAAGAGTCCAGCAAAAGCTCTTTGCTTGCCTTACTCTAACATGTGGAATCTGCTTGATTTGTTTGCAGGGACTGCTCCAGGAACATGCCACGGCAAAAAACAAAAATTTAATGCAACAAGCGCGGCTTGTACTTTCTTGAGTGACTTCATGAACACAGCACAACGCAGACAAAATAAAGGCAAGGCCCATTTAATTTTGCTGTTACTGCAAGTTCTGCACTCTCCTTTTTACTGCTTAGTCATGTTTGCCCTAACGTCACAGTGCTTGAAGCTGGCCTCCTGTTCACTGCAACTTATTAGGAAGTTAGAAAAAGAAATTCTTTTTACATACGACGTTTGCTGGACACAAGGAAAAAAATATCAATGGGTAAATCTATACGTGCGCAAATTCCATGTTGTGGCTGGAACGCATGTAGAAAAAGAGGTAGCCGACAGTCGATGGCTGTTCATCAGTCGCGTGCAAGTACGATGTACATAAAGGACCATGCCACTGAACATATAACTGTTTGTTGTCGCACGCTGGCAACAGGTGAATGCTCCCCAAGGTTTGCTACACGTGGCACCATGAAAAGGCTGTGTGTCTCAAAGCCTTTGTAACAGTCAAAGCACCACAGCATGCGAGAGATCTTCCTCAGAGAATGTCATAGGCTGCCATCAGATGTAAAGCGCAAGATGTCCAAAACTATGTGGCGGGATGTTAACTCGTGCACTTTCACAAGCACACAGATGATGGCAAGACGCTGAGACTCATGGTGCACAACGACAGGAAGCTAGCACAGTTGTTCACAAAGCCTTTGATCACCGTGAATGAAGCACTCAAACAGCAGGAAGGCTTAGCTGAAGCTCCTCGCAAGCTGTCAGTTGATTGGGAGCGGAAGGTGCTCGGAGCCATGTTGCTGAACGTGCTTGGCAAAGGTGCTCTTCCAGGAGAAGGCCATGCGGCAGAACTGGCAGCGGTAGGGCTTATCACCTGTATGGCGTCGCATGTGGCCGATGAGGGTGTTCTTCTGGTTGAAGGCCATCGGGCAGAAAGGGCACGCAAAGGGCCGATCACCCGTGTGGATGCGCACGTGCCTTCGCAGGTGCCACTGGTCCGCAAAGCCCTTGTCACAGTGCGAACACTTGTAAGGCCTGATGTTGATGTTGATGATGCCTGCATCTGGGAGCAGAACGCGTGGCCGGTTTGCAACACCTGCGGGGCGCCCGCGAGCAGGCAGTGGTGCAGTGGCAGCAGGTGGGTCGACCAAGGCTTCTGGCCAGGCGGAACATTCTGTGGTTCTTGCATTTCCGGTGTTCAGTTCTGTGGCAGCCATGAAAAAAGAAGGCATGAGGGTGAGCACACAATGTTCCTGGGAACATTTCACAAGTGAGAACAAGCAGAGGGGCAAAAGTGTTCTGCGGGAGCGAAGCAGGATGGGAAGAGAGGCAACGCTATCTGCTGTGTACCGATTCTAACATATCGAGACAACATAGGGGCAAGGAAAACTAAGGCACAGGCCACAGGGAATCATGACAGCCGTGCACTGCATGACGCAGCATGACAACTGAGGTGGTTACCGGGGCAGTTGTGGAAGAATGCCTGTCCATCAAAGGCCAGTTGAATTTTGAAAAAAAAACTGCACATCTCCTTTAATCGTGATTTTTTCTGCAAATATATTCTGGCACACAACAAATGTTGCGATGCTCCGAGAAAGAAAATCAAGTACAAATTAACTCTTTACTTTTAGTGTTCCTTCCACAGCAAGCCAACACCAACCCCTAAACTTCGAATATTTCCAAAATTACGGTGCATTGCGAGCATGACCAAGACAACAACAATTACAGTGTACCATAAATTTTTTTTATGATCGCTGTGGCTGGGTGTTCTGTCTCTGCGAGCTTCAAGTATAGACTCGCTGAGGTGAAGTCGCAGAAACGGAGCCTCTACACTTCATATATGGGTCTTCTGTGCACTTTTATCTTCGTTTTGGTGAATAAATATTAACACCTTGCACTTATCTATACAGTGCTGGAGTTTCCATGCACGTTGCTTGTGTACGAAATAGTCTAGTTTTTAAACATATCAGAAATGAACTAACAGGATACAACAATAACATAGCTGACATTGACACCGTGAGAATAAAGTCACACAGCACATCTCAATACTGAGTTCACCGAATACAACTTTTAGCTGCTCAACATGATAGGTACACGGCCATATGCTATGCACATGATGCATATCTCAAAAACATGTCGCAAAAAAAGGATATTAAATATAAAAGCATCCACAAAAGCACTGGCTTCCTTGCATTCCGCATTCGCAATGCTGTAACACAAGGATACTAATCACGTAACTTAGCTGCCAAAATGTTTTTAATATTTAACATACATTTTTGTCAGCTAAATCGCACAAAGTGAAACAAGCAGCAGATATTATCGCAAACAATGGAATTAACTTGGAGAGCACCGGCTATTCATGCAATTTTATTCAAGCCCTCATTTGCAGCTTCAGGTGATATTATCATGTAAGGTTACTCGTACACATTGATTAAAAGAAAATCAATGTTCACTACTTTTGCACCTAAATTGTCTTACCAGAAGCACTTATTTTACTGTATAAACAAAGCAGCACGAAAAATACACAGGCAAAAACAAACACGCCTCAACATTTCAGCACCATGACACACTATTTATTTTGCCCATCAGTATATGCTCTGTACAAAGTCAACATGCTCAAAGATAGATGAGGGTCTGCCAAGCTGGTTGATAACGTGCACTCTCCACAAATGTAAACACTGCCCTATCAACATCCACACGTGACAGAAACGCAAGTTCTAAGTCGCTTTCAGTTGGAAACGTGATGTGTAAGTGACATTGACAGCTTCCTCAGTTTCAATATTTCTGACCTGTGTGGTTACCATGCCGGTTCATACTACAAAGGTGACTAAGCAAAAGCAGTATCTAAGCTAACCTTTAAGGTAATTTGTAAGTGTGCCAGACGATTTGCACAAGAACATTTTCCCTTCATTACTGAAGGTTAAAATGGTACCACGAATTACTTCTCTTGGAATGTCATCTACTATGTCCACACTTGTATTACCTATGTATCTGTCTTAAATTAAGAAGTGGGGAAGCTACCCAATAACGGTTGATTTCTTACGCCTTACTTACTGTACCAGGTGTTCCTTATTTTTTTTGAGCTGCACCAAATTTTTAAAAATTATTGGCGGCAGATAGCACAATTCTAACACTTGAGGTAAACTGCTCGATGAGACAAACCTTACTTGTACGAGGAACCAAATGGTTAATTCAATTTACATAACTGCATTAATTACCTTTTTAGTTAATCACTTAGGCACATACGAAATTTGCTAATTGTAGCCGGTGAGCTCACAAGGCATGTCTACTTAGAATGAATTCTCATTTCTACACCAGTTCCAAAATATTCATTTTCAAAGTGTCCAACGAAGTTGTCTTACTTCTGTGCTTCAATGCAAGAAAGTGCATTTTCTTAAAGAGACAGACAACTTCTCAGAACATGAATTGAGATAACCCCGCTGATGGAAAGATTGCCTATCGTAGTGGCTAAAACGAGTCATGTTTTTCTCATTAAACGTGGGTTTATGTTTTTAATTATTCACTGGAAGTCGCAAGAAATGACCTTTGGCACCCCACGCAGAAGAAACATGAAGATGCATAAGTGACTTATCATGTGATCTTCTATTAGTGTTCGCGGTTCCTGATCTTTTTAGTAGTATTTAAATGCAGTACACTTTTTCTGTTATAAGATTTTTTTAACTTACAATGCGCAGATAAGCCTTCATTTGTAATGAGCAGAAAAGCGGCTCTGCCTTCGCCTTCATTTACTCTTACTTCTTTAGAGGCTGCTCAAAAAAAAAAAAGATTCTGCTTAAAGATATTCGAGCATGTTTGGAAGTAACCGCTGCAGGTGTAAACATTACCGAGGGTGAGCTTTGTGTTACGCCATAAAAAACTAGGTCCTTAAAAATCGGTTGCCAGCCCCTTTAATGTAAGTGGCTAAACGTGCATACTTATCGCAAGCTTTACAGTGCATATCTCGAAACTGATGCCATCCTCAGAATTCACTCCAAGTCTATACGCCTCGCAAACTCACTAACAAGAATTTATAGACTGCAATATGTGCCATAAATTAATTAGTAACAAACATCATTAGTGACATATTTTAATTAAGCAATTCCACATCTGATTGGTCATGGAAGTAATGTCTACGTCATCGATTAATTTAGTTCAAGGGTTACAATTGTGCTATTTGCCACAGACAATTTAATATAATTTAATGCAGCTAAAGAAAACATCCAATATAAATCAATTTGCAGGCTTTGACAACTAAAAAAATTGCATTTACTTTGATTTTTGCCTACTTTATACTGCTATTGTATTTTAATAGTCATAATTACTGTTATTTGTTCCAAACCAAGTACCCATACAACAATCAACAAGTCTATTATTTCACTATGTGTTCATTATGCCAACCTACTGAATGTGCTGAAAGAACCTGTCTGCATTCTCTAGTTCATGACAGGAGAGATTCCCTGGACGCCAAGAAAGTCACTTGTGCACTAAGCCAGTTATACGAAATCACAGGCATCAAGCAATGCCAGGGCAATAAAACATTTTGAAAAATCAGGTGCGGCATCACACAAAGAATATAGACTGCTGACACATTTCTAGACAGCATCTGTGCCCATGAATTACAAGAATGTGCATAAATTAGTAGAATGCATCAATATATGAACTTATATAAAGACAATGCACATAAACAATAGCCTCAGAGATCAGCATTGCATTCCATTTAGAGCACATGAAATAAGCATCAATAAAAGTAATGGTTCCCTGCTTTCATTCAATACACCTATACACAAACCTGCATGACAGAATTAACATAAATGGTGAATGCAATAACAATAAGAAATGTTTTTAAACACACTGAAGTATGCATGCAATAACACATTTATGGAGTGGTGCAGAGCATAATGTAACTTACAAAAATGTTTCACTTTCACTTTACAAACACTGGCTCTATGAAAAAAAAAATGTGCAGAACCACTGGTATTCAAAGATCCCAGAAAACCAGTAAAAGCTAGGAGATTACCACAGTGAAGACGTCCCCAGCGCATACTTTCCCATGCGACTACAACTCATTTGCAGTTGCAGTTTGCACCTGTGTCAGGCATAACTAGAAGTGAAAGGATTAAACCCTGTTTTTCACTGACCCCCATCATAGATGCACAACAAACAGTACAGTGGTTTGAACGTTACAGTCAGTTTTATGTACACAATACAGTGCAAAGTTCTTACAAAGCCATCATGAAACAGCTAGTCATCCACAAAATGTGTAGTCTCTTGTTGAGGAACTAGTGTTTAAAACATTGTTCATTTCCGCATAGGCAGACAACATGATGCAGAAATAGAATTTACATTACCAAGAATGGGTCGTAACAAAGCACCTGAGACGATAAGACATAACTGCTTACAGACCGAATAACTAAGTTCAGCCCATGATTGCTATTTGCTAAACGCATACGCAGAAATAACATTTTTAAGAAATATTCAACATGTTGAAGCATATATAGTCACTAAATCATGTGCGCTCTCCAATTTTTTACATTTTCAGAAACAACAAATAATTTTATTTTTTAATCTGCTGGATCAGCAAGATCCCCACACAAGCAAAACATATTCAGTGGGAGATAATATTTCACAGAACGATTTACGAAGGGCAATAAAGAAAGGAAGCAAAAGTTTGGTAGTAGTATGACCACGTCTCGCTCAGTTGTTGCCATATAAATGCAGAACTGCCAAAATGTGTTTTTCGCAGCTTTACTCGGTGTTTTCACTGCCCCATATTTATTTCTCACTAGCTAGCTAGAAAGTTACCAAGCATTCAACAGGGGCAGATCCTTACTAAACTTGTACACACACATATGGTGTTCATCATCATCATCAGCCTCCTAAGCCTTCCCAGTCAAACAGCTTAAATACTTGTTCTAAGCATGCAGTGAATAGTATTGGAGAGATTGTGTCTCCTTGCCTGAGCCCTTTCTTGATACGTATCTCTCTACTTTTCTTGTGGAGAATTAAGGTACATGTAGAGTTTGTAGATACCTACAAGGTATTCACGTATGCTTCCTCCACTCCTTGATTATGCAATGCCTCTATAAATGCTTGCACCTCAACCGAATAAAATGCCTTTTGATAATTTATGACATCTATATAGAGAGGTCTGTTATACCTATGTCGTTACACAAACCCATACCTAGCATCACAAAGCAAGGCTTTAGTAACGCTGCAACTGGTAAAGCATATCGATGAGAAGCATATTAGAGAGTTTTAGCTGGCAAGTACCGTATATTTTAGAGAACTGTTTTAGTGTAATACCTACTGGAACGGCAACACGATTAGCTACACTTATGGTGAAGTGTAGTGTTTAAATCAGAATATACTGAAACATTCTTCTATTGTGCCATACCTCTTGATCTGGGACAGTTACAGCATACGGAAGTTTGCACCGCGGCGAAAACATTTACGTGAGCAGAAAATACACAACACATCAAAAAACCTAACAACACGTAGGAAGATGGAGGCTAGAAGTTATTAACAGTGGTCAAACAAGGAATGTTGCCGGAACCAACATACCTTCTTCGACCACTGTTAATTACTTCAGAAGCCAATGTGGTTTGGTTGCACACAGCATCATCCATTTACGTTTTGATGCTGGTATTCTACCAATACAGCAATTTCAACAATGTACACGTACCAGCTAGATCTCTTTAACTCTTGTTTTAGAATGCGTTAGAACTCCTGAACGTTGAAAAACAATTTACCAAAGCTGTTAGCTGCCTACGACAAATCCAAAGTAGCGCCACATAACCTTATACCTTCAGAAAATTCTCATCTTTGTCAGCAAGACTGACATGCTTATTTAATATGACATTTACCATTAAGGAATACAGATAAGTTTAGCTTACTGCTTCGTATATTTTAGAGTACATTTCTTGCTTGTCTGTCAAACTAAGCATTATTTTTCTATTATGCTATTTTTTATCTCATGTTCAGCTCTATAATACGTGAAACTACATGAAACTGTAAAATTTTTCAATTGTTCTTTTTAATCTCGTATTGTGGAGAACGTTACCTTGTGTTCACACCGTATTTCGCAAATTTACATATTTTCTGAATTGTTCTGGAAAGAGCGCGGCTGTGTTGCACTGCCAAGTGTTGTAACCGTGGGGGGTGCAGAATGTTTTTCAAGCTGCATTTGCAGCTCCTCCAACCTCTTAGAAATGAAAAATAAGCTTCAACACTAGCGGGGTGCCAGTTTGAAATGTGCACCGTCACTGATACGTCGCCATCACGCCGTGCTGCTGCAGGTGCTTCGCCAGCGCACTCTTCCAGGAGAAGACCATGCGGCACAAGTGGCATTGGTACGGCTTGTCACCCGTGTGGCGGCGCAAGTGGCCCATGAGCGTGCTCTTCTGGTTGAAGGCCATCGGGCAGACGTGGCACCGGAAGGGCCGGTCGCCCGTGTGGATGCGCACGTGACGCCCCAGGTGCCACTGATGTGCAAAAGCCTTGCTGCAGAACGGACACTTGAAGCGGCCGCCGCTAAGATGCGACCCCGTCGAAGCGGCTGGCAGGCGTCTCACTTCTTCAAGCACCACAGCCGTTGCTCGATGGTGCACTGGGGAGAGGCGCGGCCTGGTGGTGCTCGCTGCCTCTCCAGTCGCCCTTGTCACATTTGACTGGCCGAAGCTATCCGAAAAGGCCGCATCATGTACTGGAAGCAGAAGCAGACAGGTCTGTTGAGATATGGCTGCAATCAATACATTTTTTCGGACATCGTGCCAGCGCAGTCAAACACTACAGCAGGACAAGTGCCCCATGTGTCTAACATGTATTCTCTCTAATTGTAACGGAAGCGTCAGAAAAAGACACAATGATAAACACGAACAAGAGAAGCATAAAGCTGGGCCTATTTTACAGAAATCACTGTTATCGAGACTTTCTGGCTCCATTTGTAGCAATAGCATGGGTGTTTGTTGCCACTGTAGGCCTTCGTTGTAGCGGCCCTCTGCTAATCAAATTATGTCATCAACACCAAGAACAGACGACACCCAAAAAAGGAAGGCGGCTTACCTAATAACAAACTTTCCCCCTTTCCATTTGGAAAGTTGCGCTCCAATTAACTGCACCATAACAAAAGCAGTAGAGCCATGAAAAGCAGCCATAGTGGTGTGCGCTAAAGTGCACGAGACCGTCAGGAACAAGCACAAAGATCAAAGACGTCAAGTGAAGGAACTAGCAGCGCAAAGTGGAACACAAGATATGGAAGAGAAAAAAGAAAAGCAAACACCATGAGGGTTCTTCAGAGAAACATTAAACAGGACAGTTACGTTAGCAGAAACCAAGTGAAACATTCACATCATGGCAAGCACTACTAGAAACTATGTAGTGCGTAAAGAAGACAAGCACCCATTGCCAACAATTTGCATTGGAGCAGCTTGCTCAAGGTTAAAGTCAGTGCAATGAAAGAGCTGAACCAATGAGCTATCGTTTTGCCAATAATTAGTGGAGAAGCTGGGTAGCCCGCAACTTGTGCACCTTGGGGCTTCTGCTAGGCACCTGCTGGTGAAGGCACCCTAGAAGGTGCCTTCACTAGTAGGTGCCTGCCAACAATGCCAGACAGCACATTCCAGCAAGTCCCATTGCCTCAAGCTGCCATCTGCAGCCATTGTTTTGCTGGCGTGTTCAATGGCACAGACACCAACATTGCCCCATCAGTCGGTGAGCTATCGCAACAATGGGAATGGACCAAGTCTCGAATTGTGTTGCACACCTTTGCACAGACGCAGGCTGACTTAAAAAAACTTGTTGACAATGAAAGGCATTGCACAAGTAGGCGGCAAACAGAATCATTCTGCACCAGTGTCAACGATCAAGAATCACAGAAGTAAAAGGCAGCCTCGACTGTGATACGACGAAAGGCTTGCACATGACATACTGGAGCAGTGCTGGGGTCAGAGCCCCAACTGCATCGAAAGAAAAAATGCTTCTGCACAAAGACGCTGCCAGCATATGATCGAACTAAGACCCCTCTCTTGCTTAAAATTTCAGCCACAGTGCATGGTACCTGCACCATGTGAGAATATCCCCAAAGATCTTTCGTGTTCTCTTGCAAGAATCCAGTCAGGCCTGCAGACTGGGTATTTTCTGTTCAACTGTCCTAGTTCTGCCAGTTTGCAAATGAACTACCACTTAATCCACTGAATGGACTGACGACAAAGCCCGACTTAGGATAGCCTGTGAGGCAAAGACGTTTGCGCATGGTGACGACTGTTTACTACGAGAAATGTTGTGCCAAGCTTTGCATGCATTACAGTGCTCAGCAGTGTGCAACCTGTGACTAGCACTGATCTCCATTTCAGGTGAAACTTTTCACTTCGTCTATCATATATATCTATATATATTAAGTGCTAATGAAGATTCGCATGAGGCTGTACATGACTTCACGAATGCTTGCTGAATATCACAATCCAAAACTGAACCATGCCCGACCAAAACTTGAATTACAAGTGTGACTCATTGTGAACTGTAAACAAAGCTCACATGAGGCACACACCAATTCACAGACCACAGAGAAATGGGAACCTAATAGCAGCCTTTGGAAGTACGAGTGGACGCATCAAGAAAAGCTTACAACAATAGACATTTTGCTATCGAAATTGCAAAAAACGCAGTGATTAATGCTGCCAGAAATGATCCAGAACATAGAACGTTCAGAACCAGTGTACCCCCTCGGCATGAGCTTCAAAATTATGCAACACCTTAAAAATGTTGGAGTCCATGTGTAGAATTGGCATCAAATTCACTAACCACCAGCTACACAAGCTGTCTGCTGACGTGCCATTTAAAGGCTATTAAAAAAGAAAGTTATACAATTAACAGCCCTGCATCTTTGACAAGATTGCTTCACTAGCGTACACTACTCGTCTAAAACAAATTTAGATAAAAAGAAATTTTGTTGCAGTAGTTTTTCAATGCTGACAGTGCAGTAGGGCACACGGGGGCATGGTTAGTGACACTACAAGCATTCAAAGCACACTGTGTGAAGTTAAACCAGAAACAAACAGCAGCCATTTCTCTATCTGGTATGTTCTGAATAACTCATGTTATGCAATAACTTAATTCAAGACTAAACAAATGTGGACTGTAAGCTATATTCTAGAAAATCTTGGAGAAATGAAATTTAAATGGCAGGAGCACAATCAATGTTTTTGTCACTATGTTCAGCAGCCTGTATTAGTTCTCAGAGCATCTGTCTTCTATATTTAGCTCGTAAGTCAGTTAATGCCAAATTAACACCACTTGGAAATGCACACATAAACAAGGAGCACATGACCAAAAACGCTGAACTATACTTTCCATTACTGCTGATGCTATACAAGATCAGCTGCAGCTTTCATGTTGGCAGCGAGTAATGCCTGACACATACATTTTTTTAATTTCAATTAAATACTTAACGTTACGACATGATTAATGAAGTTTATAACACCTGAAAAACACATTTGTTTAGCTCTAGCTGCAGTATTTCTGTCAGTAAATACTGCTAGAAAGAGGATTGAACACGGCACTTTTGCACAGACATTGATGGTTCTTCAGCTTGACATTAACAAGAAGGCTTCACTTTAGCTTGCCTTTGTAAGTTTTCAATTATTACAAAGGTTGTCAGCCTCTAATATGTGAACCACACTGACCTCAAAAATGACTTTTCGTGAAATACTAGCCCTCTTAGCTCCCATTATGAGAATTTTAAGTTGACTGTATTTACCACACTGGAACTAAGAACCTGAGGCCAGCTATGCCAAGCCTTTGTCAACTACCAAGTGTTACCCAGAGTGCAATATTCAAGAAATCTGTCAAACTTGACTGAACTCTAGAGGCCACAGAGCCAGCATAAAAATAAATGCAGGTGTATTGTTCTACAAAAAATTGTTTTTCCGTTGCACTTGTAGACTAAACAAGTTACACAAGGCATGGAGACAGCGCATAGACATCATGTAATAGCAACACAATGTCCAGCTCAGTGCCAATATAAGACCTGGCATCTCTCGAGTCAACAACCCTGCACTATGCTTCCCTGTGAAGCTATGTGTATGCACAATATTTAAAGAAAAATCTATCAGGATGGAAGTCGAGTAAACATCGTTTGACAGAGGAAATAATTTTTTTTTTTTTCACGAGAATGCCTCACACGTGTTCTCAAAACATAAACGAACCATAGTGCCCTGTGCCATGTTAGTTATGTTTCAATAATCATAATAGCAACATTGCAACACACTTAAGAGTGCCAGCAGGAAATTGGTACAATAACTTGTTTCGGTTACAGCTTTGCTTATGGCCACGTAACACACTTGCCAACATCCAATATTGCACAGATAGCAAATAAATGCATTCCAGAAATGAGACGGACAATGCCAGATGTCAGTTGTACCCAGCTTTAGCGGTGCAATCAAAAGGCGTAGCATCCTTTTGAAAGGGCTTTTCAAAGAAAGGCAAATAATCTTCAGGAACAAAAATAAGTAGTACACGTGGGCTTGGGATACAACATCACATTTGATGACATCTTGCTCGTTATGCAGCAACACAATCCAAAACTTTCACAGTACAAATCGTAGAAACACACCATCAAAGTTTACGCCTCATACATGTCCTGTCCAAGTACAGTGGTGCCTTACAGAACGAAGTTAATTCATTCCCTAGGTGGGTTGGTTCTGCGAGAAATTCATTCTGCAAGACGTCTCTTCCCCAGTGTTTCCCATGGGAAGCCCATTAATTTGTTTTTGTAGCTTGTTTAATCGTGCGAAAGTAAAGAAAAAGAACTGCACGACACGTTAGAAAAAACTGTCAGTGCATTTACCAAGGAAGGAGGATACTTGAAAGAGAGAGAGAGGATTAGGGAATTTTAGGAAATTTAGGAATCCAATTTAGGGAATACGGCTTAGCGGGAGAGATGTTGGAGAATGCAGTAAGGCAGACTGCTCACACTACTATTAACAACCAACTGCACTTTTTGAAGCACTTCTCAATGCAGCCTACCAGAGTCAGTCTGCCCAAGCTAGATGAGGTGGAAGACACTCCTGTCTCTGTCTGGGCCTTTTCTAAATATCCAGAACACAACTTTCTCAAGCTGTCCTGCCTCTCCCTTCTAAGCATTTCTGAATGTGAGACAAGAGTGATGCCACAGCAAGACTAGTTGCGGGTATAGTATAGGTATTACTACAAGAGAAAATGGAGGCCCAGAAGTGAGAAGGTCAAGAAGGGAACACACAAGTGGACCTGCACATCGCCTCAGGCCTCGTGTTCCTGGGCCACCATTTTTCTCATTATAATACACTATACCCTCGGCATGTCTCCACCTCACCTGGTCGTCCGGTTCGTTCAGAGAAACCGGGTTAGTTCTATGAGCTGAAAGACCGAGTGGGCTTGGCTTGCTCTTCGAAATGTTTACTGAGCAATCCGTTCGCGAAGTGAGGCACCACTGTATAATGTCACGAACTCTGAAGTGATCACACTGGCAGAATAAATGGCACTGGCCAAACAAAACAATGACATTCTTCAGAATACAAATTTATTCTGAGCACAATTGCACAAGAAAAATGTACACTTCTGCACTCGCATTGTATATCAGTCCAACGGGCTGAGGTACAAGCACTGATAAAAAAGTCACATGGTCGAGGTGGAACACGGACTACACAAAAAATAGAAGCAATACCAACTGTAAAAAAATCACACCTAAAGGTAAACATTTGGCACCCACATGGGAGCTCTTCACTCATGAATATGGCTTTACATGCAGCTCCTTTTAATAGGTTTTAACAGGGGATGCTGTTAAAGGAGGACACAGATGGATGATCAGTTTCCAGTTCACTCCGTGCGCTGTAGCTGGTATCGGCTATGCCTTTGAACAAAGACACCACGCTACCCCAACAATTCAGGAACGCACCTCAACTCAAACCTCCACCTTTTCTCCAAAAGTAGCAGCAACCCACATGAAATAGTCCCTGCGTTTCCAAAACGCTGCTCAGTGATGTCCGATCTACAATTTTGTAATCGGGCATTCCTGCCATCTACTAAAGGAACCAGGTTGAAAGAGTGTTGCCCAAGAAACTTAAAACACTGCAGGAATCGCTGAGGAGCATTACAAAAGATCTCCATGTACTGCAGACAGGTTAACTATGAATAAAGGTGCATTCGTGAACTGTGGGGCCTCTCTTTTACAATTCTGGCTGTAAAGGGTTTCTTTGCCGTTCAATATGTCCACAAAAAAATGCCACAATGCTACTTTTTTACACGAACTCTGCAGCTGCTTCAAGTATGCAGCGGTTCTCAACGCATTTCGTCATCACCTACAGCAGCTACAAAGCACTGAAATCATCAATATAAGCAATCCTAGTGCGAGCGTACATCTCTTAACCTTGTATCACAGTTGCCACAAAGATTGTTTTTACACTTGGTAAACGAAGACATACTGTCACATCAAAAGTTATCCCACTTGTGATGCCCCAAGGTAATGGAACCCAAAAGCGATTTTAACTGAAAGTAAATCTAAGTACTCAAACAATGCCGTACTCACAAACAACTTTATGTCGCAATAAAGGGAAACCTTTTCAAAGGTGTGAACTCAAGCTAACTGGTACCGATTCATCGCACATATTGCACTGTTTTTTAGCTATGAAGGGAAAGCTATGAGGGAAAGCTATGACGCAAAGCTTACAACGCAACAGAACTGATTAAAACAGTTCATCTCATTTGCATTTATTCAGGCTGGAAAACCAGAAATATAAACATCTCACTTATTAGCCCTGCATACCACTTACTGTAGTGCTAATATTTAAATGAGACACTTGGACATAAAATACACAATCCAGTATTAGATTTTAATTTTCTTCTGTTCAGTTTGTTACTCCACATTTTAGTAAGAACAAAGCCGTAACGAGTGAAAGTCATGCTGATTCAGAATCTGCTCCACTAGACGGAAACAGACAGCGCCATCCAACTTAGCTCAAATACTTGGCACATTAACGCATTTGCAAAAGCATTGCCTCTGTAGAGATTGCTTTATTGCCACAGAAAGTCGTCCATGAATAGACTATATTACTGTGAATGGAAATGGCACAGTGACATGCATTGTTTAAAGCCACACCCACAGAAAACCTCTGTGCCATGGTTAAATGTGGAAGTTGTTTCTTGCTACACATTAAGTTACCATGGCAATGAGACAAACGACACCAACAAGTAGTAATAACAACCAGACAGAAAAATAAGTTTTTAAAAAGCCAACCAGAACAGCTGGCACTTTTAGCACTACTGCCGAATTTCTGCTTCGATGGCCTCCTAGAATTCTTTCACTAACACATGCTTTAGTGGAAATACTTGAAGCTTGAAAACGGACTAAGCGAAGCCACGCCTGACTAGAAAAGCGATGCAGAATTTCTGAAAATGCGAGCTATACCATGCAGCCCAAACTGCAAGGGTGTAATTCTCTAATCTTCTTAAGTCATAGCCAGCATCCTAAGTTTATATCTATTTAAACAATTCACTTGAACAATTATATTCATTTTGATCTGCAATTTTATTTAGTATGCTGTTTCTTTTTACAGTAGAATGAGAAGGTTAAATTGATGTGCAGACTTGCTTGTCTGTTTACGGTGACGGCAATTCACCAGCTAACAAATGTTTAAAGGTATCGCTCAGCACAAGACGTGCCTTTCTGTATCGGAAGTTTCTCGAACGTTATTTCAGGTTCTATGCATTGTACGCTGTCACCGAACCTTATGTAATCAGATTGTATGCGTGACGCGAATTGCGTCCTACTTTCTGGAACGCACGCAGGCACCAACTATTATGCTGGAACCTCCAACGGGTCACGCATAAATGCCGACACACTTGAACCGCACATCAAATTTCAACAATCGACAAGTGTGCTCGCCACTACCACTATTCCGAGTGTTACTTGTTTTGCTGTGTACAGGTTCGCCGAATAAACAGTTAGTTCCATGACTCGTATTGCACTACTATGGCTGTTCAACGTCGCTACAAAGTGACAATATAAAGCAGCATGTCCCATTTGCAGTAGGACCTCACCGATGCATTCCCACCCTATACAATTTCATGGTTTGTACATTCATGGCGCACAAGAATGAACGTAGCCATTTTAATAACACATTTTCAAAGATTACATGTTTGGCATGACGCCTCTTAAAGTGCTTTAAAGGTTCAGTCTTTGGTACTAAAGTAGCACATACTAATGATCTACACAAATAAGGGCACACAGGCATTCTTATACCCTATGTCAAAAAAAAAAAAAAAATCTAAGCCCAACCTGCCACCAGAATTTGGGCATTTAATTCCCACTGTTGCAACATCATCAGCCCCATGGCCTCAGCACACTGAATCTGCTGTTGCTTTCAGCAATACACAGAGCTCCATAAATCTTACCCAACAAATTCAGAGTTTGCAACTGTCACACACAGTAGTGCCCCCCCAACGCAGATTGCTTCCCACAGCTTCATGCTCTGCACAATGGGGCCATAAAGCAAACCCAGTGACCTGCTGGCTTAACACCAGAAAATACACGGCAGATAGTTCGTAAGAGTGGTTCTAAAATGGTGCTGAATAACCAAGCAATATGCCTTCTAACATTTAGGATCTTGCAGGCCTGCTTCCACAGAATTCATGTAGAGCGTGTCAGAGCTATTACACGAGAATACTGGGTACTTGCGAGGTCACCTCTATAAGTGCAGTCCACAGTTCAAGAGTCGCATCAGGCTTCATCAAAAATTTTGATTATGCACTGGAATGTGCAGAGTGCCACCCATGAGACATTCTACTGCAAGAAATTTGAAAAAGGGCTTAGTAGTACAAAATATTAAAAGAAACACGAAATTCGCGAGGCGATGATGCAGGAACACGGGCTACCCTCCCAGCAACAGAGGCTATCTGACTGGCTTGACTAGTGTCGGCACACAACATTCCTCCCTTGCCTGCGATCACATCAGAGCCGAGGGTGCTTTTTCAACAGGTGGCGTTTGAGGTGGTGATTGCGCTTGAAGGCCCTGAAGCACAGTGGGCAGAGGAATGGGTGCTGGTCAGAATGTGTCACTTGGTGCAGACGAATGTTGCCTCTCCGGGTGGTCATGTAAGGACACAGCGAACACTGGTACTGAACCGAGCCGTTGCCTTTGTCCACAGGCACCACAGAGCTGGCCCAGTGATGGTCCCCTGAAGAGAAATGCATGCAACAGCTGATTTGTGGGAAGTGCGAAACTAAGCAGTGTCATGTCTCTGACACTGCCATGTGGCAAGCAATACTTCGTAAACTTCTGATAACTAGCCCGACATGTGGTACAATTTCACGTGGTCAGGAAAACTTGACATATTAGGAAGAAATTTCAGTCAGTAACAGTGTCAGAATGAAATGCTACTGCAGACCCCATGCATGTGCTTGACCACTGCAGAATATGGGATGAGGCATTGATCATAAAAAAAAAGGAACCTGAGAACCTGCCTTTTGCTAAAATCCGTCCTGATTCAATTGACACCTAATGCTAATGGGACTGAAGAGAACATACCATTAGCCTTATATGCACTCACTGTGCTGTACACAGATTATACAGGATGATCACTTTAAAGTTTTACAGCGTTTTAAAAATAGCTGCTTGGAGATAACACAATTCTAGTCCTTGAGCTTCATTATTCAGAGAGGCGGACATTACTTGCGCAAAAAATTGAAACACATATTTGATGAATTAACAAAAATGTCTTAATTATATTCTGAATTAATTACTTTGTGGCACATATTGCTATTTACGAAATGTAGCCGGTTAGATTGCTAAGCGTATCCACATTGAATGAATTGTAAGAATGACGCCAATTTGGAGATATGTACAATCAACTTGTAAAAATGCACAGTTGTTCCGCTTACTTTTTAAACAAAACACTCCTTTATGCATTGACAAACTAAACTAGAACACCCACGTATTTGGTTTCACACTTTACAAAATGGCATTTAAAAACTGGTGTCATCCTGAAAATTCATTTTAAGTGGACACGTCTAGCAAGCTCACCAGCTACAATTTGTATTTTCAATATATGCTGTGAAGTAATTAATTAAGAATTAGTGAATTTTGGTTACCTAGCCGAATATGTGTTTCGATTATCCACCTCATCGAATATTGCAGCTCAAGGAGAAGAATTGCGCTATCTACCACAGGCGATGTTTAAAAATTGCATAACTTAAAAATGATCACCCTGTGTAGAGTAATGTCATCTTACCCGCAATGGGAAATTAAGGAACTTGTATAGGTTCCAAAACATACGCTATATATAATGACATGGCCAGTGACAACTCTTTCTCGTGTTAAAAGGAGTTCAAACAAAAAATGTTTGCACATTTTAAAATTGATCCTCATGCAAATTCCTCTGAGTGGTGGATTTCATATGCAGCAGCATGCCATAAATAACCTTATATTCGAGACTTTGTATCATGCTAATTCCATACTTCAGTTTCTCACCAGAAAGAACCTTTTGTGTGTACATAATGTGAATTGCACATATGCGACGTCACAGAAATTCTACAAATCAACAAACCTGGAATAGCAGCTGGCTGCTTGAAAGAGCCAAGTCAAACTGCTCTCGGCTAAGATCTGATAAGCTATTTAAAGCCCCCTTTTAAGCTGCCTAAATATGCTCACTTCAGGGGTGTGCTACTAGTTGTGCCCTTTACACAATCGTACCCCAGCAGTGCACAAAATTAAGGCATGATCACAATATTTTTGTACATAAGAACGGTAACTTTGAAAAGCCTGCCATCATCATGACTATGCACATAAAGAACATGGCTATGCACATTGTAAAAGACGAAATGGCTGCAAATTCGTCAGTTACATTTGCTTGGTGTAGCTACTCTTTTAGAAACCCGTGTACCCTGACCCACATGCGTGTTGGTGGCACGCTTCTTTTTCTTTTCTTCTCAACAAAATTTCCACCCACGAGAAACAGACAAGGTGGTTTACGATGACAGCGGAACCACGTCATGTTCTTTGCTATTTTTGTCAAAATACTGCAGTGCTGGAGCTGTTCAAACTGGCTTCCAACAAGTGAAGGTGCTGGATCGGGCACTTGATCTTGCCGCCTCTCGCCTTTCTTCTCTCTGTAGAATCATCGTCCAGACAAACTATCAGTTTTTCTTGCGTATGGCATTCTCCATCTGGCTGTGGTCAAATTGGCGCAACTCGTACATGCCCTTGTCATCGTTTTACGAGTCTGCAACAACCTGATGATGCAGCGGTGGTGGCTGCAGTTGCTGCTGGCGTCCTACCAGGCTGGAATGGAAGCCTAGAATCCTCCGATGCCACGTGGGCGATGACTCGAGCAGGCTGGAAAAGGTTGCTTCCATTTCTTCTTGGACTTGTGTATCATGAACAGGTCGTGCATGTCGTCATTCTCGATCTCAACGTAGATGCCCCAAAGGTGCCGGTTAGTACATCAGTGCAGCTGTTCGCAGCAGGTCATAACAGTGCCAGGAAAGATGCACACTTTCCCTTGACCTTGACTGAAATCGTCAAACTTAAGAGCTATCAGGCATCCCCAGTGGTCGTTCACTCTGTGGTTTAGTTGGCAGGAAACAGCTCTGTCGGTCGATGAAGGTGAGCTTTTTGGTCGAAGACATCAGCATTGTAGCGTATGACCGGGTCGTGGTTGTGACGTTTTCGACGGAGTAGTAGTGCTCACCCGAGTCCTACTTGAGCCTGAGTGGCTGCCCATGGCTGTCCTTCACAATGATAAAGTAGACATTGTTGTGACTGTTGTTGTGGCAGCTTGTCCTTTTTGTCATTCAACAATGTCTTAGAAGGCCTCATCGCTGCCAATATGTTGGACTCGGGCTTGTGGTTCCAAACGCTGCTTCGCCAGAGTTGTTTGTTCTCACTGAGGTGGCGGTGGCGAGAGGAGTGATCTTATTGACTGTATTTCTGATGGTCGCAGGATGGGCTCCAAGTCTGCTGCACTGTGCACACAAGGTAGCGCGAGTGGACAGGTGCGTATGGGTCGTCGTCCAAGTCAGTTTGTACTATAAAGCCGGCCACTGACATCTGTTCCATGCAAGCTGCACGGTGACTGGTTTGGCTTCACGGAATATTGCAAATATATGTGGTCGGTTCAGCAACTAGCAGCTCTTCCTCTTTTCTAGCCGTTATTTGGGGTCCTGTGTCAGCAGTCATCTTGTCATTCTGTAGGAAGAGTGGATGCTGTACCCTCCCTCCGATCTGAAGCTTTAGTTGTAGTACGTGCTGCATCAATGCTCTGCCATTTGCACTTATGCTCGCCTGCTTACTGGGTTGGCCACCTGAGTGTACTGCCTGCTGTCCTCACAAAGGGCTGGCGAGTGATCCAATGATGTTGCGAGAATTAACAAGGAAACGAACCTGGCTGATGGCGTGGCGGACCATCTCGTGGTATTCGAGGGCCTCGGTAAATTCGGCTTCGTATGCATCACTGTCGATCACGAGCTCTTTGACTTTTGCTATTGATTTCAGCGCGGCAATGGTCCTTGTCATCGAGTTCAGTTAAAAGCCCATGCAGGTCAATAGGCGTCGGTTGGGTTTTGCACAAGGCTTGGGCTGCGGCGGTGATAATTCAGGTAGCAGCACTTCAAATGACACCACGCTGAGAGTGTAGTCAGTCCATGATCAGTTGTGTGGATGGCAGTCTCCTTCCCTGGTTTCATGGAACCGTAATGTAGAGGATGGAATGACTGTGCATCCGTCAGTTACAGTTGCTCGGTGCGACTACTTTATTAGAGACCCGTGTCCCCTGGCCCATAAGCATGATGATGGCATGCTTCTTCTTCTTTTGCTTTCAAGAAAGATCAACGAAAGTGAAAATTTAGGTCCTGTATCTTGGCTGATAGCTCATTACCGTCAGAAGAATTCTGAACATAAAGAAAGGCTCTGCATTCTGATGACCACAATACAAAATAAAATGGACTTCCTAAAGCAACAGTGTCCTGAACAGAACCAGATGAGAAAGGGGCTAATCCTTTCTCTATGAGGATGATAAGAAAAGCTAAGAAGACTCTATCTAGCTCAGCATGGAATTTTTCACTTTTTATGCAATCCAAAAACGTATTCATTGCTTGCCTGCAGCTTTCAGTGTTTTTATATGTGCACTAAAAGACGTAGGAAGGCTATTAAAACGGCACTTGTAAAAACAGCTTTCCTTCCCATTGCTGTTGGCCCTGTCAGTCTTCAATAGAAATGGCATATTGTATGTAAAATATCCGAGCTTCTGCAATTGTCTAAAGGCTTACAGTCCTGAGCAACAAAACACGATGCCACACAACAGTTTTATCAGAACATACAAATTCAATGCACAAGCAATCCTGCACTGTCACACATCACAGAGAATGCAAAACCCTGCCTGCTTTTCTAAAGGAAATGGCCACCTCTTTTGGAATCGCATTTAAACTTGCAAGTCCTCACCCTACACTTGCTGCACTGTAATGTATGTATTCACATTGAAATAATACCTGACACACTGACAAAAAATATAAGTTCTTTGCCTATAAATTCTTCAACAAGTTTATTTCACTGCGTGAATGCAGCAAATATATATATATATATATATATATGCATGCATGCAATGCATATGCAAAGATGCATGGTGCTCAACTCCAAGTGTGATCAATGAATAACAGACATTTTCCTTATTTTTTGATAAGTGAGATTCACAAATGACTTGCGCACAAAAACAAATGACACAAGCAAAAAAAAGTTAGTACAAGGACGGGGCCTTCACTGATGATGGTAAAAGGTGTCAGACGACTCACACAGCTGCCTCGTGCACTAAGTGACATGAAGTTTACGTAGCTAAGCCAACGGCAAAGACTCGGCATCAAGCAGGAACAAATGCATTTGATATAGTCCCATGTGTTCCTTGATACACGCTTCGCTAACATGCTAAGTTTTTCTGAAAGTCCAAAGCTGCTACACAATAACAATCATAACAAACTACACAACAAGACAGCTCTCAAAATTAAAAGGCAGAAACTAGCACGAAGACTGATAAAAATGAAAGAAGGTGCAGCAAAACATGCTCTGCATCAACCAAGTGCAATACCACAACAGCTTCCCAGGAAACCAGCCTCCACTGCACTGGATATTGAATGCACTGAACTTGGAATGCTTATGAGCAACAGCAAAGCATGCCTGCATTTATTCCTTCTGTATTCAAATTTTACTTCATAAATTCGTGCAGTGTAGCGAAAGGCACGATTTGGGTCCGTAGATGAGTTGAGGGAGTTAGGAAATGGGCTAGTTCACTGTCGTGCCAGCTTTTGTACCCAGTCTATTATGCACAGTTTGCACCAGTAATCCTTCTGCGATCCTTCTGTCCAACTGGTGTCACGTAGAGGAAGGTCATGATTTGCATGGGACAAGCTGTTCTTATAGTTTCGAAACTCTGAATAATCTGCATGAGTTTTGTGAAATACATGTAGAAACAGAAATGTATAATTTACAATTAACAAGTCATTAACAATTAACATTGGGGGAGCAACACCAAACTACTGGAAATGTTGAATTACCCTTTTTACACCTGCTGTTTCATCATAGGATGGCTCTATTGCATTGTGTCAAAACCTCACACTTTTGCACTAAGAAGAGTACTATGTTAAATCACACAAATCAATTCTAACCATAGCAATGCAACACTAAAAGTGACATCATAACACCAATATCCACCGCTGACAGAACATTCACCAATAACATACATGCATACTTAGTGTGGTGTGAGAGAAACTTATCACTATAAGCATTGAAATAATGCACGAATATTTAACTGAGGGATCAACAATGAAATTTACTTGCAAACATAGAGTAAGCCTAATTAAAAGCTGTCTGCAACTTCGCTGTGTGCAATGACAAATCTGTACACAAGCCTACAGGTTTACATGACACTGATGTGATAAACATAATATGTAATTAAAAGTTCAGATAACTTTATCATATGTACGCAAAAACCCATTTACGGAGTAAAGCATTGTGCACTGTGACCTTACATTAATTTTTAGTTTTCACATTACAAGCACACACTATGACCACACAGTCACAACTACAAAAAGAAAGAGCGCACAATGTTTGACAATTATTTCGACATAAAAAGCAAAAAACTTTATATGTTCACAGCAGGAATGACAGCACTGTGAAGTTTTCCGTGCAATCAACTTCAACCCAACATCTGTGACAGGCATATTTTAGAAATAAAAATAAGGGTCCTTTTTTTTTTTTTGCTCACCATCTGCTAGCGGAGCATTGAACGCAAGAACTTGAACATGCAGCTGTTAACTTTTATATATAGCACACTACACCACAAAGTTTCCACAAGATTGGCATAAAACAGCAGACTCTCTGCAATAAAGTGTAGTCTCTTGCCCAACCAGAAGCTGCTTACTTGGAAACTAGCCTCTTGATAAATTCTAGCCACTTGATAAATTTTGTGGCTTATATATTCATGGAGCCCAATATTGAAACTACCCATTTAGATAGCACATTGTCTAAAGATTACCCACTTTTGTCACATGCACACGCAAATGCACATTACATATATGCATCATGCCTTTTCTTAAAATGGTTTAAAGGTTCAATCATGTGTGCAAAAGTGCTTTATAATCTAATCTAAAAAAATAATCTAAAGGAACATAGGCATCTTTGAACAGTACGTCAACAAAAAATAAGGGCGACCTAGAGTCACAATTAAAGTACCAGATTCTCATTGTTGGCTATGTGATCAGTGTCACAAACCTCGACCTCAATAACCTGGATCTGCCTTCCTTTTTAACAGCACATAAAGCTTACACAATGCATCCAAAGTTTAGAATGCTTATCATGAATAATAGGACACCTCTATGTGGACCATTTCTCACGCTCCACATCTTCACAAGCTGGACAACAGGGTAACAAAGAGACCAACCAACATTCTGGCTTAACATCAGTGAGGACGCGACATATAGTGCTGAATAGTTCAGAGAAGAGTGTCATGATACAAAGAGTGAGGTGGTATTATGATGGCATATCCCTTCATACATCGAAAAAACTCTCTAATGAACTCATGACAGGTATCAGAACCACAATGCGGGCAGTAGGAACTTCTGAAGCCACACGTTCCACACAGTCCTTTATTAAAGGAGCCGTCACAAAGCCCCTTCCTAAACTATGGTCGTACATAGGAAGTTGTAAAACGTGCCTTGTAGAATGTTGTCCACAGGACATTCCACTGCAAAAGTTCTGGAGGAGGACTCAGTGCTAGCAAAGAAGCGAAGTGCTGCAAGGCAAAGATGCAAGGAGGGGAGCCAGCTCTCCCGCAGCAGTCTCTCTCTCTCTCTCTCATTACCTCATCCACTGTCCACAAGCATTCCCTCCCTGCCTTCTAGCAGATCAGGGCCAAAGGTGCAATACATGTTGACGTCATGAGCCCAGTTTCTTTTACCGGGTCCTCTCTGTTTTCTTTCCATGTGGTACAAATTACCAGCTCAAGTTTAGCACCCTACATTTCATAGCCATCGCCATGTTGTTTTCATCGCTGCTGACTATTTCTGCTCCCAGGAGGCACCGACAACATGCTAGGTAAAGGCTTGACATTGTCACATCCATCATCACAATTTAAAGGGACACTAAAGGGAAAAATGATTTCTTCTGCATCAGTAAATTACCGTTCTACAACACCAAAAACACCACTCCTACAACGATAAGGCATTTGGTAAGCCAGAAAAAGCGCAAGAACGAAATACGGGTGGCGACGCCTACTTGAGTTCCCGCACCTGGGGGCTGTGACGCCTTGCATTTTGATGGCATCTTCTAGGGCCTACTAATTATATATAGTGGTACAGATTGACCACATTGTGTTCTAAAGGAACCAGATATTAAACATGGTAAGTGTCGGGAATCTTTACTCAGCCAACGCGGCCCAAATGTGAAAACATACTTTGGAATCCCTGACGTCACGCTGACGTACAGGCGCTGGGGTTTTGGCGCGAAATTCAAATACTGATACTTGGACCTTCATTTTCTCATCTAATAATCAAACTATATTTTTGAAATGACTGCCTGCAGGGTTCTCAAACAGTGCGTCATTAGTCTAAACTGATTTATTGTTTCGCTTTACTGTCCCTTTAAGTATCCTATGGCTCTGAGTTCCTGAAACAGATGCGGACACTTCCACATGTCGCGATCTTCACATTGTCGCTCTCAGTTCACATTTTTCGGAGTTTCTAGTAGTAATTACTGCTTTGGTGTAAAAAAAAAACAAAAGGAAGGAATGTTTGCATGTGCTCTGAAAATATGGCATCCTAAACGCACTACAGGAGAACAAGCATCACGCAGGACCTGCACAGCATCAAGGCACTCATCTTGCAAGCCTACACAGATACCGTCATCTTCACTGGAGTTGAACAACCATGCGCTCATTTCGGCAGCCACAAGGTCCAGCCAACTCAACACCAGCCAATAACATCAGCTCCACAGCACGCGTGCAGTAAATTGACCCAGCTAACACAGCACCTTCACCCCTACAGGAAGAATTTTGCAGAGATATGTCTGGTGGTATGGGTTGCTAGGATAAAGAGCTCCTGGATGCATTATTTGTTCAAAGCAACAAGCACCTGCCCCCCCCCCCCCGTTCACTTCATTGTAGCGGCAGGGTAGGTAACACACATCACTGACAGCAACTGACGCGTCACATCACCCGCCGAAAAAGCAAACCATGAGGTAAGCAAACGATGTACAAGACAGCACTCCCACAGCACTGTTACAATTATTGCACCATTCTATCACAAAGGTCAGAAGATGGACTGGTTTAGGAAGCACACAGTAAGAAAATGCAGTTTTTAGCCAGAAGCATACCACGGGAAGCATATAAAAGGCTGTTAATACCTTGTACACTTCTCAAAAAAAGCTTGTTCGGGAAATTCACTTTGATGCAGATCTCAGGGCACATATTTTGACACATGGATATAAGCTCTTTGCAAATATATATTAAAAAAATCTGAATAACAATTAAAACAATAGAAACACTACATGGACACTGAATGAGAAATATATTTCTGCTACTGACTGCACACTTGTACGTCGTACTCTAGTAGGACCCACTACACAATGTTTCACAACAGTGAGATCCACGTCCACGCAACGTGCACATTTATGTGCCGTTTGAGGACATGTTTCCACTTGACAGCCTGCCTTGTAGCATCATGGGCAAAGAAAAGGGCATTCTGAATGTGTCTCTTGGTGCAAGTCGAAGTTCCAGGTGGTCTTATAGGGACATAGTCAACATCGGTAATCAATCAAGTCGTTGCCTTTGTGCATATGTACCCAAGAGCCAGCCTCGTGATGGTACCTTAAAAGAAAAGTATGCAACAGGTGATTTGTATTCAGTGTAGGACTCAGTGTTACATTTATGCTTCTGATGCTGCCATGCAGCAAGCAATCCATTTTTTCTACTCCCACCTCAGTCAGAAAGAATGGCATATGCTTCAAAAGCATCCAGTAACTTAGTGCAGCATTTGACCTAATTTCAACTGATCAGAAAACAGGTTATGAAAAGAAGCTGCAGTCACTGACCATATCGAAACAGAATGCTACTGAAGACCACGTTCACGTGCTTGACTATCGCATAGAACATGACAGAGCATTGATCATTGCAAAATAAAGAAGTCCGATACCTGCCTTTTGCCAGAATTACTACTGACACCCAACGTTAATAAGACAAAGGGAAACACATACCACTGGCCTACTCGCACTCACGAAGCCATGTCTTGGAATACAATTAACAATGCCAGCTTACCAACGTCAGGTGATTAAGGAACCCTTGTGAATTCTGAAACACCAATTATGACCCACTCAGTGACTGCAATGTCTTCTTGCTTAATGCAGTAGTTTATGTACTAAAGCATTTCCTTTGAATAAGCTTAATTTGCTGCATTCTTAAAATGCAACATGGACCTCTTTGGGTTACCACAAAGATGACTTTCATATGTAGTAGCATGCCACAAGCCATCTAACATTCACCACTTAGTCTCATACAATAGCAGTGACTTGGGGTTGGTTTGTATGAGTCAAAGCTCAAGTAAGAGGGTGTAGGAAAGGACATGTGGACGAAACAACCACCTATCAATGACCATATGGGGGAACATACTAAGAGCATTCATTAAGTTTGTAGCATAAGTACAACAGGCATACACGAAAGGCATCAAAACTGGTGCATATCTCTCTAATGCCGGTGTACGCTGATCGTCGTGTCCGCCCCTCACACCAATTTATTGAAGGGGAGTGTAGACAGCCACATTGCAGCAGGTCACTCCCAAAGTGGTTGTGAGGCTTTAAAAATGCAAGATATTAGGGCATCATCAGGAACAGTGTGCATGTGAAATGAGGATCTGTGCACATCAACAGAAAAAGTGACACATGCACAAGAGCCTATTACTGGTGTTGCTGCACTTCAAAGAAGTCGAGTTTCTTTCATGCCTATGAATGGCACCTATTCTTTCTTTTTTTCCCTTGCATTTTATACTACAGTTTCCTTCTCTTTTTTCCAGGACCTTTATATGCTGCATGGTGTGCAATAAGACTCAGTTTAGAAAACCGCTTTGTTCACTCCTTCCATCTGTCCACCTGTCCCACGCACCATTTCGACGCTAGCATTAAGGGCCCCGTGTCACAAAAAATCTATTGTCGGCATCGGACATTGTTTCACAAAAAATCATTCCGAACCAGAACCACGCAGGCTTGACGCACATGGCCCAGAGGCGTTATTGAATTAATTGGATTCCTCAAAGTAAAATGCGTCAGAAAAAATCGTAAAGTACGATGTAAACACAACCTACAGACACGATAGCGTCAGAGTTTAATTTGAATATGCCAGAAAACATAATTCTGTTACGCGGAAAGTCAAACACAAACCACTTTTCTAGCGTTCCTACCATTAATAGAGCGGCGCGACCCATTCGGTTCCTTGCAACACCTTTGCGTTCACATCCGCAAGAAAGCTGCAGTTGCCAGGAAGCGTGAAGATCAGTCAGGGATCTTTGAATGCTATCGCGTTCTGCTTTTACAGGCGAAGCTTAAGCGTCCTCCAAATTTTTCTATGTAGTAGCGATAAGAGTTGGCTGCTCAAAACAGCCAAATCCAGCAGTAAGAGCTTATACACTCATTCAAGCCTCTTTTAGGCTGCCTATTTCATATATGTTTACCTCAGGGACTTATAAGTTGTGCACTTTGCATGGTGGTGCCATAACGACACACATAAGTAAGGCACAATCGCAATATTTTTGATCTTATCGATGACATCACAATGATGGCAACATTGAAAAACTTGCCATAATCAGTCGGGTCGTTACTGCAGACAAAATAAAAGCTAGGTTTAGGTGTTTCTCACTAGCAATGTTTAGTGAGGCCAATGTTTCTTAGACTGCGAAATATTACATATGCTACAGTTTACGCAATCATAAAAATTTGCGACTACACTCATTCACTGCTTACCTACTCAGCCTCTACACCACAAACAGCATAAATGCAGTATTGTGCCTATCAGTAGACTCACTTTAGCTTGGACACATAAAAGCACTACGCCAGTCAAAGGATCATAACTTTAACATGTTGACAGGCACAGTAATAACGACGTCCTTCGTACAATCATAATGATGGCAAGGTTTATAAAACAATGCAGAACTATAACATAAATTATAAAACATTAAAACATTGTAGTTGGCACCTTTTAGCTTCAAGCAGAAAACTGTGAAATGAACAGTGGATGACGGTTGGCATGAAAATGACTCAGGAGAGAGTATACTGTGCCCCTCTCTTTCGTTTCCATGCTTCTCTTTGTCCACGTTACGTTTCACAGTTTTTACTAGAAGCTGAATGCACACATTTGCAATATTTTGTAATGTATTATTGAGCACAGGCCTGCAGCCTATGTTGATACATATTCCTTATGGTAAAATGAAGGAGTGTGATGATTCATTTACATGCAGGGTGTTCCAGCTAATTTTAGTCAAGGTTAAAAAGTGTACCAAAGCACTATAGGAGGATGGAGATGCATGTCATTGGATATTGCCTGTAGCATGTCACACTAATTATTGTGTTCTGCTTACATGCATAACCAGTCAAGGTTGTTTAACCAACTACGCAAGTACTAACTCTAGTGTGAGACTTTCAATGGGCATGTTAAATAGTATTCTAGGAAACAACTAATTCAGCAGCTTCCAACTTTCTACTTGTTATGCAATCATTTTTTTTTCTGCATTCTAAAAGACAGCTGCGAAAAATATTAAAAGCATGCAACGTGCCTGCATGCGTGCCCCGAATTGTGTGCTCTCAAGGCTGTTGCATCTGAATGAACCGCACCTTTAGCTTGGTCTACTGCTGCTCAACAAGGAAAAGGGCAACGACACAAGTGTTGGCTACGTGATTTAGGCTGGTGATAGACTTCTCTTGTGGCGGTTCCCGTAGTGATAATTAGAACGCCCTGTCACTGCCCTGTCACATTTTAAGCGGGAGCTCATTAATTTAGACTACCTTGTGTTTTTTAACGAGCACGTAAATTTACAAGCGTTATTCCATTCTGCCCCCATCGAAATGCGGCCACTCCGATGGGGAATCGGACTCGCAACTTCCCATACTGCACCAGAATCATTTTCTGATGTTACATTAGAAACTTATGGTTTCTCATGCTACACTTGAGCAACTGTTGAGAATTAGCTTTGACGTCAAAGTTGACACTGATAAAAAAGTCAGTGCATGCAAATTCTCTTCTCGGAACAAAGAATTTATTTGATCATGTAAACAACACAGCAAAAGACAAAAATGTGCACAGTTAAAGATAAGCACTCCTCACCGTTTGACTATACAAGTGTATTTACATTTCCTAGCAGCACATGCTTTGTACAAGGCCGACATGCTTAAAGCTAAATAGCGGATCATTATACTGGTTGATAATGTGTACCTTCTAGAAATGTAAACATTGGCCTGTCAATATTCACATCAGATAAAAATGTGTGTACCCAATGTTGAACTCCAAGTGTGGCACACAAAAAACAGGCAGCTTCCTTAATTTTGATAAGTGAGATTCAGATGTGATCTGTGCGCTAAGACTAGCTGCACAAGCAAAACAAAAAAGAAAGAATTGATTGCAATGAATATCTGCCCAGAGAAAAGTGGCAAAAGGCATCGGGCCTGTCACAGCTGCCTCATAGACTTTATTAGAGAATTGTTCTTATCTATCTATGCCACCAGAGATAAAATCTGGATGCCTTACAGGAGCAAATGTAATTAGTGTAGTGCGAGTCATTCCTTGCAACGTGCTTAAAGTTTTTCTTAAAGGTGCAAAGCTGCTGCACATTAATGAATGGTGACAAACTATGTAACAAAACAGCTCTCAAAATCAAGATGCAGAAACTACCATGAAGACTGAGAAAAATGAAAACAGGTACAGCAAAGCATCTTTGATGTCAGCTAATCACAAAAGCACAACTGATTTCCTGTGAACCAGCCACTACTGCACTGAATATTGAATGCACCGAACTTGGAAAACGTTCAAGCAACAATGAAGCATGCCTGCATTCATTCCTTCTGTACTCCATAAGCTCTATCTCACAGTTTCAAGCAGTGTAGTCAAAGGCAGAGTTTGGGCCTGCCAAAAGGTTAAGAGACTGAGGAAATGGGCTGGTGCAGTGTTGTGCCAACATTATTGCTTACATTACTGCACTGGTTTTACATCACTAATCCTTCCGCGAATCTGCCATCCAACTGGCGTCACGCATGGGATTATCAGCGGTCAGTGGACGAGCATTTCTCCCAGCTCTTATTCCTGACAGACTGGCACAATCCGTAGCTTCAATTGCATTGCTTGAATTTAGTGAGCTATGCATAGTGCCCAGCTTTCCTGCTAGCTGTGCCGGTTGTGTGCACTGTAGGAAACAAGTACTACAAGTAGCAGAAGCAAGTTCAGACCCTGCCTTGGCTCTGAAAAATGCTTGTCTTAGCCTTTGCTTCCTTTAAGGCAAGAGTCACGTGACAAGACTTGTGCAGACATGTAGATTTAACCATGTTGGCCTGTAGGCCAAAGGACTGAAAAAAAAAAATTCAATATCGCAATATTCATCACATATCATACGTTTTTCAGAGAAAAGCATTATCTACACTTTAACGTAACTAATGAAATATAAATAACTAGATGCCTCCCAGAAGCATTCTTCCACATTACTAAGGGTTAGAAGTAATGCTACAGATGATTTCTCTTGAACCACTTTCTACACTGTTTATGTTTGTACCATTTGTCTTAAATTCAGGAGCGTGAAAGCTGGCCAATAACCCTTGAGCACTTCGCTTTTGTTAATTATTTCAGTGACTTTGCAGCCTTTGAAAGCCACGAACTGCATTTATTTCTTACATTGCATCAAGCTACATGCACATACAGTTACATTTGTTCAGCTTTAAATTGTGTTAAGTTAGGAGATCTCAATAAATTTTAGCATGATGCCCCTTATTCAAGTCTGTGAAATGGGGAAAATCCTGAAGCGACCGGAAACTTTGCTTAATAGACACACTTCCAAAAGCACTCAAGATGTAATCAAACAAAACAAAAAAATTCGCTCACAATTATGATACTCCCTGATGCAAAATTTAAGCATGGCTCTATACACGTTTTCATTGCACGATATATTGGCTGGCACGGACAATTTGTCTCACATGGCACATTGCAGATGGAGCGAAGTGTGGCACAACTCCCTCGCTAATCGGGAGGTTGCGAGAGGCAGTACATGGGTGACGCGTGGGTGCGATTCACAGCAGCCGCTGCAGAAAGACCTCTTTCCATATATGGTATCAGCGGATGTGCTCACCGTATGTCATTGGTGAACAGACAATGGTGCGCTGCCCTGGCGCCATTTGGTGGCGGTTGTCACCACAGAGGCTGTCTTGCATGACACTATGCTTTTCTTCTCACACTTTTTCCATACCCTCTTCCTCCACTTTCCGCCTCATGGTTCTGCTGCATCCTCCTCCTCCTCTGCTTTCCTCCTCGCGCTCTATTCGCCATCACCATCTTTGATCCCCCGCTGCGTCCGCTCTTTCATTCTTCGCGCTGCTCGTTCGCTCGGTTGAGCTACCGAGGGACGCCGTCACTAAATGCAGGAAGGGATGCCCAAAAGCTGTGCTCTAAAAAGTGACTAAAAATTTTGGTGGGATTCAACAAGTTTTCCATTCATACAAGGAGAAATACAAGCAGTACAACTGTTAAAATATACTTTCTACATGTTTCCTTGGTGATTTTGCCACCGGCACATGTTCACTTCATACTAGTCAGCTGCTAAGTTGCCAGACACCTTTCAATAGAGCCGTGCATGAATATTTCGTCAAAAGTGAAGGAACAGGAAACACCTTCTGATTCAGTGCCTCTAACTTCATTCATGCACATGACCCTATTCTACATAGGTAACTCTTCTTTGAAAGTTACCTGTGAACTGTGTTGGGAACGATAGCATAAGAGGCAGATTTGCAACAAGCTCAGAGATTGGACCCTACTATGAAACTTAGGCTACCACCAAAAATTCAATGCAGCTGTGCCAGTCTTCTGCACAGACTAAGGCTGGGGGTAGCGTTTACAGGCGGATACGTGCACCTCATGCGACGCACCGAGTCTCCAGACTGTGAGTTGTGCAATGTGAATGAAACTATAGGTAATGTGCTTTCTGACTGCCCTATGTACACAGAAGAGCGTCAAAAGTTGAACAATGACCTTACGCGTCTCAACAGCCCACCATTGTCGGAGGGCGTTATATTAGGCCTTTGGCCAGATGCTCAATCGAGTTTCAAGGCCATCCAGGCATTACTGAACTTTTTAAAAAGTACGGGCCTGGACTGTAGGCTTTGAGCATGCCAAATTGCTTGCCATATGTTTTACATCCTCCTTCTCTCGTCATCATAACCCATCATGCACCTCTTTCTTCCCTCTTTCTTTCCCTCTTCCCCCTCCCCCAAAGCCAAGTAGCTGGCTAGAGGAATATACCTCAGGCCGACCTCTCTGCATTTCGTATCATTAAGCTTTTCTCCCCCCCCTCTCTCTCTTAGGATGGCCACTGCTTCCTTTGTGTTCAAACCTAGTGTTATGCAAACACACAGTTAGCGCCACAGGGCCAGACTTTAATGATGTTATAAGCGGCAAAGCACAACTGTGGAACACGCTAAGAGGAAACCTTAGCTCCAGGTCCTCCTATCCAAATACATACTGTCACGTGATAGTGACGGTGAAGAAAGCAGCAAAACCGTGAATGGCGAGACTAGTGTTTTATTTGGCGAACCTGTGCCCTCAAAAATAGGCTACACTCAAAGCACAATGATAGCGGCGAATGCGATCAGCGAAAATCTGATCAGCAGGTCAAGCGCGTCGGCTTTTATACATCAGTCGTCGAATGTTCCAGAGTAATCGCTGGGACCCGCGTGTCGTCCACAAAGTTCTACACTATTCGCATCACGCATACATGCAATCAGATTACACAAGGTTCGGTGACAGACAGCGGATGGAACCATCAATAACATTCCAGAAACTTCCGATAAATGCAAGCACGTTCTGCGCTGTGCGATAACATTTGTTAGGCGGTGACAAGCAGTCACCCGGAAAAGATAAACAAGTACACGTGTCAATACCAAGGGAGAAATTGTTTTTCTCGTAACTACTGCACCAAATTTTATGAGGCTTGTTGCATTTAAAAGAAGAAGTTAAAATCTAGTGATTGTTGGTTGTGTCTTTTTGAGTTAGGCCGCCAATTTCTTAATACAAGTTGACAAAAATTGATTTTCATATAACGAAACTATCAAGTTGACGACTCTGTAACTCAGCAATGAAAAATGATATCACAATTCTGTGAATTGCACTTACCATAACATCTAAAGCAGACAAAACTGATATTATACTTGGCTCTCAAATAGGTCACTAAATGGTGAATAGCACTATTGCAAAATCCTTGTAAACAATGTAACAAATTCACATAAGACAAAAATTGACATATCAAATTTGTGCTCTTTGTATGCTCTAATGGACTTAGCTATTTTTGAAAATTCCAATTTAAGCCCTAGATCAAAATTCCAATTCCAACAGTCCCTAGAATTTTACTTTCTCTTTCAAATGCAACAAATTTCATTTAAGATCGGCCCAGTGGTCATCTCAAAAAGTGTTTCCGCATTTTACATGCATTTCAATAGTCGGCATCGGAGTTGGGCCTGAGCTAAAGCTTCTTAAGAGTTTTAGCCAGCACATAACCATTAATGAAATACCGGGACAGAAACACAAACAGCTACACTGGTATTAACTAGGCTTGCGTTAATATTCAATATTTTCAACTATTCAGTTGAATATTAGGCAATTCTATTTTCACTTCGGCTTGAATTTCAGTTTTTAAAGCTTTCGAAGTATTCGAAACGAACGAATATACATATTTTTTCGTGTATACAACCTACAATCTAGAAAGGAATGAGGGTTGCTGATATCTTGTTGGTATGGCATCTTTTACTTTGTTCCAGCACAAGTTGAACGACATGGACAACAGAAAGGCGCATTTGACAACCACACAGTACTAGAAAGGAAACACAACGACGCGTATAACCTGCAGAAATAGCTGCATTATGCCCAAATCTTCATAAAAACAGTCTCCATTCACGTATGCACGAGTCGTCCCCGTCTTATCTTCAGCCAGATGCTCCATTTCCCACCATTTTCGCCGACATAGATGGCAGAGAACTTTGCCCTAAATGTGGTTTCACTGCAGCATGACATACGCCGCCGTGAAACCACATGTTGAGGCAAAGTTCGCATTGTCATGAAGCCTATAGTGAAGTCAAAATTCTCATATAAACCCGACCTTATTGTTATTTTCTTTTTTTCATCCGTGCACATGCAGAACGAAATGCCTTAAGCTCATGTGCAGATGGAAAGCACCGAACTGAATTGGCACAAAGCAGCATAAAATGCCGCCATTGCATAGTCAAGGTCCTGACTTCACAAAATTGCGATGACGCACTACGGGTAAACGCCAAATGCTTCTGCGGCGATAACCACATAATATTTTAAGTAAACTGACACACAATGGTGAGAAAGAGCCCGTAAACAAATGTTCCGTGTAGCTGGAGTTGCAGGAAATGATGAGCATGCATTTTTGCGCGAAAATATCTGAACAACGGCACTTTGAAAATGGTGACTCAAGAGATAAAATGCTTCCTTTCTTGCATGCTAAGAAGCAGCCTTTCTTAGATTGGTCAGCATATGACCCTTATGTTAAGGCTTCATACAAATCCCACAACTATTCGAACTATTTGCTTTGAAATTATTCGACACTATGACTATTTGCTTCGACTTTGCTTCAAACAAACCAAAAATTATATCTGCACGAGCCTATTGTGACAACTGGGGTTGAAACCGGAAATCACCAAAGCATTCTTCTTTTATGCAACACTTCTTGACAAAAGAAATTTGCAGCGTTTGGGAGCTTGCATCATTTTGAAAACTTTTGCAACAGTGGATCGAAGCACACAATGTCGCAACACATTAGGAAGCCTATGTGGTTTGGTTGAGCGCAAGCATGAACAAATGCCACCACCAGCAATGCCGTCGGCATTGCTAGTGCCAGCATTCCATTATACTAGTGCAAAATAGTGCCTAAAACATTTTGCTAGCACGGTTCTACCACAAATATTTACCCTCACTGAGGCGGCGCCTGCACGCCGTGCTTTTGCAAGTGGTTTGCGAATGAGCTCCGCCAAGAAAAGGCCATTGGGCACAAGTGGCACTGGTACCGCTTCTCGCCTGTGTGGCGACGGGTGTGCACCACTAGATTGCCCTTTTGGTTGAAGGTCGCTGGGCAGAGCTGGCACCGGAAAGGCTTGTCACCCGTGTGGATGCGTACGTGCCGCTGGAGGAACCACCGTTTCTCAAATAACTTGCTGCAGAACGGGCACTTGTAGCAACCGCCGCTATGCTGCGACCCCGCCGGTGCAGCCTCTACGTGCCTAGCTTCTCCAAGTGGCGGCAGCGGCGCCACCGAGTGTGATGGGTCGGGGTGTGGCCTGGTGGCACTCGCTGCCACTCCCGTCACCATTGTCAATTCTGGCGCACAGGAGATATCCGACAAGCTCGCACCAAGCGCTGGAAGGAGAAGATGTAACAAGGAGATGCAGGAAAAATCTGCTGAAATATGGCTGCAGTCTTTTATTTTTTCTACCAATATCACGCCAACACATTCATCTACTGCAGAACTAGTGCCTCAGTCACCTAGCGTGCGCAGTCTCCAATCACAATGGAAGCTAAAGTGGCAACATAGCAACAAAGGTGAAAAAAAGAACTTAATAATGCACATGTACTGCATAAATCCCCATTGCGGAGACTTTCTATGCAATCATGGCAGTCGTGTAGGTCATTGTTCCCGCTGTATGTCACATTCTAGTAGCTTTGTCGTAGACACAGTGGACTCCAGATAACCAGCACTCATTTAAGCAGAAATGCTGAATAAATGGATGGAGCAAGCCAATGTTGGTTGACTGCCCACAGGCGCAACGTTAACAAACTTTGACTAAAGAAAACGCTTCTTTTTGTAAGCTCCAATCAATCAGAAGTGGTACCTCGATTACACCCTAGCCATCAGTCATTATGATACACCTGAAATGGTTGCAATCCAAGCACTATGTCACACAGCAATGCTAAATAGTTAAGAAAACAAAGTGTAACAGGCATTTGGGCTGCTGCGTGCAGCATGAGTGGCTGCTCTGGGATGCTCAGGTTGCCTAGTTCATTTGTTCCTTCATGCCTAGGCAAAAAGTTATTCCCGAGGAGGAAGGTGGCATGACAGGCGGCACGTGACTTTAAAGTCACGTTGCCACTAATGATTCTTTCATGCCATTGAAATATGAGTGACTCCTTTGTTCAAACGTGAAGAATGAGGGCATAACTTGTTACCTGTTGCACCACTCCTGATTGCTCCGTAACAATGTATTTGCAGAATCTTGTGGCAAAGACCCCCATGCTAGTAACGATGACATAGTTATTGCCATTCCTATGTGCATTACTGTCTTGGACTCGATGAAAAGAAGTGCAGGTGTAAGTCTGCTACCCTATCTGAATGTGATGGCTGCGCAGAACTCGTGGGAAAGCGTTTGCACATGTACACATGCCTTGTGCGAAATGAGCTGCGGTGTTCAAAGCACTACACAATAAAGCTTTTCTTTCACCCACGGTAAAATTAAATCATCAGGAGTCTTTCACTTTACAAAATGCTTAATAATTTTTCAGTCTTGTCTGAATGAAACTTTAATTGAATGGAAAATGTTTTTTTTTTCTGTCACTTCGAGTTCTGTTTAAACAGAGGTTCCTGTATGAAGATACTACCATGCTTACAATAAAGAAGGCCTGAAGAAAAGAAGGCAGCATAACCACTTACAACTTGTCCTTAAAGATGTCACGTACCAAGTGGCTGCCCTGCTAACACATCACTGATGTACACACACTATGGACACTAGTCCATAGTGTCCAGCATGTTTTGTGTTCCCCTTCATTAAGCTCGTGAAAATACCCAGACAAGCCTGTGTGTCTCGTACACCCCAAGGCTGTGTTTTGTGCCTAGAATGGAACAGTCTTCAACCAAACCTCCACAGCATTCAGTGCATGGGCTGTATGCAACGCCCGACTTATAAAGAGGAGTGAAGCCGCAATGTTAAGCTACAGTGACCAACTACTATCCACTGCAACAAATGCTCAATGAAGTGTTAGATGTATATTGCTAAACATTGCTTGACCTGCCACTGACATTGACCAGCATAGAGGGCGAAAGTGCCATTTTAAAAGTCTGTCTTAGTCGTTCTTCATTGCTTCTGTGCTGAAATGCCCACCAGGCCCCATGCATCTCCAAATATTTCTTTCATTTTTATAAGTATTTGTCTTCAGCTATGATTGTTCACGTTATATGACACAGAGAAAATTTCTAATAGCTGTGGTAGCAGCAGAATTGCGGCAATGAAAATTAATGTGAAGTGCACCCTAGTTTACTTACACTTGCTAAAACTAAAGCAAAAATGAACACGCCATGAGCAATTCACTGTAAACACTAAAGACAGCTTACATCAGAAATATTGGCAATTCACACAATGTATGGCAAAACAGCAACTTGGCATCAACCGAAAAACACATCAAAATGACAAGTATACCAAGTGCTAACTATGTCTTGGCTGTTGTACACAGTTCAGCTTCTTGATGCTAACTATAGTTTTTCAAGGAACTGTTAAATTTCTTCGTACACCAGAGGGATTAATGAAATTGGGCTGCAGAACACAAAACGGCTGAATCCAAAGGTGTCAGTCCATGCTTTAGGGCACATAAAGCAGGGTAAACTGGCATACAAACATTCACAGCACATTTTTTTTTCGAAATGTTAAACCCAACACCGCAAACAAATTTTTGTCTCTCCGATTCGTTCCGAGCAACAATCGATATTTTGGACCAAAAGTGCAGTAGTTCAAAGCCAGACAAAACATGCACTGCAAACTATGTTCTAGAAATGCTTCAGGAAGAAAATTTTAACGGCAGGAATACAAGAGTTTTTGTCATCCTCTTCTGCAATTATCTTGAGGAGGTACTCCGTGCGACTCCACCTAGTGAACTGTCCATATTGGCCGCCTCTAATTGGTTGGAGCTGTATGGCACCTACCTCCTTCTCGCTCTTACAGGTCCAGCCAGTCAGAAGTGGTAGAAACAGACAGCCCACTAGATGGACTCTTACGAAATACCCCCTCCCCCTCTGCCCACCCTAGCTTAACCATAGGCCTGACACAGCCAAACGTCCATTCAAAGAAAATGGATATGACAAACATATTTTTCATGCTAATATCAGCATGTAACAAAATATATGTTTATATTGTCAGATATAACAAAGGTAATTTTCTGTTGAATGCAACTCATAATGAGGTTCGTTAGTATACAACTGTGGCAACAAAAATTTGCGCAACCAACAACTGCCTGTGCAGCTGTGGCCAAGCAGCAACAACCAACCATTTGAGTGGTCCAGTCTTATTCCTCGGAGCAGCTTTATTGTAGCTTTATACTGTAAGTGAACGGCTATGCTACTGCAGAATTAATAGTGCCAACAGATGATGCAACCGTAAGCAAGCAGCAAATGTTCAGGTGGTGCAGCATGTTTGGTATTAATGTTGCCACCACATGAGTTCAGTTGTAGCTTTCTTGTTGGCTGTGAGTAATGTTTCGCACATAACCTTATGCCTCGATTAACTAACTAACATTGAAACACAATAAAAGAAGTTTACAACACGTTCAAGCCTATCAACAAAGCAAGAATCAATTTCCTTAAACCTAGGAACAGTACTTTTCAATCAGCGAATACGGGAAACAAGATTGAAGACAGTAGACTGTCACTCAACTTCATGAATTCCCTATTTTTATTATTTAGGCTCATGATTGCACAATAAGACCATTGCACACACATAAAAGAAAATGCTTTTCCATAAATTATCAGGCTAGCACTCTTTAAAGAAAGCAGTCACGATCAAGATCATAAATCATTGTATATGTAATGTGGCTACAAGATCATCTTGCAATGGAAATTATACATAAAAAAATAAACACACAAAGCTAAGAAGGCCAAGCCTGCATTGCCAAACCTTAGTCAAACAATGCATGCTGCCAAGAGCATGCTATTTAGGACACCTGTCAAATGTTCTAGAACTGTGAAGGCTATTGACACAGGGTAAAAATATAAACAAGCGGTTTATGAGAAAAAATGTAGAGGTGGGCGAGTATCAACTTTTTCAAATATGAATAGTAAATATGACATATCAAACTAATTCTCGATTAGTCAAATGTGAATGTATATATTTACAACAGGAATATTTATTTTGGTATAATTAGGTATCACGCATGTTCTGACTAGTGCAAAAAGGACAGATTACAATCAGGGACACATGATCCGTTTTAAACACAGGATCCCCAATCGTCATTAGAAAAACTGATAGAATGGCCTCTCAATAAGATTAAAGGCTGGTTGCAAACAGTTGAAGAAAGAATGGCTGTTGTATGACTAGCTCTGCAAAAACACTAAATAAATGGTTGCTGAAAAAACATCAGAAGTTTAGGGGGAAAGAAAAATGCTGCTGAAGGACCTGTATGCTACAGACACATGTAAAGGGGCTCGTTGCAAGAAAAATATGCTAGACTGCCAAAAATACTAAACATAGACTAAAAGCAAAAATCACAAATTGTCATGTAGGATTCTGGCATGAAACCGAAAAGAAAAGTTACATTACCCATTTGTTTCTGCATTGCCTTAAAAACTGTTGTTATTGTCACACTTCTGATAATTAATGATACTTTGTTAAGCACATGGAAAAGAAGTAACCAGACGTAAGCAGTCGCTTGTTGTAAAATATCTGGTAAGTTTCAAACATTCGAAAAAAACAAATAGTCCTTTTTCGAATACTAATTCACTATTTCACTACAACTATTCATACCCGCTGCAGTGGTTTAGCGGCTACGGTGTTGTGCTGCTAAGCATGAGGTCGCAGGATCAAATCCCGGCAATGGCAGCCGCATCTCAATGGGGGGTGAAATGAAAAACGCCCGTGTTCCACGCACTCGGTGCACATTAAGGTTCCCCAGCTGGTCAAAATTGGGAGTCCTCCACCACGGCATGCCTCATAATGAAATTGTGGTTTTGGCACGTAAAACCCTAGAATTCAACTGACTATTCATATTCGTATTCAAAACTTCTAATATTCGCCCACCCTAGAACAAGGTTTTTCCAATTGCACTTGTACATGAGATGGTCAAACACAAATCGCATAGAGACTGTGTGTAGCCATTGCAACGTAGCAACACGTTTGTTGCCACTACAAGCGCTGGAATGTGCCAAGTCAACCACCTTACACTGTGCTTCTGCGTAAGGCTCTATGTGTGCACAGCATTTAAAGAAATAAAAAGATATATACCAGGATAGATGTCAAGTAAACATGTTTTCACACAAGAAAGAAACTTTAGTTTTCACAAAGGAGTCTACCAGGCGACCTCAAACCAATCTACAGGGCCCTGCCCTGTGCTCCTAACATACATTACTCATAAAAGCAACACTGCAGTATGCTCTCAAAAGACAACTGCAGTGAAATTTCACTTTGGCAAAATAGGTTACGAAAGGGTAGTATATATACACTATTGAAACAATCTTGGTAAAGCTGCAGGCCTGGCAATTTTCTTATTAGAAGCTTTTAAATAGCACCTATGCAGACGACACATGTACCTTATGGCGAGCACATACGACGGCTCAGTTTCCAAGCTTTTGCAGCACACTGCAGGCACCGCATAAGCTTGCAGGTCATGTCGAGAAGCCACACATTGAAGGTTATGCATCATTTCTGGCAAGTGGTAGTGGCAGCGTTATTGTCCGTTTCAGTATCAAAAACGACTATTTTTGCGAGCTTTTCGTGATGCATCTACTCATATTTCAAACGTAAAATTTGGCATCGAAACTCCTCGATGTCTACACTTTAGGGATTTTATGGGCTCCCAGTTTTTGTTGCAGTTGGCCTTTGCAAGTGTATCAGCAAGAGACTGCAGCCAGTACAGTAGCTGGTCTCTCTTGCTTGTGTATACTGGCACGGAGATGCACTTGAAAACAGCTGATGTTGTACAGAAGGCAAATAGTAGCATTTTGGAAACACGACAAGTGACAGACGTCAGCTGCGCCAAGTTCTGGTGAACACAAGTGACGGGTTAATTACCAGAATTGCGGCACAGCAAAAGACGAAAGTAACATAGATAGGATTCTGTTGTTCCTCGTCTTTCGCTTCGCCACAATTCTAGTAATTAATCACACACATTGTTCATTGTGCAGCAATCCAATGCTAAACTTGCACAATACAACTTGTAGAAACACACCATCAAGGCTTACATTTCAACCATTTCCTGCCCAAGTATAACAGTATCAGGAACTCTGAACTGGTCATGGCAACAGAACAGATGACAAAGGTGCAATCAACGGAATACAAATTTCTTTTCAAAACAGTTGCACAACAAGAACTTGCACTTGGTGCCTGCATTGCGTATCAGTGCAAGGAGGGTAACAGTTCTGATAAAAAGGGGTGTGGTCAAAGTGAAACAGTCCTGGGAACACACAGACACAAAACGAGAAATCCTGGCAGAGAAATCTAAACTAAACGTAAACATTTGGTACTTGCACACGAGCTTTGCTCATGAAGCATATGACTGTAGATACATCTTCCAAGAGCTTTCACCAATTCATGTTAGCAAAGAGAGCAGCCATATGAATGATCACGATCTTGGTATCACCGTGACTCCAGGCAATGGTGCCATGTTTCACTATATTCGGAGTGATAAACTCACTATTAAAAAAAATAAAACCTCGAGAAAGGAAACAAGCAATCTCAAGATCTCAGGCACCAGATAAACGTTTTTCCAGCACTGACTACTTACTTTTACGCTCCTCGTTTTGTTAGAATGTACTACTCAATGTTTTCAATGGCAAAATTTGGGTTCACATCATGGACACGCAACAGGTGCCGTTTGAGGTGGTGATTCCTCTTGAAGGCCTTGAAGCATTGCGAGCAGATGAACGGACACTTGTCTGAATGAGTCACTTGGTGCAAGCGGACATTGCCTTTCCATGTGGTCTTATAGGGACACAGCGAACACTGGTACTCAATCAAGCCGTTGCCTTTGTCCACAGGCAAGACAGAGCTGGCCTGGTGAGGGTTACCTGAAGAGAAGATTATGACAGTTGATTTTTATTCAATGCTGCGCTCAAGGGTTTTACATTTATGCTTCTGATGATGCATGTAAGAAGAAATCCATCTCTCCCCACTCCAATCTCAGTATAACATCCTTAATAATATGCTCAATAAACATCTGGTAATTTGGTTCAGCATTTGACACAATTTTGCTTGGTTGGGAAGCATCTTACACCAAACATTACAGAATGATTTTCAGTCAGTGACCACGTGAAAATACCATGCCATTGCAGATAATCCACACATGCTTAATTATTGCAGAGAGTGGGATGAAGCATCAACAATTACAAAAAAAAAAAGAAAAAGAAAAGAAAAGAAGAACACAATCACTCACAATTCAATTGACACTTAACCTTAACAAGAATAAGGGGAACCTGCCCATTTCGTTTGACCTACCTGCACTTCTTTGTATACCACATCTTGGCATATAAATAACATAAGCTTACCTTTTTCAGATGATTAAAGATGGATTCTGAGAACCGAAACCTTTATTTTGACATGGTCAGTGACTGCAACTTCTTTGTTAATCTAACAACTTATTGCTCAACAAAGTTTCAGACACTAAATTTTGTCATTTTATCATTCAGGTCACTTTTGCAGACATTTAACTTGCGCTTCAGCTGTTTCTCACCAGCTGCGTTTGCTGAGCACATTGCTTGTTAGATGGTGAAATATTATAGCATATGCTGCAATTTACACGATTAGAAAAATTTATGTCCACGCTTCTTCCGTGCTCACCTAGAAAGGCCATGCACTATACACACCGTAAATGCATTACCATGCATATCACCACATTTCCTTTGATTAGATGCACTGAAAACAATACACAATTAGAGGATCACGTCATTCAGATGTTGGCAGGTGCAGTAAAAATGACTCCTGCATAAGTTCTTTGAAATACCTCGACATAAACAAAAGTCCACTGTATAAACAATACATACAACACCATAACTCTTGAATGTATATGAGCAACACCTTTTAGCACTATAACACTTATGTAAATTACTAAACACAAGACATACTAGCAATATATAGCAAAATAATTACGAGCACAAGCGCATAGCCAGAGTTGCAACGTATAAATCATGGTAGCAAATATAAGCATGTAATTACCAGATTTACAGCCATGCAATGTAAAAAACAACCAAATGATGTGAAAGACCGAGCTATAGAATTGTAGTTGCACACCAGGAAAGCATGATTATGCACTTCAAGAAAGAAAAAAATGTAGCTATTGGCTCTTGGCTTGCAGTTCATTATACCACAGTGATATCCAATAGAAAAAAAGAAAAGAAGGCTCCACATTTTAATTACCTAAAAGCAAAAATCAACTTGCTAAAGTACCAGTGCACCAAATATGAACAGGCGAGAAATCGGCTTAGTCCTTTCTGGGAAGACAACAAGTACAGCTCATCAGCACACTAATATTTCTACAAAGCAATTCCGTCAAAACACATAAGCATGGTGCATGAGCTATTCTGCAATGCTGCATGTTACAAAGAATACAGAATCATGCTTGTCTTGATAAAAATAAAAGCCTTAGTCCTTGACATCGCAATAAAAAATTCTTGAGCATACAACACTCCGATCACAGCTGACTTCTAAAAGTCATTCCGAGTACATTTTGCAGAACACACACAGCTGAAAGACAAGAACCTAACACTATCTCACTTCTTGTTATATGGCAAGAGTGTCATGTTAGTTTCCGTGCGTAAATAGTGTTCTTCCATGTATACTGGGTGCACGAGGTATTGGAGGACACATCTTCAAAATTAACATTCTCATTCTATCTGTCTATGCGCTTAATAACAACTCCTCTGTTACCTACCTAGCACATTTATTCTGGGGTAGCAGCTTTCAGTCTCATACAGATGAAGCTATATGTTGTCCTGGTCACCTTACATGCCGACCACATCGACTTCCGAGACTTCCACCTGCTTGAATGTTACAAAATCCTTTGCTTTCATGAGGACAGAAGAGTTCATGGCCACCTTACATCTGTGAGAAACAGAAATAAGTGCTACCAGTGGCCAAACACAATCCAGAATATCGAGTTTTTCCCCTAGGTAGAGCTTATCATGAAACGAGAGCTCGGGAAAGCCAATTAGGGTCATTGCCAAGAAATTTCACATGGCAGAGTCAACACCCAAGCTTTGTGTGCACAATGTCATTATAACAGATTCACTTGCTCCCCCAGGGCCAGCGCAACATAAGAATGGCTGGCTGTGACCTTCTTTGGTCGTCTAAGCCTCAATGTGCCAACCTAGTTCCCCATATTTTAACCTGCCACAGTGCTATGTATGGAGACCCTCGCAAATATACCAATAAAATTTTCTACTGGTTCAAGAGGACTGTCCTATGGGTTGTATTGGTAATGTATTAGAACTCCATGGGCTTTATTTGGATTATTTTAGAGCCTAAATGATTGTATTAGTATAAATAGGCTCAAATAAGTGATATCTATTTGTTGCATATTAGACCAACAGAGTTTGTATCACACCAATAGGGTACAATAAGTGACTGTTATTTGACCAATAGGTTCATATCAATACCAATATAGTTCGATAAGCAGGAACTACTTGTTGCCTTTTTGTTTCCTGTTGGACCGATAAGTACTAGAGCGGGGAGTGCACATAGCAGCGCAATTTCCCAAATTACGTCACTGTACAACTCAGAAAAGGCATGTAAAAGAATACAATAGAAAGTTTCGTATCGATATCAATATAGTTCGATAGGCAGGAGCTACTTGCTTTTCTATTTCTTGTTGGCCGATAAGAACTGGAGCGGAAAGCGCACATACTAGCAGCGTAATTTCCCAATTCACTTCACTGTAAAACTCGGGAAAAGGCATGTAAAAGAATACGACATACGGTGGTGGTCACAGAACTCATGTGCTGAGAATCTAGCAGTTTCATACAAGACCAACTTGATTTGACAGGAGTGCCCTCCTCCTTGTCATGAAGGCGGACCCCACGTACAATCCAGTACAGTCAATGGCATTATGATAACCGGATTCCGCTATGCTAAATCACCCTAATCGATACATTGAAAATTCTTGCTAGGGGGGAATCACTGAGAGACTCCACGCAATGTTTTTAAAAACACTACTATTGTGAAAGCAATGCCCAAGATCAATATGCACTATCTCATCTTAGCATCCAGCCATTATCAAGGCCATATTCAGTCAATAACTGAGGCTTAAGGCCACTTTACTCGACAACCTTACAAAACAGTGGTAACAGAAACAATGTACGAAACTTGGCACACATATATTTAATCTGACCTGAAATATTGTTGCCATTCCTTAAGTCGTCATCATGCCCTCAAATACCTCGCACACCCAGTAAAGGTACATTAGGGAAGTACCTTCAACAGAGGTATATTCAATCTTTCATGAAATATTTACAGTATGGACAAGAACCGTTACTGACAATGTGCAATCGAAGCAAATTTATAATGGACATTTGAAAACATGACTGTAACATGACTGCAGCATTAGCAAGCAATTACAATCTTTAAACACCATATGCATATGCAGAGTTCTGTGACAGCATGATCTTGTAAGCTCTTCCACTCTTCATTGACAGAAAATAACGCTGGCTACCCGGAGAATGAAAAGCATAATGCTGATTGCCCCAAACATCTGAAAAGAAAAAAGAAAGTTGATGGTGGTTTCAGTGAAAACTGTCTTTATAATGAGAGAAAAGAGAGATAAATGTGTTGACGACAATTTTGTTTTACAAGTGCATCGTTATACAGTCTACGCTCGTTACAACGAACTCCTGTACAACTGACTTTCGGATATAACGGACCATATTTCAACCTTAGTTTGCTCTACCTATTTTATTAATGCAATGAAGTTTGCTTTTAACGGACCACGCTAAAACGACTATCAGCTATAGCAGACGAAATTGGTGGTAATTTTTGTCAAAATCAGGCGTATAAAACTTACTTATGCCGTGTCGACACACGCTGACAACTGACTTGTTAGGGTCAGCCAACAATCGTGGCTCAGTATCTCGCGCGTGGGGGGTTTACTCTGGCGGCTGCTGCTTCCGGCGCGGGGCGAAAAGTGTTCATGTTTACCTGTGTGCGTTGACACCGTGCTTGTTAATTTAGTTTGTAGGCGAATGTTTACAACTTTATACGGCCAATAAAACTACTATCCTTACTTCGCAAAGCTGTCGGTGAATTTACTATCGCAGTCGAGGCTTCGTCTCTTGGGTGAAACTGTGACTTTTCTTGTTTTTATTTATTTTATTTTTTTACTTTGGACATTCGTCACTCACTCTTTGCAATAACGCTGTTACACATCGCGGCCAAAGTTTCAGAAGTGAGGTGCTTAGGCTATTGCGGACTTCGGATAAAACGGACACTTTTTGTCGCACTGTAAGGGTCCGTTGTAATGAAAGTCGACTGTACTTTAAATGCATCATAATCACACAAATACGGATTGATATACTAAAATCACACAAGTCTATCACTGTAGAAGGAATCATATTTGCTCTGATGTATATTAATAAATGCACAGTGCTGACTTTGATTTGGTTGGCTCTGACAAGGCTTATCAAAAATTGTTACACGGGCATGAGTTGTTACTACAATACAAACATGGCCTTCATCAGGCATATGAAATTTGTTACGCATAAAATGCCTCCACAAAGTGTGAAAAAACATTTCCGGTTGCATGCTTGTCATAGTTCTGCAGTAAAGATAAGTTCAGAAGATGCGAGAGGTAAGATATAACTATGACTCAGTTGCACATCGCAGCATACATGAAACATATCCAAGGCAGTCTGCCTACGTTTGCTCGTACCTGCACATATTTTATGCTTAAGAACAACTCTGGAGGAGTGAAAGTACCATTTAAGAAACAACACTTCAAGGAACCCTAGCAATTGTTCTTAAACTGTGCTCTAAGCCCCTCCACAGGACCTTGAATATGTTTTAGTTATTTTATGTTATTTATTACATACTGCAGGCCCTTGTAGAAAAGGCCCAAGCAGGAGATGAAGGCTGCTTTTTGTGCACAAGACAAGGACAAAGAAGAGGCCAAAACACATGAGTGCTCGTGTATATTAGCCTCTTCTTTGCCCTTGTCTTGTGTGCAAGAAGCTGCTTTCATGTCCTACCAACATGCCCAAACAGTAACCTTAGCCAAGCAGGAGGCACATACCTAAGCCTCGTACAAAAACCAAAAGAAAAACATACATAAATGAAATACCCAGAGGTCAATAAGTTTGAATAATTACAATTCAATGGGAAGGATAAGACACAGCCAAGAAAATAAAAGTCGAATTGAAGAAAGGATTAAATTAAATATGATATAGTTAGGGGTGTGCAAATACACGAAAATTTACACAAATACACAAAAATGCATTTTTTTAATATTCGTATTCGATTTGAAAACTAGGTATTCGAAAATTTTCTAATATTCAGTTGTATACGAATATTCAAAATAAATCGAATATGAGGGTCAATCAGAAAGTCTTTGTCCCTATTTTTTATTTACCAAAATAAGGCGCATGCAGGTAATTACAAATATACATACTATTCCACATACCTTACACTATTTTTCCACACAGTCTCCACACCGGTTCAAACATTTGTCCCATCCTAGCACTAAATTTGAGATCCACGTGGCAAATGATGTCAGCGACGCACGCAGCCTCCCCGAACGTTCATAGTCATGCAAGTCTTCACAGCCTTTCAGCGAGCTCGCAACACCGCCACCTCACACTTCTCAAAGCGAGGCACCTTTCCCCATACGTGGGCTGTATTTCCCTGTGGATTTCAATGGACGTTTGTCCCTTGCTCCACAGAAAACAAATCACACTTTGTTGCTCGTACGTCGTGGATGTGTGAAGCACAACCGCCATCTTCAACAACTGACAACAGCGCCATCCAAGAAAGATCCACGGCTGGGAATAGATATGTTGACTTCACGTTTATAGCCATAATTTGGCTAAAAAATATGGGGCCAAAAGCTTTCTGATTTGCTCTCATATATTGCTGGCTGTGTGGGTGTGCAGTTCTCAGTGTTTGCTTCTATCTAATCTAAGAATATTTGGTTAAGTTTGCGCTGAATTTCGTGATAACTTCAAGCTGCTGGTGAAATTTCGCTTGTAAAACATGCTTGGCTGTTAAACAAACAAGCTTTGCAGGAAAGCAAGCCTCTCAGTAGCAAGTTGCCGGCTTTGCGGTTAGCGAGGGTGCACTCTTTTGCAGTGCCACCCCCAGTCAGAGCTTATTGCTTGACGGCAAATGCGATGAGTGATGGCTGGCACAGGATCAAATGCCTCCGAGTTTATGGGCATTTGATGTTGCATAATAAGGCACAGGTCGTGCGAGAACAGACAGCTAGCGGGAAATTCAATTTTCCAAGTTAACACGAGCACAATATTTTTGCACAACAGCTTACTAGTCTAATTTTTTACCATTAATGTTTTTGCAATGTTCCAACATGTTAAAATGACCAAGCCTGCTAATAAAATCATGTGCGAATCATGATTCGATATCTGAAGTTCAACATTCATATTGTATTAATAAGCGAAAATTTTGATATTCGCACACCCTTAGAAATAACCAAATTCTGGGACTTTACACGGCAAAACCACAAGCTCATTATGAGGCCTTGCTCTCTTCGAGAAGTCTGGAATAATTTTTTAATGTGCACCTAAATCTAAGTACAAGATCGTTTTTGCATTTCACCCCCATTGAAATGCTGCCACTATTGAATCCCCAACCTCAAGTCAGCAGTGCAACACTATAACACTTGGGCTACTATGGCAGGTCGCAATTTCTAACATCACCATTGACACCACTGACATGCTCAAGTATCTAGGCATTACTGTCACGTATTACCTAAACGGTTGCACACACACACATGTAGCTTACATCACATAGCCTGCTAATAAAACCTTAGGATTTCTAAGTAACCTGCATAACACCCTTCATCGTGTAAAGCTGCTAGCATAAAGGGATTGGTTAGGCAGAGATTCAATATGAATCTCCCATATGCAATTCTCGCCAGATCCACCTCATCAACACACAAGTATCTATACAGGCCCGTGCCATAAGGCTAATTCACTCATCATATTCATGTAATGTTAGCGTGTCCTCATTAAAAGCAGTCAAGTTTGGTCCCCTTTTTCTATAGCGACTGTATCGCACACTTATCATTATTTCCCAAATTCTATAATGGTTCTCCTCACCACGCGATTTATATCTGTCACCTTCATGCATATCAATGCACACAGGCCATCCCCCAAATGCTGCTCACGAAAACGTCCATGTACTGTTGCCCTCTTGTCATCATTCTTTTCCTTGCACAGGAGCAGAGCAGTCTTCCCTACAAGAATGCTGCCATCACCCATTCATTTGCCCTAGACGAGAATAACTTGTAAATAACATTGTGGGCATTGGCTTCTTCAATTTCTTTTGTTCCCACCCCTTATGAAATGTCCTGCAAGGGATCCTCAAAGATATAAAGTGATAGTGAAACCTGTGGGTAGCTTTCGGATGTTAAACCTAACAACACTTCCAGTAACTTATCTTTTTGAAGCTGTGTTTTCCACTTGACAAAGGCAAAACAGAAAATTAGGAAAAGGAGCAGCAGGACTAGTGTTCAACCAAACCGGTCGTTTTGACAGTGATCACAGCTGCCTCACTTCCTGAGCACATGGGCACCCTCAATGACCACAGACTGTTAATGACATTCGGAAGGCCTGAAAGAAAATAATTGTCAGCCACAATCCTCCACATTACGGATTTCTGCAGAATTGATAGGCTATACTAATGCAGACGGCCTGAAGCCCCAGTTGTGGCTATTGCAAGTCTAGTGTATTTTAACTGCAGTTGCCTTTGCGTGGTGTCTGTTCTTCAGTGAATGTTTTTTCCTGGAGATGAAGTTCTCAAAAAAGAACCCTCGAGGAACTGTGAACAGATCAACGGCTTCATCATGACTAGAAGTTCAAGAATCACAAACTTGCAGCACGTTAATGTCATCCCAACCACCAAGTAGTCTGAGAGGTTATACACCAGAAGTGTGCTTAAGAACAGGATCCTAATGCCTTATTAAGCCCACCTGTGTCCTCACTTTGACAACTGCAAGTCCTACGAATATCTAGCATGCCAAATGTGCTTACCAAGTGTTACCAAGTCTCTGTTATTGCCCACTTACCAAGAATTACCCACCAGCAACATGTGTACTTTTATAAAGAGCCACATATGATAAATATAGTGGTGACTGTTAGGGGATGCTAAAATATCTAACGATTCTTCTTTAAAATGAAAGTAATGTATTAAGTCATAGTGTACAAATGCTATATTGGGAAATCATTAAAAAAAAGAAATTAAATAAACACAGCAAACTTTTTTTTCCCACCTTTCCTGCTTTTGTGTTTCGTTTCCACTTCTGCAATGTTTATATTTAAGTTATACTCAATTTGTTGAGTGCCCAGGATTGACACAGAACTGAGGTCATCAACTTTTCAGTGAATGACATCAGACACCATTGATCACAAATGCTGCACCTTTTCAGGCTAAAATATGGTATTGGGGAAGTCATTGTAGCACAAATAAAATAGAAACAAAGAACAGAAGGCAGGACAGCATGGGCGCTACGCTCAAAAGTAATTTATTATTATCTAGAACACTACAAAATTACGCAAAAACCATGAAAAATTCTTGTCCCAAGTAAGCGAACAGCTTACGCATAATGCAGAAGTCGTATGGTCACAAAAGCAAGTACTTCTGAAGTATACTGCTGACATCGATAATGGCATTTGATGATGGTAGCGCAAATTATCGACAGGTTTTAGCAGACGGCATGAGAGCGTGACAGCGACAGCTGCACAATGAATAATGACAATGTGACCTCGACTGAATAGCGACAATGTTGCACAACAGCAGAGGCATCTCAACAAGCTAGTTGGCATTCGGTGGTGGACACAAATCCGTGACTCATGCGCTCACATGCTGCCATTTCTCTCGGCAAGACACCTGGCCAGTGCCCAACATTCATGGCAGCCAGAGAAAGCTGTTCACTTATATATTGCTACGGCATGAGCTGGGCGAGCAGAAGAGAAAGAAGAAGTTAGCTGGTGCAGCCTCGGGACGCCATCTTGGGATGCTGCGAATAATAAACGCGATCTTCCGAATTCCGATTCGTGGTGGTAGCTCGACGAGTTCGTTGATCGTGCGTCATGTCGCCAGGAAAGGTACGTCGGTGCTGTCATGTGCACTCATGCACAAATGTATAGGATCGCAGGTTTGCCAAAAGACCTTAATTTCTTTGAAATTCAGATGCACTGACTGACATCAACGAGTTCACTAGAAAATTCAAATGAATAAGGTTGGAGTGCAGTCCTCAATTTTAATTTACATTCATAAGACGAAAAGAAAACTAGCTTTATCCCACAGTCCTTGATTCATATACTTTTGCTCAGTGAAGTACTTGCACGTACTTCGCTGAGCAAAGTAAGTCAGAGCCTATATAAGTCAAACTGGACAATGCATAAATGACCAGACACAAGAGTGCAAACTTTCCATTACGAATAATGGCCATGGGCGTCTGCCTGCACATTACATGGCTTGCAAGTGTGAATCACAGCTTTACGCAACTAAAAGCTTTCCGAAAAGCAAACTTACTACTGCAGGCAAGCTTTTAGAGGTACTTCTAATCAGGAAACAAAGCAAGGAGTGCATCAACAACACTTCTGTACCTCTATTTGAAAAAGAGATTCAGTTTTTGTATTTATGTTCTGTGCCATGATGAATTGTACATGCTTTTTTGGACGTTATAGCAATCCAAGACAAGACTACAAAACAGAATAAAGAAAGGGTCATTTCGAAAATCATGAAGCTATCCACAGACTCCCTTTATCCGTAGCATTCAGCACAACGTTAAACTTAAAACAACAGTCCATTGGATAGTGTAATAACTCAAATGTGAGCAAAGCACCCATACTCTCCTGTTTTCTGTACTACGTGCCCATCTTACTTGTGCTACAATGACTTCATTAAGTCAATTACCTCGCACAACATGTTCTTTTGAAGCTACAGCTGACAGAAGGAGGATCTGCCAGTCTTCAGTGACCTCCTGTTTGGGCCACATGACGGCGACAGTAACTGCGAACATAGCGGCGAGTACCAGCTGACGATCAGCTTACGCAAATTCTGCCATGCCTGGGAGTTGACTCAATGGTGCATGGCTCGTGTGATACTGCTGTGCCAAAATTTCTGCACAGCCACTCACTGCACAGCACAACAAGAGCACCTGCACAAACAACCAAAACACAAACACCTGTTAGCCAGCAAAAAGCCTACCGCTTGCTTTTCGGGAACGTGCTAGGAAGAACACAGAACCAACCAGCATCCACGACAGCTGGACCTGGGTGTAATAAATATCCTATATAACGAGAGTATTTTGATGTCATATGCGACTGTTATAAAATGGTTAGACTGTGTTTTCCATAAAGTACTCGAAAAATAACATTTGCTTCAGTACTAGGCAAGCCCCTCCAAACATTTCAAAACCATTGGTTGTACTAGAGTATCTCCCAAAAAACACTTTGCATCTTGTTTCCTAAAATTCAACAGCTCAAAATAGCTAATAACAGAATGCATAAAATTTAAAAGATACACTTACGATTCTGTACAGCATGAAACAAAGGACACCCAGACCCCAGTGAATCAATTCTCTTAACTCAATTTTCTCTTAACTCAATATCTGTAAAGAGCAAATATTGAGCCCCCATATCCTGGACATGTTTGGAGAATCTCATGTGATCACAAAGAAAACTACCAATCATTAAGGGAAAACGTTCGAGAGAAGTTCATCGTGAATGAAAAATCTGTAAATTCCTGGACAACATGAAAAGGTTCACCCGCATTACTGTTTTTTCAGTGTCTAAATAACATATTAGATTATGCACATAAACAACTGACATTTTCGGTATAGAATGTATGAATGCCTTTCCTGCTTGCTTAAAAGACTTGTAAAAATGGAACAGAGAAGTGAGAGTACACCAGAACATCAATGAAGGTTGTACGGTATGGCAGGCATGCATTTTCCCAGTTAGTTTGGCTCAGTTCACCGATATCTGAGCTCCCTCGGTGACCTTAGCATTAGTCAAGTGTTGTGTTCCTGTGCGGTTACATTTACATGAACCCGACACAAGCGGGTCAAGTCAGAAATTGAGCTGACCAAGCCTGATGTGGTCACACATTCGCATGAATTTGCCTCTGACGCATATGGACAATGGTGGCGCCCAGCGTCGACCAAAGGCACCACCGTATTCAAATGGGGCTTCTAGTTCGTGCATCTGTCTGCCATTTACAACAGCTCTGTTTTATGGCTCTTATTACAATAAGGTTGCGCTACAAAGTGCTTTTTTTGCCTTGTCCCGATACCATTGCAGCTGTCGGCACATAAAACACCGGCAGGTCTCAGTGGTTCTGCAAAGGGTCACTGTATATGCCACCAAAGGTAGCATACACAGTAACTCTAGTCCCATGCAAGTATCAGTGCTGGCTGGCCTGACCTGACTGCATTTATATGCATGTTACGAACAGGTCAGGCTAGGTCAACCTACTCCATGCGATCATGCTAACTCAACCCAATCCAATGCTCGTTCAGCCCATCCAGCTAGTGTTTACATGAACTCGACAAGCCAGCTCAACCCACTTCTTATCGGGTTCATGTAAACATGCTTCACAAGCATGCGATTACATGTAGCCTATAGAAGGCTATACCTTAGACCTCTTTTTTCTTCCTTCTTAATTTTTTCCTTTGCGCTCTTCGCCACTGGCTCGGAGATGACTCACACACCACCACACTTCCGTTTAGCAGCTTGCTGGAGCTGCAATAATAGTATCAGTGCTTCTCACTGCATGCCACATAAAATAAAAAAGAAATCTCGCAGTTCCACTTGCAGCACGAAACGTTCACAGCAATAGTAAGGTTTCGCGTTGTACGTGAACTCCTCGGACGGTGTTCAAACTTCTAACTATAGTTGACAGGGATAAGCGGGCTAGTTGGTGGTCGTTATTGGAATGCGTCATGTAACCACACATGAAGTTCCGCGCCTGTTTTGTGTGTTCCTTCTTTGTCCCTTGTTTTTGTGCGGTTACATGATGCATTCCAATTCTAACTATAGCTCAAAGCCAGTAGGGCAGCTGGGAGCCAATCACCACTGTCGGCTCTCAAGCTCTATTCAATCAACGTGCGCCGAAATGAACAACCCACTCAGTGTACACTTTGTTGTAATCGCACCGCTGGCCCGAGTTGTTGGGGTCTCGGTGCTGACGCCCGTTATTGCCAATGGGTCGCAAGCCCCAAGGGTAGCGTTGGCCTGGCGGCCTGGGGCACTGGAAGCATCCGAAGGTCCCGGCAAAGCATGAGAAGACTGGTAACAGAACAACTTGTTTATTCTAACATAGCAAAAGAGCGGCCGGTCAGGTCGACCGAAGTGGAGAGACGGGAGAGCACGTAACTCAACAGTACAAATCGGAGCCTCTCCCTGGCGTCCGGGGGCAGCTGCTCTTATACTCTCGGCGTCGCGGTCCAAAAGGGAAGGAGGGAAGGTCACGGGATGAAGGTCACGGGACGGCGCAGCAGGGGCCCACGACGGCGCGAGCGGTTGAGCCGAGAGACCTCCAGGCCCCTCATTCGGGGAACTCCGCTCCCCGGCTGCCGCGCTTTGACAAGCGAGGGCACACACACACACACGCACACACGAAGACACGTGGCACTGAAACACGCCTGGACACGCTTGGCGGGTAGGCGTCGCGGCGGCGTCGGACGGGCCAAAATGTCCGCCGCTTTGAACAAAGCCCCGGCGTCCGTTGCATCCGCGCCGGCATTACCGCGCGTTGTAGGCGAAACGTAACAACTTACAGAATACATACTCCCCCAACTCAGCAGGAACACTAGTGTGCTTACATGGTATGCATACACACAACCATAATGCCAGTAGTGGAAGGGAGAACACTGTCCTGGCTCTGCCTATGGGCCAGTTGAGCAGAGCATTCATCACTTTTGCAGCCAAATGCACTCCCTAGCTGTAACCCTCCGCATGCGAGTGGTGCATGTACCATCGATAGCATGACAGCCCCACAACGCTGATGGAGCGAACGTGCCTCGAGCATCCGTATTATTGTTAGAAAAATAATAAAATTTGAGCATTCCAAATTACTGGTCCTGTGCTGCCTGCACTTGTGGCCCTCAGGGCCATGTCTTCGGAGCCAGTGGCCAACTGTGACACAGGGTGCAAGAGCCATTCAAGAGACAGTCAAAAATAAATCTCTATAATCCCGCAAGTAATCAGACAGTTAAGCCAGCAACTATATTCTGCAGCGCAAAGATCTTGATGATGATAATGATGATATGTGGTGTTTAATGGCGCAAGGGCCAGGTGTGGCCAAAGAGCGCCATGACAAGTGGTGATGCTGACGATGTATTATGGAGATGTGACTTGGCTGTAAACTGGCCTAAAAATTGTCGCTGTAAAGTGCGTAAAATCTACGTGCTATAAAATTATGGCGATGACTCATGACGAATACTTTGAACATTAAAATCCATCGTAAAAGAATGATGCAGAATAAAAGATATATGAGATAGTAAAATTACCTGGAGCACTGCTGCCTCACCGGAGCCCTTGAAACACAAGGGCCTAGAGGCACGTGCTATACGAAAGAGCTATCACAGCGGCATCCTCTGAAGAGAGGACCCGCTACGAACACGTGGGGCTAAAAACATGCAAGACAACATCTTTCAGAAAACTTAGGACTGTGTTGGTGTCAAATAAAGGTTCTGGACCGAGTAGCATTACGGGATGTAGGGGGATGTGCTGCCGGTATGCTAGGGAAAAATGTTTTCTTCTTTCAGATTCGGCTGCCCGACACTCCAGGAGGACGTGGAGGACGGTCAGCCTCTCCCCGCATCTACCGCAGGTTGGAGGATCATTTTCAGTGAGTAGAAAGTTATGCGTGCCAAATGTGTGTCCTATTCTCAGGCGACAGAATAGGACATCTGTTCGCCGTGATTTTGTTACGGGGGGCCAAGAACCTAACTGTGGTTTTATCACGTGCAGTTTGTTATTTACTTCTGCGTCCCACATACGTTGCCAGTGGTTTCGCAGTTTTCTTCTTAAGAAAGGTTTCAGATCTGTGACAGGGACCGAAGCAGTAGGACTAACTGCATGCAATGAAATGGATGTGGCCATCTGGTCCGCTAGAACGTTACCCTCAATGCCCCTATGTCCGGGCACCCAGCATATAATGACATGCTGGTTAGACATATACGCTCTACAGAGAATGGAATAGAGCTCAGTTATTACGGGGTTTCTGTGTTTACAGTGTGACTTCAAGGCTTTTACGACACTTAGGGAGTCTGTAAATAAAATTGTCTTTTGAATATTTGATTTTCTGATATGTTTCACAGCCAACAATAGTGCATGCGCCTCAGCCGTAAATATACTTGTTTCAGGGTGCAGTACACCGGATTCCGAGAAGGATGGACCAATGGCTGCGTAGGACACCCCGGCATGCGACTTAGAAGCGTCTGTGTAAAACTCTGCGCACGAGTACTTGTGCTGGAGCTCCAAGAAATGCATTTTGATATGTGGCTCTGGCGCATGTTTAGTAACCTCTATAAAGGATGTGTCACACTCTATCAGCTGCCACTCCCAGGGTGGTACTAGCTTAGCTGGAGGCATTAAGCGTTGCTCGAGAACTGGGACATCCATTTCCGTGCAAAGTTCTCTTGCACGCAGTGAGAAAGGAAGTCTCATAGAGGGTCTGTTATGAAAAAGTGTTTCACACGTCAAGTCGTTAGCGGTTGTGAAACACGGATGTTCCTTATTAGAGCGAACCTTGAGAAAATATGTTAAGCTGGTGTTTGTTCTTTGAAGATGGAGTGGCCACTCATCTGACTCTACATATAGGCTTTCAACAGGGCTTGTCCTAAATGCGCCAGTGGCCAAACGGATACCCAGATGGTGAACGGGGTCTAACATCTTAAGTGCGCTCGGTGCAGCAGAGTGATATGCTACGGCACCATAATCTAACCGTGATCGAACAAGGCTCTTGTAAATATTCAACAAACACTGTCTGTCGCTACCCCACGTTGTGTGGGATAGGATTTTAAGTAAGTTCATTGTTCTAAGACATTTTTCTTTCAGATGTTTTATGTGCGGAATGAAAGTAAGCCTGGAGTCAAGTATAACACCAAGAAATTTGTGATCTTTGTTTACAGGAATTTGTTGTCTGCCCAGTTCTACACAAGGATCTGGGACCAGGCCTCTCTTTCTTGTGAAGAGAACACAAGAACTTTTGTGGAAAGATGTTGACCGTGTACACCTCGTACCTTCGGCAGTTCTGCAAACCACTTGTGAGATAGAGCACAGCCTCTCTAGCATAATATTTGGTAGTGTGCCTCAATGCGCCCGCCCTCCCGCCCACCAGGGGCAGTGGTAGATTGTACTAGAAAATACTAAGCAGCGGTGTGCAAGCATCGAGGCACCTTGGGATTCGGGACGAAGAAGAGCTGTGTCGGAGAAGTGCATCTCAGGGGCGCATGCGTGCTGTCATCCTTGAGCGCGTGCAGACATGAAAGCGCCAAGTCGGCCTTGACGTAGCCTTAGCGTGGTGCAGGAACTCAAGAGTGCGTGACGAGGTCGTAACAGCAACATGCCGCCACATCGCAAGACAGCTATCGACGCTGAAGAGAGGAAACACAAGCACGCCGAGGCTGCACGTGCTGATGCGCCAATGCCAACGCACGTGAAGCTCGTCTCAACAAAGCATGGGCCAGCTCGCGAGGCCCCTGTCGCCCAAATGCCCGGTTCGTATCGCGCCCGCCAGGATCAGTAAGACGTCGAGCAGCGTTTATAGGTCCTGGAGCAAAACAGTCACCCGACACAGACAGCTGTAATCGCTTCAGTGAAGGAAAAAGCGTTTTACGCTGCGGTCCGGCAAACATGATGTGGAACGAAGAAAGATATGGATACAATGAATAGATCGCAAAAATTTCAACAGGCCGCCGTCCATGCACCTTTGTGATGTGAGTGGGAGGTTTCTATATGACACAGTGCACCCGAGTTATTTGTTCTCGAGGTTTCACACCGCGTGATGTTACCGTGAATGTCGTGCGTTCCTTCATTGTGCTCTATGCCAAAAGTTTTTCTTCATAGAGCAGTAATGCGAATACCACAGGAAAATTTATATGTCACAACTAATTCATTGTCTCTGCACAAAAATGTGTAATCTGCGAAGTTAAGGCATTTCATCATTATAATAGTGTAAATGTAGAATTGGTAGCTTTATGACGATAAAAAAGAATTGAAACCAAAAAATAAAAATAATCAGAGGGAATACCCATAGGACACATGGGGTTTCATAAAAAATATATGGGGAAGCTAAAAGTAGGGATGTGCCAAATGAAATTTCTTCTTCACTGCTTTTAGGCTTCCTCCGTTCCTGAGAGCATGTTCAATTCTATCCATATTATACTTCCTTATGTCAGCTGTCTTACGCTTGTTGATTAACTTCGAAAGTTCTGCCAGTTCTATTCTGGCTGTAGGGTTAGAGGCTTTCATACATTGGCGTTTCTTGATCAGATCTTTCGTCTCCTGCGACAGCTTACTGGTATCCTGTCTAACAGAGTTACCGCCGACTTCTATTGCACATTCCTTAATGATGCCCACAAGATTGTCGTTCATTGCTTCAACACTAATTTCCTCTTCCTGAGTTAAAGCCGAATACCTGTTCTGTAGCTTGATCTGGAAGTCCTCTATTTTCCCTCTTACCGCTAACTCATTGATCGGCTTCTTATGTACCAGTTTCTTTCGTTCCCTCCTCAAGTCTAGGCTAATTCGACTTCTTACCATCCTGTGGTCACTGCAGCGCACCTTACCGAGCACGTCCACATCTTGTATGATGCCAGGGTTAGCGCAGAGTATGAAGTCTATTTCATTTCTAGTCTCGCCGTTCGGGCTCCTCCACGTCCACTTTCGGCTATCCCGCTTGCGGAAGAAGGTATTCATTATCCGCATATTATTCTGTTCCGCAAACTCTACTAGTAACTCTCCCCTGCTATTCCTAGTGCCTATGCCGTATTCCCCCACTGCCTTGTCTCCAGCCTGCTTCTTGCCTACTTTGGCATTGAAATCGCCCATCAGTATAGTGTATTTTGTTTTCACTCTACCCATCGCCGATTCCACGTCTTCATAGAAGCTTTCGACTTCCTGGTCATCATGACTGGATGTAGGGGCGTAGACCTGTACAACCTTCATTTTGTACCTCTTATTAAGTTTCAGAACAAGACATGCCACCCTCTCGTTAATGCTATAGAATTCCTGTATGTTACCAGCTATATTTTTATTAATCAGGAATCCGACTCCTAGTTCTCGTCTCTCCGCTAAGCCCCGGTAGCACAGGACGTGCCCGCTTCTGAGCACTGTATATGCTTCTTTTGGCCTCCTAACTTCACTGAGCCCTATTATATCCCATTTACTGCCCTCTAATTCTTCCAGTAGCACTGCTAGACTCGCCTCACTAGATAACGTTCTAGCGTTAAACGTTGCCAGGTTCATATTCCAATGGCGGCCTGTCCGAAGCCTAAAAGCAGTGAAGAAGAAACTAGGAATTGGCAAGAATCAGATGTATGCGTTAAGAGACAAAGCCGGCAATATCATTACTAATATGGATGAGATAGTTCAGGTGGCTGAGGAGTTCTATAGAGATTTATACAGTACGAGTGGAACCCACGATGATAATAGCAGAGAGAATAGTCTAGAGGAATTCGAAATCCCACAAGTAACGCCGGAAGAAGTAAGGAAAGCCTTGGGAGCTATGCAAAGGGGGAAGGCAGCTGGGGAGGATCAGGTAACAGCAGATTTGTTGAAGGACGGTGGGCAGATTGTTCTAGAAAAACTGGCCACCCTGTATACACAATGCCTCATGACCTCGAGCGTACCGGAATCTTGGAAGAACGCTAACATAATCCTAATCCATAAGAAAGGGGATGCCAAAGACTTGAAAAATTATAGACCGATCAGCTTACTGTCCGTTGCCTACAAAGTATTTACTAAGGTAATTGCAAATAGAATCAGGAACACCTTAGACTTCCGTCAACCAAAGGACCAGGCAGGATTCCGTAAAGGCTACTCAACAATAGATCATATTCACACTATCAATCAGGTGATAGAGAAATGTGCGGAATATAACCAACCACTATATGTAGCTTTCATTGATTATGAGAAAGCGTTTGATTCAGTCGAAACCTCAGCAGTCATGGAGGCATTGCGGAATCAGGGTGTAGACGAGCCGTACGTAAAAATACTGAAAGATATCTATAGCGGCTCCACAGCCACTGTAGTCCTCCATAAAGAAAGCAACAAAATCCCTATAAAGAAAGGCGTCAGGCAGGGAGATACGATCTCTCCAATGCTATTCACAGCATGTTTACAGGAGGTATTCAGAGACCTGGATTGGGAAGAATTGGGGATAAGAGTAAATGGAGAATACCTTAGTAACTTGCGCTTCGCTGATGATATTGCCTTGCTTAGTAACTCAGGGGACCAACTGCAATGCATGCTCACTGACCTGGAGAGGCAGAGCAGAAGGGTGGGACTAAAAATTAATCTGCAGAAAACTAAAGTAATGTTTAACAGTCTCGGAAGGGAACAGCAGTTTACGATAGGTAGCGAGGCACTGGAAGTGGTAAGGGAATACATCTACTTAGGACAGGTAGTGACTGCTGATCCGGATCATGAGAGTGAAATAATCAGAAGAATAAGAATGGGCTGGGGTGCGTTTGGCAGGCATTCTGAGATCATGAACAGCAGGTTGCCATTATCCCTCAAGAGAAAAGTTTATAACAGCTGTGTCTTACCAGTACTCACGTACGGGGCAGAAACCTGGAGGCTTACGAAAAGGGTTCTACTTAAATTGAGGACGACGCAACGGGCTATGGAAAGAAGAATGATAGGTGTAACATTAAGGGATAAGAAAAGAGCAGATTGGGTGAGGGAACAAACGCGCGTTAATGACATCTTAGTTGAAATCAAGAAAAAGAAATGGGCATGGGCAGGACATGTAATGAGGAGGGAAGATAACCGATGGTCATTAAGGGTTACGGACTGGATTCCGAGGGAAGGGAAGCGTAGCAGGGGGCGACAGAAAGTTAGGTGGGCAGATGAGATTAGGAAGTTTGGAGGGTCAACATGGCCACAATTAGCACATGACCGGGGCAGTTGGAGAAGTATGGGAGAGGCCTTTGCCCTGCAGTGGGCGTAACCAGGCTGATGATGATGATGATGAAATGAAATTTGGGGTGGACCAACTTGAAATTTGGGGGTGGCCCAATTTAAACTTTGGCAGTGCAACAACTGAAATTTGAAGGTGTGCTTACGTATACTTAGATAACTCCAGTTGAGTTCCTGCATGCTTTTTGATATAAGAAAAACAAAGGAATACTCAAAGACTAAAATTTGCATTTTTAAGCATGTGAAAAAAAATGCAGCGTGAAACAAACTGTTACACAGAGTCCTCAAGAAACAGACCAGACTTGCATGCGATAATACTTTAGCAATAAAATAGTGTCTCAGCTTTGAAAATTCTGTGGGAAACACTGCTCATTCGCTCAAAATTTGTTATATCCTTACAGAGTTTTTTTTTTTTTTTGCTAATGTTTGTCTGCGACGAATTGTTTTTGGGGAATTTGATGTTTATTCACGTAAGACATTTTTTTTATTTTGTTTATTATTTAGGATCATTCTTCAGATGCCCAATTTGAACCATTGATTATGCCTGATTTCAGCACAAGGAAGCTGGAGCTGGATGCTATTACCCAGCATGCTTAAGGTTATCAACCAGAACACACAGTCAGTGCCAGCGTAAATTTAATTTAATTTAAGGCTCTAGGTGAAGCCATCATGCTCTAATGGCTGATGTGGCTTCAGTCACGGCTTCCCTTCACCTTAACGACATAGCTGTATAACTGAGCAGTTACAGTCGGTGGTGCTCAAAACAGATTTGTAGCTTCTATTTCTGATGAATGCTTTGAGGCAGCCGCGCCTCACAGCTACTAGTGACGATTCACAAATCGTACGCAGCAAAAACCTGTACAGAGACGCAAATGTGTGCGCCCATGCTACTCCTGTCGCGACTCCAAAGCATACATTTTTTTACATGTCTTTTCCCCCAAAAATTTCATTTGCGCCGCATTTCCTTCTTCCCAGGGTTGAAATAAGGCTCTCGCATGTAATTTCAGCACAACAGGAAATAAATTGTAGCTAACACAAAAGTGCCAAACTAAATGTATGTCATCATGCTCGAATTAATGCATGCCGTCGTCTGCTATGCTGCATTGGACAAGGGCGTGCCACTGTTGAGGGGCGAGAGCGTGCGACGAGAAATGACCGCAAAGTGGGGGAGGGCGGCATAGGTGGCGCTGCTTTTATTAATTGAGGGATTTTACAGCGTGCAGCAAAGTACTGCCACCTAGAGGAATGTATGTAACGTTGAGCCAAGTGGAGATGGAGAAACCAGGCAAAGCCTCACAGAGGAGTAGGCAGGTGGATGCGCACTGGATTGACCTGTTCTGGCAGTTGCTACTGGTTTTGTTTGCAATACACACGTAATGGGTTCGTTTTGTGGTAACGCCGCCCTGGTGCACCATACGTTGTGTGCGAGTGAAAAGCACGCGATGGTGAGCCGACGTTGACGACTCAATTTCGCGTGCGCAAGGGGTGGAAGTGCGCCATATTCTGTTGTGTGCATTGCACCATATCACCGGGAGACGGGATGGAGCGGGGACATTGTATTTCGGTCGCATGCGCTTTATCCTGAAAGCGATCTGCTTTGGAGGCCGTCCAGGTGGGCCAACAGCTCGTAGCTTTGCGTGCACTGTGTTCTTACAGCCGAGTCTGCTATAGCGATGGACCACCAAGGTCACTTCGCTCACTGCTGCTGCCGCGATTCCTCATGCCAGCGTTTTGACAGTGAACGTCCGTGGTCATCAAGTGCGGACACTTGCCGTTCGCCTGTGCGCACTGACACCATGCTAGGTAATTTAAACACAGGCGCACCCGAGTACAGTCTAGCCCGATTATAACGAAGCCACTTATAGCGAAATAGCGGTTATAATGAAGGGATTTCAATTTCCCATTCCCATCTTTGCATTTTCAATACATTTTGGGTCCGGTTTTAACGAAGTGAATAAGAGCGCGTCAGCGGATATAACGAAGAGATTTAATACGAACCGAAAAATAATCTGTCAATCAACACATTTTTGCGTCGTTGAGGTGATTTTTTCCGCGAAAATAAGAGCAAAATTCGGCTGACGGCGTCCTTTCATGGCGTCGTCTGCTCTCCCGCGGAGCGAGAGGTTGCTTCACTGCATCGCATGGCAGCATCGATGCAGCATGCAGCTTTGGAATTCCGCTAGCGACTTGAACCTTGTGCCTGCGGGTCTAAGCCACATGAACTTCGTTTTCACCGACGAAGACCTTGTTGCCACCGAGGACTTCACGACTGAAGAAGTTGCCGGGAGTGTCATGGAAGAGACCTTGGCGGACAGCGCCTCCGACAGCGAATGCGACGATGCTAGTTGTGCCCCTACGCCGGTCACCTCCGCAGCGGCCACCGCAGCTGTTGACACGCTACGGATGTAACTCGGGAGTCCGGAGTTCGGCCAGATCTTTGGTTCGAAGTTGGATGGTATGGAAGCCGCAATCCTGAAGTCCGCACTCGCGAAACGTGTTCAGGGGACGCTGGACCACTTCTTTCAGCGGCAATAAATCGGTATGTCCATGTTAGCATTTTTTTTTCATAGTCGACATATAACGAAATAGCGGATATAGCGAAGTGATTTCCGATTCCCGCCGACTTCGTTATAATCGGGCTAGACTGTATATCTAACCCATTTACACAGAATTATTCTGTATACTGAACAATTTCTGAACATGGTATAGTTACAGTGAGTATATATAGCAAAAATTACGCTTACATTGAACAAAAATAGCAGCGCCTCCCGATATTTTGAACGTGAAGCGGTGCGAAAGTGCCCCCAGAAGTTGGCTTTCCCTCACGGCGGCGCGACTCCATCCAACCGCTCTCTCTACCGTGACCGAGCAGCGTCAAGTGAGCCGTCGACACCCGCCTGCAAGAAATGATCCTGGCCCACCCGCAGTGCTTGCTCAGAGAGCCAATCACGCTCTTGTGCCCTCGTCGTGCAAGATGGTGCAAGTGCGTGTTTGCGAGTTGTCTCACTGCTTTTCCGATTCATTGTGTGTGTGCCTTGTGGGCCTTCTCCCGCATTGTTGCCGTGATCAAGCGGCAGAATACGCCTTTCGCAGTAAAGCTCGAAATCATAAATCCAGGCTAATATGGCGACAAGTCGGATGTCCCCACAACGTGCAAGATTCCGAGTGTGGTTCCGATCAGCGTTGTATATTTCATTACCTTGCAACATTAGCAATCTTAAAAAAAAATGCTTAAAACTCAGTGCCCTTCCACTCTGTGAAGAAGGTGACCAGTGAAGGTGTGTATGTGGGGCCTTTAATGGCGAACTACACCTCCACCGCGGGTCAGCCAGGCATTGCACCATCTTCGGAATCGGCGCACGTATGGAGTGCTTAACGCCTGCTTCACCTCCGCCGCGGGTCGGGCCGGCATTGCACCATCTACGGGATCGGCCCACGTGCGAGGAGTGCTTAACGCCTGCGTCACCTCCGCCGCAGGTCAGCCCAGTATTGTACTACCTTCGGGATCGGCCCACGTATGGCGAGTGCTTAACGCCTGCTTCACCTCTGCCGCGGGTCGCCCCGGCATTGCACTATCTTCGGGATCGGCCCACGTATGGGGATCGGTCAACGCAAGGGCGAAACAAGGTATGTGTACACATGGTAGTGAAGGTGCCATAGAAGCCCATACGTCCTGCAATGGTGGCTTGGATGGATGTTATGAGCGTCCCCTTTGGAACGGAGCGGTGGGTTGCACCACCAAGCTCTTGCTATTATACTGCCTAATGTCCTACCTAAGTAAAGAAGAAAAAAAAACGCGCGATAAATTCCCTAACCAAATTTTCTGGCCCCCCTATTGCGAACCTTGTTTTTGTACGTCTCCGTGTTTTGTCGTTTCCCTACTTTTCTTCCACCAATCTTCCAATCGTCTCTTACTAATCGCTATTGCGGACATGTTTAATTTCCCCCTCTCGCTGAACCCAAGGGCTTCAAGGGGTCCATTAGTGCCTAAATCGACCGCTGGGCAGATATCTTCGAAAAAACATGCTCCGTCGATTGTTTCCCTAGACTTGTGGAGGCACGGCCGCGTCATTTACATTTCACAGGGCTAACTACTGCGCGGAAAAGAAAAAAAACGGCTTGCGGTACGAGACTTGTTGCGCCAAGTTGTCTATCGCGCCAGCTAACCTCACATCGCATATACAAAGCACACAACAGTACAAATTTAACGCAAGTGAGAAAAAATCATAAGCCCTTCCGCTCTGTGAAGGTGGTTGACCAGCGAAGCTGTTAAGCACAGGACACGGAGGCGACACATAATTTTGAACGAAGGTACGAACTCATTTAGTGCCTTAACGGGTGGTCATCGCGACGAAATGTACGCACTCATTGTCTTGATCGGTGGTCATTATTTCACTCTCAACTGCAATCGCATTATTTGATAATGTCAAATCGATACGCGTACGCCGCAGGGTGGTTGGGCCGGATCGGGGTGGCATCGCAAGGGATACGTATGCAACACGGAACGCGTAAACCGCTCCCGTTTCGGTACCGACACACCCACATTGAAATCAACGACAACAGGGGTAGTGTCACCGCAGTTAATTCACGCAAAGCGAGTAGCCATGAACGTTGCGGGACTACGAGTCATTTTTGCTTACTTACGGGGGTATAAGCCATTGCTCACGGGGGTATGAGCCATTGAGCATCGACTTCACGACCAGAATCGATCTTCCAGAATCGACCTCGGGCGAAGCACGGTGCTCGCGAAAAGACAGATTGAGACCAACAGACATCGCAGCTCGCATTAACACCGAGCACGTTGTAACATAAGCAGACGACACTTTCCGTGCGCCGAAAGTCTTTCAGAGTAGAGATGAATTGTCCGTGCGCATTCCTTCTGCGCTTTTTTTTTTATATAGAAACAAATTAACAGTCCAACTATTGCGAACTGTTCACCATAAAGTACGAGAAATCGATGACGCGCCCTGGGCAGCATATCGGATATGCTCGCCCTACTGGCGTCATAGGGTCACCTCGCGTCACTTGGACAGAGGCGGCTGAAAACGGGCGAGTGGCGTGCTGCGATCGACAGCAATGTACAGCTTTAAAACAAATTACACGGAGCGCGTTAATGCGTCAATGATCGAGGAGCCAACCCTAACGACTCAACACGTTTGTGCGAAAATCTTCAAAACCGTTTCAGGGTCCCTTTGAGTTTCAAAGAGCGCATCTGCAAAGCCCCGCACCCCTCACGAGCAGGAGCAGGAGCAGAACGCCACGCACGCAAGAAAAAAAAAGGGGGGGGGGAAGCAACCGGTGCGAGTGCGTGGGGCGCCTGCCCATAAAAAGCGGAATACGCAGGTTTATTGGAGTAAAATGTTTTATTTAAAGAGAAGTATCGTAAGGCTAAAAGCGAAGTATATGCATCGCGTGAAGTGAATATATGCATGCGGTAACCGAGTGAAAAGAGCCTCACTTCAGCTCTACGGTTAGTTCAACGATGTCCAATACCGCGAACTCTTTCCAAACTGTCGCCGCATCGACGGGGTAAGTGACGGCCACCTTGGTCCACTCTTCTCCGACTGGGATGTCCTGCATCTCGCCACAGTGGCGAGTGCGGAGCCTCAGTCTGCTGTTGCCGCTGCAGAAGCCGTTGAGGGTCAGGGCGACCGACCTCGCGGCCGGCCATTTGAGGCCACCGCTGCGCTCCCCAACTTCACCGGCATCGCGTGCCAGCAGCTCGAAGGTCGCAAGCTCCGTGCCAGACGCGGACGACGACGCCCCGCGACCACGCGGGTCGTAATCGAACAAGTGTGCGAGCCCCTTGAGCCGGAAGCCGTCCAGCGCCAACTCGTCCTCACCACGGTTCTCGACTGCTGCATTCGCTTCTGCCGGCGCTCGCGGATGCAATGTGCCGGTACGTGCGCTTCGCGCCCGGTAAGACGACCGATCTGGAAACCGAACGAGAAGCTTGCCGGTGAACAGACACTGGCGTTGGGCCAGGTCCTTGCGGTATGCGGCTGCCTTCGAGTCGTCCCATTCCTCACTCTTGCCGAACACCGGCTCGAAACGTAGGGGCGTGGGTATCCAAACAGGGGGGTCGTCATCGACCTCTGCCGTTCCGCTCTTGCTCGGATCTGTCGGCGATCGTGGTTTATCGAGTACCACGAACTCGTCGCTCTTTGCGCCCGTTCCATTCTTGACCGCATTTGTCGACGAGTCTGAGTCATCAGACGGTACTTCCAGGATGACTGGTGAACTGTCGGGGTCATCATGCGACTCGACATCGGGGCGGACCGGATCCGTGTCCAACACCGCTTCCCAAAGAAGGATCGGTAGTCTCAAAATACGCCCACCGTTGTCTTCCGCAGTCGCTGCGGCCCCGTTGCTGCCGACAGGAGTTTTAGGGCCTGACGACGCGGGTTCGCCTACTTCTCGGATGAAGGCCGAATTTTCTGCGGCAGCGCCATTCGAAGCAGATCCGTTTTCCTTCTGTGTTGCGTTCGCCTCCCTGTAAAGAAGGGACGACGGTCCCCAAGTAAGCTGGAAGCCGTCACCCGTGACCGCTGCTGCTGCACTCTTGAGACAACCGCGCAGCTCGAGGTGCTCGTAGAAGTCGCGGTGCAGGACGCGATCGCCGCAGCCTCGGCACAGGATGAAGTCGTGGGCGCACGTGGACGACAGGTGAATCGGAAGGACGCGGAACTTTCCTCGAAAACCGCACTCAAGGTCGGCGTTGGGGCATAGAACCTGCGGCGGAAAAAAAAGCGAAATTGGCATTCGTCAATTGCACCTAGCTGATTAAGGGCACAGGGCTGCGCAAACATGCTCGTGCCATTGCGACAGCACTTGGAGCTTGTACAGACGAATAGCCATACGCTTGAGTCATTCCTATACCGATTGAATTCGACACTGCTTTAAGGACTTCACTCAATCCGCAGGAACGAGATTAAAAGGAAAAGGCAGAGCGCGAATCAAGCGCGAAAAATGTTCCAATTTCGGATGTCAAACGCGTTCGCTGCGCAGCGAGGCTAGTCGCGAGGACAGACAGAAACAAGCTAAATGCAAACCACAAACGGCATTTTGTTACGTGCAACCGATCAGGGGGCGTGGTAAACGGAGCATGTGGGTTCAAGACTGGACTCGTCGATCCGTCCGAGATGCGAGATAACGCCCATGACAGCCTGCACATTGCAAGTTAAGGGACCAACCAATAGGGACTGGCAGTGTGCCGAATTGCACGCAAGATGGACTGGCAGCAGGATGCGACAGAGTGGGCGGCGAGACTGGTATTTCACCTTCTCGCCGAGCGCGTTGAGCATTCGGCAAGCGCCAACTCGAAAGGCCAAATTACACGTACGATTGCCTGCGCGGGAATGCTCGCGCCCACACTAAAATGAGTTACACCCTTAAAAACGAAAAAAGGTGTAAATGTGTAACTCGCACCCTTAGGGTGTGATTTATAGACACATTTACACTCTTTTTCACTTTTAAGGGTGTAAATTATATTACAGTGCACGCGCAGGACAGATCGTACGCGGCGAAGCGCGGCGCGATCTGCCCCCATACAAACATCGGCGCTCCGGATGCCTCACAGAAATACGAAACAATGTCTACCAATTCGAAAATAGTGAGCCAAGGGGGTGCGCGTCTTGTATGGTTAAACCGATATTAATCGCAAGGTACGGCAAACGAAAGGCGCTAGCGACCCTGCGGTTCCAAACATAGCCGGCAAATTCGCAGGGCGGACCTATTTGGAACGGATTGTCGGGAGCGCACAACTTTTGAGAAATTAATATTTAGCGCCAGCGAAATGTACTCGTGCTCCAGTGCATAGAACAGCGTTGTCGTTGCGAAGTAATTGGAACGCCAATGCAATTGGCCGCACACTTGGAAAATTAGAATCTCCAAACTGGTGCAGTCCTGAGAATGCGTTCCAAGTGAACATACGCCTTTCGAACTCGCTGGCAAGAAGACGCATATAAAAATATATGCGCTGTAAAACCATTAATTAAAAGTTAATTATTCAATTCGGTATTTTGATTTCTCGTAGAAGGAATGACCGCCTCATCGAGGAATTTAGATGAAAGGTTAGAACTATCCTATCCGCGACAGGCAATTTTTAAAAATTTTGAGCAGCTAAAGAGAATAAAAAAAGAAAAGGACACCCCGTTTGCCAGAACTGACCTCGAGATCTTTGAGGAGTTCGACGTCGCCTTCGACGGCTGGCTCGCGCAGGGCCAACGACGGCTTCGGCCACTCCGGATGGTCCGCGGACGGACCGCTGGCGGAACCGGCAACTACCTCGCCGAGAGCGGTGAGGCACAGGTCCTGCGCGCACGCCCAGCACATGACGTCGCCGGACGCGGGGCTCGAGTACCGGGGCTCAGTCGCAGACACGGTGCGGCACACGGAGCACACCAGGCGCTTGGGCGGCAGCGCTTCGACGAACAGGACGGAACGGTACTCCGACACGCCCAAGATATTCCCGACGGCGACGCGGTACGGCAGCGCTTCACTCAGATCCATGGCGAGAGTTGGTGAGGCACCTTGGCTACGGCCGGCCGGAAACCGTGAGCGTGAACTACAGGCGCCGGTCTAGACACCAGTATCCGAGGACGCTACCATAGCTAAGGCTTTTATACACACGGTGGAAGAAGCAGCGCGTGCCTTGTATAGATGGCGCTGCGGCGGCATCGCAGTTCTGATAAGAGCTTTCGGCAGGAAAGCGGTGGCGGGTATCGGGAGACAGTGCGACGATGACATGGCGCCCTGCCGAGTCATGTAGCGCACTTGTCATTCTCGAGAAGCGCATGCGTGGTTCGGGCAAGTCCCGGGTCACCTACGAGGGCGAATCAGAAAGCATTTGCCCCTATTTTTTTATTTTTTTAGCCTAATTACGGCTGTAAATGCGAAATGACAATATCCATTCTCAGCGGTGGACCTTTCTTGGACCGGCCCGGCCTCATCTGCCGGTAGCTCCACGGTATGGTGCCGCTGTGAGTTGTTGAAGATGGCCGTTGTGCTTCACACGTTCAGGTCGTCCGAGCGACGAAGTACGATTCGTTTTCTATGGAGCAAGGGACGAACGCCCATCGAATTCCTGGGGGAAATGCAGCCCACGTGTGGGGAAGGGTGTCTCACGTTGAGAAGTGCGAGGTGGTGGTGTTGCGAGTTCCCAAAAGGGCCGTGAAGACTTGCATGACAATGAGCGTTCAGGGAGGCCGCGTGCGTCGCTGACTGACGACAGGGGCACCTCAAATTTAGTGCTGCGGTGGGACAAACGGGGGCCTGAACTGGCGTGGGCACTATGTGGAAAAACAGTGTAAGGGACGTGGAATAGTGGGGATATTTGTAACCTGTAGGGACCTTAATTTGGCTAATAAAATATAGGGGCACAAACTTTCTGATTTGCCTTCGTATATAAATTCGCGATGTGTTGACTTTCATTTTAGTTTTCAGCACCGATATGTGCAAAACTCAAGCACTGCGTTAAAATTAAATTATGGGGTTTCACGTGCCAAAACCACGATCTGATTACGAGACACGCTGTGTGGGGAGGGGGCTCCAGAACGATTTCTACCACCAAGAGTTCTTAACCGTGCACCCAAATCAATGTACATACGGGTGTTTTCGCATTTCGCCCCCATGGAAATGCGGCTGCCGTGGCCGGGATCCGATCCCACGATCTCGTGCTCAGCAGCCCAACACCATGGCTACTAAGCAACCACGGGGAGTAGCACTGCGCTCCGAAACTTCAGTGCATTACGCGACTGTTCACGTCGCGGCGTTCTATAGCCATCACGCCGATCGTTATCATGAATGCATGGCGGCTGCAAGAATTCAGGACCACGAAGAAACTCTCGCGTGTGAGAAAATTTCCTAATTTAGTGAAGGGCATTCCAGAGGCCTTTGGACCAGGGCAAATCTACCGGAGAAAAGTCGACGCGGAGTGACACAGGACAAACAAGTATCTCTTTTTTTTTTTTTTTTGTAAGAGACTCGCGAACTCGTTTACGGGCTTACAACGGCAACCTTGCGCGCAGAAGTTCAACAGAAATCTTGCCGAAACCTGATGGTGGCTTAAGAACTGTACTGCTTGGAGGAGGAGGCGGAATGAACGTTTATTTTCGAAACAGTACCCCCAAGGTAAACCCCAGTTCTACTCTAGGTGGGAGGTGTCTTCATTCCAGGAACCCTCTGGCCTTCAATTCCTCCTTGGCCCTGGCAACGAGTCGTTGTTGTTCCAGGTCCTCGGATACGAGCTTGGCCTCCCACGTTTCGATGAGGTCTTCGCTTTGTTGTCTGGCGTTAGTCTTTCCGTGAAGGCGATGCTTCTGTATCTAGGTGCCATGAACACTCGATGATCAGGTGCGCCAAGGTGTCCTACACGCCGCACATTGGGTAGTGGTATCCTTGTAGCGTTGGATAGAGTCTGTGCTTGAGTATTCCGTGGGTGTAAGTGTTACTATGAGTGTGGTACTTTCTTCTTTGATGAGCTTTGAGCGAGGTGGTGGGTACACCCTGCGTTCCAGCATGTGATGTTGAAGGATCGCCGATAGGTGATGGGTACGGTCTCTGCCCCCGCTGACGCAGACCGGGCGCCTCGAGAGTAGGAAGGGTTGGCCGGCAGGTGTGGCCTCGGGCCGCGGCGTTGTTCCCCTCCAGCCCCTCGTGCCCAGGAAACCATGTCACGCAGGTATAGGGGATCGGAGTGCTGCGGTGCTTCAGTATCTTTAGTGCTTCCGTCGACACGCGACCCTTAGCGTAGTTCCTGACAGCTGCTTCAGAATCGGAAAAGACGACGGCTGCTTCCACGCACGTGCAGCCAAACACCCGCAAAGAAACGCTTGCGCGCCCTGAGCGTCGTAGAATCTCAGGGTAGAGAGCTAGCGTATGCCACAGTCCGCGCACAGAACCCTGAGACTGCAGAAGAAACGGCGATTGCCCCAGCAACACTATTGCTTTCAAAAACAATTTTATACTTAGCAGTGACGCAATACGTCTGGCACAGAACAAATACTGCAGCGATATTGTCGAGCTGTCGTACGACGTATAGCCGTTGCCACAATTATGATCGGCACCATCGAATCGTAAAGGCCGTCGCCCCTCTGGCTTTGTCCAAATGCGAGTCGCACAGGGCAGCACGATTCGCGTGATTCTGTTTTTTTTTTTTTTTTCAATATTTGGAAGGCACCGCGTTCTTTCTTTTTTTTTTTTCTGGCTCGACTTTAATTTTCGTTCAGACAAGCCCATCCGTACAACTCAACTGCTGGCAGCCGGACGCTTAGTGAGCGTTGGCACAACGTTCATTCCGTGGACACGCTTAGGGGAATGGTGAAATCAACGGCAGTTCCGCAATGCGCGGGCGAGTGAAATGTGAGCGGAACGCACCGTACGCATACGTAACACGACGCCCACCTGCCTGCAACACTGCGACGAGACTAACATTGGTTCACTGTTTTAAACGCTTGCGTTACCGCTGCACATATATGCACAAATTTTTTTTAAAACGTACTGTGAGTTTAACAGAGTCCTAGCTTCAAAGACTTCGGGTTAAACCTAAAAAAGTAGAGACACGTGTATTCCTGCGTCGCTTACAGAAAACGTATGCAAAAGAGAGAGCGCCGCACAATGTGTCAGCGGCGACACTTCGTTTGGGACCCCTTACCCCCGTATGCAGAAATTCATATTAACTCGAAGCCCAGGCTTGACTTGATTTAAACGACGCCTGTCGTGAACGCACCAAAGGAAACGCAATGAGCGTCTTGGGCGCATTCGCACCAGGCGTCATTTATATCAAGTCATGCATGGGCTTCAACTTATAAGATTCATTTCTGAATACGGGGGTTACGCGTAAGTACAAAGGGTTTACTTGGGAGCATTTTAGCTGACCCGTGTGTTAGGGGTTCGTGTCCTTCCACAAGGCGCAGAGCCGTGCTCCCTAAACAATTGCAGGAAAATCGCGCCTCTTCACATGCACACACTCTCTCTCTGTGTGTGTCAGGGGTATAAGTGTGCAACGCAAGTATATCTCCTCAAAATTTAGGTTAGGTGAGTTCAGTTTGTGCATACGAGCCCGTTTAAGTATTTAAATGTACACTAATGAGGAGCACAAAGTCAGTTCCTTGTCACCATTAATATCGCGGTAACACGTTAACTACTAGAAAAGAAAATTAGGGCCAAAGTTCTATACCTTGACCGACACCCCGGATACGTCAGTGTGACGTCACGAAATGGAAAGAACATTTTCGCATTCGGGCAGTACAAATTTTCGAAACTCGCCGAGTTCAGTCTTTCGCTCTTTGTGAGCGCAGTTTTGTCCACCTTATCCGATAAAAAAAATTTACGTGCCCGAGCAGACAGCGTCAAAATCTACGACGTCACGACGAGTTGGCCCGGGAATTTCAAGGCGGCGTCACCAATCAACTTTCATGTTGATCGTACGTCACAGGTTGACCCTGTAGTGGCCAACGCACCGTCTATGCTGTGCCGAACTTGATCGTTCCGAATTCTGATTTAAAGGGACGCTACAAAGGGGGAAAAATGGTTTGTTCTGTATCAGTAAAATAATTACTCTCCCGCTACACCAAAAACACCCCTCTCACCGCGATAACTCGCTTGATAAGCCAAAAAAAAAAAAAATATCAGAAACACAATACGAGTGGCGACGCCGCCTTAAAGTTCCCGCACCAGCTCCCCATGACGTCATGAATTTTGACAGCGTACGCTAGGGACCAGTTAATCCCTGAGTGGTAAAGATTGACTAAATTGTGTTCTAAAGGGGCCAAAGACTGAACATGGCAAGTATCGCTAACTTGGCCAAAATACGAAAAAAAAATAATAACTTTTATACTCGTGACGTCACACTGATGTAGCTACGTTGGGGAGTCGGCACGAAATTTAAAAAAGAAATGATACGTTGAGCTTCATTTTGTCTTCTGATAAGTGACCTATTATGGCGAAATTCATATTAACGACAACGGAGTTTCCAATATACGTTATCATTCGAAATTTATTTATTGTTTTGCTTTCGTGGTCCCCTTAAGCGCGGGAAACTTGAACGAGTTCTTGATGCGCTATAGCGAGTTTTTCTGCGGTTCTGCATTACCTAACCGCTATCGTGTGCGCAGTGGCGTCAAAACGCCACACTCCCCACAATTCATGGAAATTGCACCACAGGACATATATGTGGAAAGATCTTCGGTTTATTTGCAAACAAACCGAAGATAACCGCGAAGTTGTACTTTTCACCTTTCTGAATACGCTTGTCCCATTGAAAAATCGTCACTATATGCATACACACATATGTATGTATATATACAGGTTGTCCCACATAACTTGAGCCAACGTTTCAAAAATGAAAGGCACTCCGGACGCGAGTTGAACCGAATGCATAATGTTGGCACTGGCCTAGAGTTACTCAGGCTATTTTGTATTTTCCCCTCAACAACTAGTTATTTTTTTAAAGGGGTTTTACGTGCCAAAACCACTTTCTGATTATGAGGCACGCCGTAGTGGAGGACTCCGGAAATCTCGACCGCTTGGGGTTCTTTAACGTGCACCTAAATCTAAGTACACGGGTGTACACGCATATCTCAACAAATCGCTTCTGTTGCGGCGGGCGCCTCAAATGGCGCGCCGTCCCAACGGAAAACCCCCACACAGGAAGACGGCATTGTTTTTTCTGAGGCCTCAAGTTCCCCGAGCTCCGCTGGTCCCGGGTATTTGCGAGCGCAGAGCCCCGTATAATATCTTCTGCTCTGATCTTGTGATTATCCTCTCAATTTATTGCTCATGTTTACTACTCCGATCTTGTCAATTATCATCTCTACCGATGCGTTGAGCTAGGATATGCAGTTCATCTATTCCTAGCGCAAAGCGAGAGATTATTCGCTCTTCGACAGCGCTGACGTTCCGGCCGTTCGGCGTCCGCTGTTTCCAGAGCGAGTACGGGCGGGATTTCACCGCCGAGTGCCCTGGCACCTCTCCTAACCTTCGGTGTCCATGGCGCGAAATGCAGTCTGCTAGGCGCGCTCTTTCTTTATAGCGCTTTCCTCTCCCCTCCTCCTCTCCCACCTCCTGGCGCGCGCTGAATGGCTCGCCCGGAGCAGCGCGCACCCTCGCGGACGCTCGCTGTAGCGCTGGCGCCATTTGTCGGCCCAGCGGGGAACCTTCGCCGAGCGTGACAGACGCGCACACTGACACCCACCACCGCGGTCAACTGACTTTACGAGCCCCTAAATAGCCCCGCTGTTAAAAGACAATGACCATGAGACACCTGTCGCCTTCGCATACGAGCCTCTATGGCAAGGCGGGAATACTTTGCCGCTGCTTAATTCCTTCCGTACCGTGCCCATTGGGCATCGTTAGCACGATAACGATGGTTTGACACGCCGGTTTCGAGACTTTTCGCACCGCACACTGCGCTATGGGTCGTGAATAAAAACTATTCTTTTGTCTTCTAAAGAGTTCGCTTTTTTACCACAGGCAGCGATTTTTGAACGCGTTAATTTTGAACGAAAGTAAAGAGCAAAAATGGCCGCCTCTGGGAGCGGCACGCGTGCTTGGAAAGATCGCAGATCTCGCAATTCCGCTGCGTATGTGGCTAATTTTATCGATGGATCGAACAGCAGCGAGTCTGAGGATGCTGCCTTTTCGTCAGACTTTGAGATTGACGACGAAGCAAGCCAGCCCTGAACATCGGCGGCCGCAGGCCGGAAGCCAAACTGTAATGCTTGCACTTATATTTTTGTAGTGGAATACCTGTCCAACGAAACATCTACATTTTTTTTTTCACAGATAGTGCGTATTAGATGGCTATACATTTTCTGTATCTAATAAATTCTTTTACATTTCCTTTTTTAGTAGATACAAGCGTGTCTTTACAAACATTTAGTTTTATCCCACAATCTTCATTCTGGCAATTTATATCTTTCTTTATGACATACATCTCGTTAATAACATTTTCATGCGTGAAAAGTGTTCTGCTTTTTGTTTATGTATTACGTAAGATATTGAGTGCAGTAGTTCTTTAAGAAAAAATCTGGTGTAACCTACAAAAGAACACCTATTTCTTCCATGGTAGAGAAAGAATTAAGTTACTCTGAAAAGACTAACAACATTTTAAATTAAATGTTCATTATTATTTGAAAGCAGTTGTTTATATAGAGAACTTGTAGGGCGTCACAACTTATGCCATGCTAATTCTTCAGAAATCCCAAAAATCGCACGCAATGCGAGATATTCATCGAAATTAAAGATCAAATCCAGGCAACATCGGGACTGAGGGCTTCGCGGTGCGCGTCAGTCGGCAACGCCCCGTAAAGAAGTGCACACGAGGTGAAGTTTGAATGATAGTACCCTGCTGCATTTGAGTACCCAGAAGCAGGGTACCAGTACCCTGCTGCTCGGATTGGGTGAGGGAACAAACGCGAGTTAATATCTTAGTTGAAATCAAGAAAGAGAAATGGGCATGGGCAGGTCATGTAATGAGGAGGAAAGATAACCGATGGTCATTAAGGGTTAGGGACTGGATCCCAAGGGAAGGGAAGCGGAGCAGGGGGCGGCAGAAAGTTAGGTGGGCGGATGAGATTAAGAAGTTTGCAGGGACAACATGGCCACAATTAGTACATGACCGGGGTAGTTGGAGAAGTATGGGAGAGGCCTTTGCCCTGCAGTGGGCGTAACCAGGCTGATGATGATGATGATGATGATCCTGCTGCAAAGCGTGACCCGACACACACTGGCACATGCAGGCAAAGCGTGACGTATCAGTAGCTGCCACGACGGACCGAGACGTTCGGTTTCAAACGTCCTCGCGCTTGTCAAGGGGCGTTTCGGTCTAATGGGACAGCGAGGTGGACTTTTCTGCGCTCCCGCGACGCTCGGTGTCGATGTTGCCTGGATTTACCGCTGAAATTTGATGACAAATATCTCGAATTAGGCGCGATTTTCCAGATATCTTTTTTAAATGACGGTGCATTAAAGCATCAAAATGTAACTGCCTTCAAATTTGCCATTGAAACTGCCCCTTCGTGAGGCTTTCCCTGCAGCTAGACTTTTTAGATAAAAGCGGTAAGCCACTCCGCTTGCACAAATCGCGCTATGTGGCTTAGCGAATTTGTCCGTCAGCCAGCGTATACGCCTATAACTGTCTGCCCGACCCTTTCTCAGCTTGCCAGTTCTTAACATCATTTATCGATAAGTCACAAAGCCACAACAGGTGGTGGTCTGTACGCTGCAGAGCTGAACACTTTTGGCCAGTTCAGTGGGACTTCAGGTATTGGACCTCAGGTTTAGGCGACGCAAAATGTAAGCCACTCGCTATATGATTGGGACAATGCGCTGTACCGGGCATTGTCTTAATCATATAGTGAGTTTTCTGTTGTGGCCGGCTTTAATCAGGTTCTTATGCAAAAACATGATGCTTTTTTTTATGCTGCACAAATGTGATATACGTGGCCATAATTGAACCGAACAAGTTGTCCTAATTTGCCAAGATGCGGAACTGTGCTTGGACGACGAAGTACAGTAAGTCGCGGCTTGGCCATTACAAGCCATAGGATAAAAGGTTTTATTCAAGTCACGTATTTGAGGGTACTAAAAGTAAAACACGTCTCACAGAGGTGGACGCGATGTCAATGCGGCAGTGCAGTATAGGGAGAACGGTTGAAGGGGGAGGGGGGGTAGAAGGATCATTTGAGCTCAACGGTGACGTCAACGACACCGAAAGCCAGGAACTCCTTGCAGACGACTTCCGCATCGATGGATTCGGTGACAGCCATTTTGGTCCAGTCCCCACGCTTCGCCCACCGTAGGCCGCCGGAAGGGACGCCAGCGCGAAGCACCAGGTTGCTGCCCTCGACCCCGCGAAAACCGTTGAGGGTCAGTGCAACTATTCTCGTGGGCGGCCACCTGCAACAGGCAGCGGGCTGGACGCCCTTCGCGCCGCCGACGTCCAGAACCAGCAGCTCGAAGACGACAAACTTCCTCAACGAAGTAGAAAAGGAGGCGAGGCCGCTGACGTTGACACAATCGTAGAACAGAGCCGCTTGCATGCTGAGCAGGAAGCCGTCCAGCACCAACTGGTCGCTGCCGAAGAACTCGACCCCGCGAGAGGCGTCTACCGAACAGGCCCCTCGCTTCGCTTTCGCAAGGCCCACGCCACCGGTCGAGGCACCACCGAAGGGCGCGGCGATGTCGGGAAACCTCACCAACAGTGTGCCGGCCAGCGCTTGGCTTCCTTGTCCAACCCGAGGTGGCACGGAGGCTCGTTTTCCGTGGGCTCCGGCCGACCAGCTTCGGTGGACCGGGGCCGATTCCGAGACGACGGATAGAGTAGCGCGGTCGGAATTAGTCCTCGGCGCGAGAACTGGTTCCCAATTAAGGAACACCTGCGCCCAAACGAGCGCGGGGTCGTCTTCCGTGGTCGGCGCCGTCGTGCTCTCGGAACACGCGTTCGACTTGACGTGGCGCCACAAGTCCCTGTGCACGACTCGCTGGCCGCACCTCGGACACTCGATCGTGTGGCAGGTGCACGTGAAGGAAAGGTGGTTGGAGAGAACGCCGAGCTTTCCTCTAAAGTCACAGCTGAGGCCGGCGTAGGCGCACAACACCTGTAGTGAACAATGGGGGAAATTTCGATTACGCTGGGTTAGTTGCTCGACACTTTTCGTGGCGTCTATCTTTCATGGCAGAGGCTTTAACACACTCGTCGGCGAACTTCCGAGAGCCACTGCGCAGTGCATACGCATACCGTGAATTCCGCAATTATGGAACAACGTGCGCAGGCGTACGTTATAGCTGCAGTCCGCGCGCAACCAAGACCGGCTCTGGTTGGTGGCTCTTGGCACATGTAGGGTCTGTTAGCTTCATTCATTACACATCATTTGGCAGCGCTGAAATACGCCCGAGCCTTTCCAGTTGCCTGCAGCTGCGCGCCCGCTCAGACCATTTCCGACGCACTCAGTAACACGGCACACAGAATACAAAGCTCGCACATTCAATGGCCTCCGAGCACGGAGAACGATTCCAAAATTGGGGGAGCGCTCGCGAGCGCCCACGGCATACCCACACCCACGGTGGCCGAGAAATCAGATGAGCGAGTTACACACGTTTGTCGTGTAGCGTACGTGGCAGCGCACGCTTCACATATACGCACGTAATGCCGCCTTGGTGTTGGCTTGCAAGCTTAGTGCAAGTACTCCGTATTTCGCGACCGCACTATAGTACTTGAGCATTGCCAAGCGGACCCGGAAGCCAACCGAAAGGAGTGAACAGGAGCGCGGCACTTAACTGACAGTACGAAGTTTCGATAAGGAAAGCGCGGCTGCTCGCCTTCTTAGCTTAAGACGATGCGCATCGTTCGCTACTCAGTTCAGATTAACACGCGCTCGTGTTGAGAATAGCGTAATCGCACCATCTATTTAGCCGCTACAATTTAGTTCAAGACATCCTGGACTGCGGACTCAAGTGGGTGTTCCTGTGAACGAGAGCGTTTCAAACCCACATGGGCGGTTAAAGTAACAATGCTAAACAAATTATACTATAACAGTGTGCTGGTCTGGTTGGTACATCACTAGGACGGGAACAAACAGCGCTTGGACGGGACGAAGGTTATCTGAAACTAGTAAGGCTGAAAACGCTGTAAAATGCCTTAAATTCTTTATGCAGAGCGCTTTACCTGGTAATATTGTTCGGAGCACAGTGGGAAGCTGTGAATAGCACTACAAATTGCCTTCGCGACGTCACGTGAATATAATACACGGATGTATACTACTGCACTACGAACTCTGCGTCGATGGGCGAACCAATTAGGTACGAAGTTGAAAAAAAGAACACAACCACAAGTCCACGCGGAGTGGCCGAACACAGCATCGCACAATGCGCCACCAACGCCTTCGGAATTTCCAGTTTAGACGTGTCGCGTCGCCGCGTAGCCTCTCTGCGGAAAATGCCGTAAAATGCGTCGACCCAGCCTGCGTGCGAACACGGCGATTGGAAACTGCTTCCGCGCGACCTGGCAGTTTTCCGTGCGGCGGTGGCAAAAGGGCATGCGCGCGGGCAAGGCCATTCCAAGCAGCCGAAAGGCGCACCGAACGCGTCGTCACCCGCTGACCTCGAGATCGCCGAGGAGCTCGACGTCGCCGTCGACGAATGGCTGAGGTGGCGGCAGCCGGCATGCTCCAGTGCCGGGGGGCTGAGCTTCGTTGGCGGCGACCGCCGCGTCGCCGCGGTCGCCCCGCGGACTGCGGGACGAGTTCAGCGCGCACTCGTGACACACCACGTCGCCGCGCATCGCGTAGCGGGGCTCGGTCGCCGACACGGTGCGGCACTCGGAGCACACGAGGCGTCTGGGCGGCGACTCGCCGGCGAACAGGACGGAGCGGTACTCCACGTCGCCCGAGACGTTCGCGACGGCCACGCGATACGGCTGCGCTTCGCGCATCTCCATGAGCTAAGGACTTGGCCGGGGCGCTACTGCGAGGCCAGGAACGGGAAATCCACGACGCCGATCTCGATCCTCGTGGGACGCGGCGTGCGAAAGCTATTATATGCGAAAGCCGGCGCTTGTACGCCTACTTCGTGCCGTGACGTCACACAGATAGCTGCCTATACCGTTGCCTCTGCAGCGAACCTGCCGATTCGATCGCAGGCGCACGTGATTATATCGGTCCTTCGCATTTTATTGCCGTATACGGTAAAACAAGCTAAGCCTCACGTTACTGCTGCCACGAATTGGATGATTGAGGAAAAATAGCAAGAAGTGTTCATTTTTTATTCTGTCCATGCACGTGCAAACGACGTCATTTGTTGTGTGATGTGTGATATATGCTGTGTGCGTGCGTGCGTGTATAGGGGTCGAGACGTTATTGCGGTTCTTTTATTGTGATAGCAATTATATGCACACTCCAGGCGCATTTCTACCGTTGGCGTCGCCGTGAGGTTCTGTATAACGTCCAAGGGTAATAAAATCGTCGCCGCGGGCAGTACGCTGTATGTGCGAGTGAAAGCCTGAGAAGGTGCGCCGAAAGCGATCTGCGACGTGGCCAAAGTGCGGGCCCGCGCGGGCCTCATCTTCAAAACGATATCCGATGTTTGCAGAGTGCGCGTAGTGCCGGTAGCTTGGTATGCGCTGTGCTTTCGAAGTTTCGTTCGCATACAGGCGATGGCATACAGACCGTGAAGGCACAGCCAACGCAGCTAATATCTTATTTCTGCGAGCATGTGACGTCAAGTTAACGCGCAGCTCGGCCTCCTCCTGATAGAATTTGTCGAGAGATCAAGTACATGAATAATAACTGCATTGCCATTGCCAAAGATGCTGCAAACGAATTCTTGAACGCTAGGCACTGTCAACACAAGTAAACTACTTATTTTGTCATAAAAAAATATAATCGTATGTCCCAAAAATTGTGCCCGAAGTTATGTCAACACTTCCTTGTTTTTTTGTCTAGTTAATAAGTAAATATCACACGAACTTAAGAACTGTATCACTTCGAAACCAGCAAAGCAGCGCATGTCGCTGATATGAAAAATGTAAAGGCCATGAAATGAACAAGTTGAGGCCAAATATTTTTATCATACTTTGTCATTCAAGAACCTTGTTTACATTTTTGTAGATATGCAATGGCCAAGGAAAAATCACAATGACGCTGTCTTTTGTTCCAATGTATTGCGTAGGAGCAGCTGAAATAATAGTCGCAACAGAGCGCACATATAGAAAGCAAGAGTTCTGCAAAATGTACGAGTACATTAGCAATGCGAAGATACAATGGAATACACAAACGCGAATATAGAGCTTGACAAAGGCCAAAAAAGTGTCACTAGAAACAAAGTTCACTGCACGTATACACAGAACCTCGCAACAAGATATTTAAATTATGCATAAGTCTCCAATAAATCTACGTATCTGAGAAAAAGTCACTATATATAATGCGTGATACGAGGCAAATAAACATGTTGCGCAACCAAAGATTCACATATCACAGAATCCTAGCCCCCCTCCCCCCCCCCCCATTCACTACGCTATCATTCGCACATACAGCATGCGGCGCGTGGTCACGATTTTATCGCCCTTCGACTTCATACAGAACATGACGGCGACGGCAGGAATGCGCCTGGAGTGTCCATATAGTTACTATAGCAGTAATATAATAAGAGTATCCGTCAACTGAAGCGAACCGTGGCGAATCACTTTCCGCAAAAGGAGAAGTTACAAAATCGAACTTTCACTATGCGACAATTAGCTGCGCCGCAACAATGTCGTCTTTTTTTTATTGTGGGGCGGGGGCACCGAAATGAAAAAAAAAAAAAAGAATGCAAGAAAAGCATGGTGGCCACAATGGAATGCCCACTTTGGGCACCTAACATGATGATTTACATGATCTTTTGCGCGAAAACTCGAAAAAAGAAAACAAAGAGACGTAAAAGGAAAGGAAGGACAAACACTACACTTACAACTGTTGATTCCGAAAACAGAGCATCCTATATATACACAAACATGCACATGCGCAAACGCATAAAACACGCAAGGAACGCCAGTCAGACGAAGGCGTGGTTAACACTTTTTTTTTATGGTTAGCAATCTCAATTCTGAATCATAAAGCGTAAAAGAAGTTTGACTCACGCAAGCTAGACAGAGGTTTGGATATGATAGGTCTCTAACAGTTCACGCGCGGTTTCGTTCTTGCTTCTGCCTAGGATCCTGCCATTAAAAAAACAGTGGCTCACAGTCGGGACAAGACCAGCAATGCGCAGAGAAGTGCGCAGTCGTATCCTTCTTTAAAATATTTGCGTGCTCTCTCGTTCGGTCGTTGACGCCGCGCCCAGTTTGCCCAATGTAGCACTTGCCACGGCTGAGAAGAATCAAGTAAACCACTTCAGTGGAGCAATGCACGCAACGCTTAACGTGCTGTACTGTACACCCGTTCGTAGCGCCACCCGTGATTCGGGGACAGAGACTAGCCAGCTTGTTCGAGGCGGAGAAGAGCACTGATACTCCATATACCTGTTCGCCACTTTCTTAAAGTTGTGGCTAACCATGTGAAGGTACGGGACCACTTGTGCCTTTTTTTTTCGAGCGTTACGCTCGACTTCATCGCCCTCCTTAGGCTTCTTGTTGCCTTTCAGCTTGAGGAGCAAAGTTTCCCCCACTGACATCAACACCGAGCGAGGGCAGCCGGCTTTTAAAAGCCGCTCAACCTGATTGTGTGATCATATGATCACACAATTTTTTGAGCCTAGACCGTAGCCAGCTTGTTGCAATTCCTCGTTTTATAATTGTCGAGTGGGCGGAATCGTATGGTAACAGCTCCTATTAAGCGCTTGGTGAGTATAGCACCAACATGATGTTTTAAAAACGTCATATATAAATCTAAAAACTGCGGCACGTTGGCAACCGGAATCTCGTGCGTAAAAGATAGGCCATTGCCGTGAAGTTTAAAAGGGCTTAAAACCGTGCTGATTTCATCACTGTCAGTTGCAGAACGCTGTTCGTCCAAAAGGATTAAAAAATCGTCTACATATATAAAAGCTTTTCTCACATGCGTGTTACTAAAACAGTTGTCATGGGTTACATCCATTTCAGAAAGAAATATGTCACATAACAAAGGCGCTCGGCACTAACCAATACAGATGCCTTCATTTTGTAATTATAGTTGGTTGTCAAAAAGAATAAAAGTACTTTTGAGATAGCCTTCCAATAAGGCCAGAAAACTGGCAGAGCTAAGACAAATTGCGTTTTGAAATACCGGTTTACCACGTGCATCGATGCGTGCTTTGATGGCAACAAACAACTCGCGAAGAGGAATAGAGTAAAATAATTCTTCTATATCCACAGAAAAGCCAAAAACAATGTTATGGTTGACACGAAAAAAAAAAAACTGATAATAACGTCGGAGTTAGTAACTAGAAAAGGATCATCGACTTTGAGTTGCTTGAGGCAATTCAACAAAAATCGACTAACCTCGAGTTGCCAAGTGCCACGTTCACTAACGATAGACCGTGAAGGGGTATCCCGTTTGTGCGTTTTGGCACTAAAAACGCAACGAGCTAGTCATTTTTGCTTTGTGCTATACTTTTTTGCATGTTCTATAGGCTGTTGTCTTCGCAGAAACGAAGAAAATTTTTCCTCCCGCGTGATGTACTTGAAGTAGGTTACAATACGATGAGTTGAACACTTTTTGTCCCCACAACTTCAATTCGCAGCACTCTTGTAAATACAATCAGCGCCCTCAAGTAAACACCTTTTACGCTGTTCCACTTCCGCTTTTGCCGCCATACTTATATTCACTGCAGCTAATTCATGCGCAGCCCGCGGGTAGCGAGAACAAAAAAAAAAATATGAGAGAGAGAGAGAGAGAGAGAGAGAGAGAGAGAGGCTCAATGAGTCGTCGCAAATAAAAGTTCAAGTAGAAAAATAAGAACGTAGTTACCTTTGCTGGGTTTAGTGTCTTCACATGGATGCGTTGGCGCAGTTGAAGAATATGTTGATATTCTGTTCTGCGACATGACGGCACAAATGAACCACAACAACGCTTCGTTTCATCGCTGCGTTCTTTGTCAACTTGTCTGAGTGTGTTCATTTGGCTTGTCACGTTGTACGGTCCCACTTACGATATTAGAAAAGTCAATGCACCTTCGAACTCAAATGTTTATAACAACATTAAACCCACAAAGTTCTGGAACGGGAAATCTAAAGCACGACTTTGGAAATGTCAGTGCACATTTCGCATCAGACGTTTGTGATAACTTTATACATATAAAGTTTCCGAATTGAAATCCATGCGCTCCATAGATTCCACAGCCTCCGCGAGGTACCGCGACGAGCCGGCTCGCCATCGAAAGCCCTCGAAACTTTGTGTCTGGTTGGGGCTCTCTGCGTTATGCGACTCCAGGTGTATGGGCGTTGCCATGAAATCCAGCCCGCGTTCGCAATGTTCGCGGCGAAATGTCTTTTTCAGCATTAAAAACAAAATCCAGAATTATTTCCGGCGCCGGGGGTTGTTTTGGTTGGCGGTGCATGAGAGCACAAAAATTTTCGGGGGGGGGGGGGGGCTGAAGCCCCAAAAGCCCCCCCCCCCCCCCCACACCTACAGCCCTGCATGCCCCCAAATGCAATGGTTCTTACCCCCGTAATTAAGGCAGAGTCTATAAGCACTCAGGAAAGTGAAGCGAAGAGCGCATACATTCTTTGGAATCTCGCATACAACATACAGAACAGCATACGTTTCAATAAAGAACGAGCTCAAAACAAGCGTCCGAACCACATAATTGATGATAAGGCGCTCCTGCGCCTACATTCATTGCGAAACACGTAGCGCTTCCAGCCTACGTTTCCCGGTAAAGATTACTGTTGCTCAAGCTGCCGCGGCGACGGCAGCTTGACTGTAGCATACGAAGCTGGGAGTGACGTAACAACGCTTTCGTACACAAAAGGAGGACCCGCCTAGCAAATGATTTGTGTTGGACAGCGCCATGGGAAGGCCACGCACAGTGAGGACTCCTGAAGAGCAGCGTGCATACGAGGTGCACCGAATTTATCTTCTCCCTGGTCCACTATTTGTCGGGGCACGAAGTAGAGGTGCCCAAGTCGCAGGAAGTCGAAACGTCTAAGGCTAATAAGTAAAGTGGATGTGAATGTCGCCACGTGAATAATTTCAACCTACGTCGAAATGAGTAATCGTTCTAGTTGTCGCCTGCAGATTCTCTGTCCAGCTACCTTCACAGCATGGATTGGGCACCTTTATTATTATTATTATTATTATTATTATTATTATTATTATTATTATTATTATTATTATTATCTCAATGGCAGGTCCGCCGCGGGTCCCGATCGAGTGACCAACAGAGCGCTCAAGAACCTCAACGAAGCGGCCATAGAAACGCTCACGAACTTCTACAAGTGCTGGCAAGAAGGAAGGCTGCCCAAGCAATGGAAAGCAGCCAAGACGATCCTCATCCCCAAGCCTGGCAAGCCACCCAACATAGAGAACCTCAGGCCGATCTCGCTCATTTCGTGCGTGGGAAAGGTCCTCGAGCATGTTCTCATGGACAGGTGGCAGCGTTACCTAGAAGAATCGAAGCTTTACCCAAATTCCATCACCGGGTTTCGGAAGAAGCTCGGGACGCAAGACGCCATGATCTTACTGAAGAACTAGATCATCGACGATACGAGGGGCACCAAGGACAACAGGGCCATACTCGGGCTGGACTTGCAGAGCGCCTTCGATAAAGTGAGGCACTCGGCTATGTATCCAGGCTAAACATGGGCAGAAGGACATATACCAGTACATCAAAGACTTCTTGACGGAACGGACCACCGAAATCTGCGCGGGAGACCGGCAGCTCGAAGAGAAGAAGCTGGGCAGCGTCGGAACTCCGCAGGGCTCGGTGATCTCCCCGCTACTCTTCAACCTCGTGATGATCGGGGTGCCCAACCGGCTAGAAAGAGTAGTGGGAGTCCAGCACACCATCTACGCTGACGACGTTACGCTATGGGTACCGGGAGGTAGCGACGGACACATCGAGACAACGCTGCAAGAAGCGGTCAACGCCATCGAGGAGCAGCTGGGCGGGTCTGGACTCGTTTGCTCTCCGGCCAAATCAGAACTGCTGGTGATTCCACCGACAGGAGCGGGCAGGAAAAGAAAGAATATGGAAGTCAAGTACGAGCGTCCCAAGATCACGGTCAAGACAGCTGGAGGACAAGTAATACCGGAGGTCGAGAAGATTCGAGTGCTCTGGCTGCTCATCCAGCGAAACCGAGTCAACGGTGAAACGGTCAACAAGCTCGCGGGCAAAGCGGCCGCGGCAATGAGACTCATCAAGTGGGTGTCCAACAGCAGAGCGGGGATGAAGAGGAGAGCCTGACTAGGCTCGTTCAATCCTTCGCAGTTAGCCACATAACGTACGTGGCCGCCTTCCACAACTGGAGGCCGAGCGAACGTAACAAGATAGACGCCACCATACGCAAGGCGTATAAGGCGGCACTCGGTCTCCTCGGGAGCACGAGCACCGAAAAATTTATGGTGCTGGGAGTCCACAACACGCTGGACGAAATAGCCGAAGCACAGAGAACGGCGCAACTCGAGCGTCTCTCTGACACGAGAACCGGAAAACAGATACTGCGGGACCTTGGCCTCGAGCCGAGAGAAGGCAAGCAGCAGAAAGACGTACCTATACCGGATAGCATCAGCAGAAAGCTCAGGGTCTGCCCGATTCCGAGGAACGTGAACCCGGAGCACAATAAGGAGCGGAGGTTGGCGAGGGCCAGGGCTCTCGTGGACCTCCACGCCAGAGAAGAAGGCGCCGTCTACGTGGACGCGGCGGAGTATCGAGGGAGCAGCGACGCATACGCGGTGGTGGCTGTCGGGGCATCGACGAGTGCAACGTAGACCGCGGCGAGCGTCCGGACTCGAGAGGCGCACCGGGCGGAGGAGGTGGCCATCGCCTTGGCCGTCTCCGACCCAGGATGCACTACAGTGTTGTGTGACTCTAGAACGGCAGTGAAGGACTACGCCAAGGGTAGGGTATGTAGTGAGGCCGCGCGCATACTGCGCAAGGCCGAAGACATCGCACGCAAAAGTGCTGTGGTGATCAAGTGGTTTCCAGCCCACATGGGCAGTGACGTGTCGGAACGCGGGAACGTGAACCACAACGAGACGGCCAACTCGGCCGCGCGAGGACTAACCAACCGCGCAGCTGCAAGCACGGCCGACTCGGAGTGTTGGTCGCGGTGCAGTGCCAAGGACAAGATGACCACCTTCAACGAAATAGTGAAGTGGTACAGACTTAACAGACAGACTATGCCGCCACCTCACCCGGGGCTTACCCGGAAGGAGGCAGTGTTATATAGGCAATTACAGACGGGATCCCTGATCACCCCGGTGCTAGCTAAGCACGTGTGTCCGAGCGTGTACGCGAGTGACGTGTGTAGACTGTGCGCTAAGGAGAGAGCCACCGCGGCTCACATCCTTTGGGACTGTAGCATAAATCGGCGAGAAGCCAGCGAGAAGACGACGATGCCGCCGCAGCTAGAGGCTGCAACGAGGAGCTAATGACAAAGAGACACAACTCAAGGCCGTCCAGCAGGTCTCGGCAGCTCTAGAGAGGCAGCGACCGCGCGAAACCGTGGAGACGGGGGGCAGCACCCCCAGGAAGGGGGCGGCGGCCCTCTCGGACCCGCGGAAGTAGCGAGGAACCAAGAACTCGAGGAGCACAATGCACGAGACTGACGTAGTGGCCGCGTCGCGGTAAAAGCTTGTCCTCCCTGCGTGGAGGGAGCCTAACCGACTCTGCAGGCATTTTCACTAAAGTTGTTCTCTCTCTCTCTCTCTCTCTCTCTCTCTCTCTCTCTCTCTATTATTATTATTATTACTATTATTATTATTATTATTATTGTTATTATTATTATTATTATTATTATTATTATTTCCTTTTTTCTTACATTCCAGTTTTCCTTTCAAACGCATGGTATAGCCAACCGGCAACGGCCTTGTCGAACCATAGCGCTTTTTTTTTTCGACCTTTCCTTTTAACGCGAAACTGTCTCAGCTATGTCACTGATACTTCTTTGACGCAAAAATAACTTTGCAGCTCTCGTTGACCTTTTTCGCTACTTACAATTTCTTTGCTTTCCATAGCCACATGGCAACCCTTCCCACCGGACGCCACAAAAGAGCTTCATTAGGCTTAGAGGAGTATATTGCTCCCTTTTGCTATATACAGTAACTCTAGGGTACCTATAGCTTCGCTTTCAAAGACGCCGTCCGTAGTCACACCCCCCCCCCCCCCCCCCCGCCCAATTGGCCGGCCAGAGGGCCAATAACAGCTGAAGAACGCAAAAAGTTCCGAAATTTTCACGGACATTTCGAAAAGAGAAGCCCGTGCGAAGAATACGATAAAAATTCCCGGGCACGGAATTCAGCTTTTTTTTTTTTTTCAAAGCGTATCAGTTTATTGACATCAGCAAACAACAAGCGCCCGTCAGTCGCTGACAAAATCGATAAGAAAGAAAGTTCTCAAGAAAAAACGCCGAGAAACAAAAGCAATGAGGCGAAACAATGTAACAATACAAATATGCGTATTTGTTATCACGGCAAGTCTGTATAGGACGGCTATGTGCGAGTCGAATGCATAAACCTATAACGATTTTGGAATAGAGCAAGTACACAAAAAAATAAACACCTATGTCCCTTCTAAACTAAGCCCATTTATCAGATAAAACAATTACGCGGAAACCTACGAATAGAAAGAGAGGATGGTTATAGCAAAAGATAAAAAAAATCAAATAATACTGCATAACCTACACATCCAGCACGTGCCAGTTATTCCCGATAAACCACCAGTGCTTCATTACGTAACCGTGCGCCATCAAACTCCTGGTTTCGCGTTAAGAGACACTGCCCGATACTATACCTCTTTTCGGCAGCACTACTACTACGACTATTGCGTTAACGCTCGCTCCGATTCCCAGAATACTGCGCGAAGAAATGACTCCGTGCCATAATTACGTTGCAACCCGCTAAATGCAGCGGCGTGATTTTATAAGAAAAAGAAAAAAACGGTATCAGCGAGCCAGCGTCACTCGATCTCGAGCGCGATGCAGATGGTCCCGCTGGAGACGAACCCGCGGGCCGCGAGCTCCTTCAGCTGGAGCTCGGTCGTGGGCGACCAGAAGTCCCAGCGCCCCGGCTGCTGTGCCGCCCCCTTGGTCACGGGCACGGCGTCGGGGTTCAGGCAGAGCGGCAGCCGCCTGTTCAGCGCCTGGTCCCACGGGTGCACCAGCAGCAGGCTGATCTTGTTGGCCAGCGCCCAGTCGGCCACCTGGTGCCACGTGCCTCCGCACAGGCACAGCGTGAAGCACACCAGCACGCTGCCTTCGGCGTCGCGCCGCAGCCTGGCGTGCACCCGGAACGTGCAGTCGGCCAGCGTCGAGCTGTCGCTGCGAAGCACCAGCTCCTCGCCGCACGCGATCCGCGACTCGGCCCCGACGATGCCCGTGATGTAGCAGCAGGCGAAGCCGGGCGGCGAGGAGGCGCCGACGCGGGCGACGCCCTTGGCCCTCCTGGAGCCGTCGTGCTTGCGCGCGCGGTGTCGAGCCGACGGCGATGGCGCCGACTTCTTGCTGGAATCGGAACCGGAGGACGACTTCGACGCCTCCCCTTCGGCTGCCGACGTCGATGCTGCCGCTGCCGCATCTGCGGTCTCCATCGCCTTCGCGAGCATCGAGTCAACCTTCTCCAGCAGCTGCCTCTCCGGGGGCGCCTTATCAATCTCCTGGACACCCTCGGCGCTTTTCGACACTTTTTCGGTCGTGCTCTTTGAGCTCTGGAGGTCACGTTTTGACGAGGCGCCGCCTTTGTGGCCGCTTTTTATGAGCGAGGTTTCCACCGAGGGCGACCGGCTGGCACTGCGGGTCGCCGAGCGAATGGAACCTCCGTGGCTTTCCTGGAGCAACGACCTGATGGCGGCCACGATTTGCTTGTCCGCCGCCGCGTTCTCCACCGAAGTGGACTTGCGGGCTCCGCTGGAGACGCCTCCCGAACGCTTGATTTTGTCCAGATTCTTTGCCGATTGAGACCTGCGGCGGGACCTACGAGAGCTGTCCTCCTCGGATAGGTCGGCCGATGCCACACTAGAAGTCTCCGACGTGACCGGCGATGCACCCATACGCGCGCCGCCGGCGCAGTTCTCGAGGTAGTGGTGGAGTGCCGCGCTCTGGAGGACGGTCGCTCCGCACCGCGGGCACTGCACCTCGTTGTGGTCGCAGCGACCGGCGAAGTGCTCCTTGAGCTCTGGCAGGGCGCCGACGAACGGGCATCCGATGGACGCGTTCGGGCAGCGAGCCCGCAGTCGATTGACGCCGCCGTGGACAGAGTCCAGCGTCTCGACCCCGTCGTCCGCGAAAGGGGCTTGGTCTAGGGGACAGCGGCGTTCTCGTTCGGCGAGCTTCTCGAAGCACTGCTGGCAGAACACGTGACAACAGGGCTTCAGCCGCTTGGGAAACGCCGGCAGGACTCCGCACAAGGTGCAGCAGAACACGTTGGGCACCGTGTCGGCGAAGTCCAGCGGCCGCCAGTCCAGGAGCTCGCCGAAGCCCGTCAGCTGTCGCTTGGAGGTATGACGGCTCATCGCGGCGTATAGGCTGATGCCGCGACGACCGGGTACACGCGGCAAAGGCGCCTACAGCAACGGACTTGTGCGCAGTTCTTCTCCAAGCCGAGAGCCCTGCTACCGTTCCGTCGTAACGATGGCGGTGACACGAGCGCGTTTCGCGCGTTCTATGCCGCCTCGTGCAAAACCACTTCGTCTTCTTCCTCCCTTTCATGCAGGAGCGCGTGTGCATAAAGGGCTACCAAAGGCAAATATTAAGTTAAGCTAAAGTGATAGATCAATGTTCGCGGACGCCTAAGGCATTAATATTATCGCGAACGATGCTTTAATAATCGAGAAATTGAGGTAAATGCAGGACACGATTTGCGACACACGATTTGCGACATACCAGGCCGCGGGACATTCAAGTATACTAGCCCGATGACGAAGGTACTCCTCATTTTATTTCTGTCGACTCAACTTCTCGTTCTAAAAAGATAATTGCAAATATTCCATTATCAGACAGAAGAAAATGGTACTTGTGCGGTTCTATTCGATGTTTCGAAACAATAACTCATTGACGTTACCCTTGACAACAATCCATTCTGTAACAACGAGGCGGGCGGCCGAAAGGTTTCGTTATCGCTCGACTCAGCACCGCCCGCGCCTTCGCGTTTCAGTAGCTTTCGTTATCGCGCAGTGCTGCGCTGGTTTTGCTGGCTCGCGAAACTCCCACAAAATGCAAGCAGCAGATACTTTCACGTATATGTGACGTCGCGGGATGCCCGAACGGTCCACGCCACTTGAGCAAAAGCAGCCGCAGCGGTGAGTCCAACGCTCTGTTCTGGCTTGGTTTCTGCATGGCCGCGCGCTTGCGTTTTGCACAAATGACCGTAGCGCCGTCTGTCGGGTGACGTTTTACTCACAGACGGCGGTAAAGGGCGGATATAGTATATGCAACGTCACCACTCTCCTGCTCGGGGGCGGGTGATTTGAATTGCGCTAAAGGCATCCGTACCCGTCAGACGCGATTTTCTCTTAAACGGAGCTTTGGCACGAAACAAGCACTGCAAGGTTTCTGCTATGGTATTTTAACAGTACACGACTTAATATTTGCCTTTAGTGTCCCTCAAAAGTCTCTCTATCGACGCTCTCCCGAAAGGGGTTGGCGGAAAACGTCACGGAGGCACTGCACGTGTGCTGCTCTGGTCATTATATGGCTGAATCAGCGGCGCAGGATAGTCCAGGACATCGCGTAACTCGGAAGACGATCAATTTTTCGTAAGTACCAGTTTCACTTGCTTCGACTGTTAATATTTCTATGCGCTCGGTCGCTTCGATTGTTTTAAGTCTGACGTCGTCTTGAGAGAGCCTGTGAGACGTGACACCTAAGGCTTACATAAGCTAAGGTGAACCACTTCCCTGATAAGACCACGGTATCACTATTCTTGGAAAATTGAGTTCGCGTAGCGCGGATAAACTGGTCATACAGGATCACAAACGACGCGTACACGGGCACTGTAACGCACCAGCTCTCGTGTACGTCGTTTGTGTTCCTGTAGGACCCGCTTGTTCGCGCTACACAAATTCAATTGTCACGAACAATGTTTGAATATTCTAATGAAGTCCATCAGCGAAGGACTCACGGTCACCCTGCCCTTTATGTCCGTGTCACGTGCAGCCCCTTCCTCCTTCTGATGGATCCATATGTTGTTGCCCTTTGTGCGGATTTTGGATTTCTATTGGATTTGGATTTCTTTCCAATTGGATTTCTTACACTAATAAGACTCTGTAATCACTGCGTGCGTTTTCGTTTTTATTCGCTGCAATGCATGCGGCCTCAACTCATCAAAAACAAAACAGAAAAACTGCTTCGCGGAGAAATAAAACCTTCAGTTCGTCAGTGGCGTGCACCGCGTATATACGCCAGTCCTCCATGAACCTCTGGGTGCCCGGTTCGTTCCTGTAACTATCGATATGCTTCACTGCAACATACAAGATACTTTATCCTCATAATTCCCCTGATTCCCGGAATCCTCACAATTCCCTGATTTTGCCAGGCTCCTCCAGGTCGCTAGACCATCCTCACAATTCCCCGATTCCCGCATGTCCTCAAGATTCCCTGATTTCGCCAGGTTTTCCAGGTCGCCATACCAAGCTATATAAACACCGTGCGAGTCATGCTGTTGCAACATCTGGCAACTGCAGCAACAGTGCACGGAAGTCTTCGCCTCCCTTCGGGGCACATGAAATGCATTAGCCGCGCGACGGTTCGCAGCTCGCATTTGCTAAACAATGAGAGACGGAGAAGTATTCAGAGAAAAGGAGACTGAGTCGCCGCGAAGGGCTATCGCCCATCCCCTTGTGCGACAGTCTCTCTGGCTGCATACAGGAAAAGTATACTCTCGAACAGCTCCGGAAACATTCGCACAACCATGCATGCTTTTGTCCTGTCAAATGCTCATGTGCTGCCACCTAAAGCACGTGGCATGTTGCAAATACGCGCGCAACTCTATGGTTCAAACCGCCATTCCTCGCGAGGCTCGGCAAACGCAAGGCGCGCTGGCGCGAGCTTTCGCACGGTGGCAAGCGTACGTGCAGTTTGGTCTCAACAGAAATACACGTAGCTTTATCACGACACACACAGGCAACATGAACTATAGCTCTGGGGACAATGTATATGCCGAAAGTAAATGAACTGGAGGCGAGCCAGCTGTGTGGTTAACGTCACAAGGAGACGACCAAAGGACTACACACATCCCTTCTCAAGCACGCCCGCGCTAACATACCTGAATTTTAGTCGTATCATAAACGTCCGCCTTTTTCACAGCAAGAATAAGCAAATAAAGTGGTTACTCGTGATCACAAACGAAAAAGAAAGTTGGCACTGCAAGGAGTATCGCCCCCAGATGTTAAAACTGCAGCGTCCTTCCCCTTGCACCCCTTCCCCCCTTCTCAATAACACTGCTACCCTAAATTCCAACTACTGCGGTGAATGTGCGACAATTTAACTTCTTGAATTCAACGCTCTGAAAGTGAGGGCGCAGTACATGTAAAACGTAAGGAAGCGGGCGTGATGCAGGAGCATATTTAACCGAAGGCCGCAACATTTGCTGGATGGTACGTGGTGTCCGAATCCATGCCCCCAACCAACGTTAGCCCAAGCGACGGCTCCCTTCGATAACACAAGCCAATCTCGAAGGCTATGCTTTAAACGGAGACGCGTCATAAACCACACGTTTTAAAACGTAATCTAATGCATCTGTTGTCTATCACGAGTTATACATACGCGGGATAAACAAGAATAAGAGTTATCTCCACAAGAGCAAGAGCGGTATGTGTGATGTCATGGATGTTATACATGCTGCGTCCGAGAACCGAGTCAGAGAGAGAGAGAGAATAAACATTTTTATTCGGTGAATGAAGCTTTGGAGAGGCGTCCTCATTCCAGGATGCCTTGAGCTCGGGCCGCGTCCTGGGCCCTCGCAATCAGCCGTTGCTGATCCTCGAGGTCGGAGCTGGCCAAGGCTCTCTAGCTCGTTAGTGGGGTAAGGGTTCGGAGGATTCAATGGTGCCGCTCTGCAACCCCCTACTATGTGCCTGAGGGACCCGGGCTCTGCGCAGAAGCGGCATTGCGGAGAGAATTTTGTAGGGTCTATGAGGTGATTTCTGGTACGCAGTATGCATTTTGTACCATGCATGGCGTGCCAGCACCGGATGCAGATAGTAGTTTAAACTTGCCATTAGAAGTTCTGTAGCAAATGTAAGCACCTTTACATTAATGCCCGTTTATCCAGTAAAATATATGCACGAGCGCGCTCCCTTCTCGCAGCAGACGAGACAGTCTTTCTCTTTTCGTTTCAAACAAGCACTGACAATAACATCAACCGACTGATAACGTGGCGCCACTACAGCGGACCGCTGACACCCATGTATTCTACTCCCATGCATGCATCCCGGCACCACTGGTACCACTGACGTGGCCGCAGGATAGAAATGCTGCTGGGCTGCCATTGAAAAAAATACGTATTCTTTATTGTCTATGGTCAAATCCTACCCGGCCAAGTACAAGCACAAGCCAATCATGCGAATAAAGCACAAAGCAAAACAAAGAATAAACAGGAAAGTTTCAGCTTTCCCATCAATCCGCCTCTCCTCCGTGAGCGCCTTAGCAACCTCCTGGACACCCCCGGCCCTTTTCGACACATCTTCGGTCGTGCTCTTTAAGCCCTGGAGGTCAGTTTTGGACGCCGTGACGCTCTTGCGGCGTCTTTTTACGGCCGAGGCTTCCATCGGGGGCGTCCGGCTGGCGCTGCGGGATACCGGGCGCGCGAAACCTCCGTGGCTTCCCTCGAGCAATGACCTGATGGCGGCTACGATCTGAGGCCTCTCCGCCGCCTCGTCTTCGGCCAGAGTGGACTTGCGCGCGCCGCCGCAGTCCTCGAGGTGGTGGTAGAGCATCACACTGTGGAGGACGGCCGCTCCGCACCGCGGGCACTGAACCGCGTTGTGGTCGCAGCGACCCGCGACGTGCTCCTTGAGCTCCGGCAGGGCGCCGACGAACGTGCAGCCGCTGGACGCGTTCGGGCAGCGAGCGCGCAGTCGATTGACGCCGCCGTGGACAGAGTCCAGCGTGTCGACCGCTTCGTCCGCGAAAGGGGTTTGGTCCAGCGGACAGCGGTGCTCCCGCTCGGCGAGCATCTCGAAGCACTGGCGGCAGAACACGTGACAACAGGGCGTCAGCCGCTTCGTGAACGTCGGCAGGACTCCGCACAAGGTGCAGCAGAACACCTTGGGCACCGCGTCCGCGAACTCCAGCGGCTGCCAGTCCAGGAGCTCGCCGAAGCCCGCCAGTTGTCGCCTGGAGGCACGCAAGCTCATCGCGACGTACGCTGATATATGCCACGATGACACACGGCAAAGGCGCGTCTCTGCAGCTGCAGACTTGCGCGAAGCTCTCCTCCAAGCCGAGAGCTCTACTACCGCTAGATATCGTAATGGAGGCGGCGACGCCAGCACGTTTCGCCCGCTCTTGCCGCCTCGTGCAGGACAATTTCGTCTTTCTAACTTCCATCCACAAGCGCATGTTCTATACTGGCCATTATAGCGCAGTCAGCGGGCGGCTAAATGTCCGCGGTGGTCCCACAAGTCGTCGTCGTATAACTCAGAAGACGATTACTTTTCCACAACCTCTTGTTCCGAATAATCTCATTTCTATGCTCTCGCTCGTATCGGCGGTTGTAAATCTGGCATAGTCTTGTAACAGCCTGTAAGACATAACACTCGAGATATGCCTAAATTAAGGTGAAGCACCTTCCTAAAGGAGGACGGTATCATTGCCAGGGAAAACCGAGTTTGCGCAACGCGAATATAGAGGACATCTGGGTACGCAAACAACATACACGGGCGCTGTGATGTCAGTTCGCGTGCTCCCCGTTTGTGTTCCTGTATTCTCCATCGCTCTTGAGGCACAGGCCTACAAGTGGTGACCTGGGACGAACATAACAGAGTTTTAGATTAGAGGACGCAAGCGGCTTGCGTACGCAAGAACCAGGGGCCACGGTACTGCGCATGCGCAGAGCCCTACATCTGGGTCTGCGCATGCGCAGTACCACCGCGCCTAGTTCTCGCGTACGTGGACGCCAATTTGAGTCCTCCCTGCTTGCTTGCCTTAATCGCATTCTCGGCGCCAGACATTGCCTTACCACTGCCTATCACCCGTGTGCCAACAGGCCGGTGAAACGTCTTCGACAACTGAAGGCCACCCTGACTACCCTAAAGCCCCTTAAACTTCGTAAATTAGCGACACGCTTTGAGGATTGCCGCCTCCTCTTCGCGCGCTTTGGCCGACGCCGCGTCGCTATTGGCCTCATAGCATCACGTGTGCCCTCGCGCGTTGCGTCAGCGCCATTTTCGCTCGAGAAGCGTCTACGGAGTGGCGAGGAGCGCATGTTAGCGCCGTTGCTACGCTCGAGCAGTGTAAGTGCCGCCACGGTCTGGAAGGGAGCATGAAAGAGAGGAGAAACGAGGAGTGAAGGCGGAGGAGGAGAGTGTCGCGTTTACAAAGTTTAAAGGGCTTTAAGCTACCCGCCTCAATTGCGCTGTTCCTGGGTTCACGCCTTGCCCCTTGTGCGTCTGGGTTTACGGGCCGTCCTCCGGGCAAACCTACAGTGCTCAGCAGCAGAGCTGGTGTGCGGTAGTTCTCTGCGTCTCTCCGGAGACTTGTTTACATCAACGCAGCTACCAGCCCAGCCACAAGAATCCCTACAACGCCACCTGGACCGTGCGAAAGACCTCCGGCGCGCTCCGCGCCGTCCTTCCCGCCACAATACAATCTTCGTGCACCCCGACCTGGCCAATTCAACACACGCTTTTCGTGCGCCGCGATACTGTCCGACCCCTGCTAACCCCGGCCTACGACGGACCAGTAGCGTCCTCCCCCGCACCCCGAAAACCGCCACCCTACAGAACGGCCGGGAAGGGACAGTCAGCTTAGGCCGCCTTAAGCCAGCTTACGCGGAGACCGCGATGGGAAGCCTAGCTTCGCCACCTGACCTTGTGCTAGAGTGCCACAGCCGGCCCTCAGTGCGGTTTCGACTTGCAGTCTAGGCGGAGGACCTTGTACCGCCCTCCCTCGGGCGGCGCCTAGAACCAACACCCTGTTGCTGGAACCCGGATAGGGCGCGCGCCCGCGTGAGAATAAAGACGGCGCCTGGCCGTGACACGTGAGGACACAGCTCGCGGTTCCGTTCTGGCGTCGATTCGGGTCGGCTGTCTCTCTCCTGCGCTCCTGAGGCATAAGCCTACGAAACCTACCCTTTTATACGCGTGAAGAAACCGAAGGGCTTTTTACGGACGTGGCATTTTCTGAAGTCGAAACAGGGATAGGTAACTACGTCCGAGATTGCCTCTACAAACACGGCGTGACCATTAGAAAATCCGAAATTGGAGGCGTCTTACAAACAATACTGTCCCTTCGATGATCACCTTATATATATATAAAAGAGATGAGAAAGGCAGAGAGGTTAACTGGAAGACACATATCCAGTTTGCTACCCTGCAACGATCAGCTTAATGATACATGAAAATATAGTCGGATTCTCAAGACATCACCAGGATGTTCTTGTGTGTCAACCCAACAAACAAAAACCTTGCAAGAACCCTCGGATCATGATGATCATGATGCTCTTTGAAGCGGGAAATAATCCCGGTCAGATCAGGCAGGCACGATCTGTTGCCAGACAATGCAAGCACTAATACAGGCGTTAGCACACACGTCACAAAAATCTCTACAAACGTTAAATATGGCCACTAAAGACAGATGGTACTAACGTGACTGTGCGCAAGCGCCAGTCACGTGGTACTTTTTAAGAGGTTAGCGAACAATACTGAATTGGCTGCATTCGCGAAGCACACACCATTTTCTTTTTTTTTTAATTGGAAAACGTTCCCTGAAACGCGCTCATCAGGACGCCTTTCACACACAAGCTGATCTAAAAAACAGATAAGCAGTGAAAACCATCCCGGTGTCGTTTAGCGCTACCAGCAGTGGTGGTGAGTAGTAGCAGAGTCCTTCAATGAAAAGCATTGAAGGACTCTGGTAGTAGAATAGTAGCAGTAGCGTAATATCATTAATTGCAAATCATCGCCCCACGGCTCCGGTGATACAGATCTCCGCTGCCGGACACGAGACCATGGGTTCGACTACCGCGTGCACTCACGCGTATTGTTTGACAGCGAAGCTGTTAAGGGCTAGCTCCCCCAAGATCGTGTCCGTGTAAACACAACACTATCATCATCACTACTGGCTCCGGCGTCGTCTTTTCCACAGCTGGCTCGTTGGTGCCCCTCGGATCTACCGCGCGCACGTACCACTACTCCCGCGTTCGTCGTCGTCATTAATTAATTAAGAAACAAAAAGACGTAACCAATTTTACAGCGAAGCCGTTAACGGCTATAGTTATCCCAGGGTCGTGTCCGTGTATAACACAAAACTCATCACGCGTGGGCCGATCCCGAAGATAGTGCAATGCCGAGCCGACCCGCGGCGGAGGTGCAGTCGGCCATTAATTAAGATGCCCACATACACAGCTTCGCTGGTCACCCTTCTGCACAGATTGGAAGGGAACAGAGATTATTTTCTTGCGGGGCGTAAAACCCAATCAGTTTTGCGTTTCTCGTACGACGGGCTCGGTAGTTCCAAACCTCGTTCCAGCCGGACCCGCCGTGGTTGCTCAGTGGCTATGGTATTGGGCTGCTAAGCACGAGGTCGCGGGATCGAATCCCGGCCACGGCGGCCGCATTTCGATGGGGGCGAAAACACCCGTGTACTTAGATTTAGGTGCACGTTAATGAACCCCAGGTGGTCGAAATTTCCGGAGTCCTCCACTACGGCGTGCCTCATAATCAGAAAGTGGTTTTGGCACGTAAAACCCCATAATTTTTTTTTTTTTTTTTCCGTTCCAGCCGGCAATCGTTAGCAAGGCGCGTGTTCTCCAGTTGCCCTCCGAGGCCACGCGCACGCATGGCACGCCGATCGAGACAACCTACGCGGTCGCCCGAGAAGTGACGTGCTCCAGATAGCCTCCGCTTTTCTGATGCAGTCGCTTCTTTTATTTTGGCTCTCGACGTCAGTCTGCCGGAGCGCGTGCCACGCGCGCAGCCTTGTACCGTGCTGTGTTTTCTTTCGTTCCTTCTTTTTTTCGCCCGACGAACATTTAAACTAGGCGCGCTGGCGCGCGCGGCCGCATGCCGGAAGGCGCGAAAGCGGGCAGCGTAACGGCGCAACCCAAAGGTAAGAAACCACCGCACAACCCAAAACAAAAGTAAGAAACCGCCGCACTCTCTCAGCACGCACACACAGACATACACGCTCGAAGGCGCGTCGATCTAGGCTCCATCAAGGCGCGCGCGTCAAAAGCGACGGCGCGAGAGCCGGCTGGCGGCCTCCGCTTCTTCCGACAGGCATCACACAAAACCCGCTTCCTCGTGCGCGTGCGTTAGTAGCGCGTGCATACGCCGGGCTGATGATCTTTCTCTCCCCCTTCAGTGGAAAAGAAAAGACATCGACAGCGCAGGCTCCGCACCGTCCGTCGCCCCTGGACGTTACTTTGCTTTTTTTGCTTTGTATGGGCTCCAGTGATTCTAAAGTGCGCTCTCCATTTCTTTAAAATCGTCTATTCAAAAATTCTGCGTCTGTAGGAGACCGCGCAGGAGGTTTCAGTCTCCTCGCGCGTTCATTTTCGAGCGCCGAGCGACAAGGAACGGCAGTGACATCCGCTGACTTACCTTCGCAGGTTTGCGATTCATTTCTGTGCTTGGTTACCTCTGCGTACGCGGTTGGCCGTGTGCGCGTCTTTGGTGGGAAAACGGCGGCTTCGAGAAGGTTGCAAGGTCTTTTCCTTGAAGAAAAGAGCGCAGAGGTGTTGGGTGGTGCCCACTGTTGAGATAGCAAGTCAAAAAACACCACAAGAGAGTTCACCACAGAGAAAACTTGGATCACCATTTGGAGTTGACGGGAGACGACGCCGTAGAAGAAGCAATACAAAAATGCAAAATTCGTGCGCGAATGAACGTTGCCAGACGAAGCTTTTGATTCTGCTAAGAGTACCAAAGGAAACATAATTTTAACACGCTCTTTAATTATCGGTCTAAAAGGCTAAACAATATCGCCATAGCTACAGCAACGTTAAATAAAGTTTTTGAAACGTAAAATTTTTTAGAAGAATTTTGAGAAAACGAAACAAAAACTGATTTCGAAAAAAAAAAACGGGTATGTTCGATTTTCGCCTGCTTCACGGATTCGGTACCGAAAACAAAAGGCAGTGCTGGCAGTGCTGGTGCAGCACGTAATTGACGCCTAGAGTGCGTATCCCTGCTTATGCAACACGTTGCACGCGCTTTTTAATTGAGCGCCGAAGTGCAGGTTCTGTCGTCTGCTCGGTTGAATCGCTCAGCGGCGTGGTACAGCCGGCCGCTTTTTCGGTTCAACGGGAGCTTCTTGTGCCTTTTACTGAAGTTTAGAAACACTTCAATGATGCTGCACTAAGAACGACGTCGTTTCCGTGTTCTAACTGCGCAGATAATCAAGCTGATTCAACAGGAGCTGAAAAAAAAAAAAAAAGAGTTCACAGTGAATTTCGATACGCTGGACACTACTTTCGTTATGTTGAAACCACCCGCATCAAGTTGGCGTGTCCGGTAGTGTTCACAGTGATTTCGCGTCTGACCATTGGCCAGAAGCGCGACATCGCTAGGGAACAGGGAAGAGAGACGTTGGGGGAGGAGGAGCTGATGTAGTGGCTGCCATCCCCATTGTAACGAGTAGGAGCGGCGATAGAGTTTCATACACTACTTACAGAGGGAACTCTGTCGCTAGTGTCTACGGGAGCTGCAATGGAAGCGGTTGAGCCAGCATGGGAATTACGGGAAGTACATGGATTTGCGTAAACTTCGTCCTGGCTTCAATTACAGCTTCGTGACTTTGTAGACTCGTCATTTTCAACAATCTATTACGTAACAAATTATTATATGAAGATTATTAAAATTGCGCGACGGCAGGATTCGAACACAGGACCTCTAGCGCAGCAGCTTGATGTCGAAACCATTACGCCACGGATACACGCACCAACAAGCGATGTGAAACGCCCTTCTGAATTTATCGCAGGCATGCCCATGCATGCCTATAGACGTTCGGCATGTTTCGATTTGGCCACCTCTACAAGCTAGATCATTACAATTAGTAGCGAGTGTGCGTGTTTGCAGCATGTTCTGCACATCGAAGAGTACAGATTGCTCTGAAACTTGTGACTATGAACGCATATAAAGTGTAATACACAAAGCCACAAGAACGTCTGAATCCAGAAGCACGAAGATCAGACAAATCCATGTACTTCTTGCCACATGACTTCCCATCATTCCCATGGTGGGTCAAGGAATGCAGCACAAGAGTTCCCTATATGGTAGCGGCCAGCACCACCAATGCCACCTAGCTCTTTTCTAGACAGCACTAGCACAAAGAACGACAGAAGCTGGGCTAGTTGGCAATGATTCATAATGCAAAGAAGGGGTAAGGCATGCAGACATGAACACAAGAGAAGTGGACAACACGAACGCCGAGCTTCACGGTGTTTGTGTTGTCCAGTTCTCTTCTCTTGTGTCCGTGTCTGCATGCCTTACCCCTTCTTTGCATTATGCTGGCATGTAGTTTGTGCAACGCTTCTATGCCATGATCATTCAGCTAACATGGGAATTGTGGGCACTACATGAAGTGGCTTCAGACATTCTTTGACCCTTTATTTTTCTAAATTTCAAATTTTTTTTCTAAACCCAAAAGTAACAAGTTTCTGTGCACATGCATATATTTGCAAATTGTTGCATGTGTAAAGGAATGTTTTGTTGAAGATGATCGATTTGCAAACCCACAAAGCCATTTGAAGAAAGGATGAAGTTTAGGCAGATCCATGTGCTAATCATCAGTCACATGCTCGCTTAACCCCCAAACTTGCAAACAATAGCGCTAGTATTCCCTCTAGCAGTTTTTGTAGCTAACTTTAAGGTTGGTGCAACTGGCAGTGCACTTTCGTCCTGCCTCGCACAAAGAAAAGTAACCAAATATTTCGTGAAGCACTGGTGGATGGAGGAAGGCACGTAGAGATGCATGGTGGTGGAGGGGGGGCAAGTAGTTGGTTCCCAACAGAAAAAAAAGCCAACTACCTTCCACTGGTACAAGCTGTACACATATTCATTTATGAGCTTTCGCCAACTGTATATGTATACTACTGTTCACAGGTTACTGCGGCACATTACTCAGCAACTAGCTTGAGGAACATCATGTCGCAAAGTCGGGGTGAAATCTCAAGCATCTCACTTTCCGAATGTTCGCTCTCTCTCTCTCGCGATTTGCTGGGTGCCAATTTCTTCAGCAATCATCATTGTAGGGAAGTGGGAGCGCAAATTGAACGCCATCTACTCAATGACGTAGGAAGAGAGACGAAGGTTTGGAAGGCGAGACGCTTGCATGATTCCACCTCTGCTCTCGTCAAAGGTTTCAAAAACTTGCACCTCCAAAGATCTACCCCCCAACTTCGCAATGTAGGCCGAGGGTGCAATGGCACATGCTTTTCGTCCAGTTCCTAGCCCAATACCTTGCTTGTGACTGTTTAGAACATTGAAATTGCCATTAATTATATTTAGTGGATTTGAAATTATTTTTAGCGGATATGGAAACATTACGCACAATATATAGATGGTCCTAGACAGTCTTGTGAAAACTGAAATAAGATGCGATGCCCTAGCTACTACAGTCATGCAAAGGCAGCTACTAAAGCAGGTCAGTAGGCCAATGTTATAATCGAATGAGTACAATGATGCAACAGTGACGGAGACAATCCTCACCGTTGCCTTAGTGGCTCCCCACTGAACCGCACACGTGGAATCCCTTTCACTTGCCTCACTAATCTGGCAAGCCACATGACTTTGCACCAGCAGTAACTGGATGGAGTAGCAAAAACGTCTTTCCTTAAAATTTAAATACTGACCTCTGCACCTAGGTTCGTCTCAAATCTCCATGATATAGGAGAGGAGTGTATTAAAATGGGGACCGTGAACCAACGCCCAGAGCTAGGCTATCCTGATCTGCAGACAATAAGTCCTCGAAGGCCTTCTTCAAATGTCTTCCGTGGCAGAGTACTTCCAAAGGAAATGTGTCACATCAGCCGTTTCTTCTATGCTGCTCAACTTTGAGCAGCCTAGCATTTCCACTCAATGGGCAAAAATGACAAAGCTCAGTGTCTTTCACTTGATCTACCCTTGGGCAATTGGCAGGTTTCATTTTCAATCGCAAAAAAAGAAAATATTTCGATATTTTCCTGTGCTACCTTTAATGCAACCAGTTCAAACTTTTTTTTTCTGAAATAGGACAGCAAGGTTATATGATGGAGCTTTCTTTAGCATTTTGTGTACGACACTCACATTTCACTGTGCCAATCTACATGCTAAAACCTTAGGCAAGCATGTGGCAAACATGTCGGTCAACCAGGTAAGATTTCAATGTACACACACAATAAAGGGACAGTAGTCAGGGGAGAATGCAAATGAGTAAGTTTTTACTAAAAATAGCATGAAGTACATCTTCTCTAAAGAAAAACGCTTTCAGTGTTGTCACAGAGGTAGTGACAAAGCCAATTTGGTGTTTCTGCAGCACCCAATGCATCATCAATCAACTACAACTAGCTTGAAACTTATTTACACAGCACTGCTGCATGAGAGCATACTCAAGCCAATGCAGCTTATAATAAGCCTGCATCATTAAAATACCTCAGATTTTTTATCAATACAAGAGACTGTATATACGAACAAAGATGCTTGCCACAACCACTTGAGCAATGTACGGCGCAAGGCATTTTAATTTCTTTTGTAAATCAGCTCGTAGTAACAGAGATAAGAAAAAGAAAAAGTTGTAATGTAGATATCATATCACATTGTCTGCCACTGGCAAAAGAAGAAAACCCTTGGAATCTGGAGGCTTCCTCAAGTGGAGGAGTGCAAGACGAAGCCCTTGGATAGGCCTTTGGACTTTGTTGATGCTCTTGTCACAAAAGGAACAGAAAATACTGCACCACCATTGTCTTCGCTCTCATTCAGCATTTACACCTATATTACACTGTGCCAAGATGTGAACGAAAGTGAAATACGAAAAATGACGCTCTTTCCTGTCCTTGTCGCATTTCACTTTGGTATGCACTTTAACACATCATAACCAGAAATAACACTTCCTCTCTTCACTGGGCCAGACTGATATACACACAATGTCACTGTACATAATGTCTGATCGTGGACTCCACCAGCTTAAGCTAGTTGGCGATGAGATTTAATGGGCTTCTTACCGTGTCACTCACAATGTCTTTCACGTGATAGGAAAGTTGACCTGACAAAACTGAACCCTGGGCATTCATCCCCGTAGATGTACATTGTTGTTCCGAGCTTACAGCACCTTCCCAACTTTGAGAGCCCTCAAATTGTCCAAGGGGAGACAATACCCAAGCCACTTTGGTTAGCGGCACAGCCAAAGCAGACTGCCACACTCTATGTCCTTTGCTAGAATAAAATTTGCCTCATTAGAAGAGAAGTAATATGAATGAGGAGTTGAAGTGCTGAAGGTAAGGTCCTGTGCGGGTGCAGAACAAGAAGTACTAGTGTTAATGGCTAAGCTATCCACTAGCTAACTACATCGTGAACAGTTACCTCACGAACAGTTACCATCGTGAACAGGTACCTCTCAGATACCTCACGCACATAGCAATAAAAAAAAAAGTTAGAAAGGAATTTCCAACATAACGCCGCTATCTCTCTGGCCAACCACAGGTTACCGACAAAGGTTGATAATACTGCTACACAGGGGCTGCCTTCTCGGTCAGTAACCTGCAGGGAGACTTTCATTCTAGCACAAAGTAATAACACTGAGTTCAAAGCAGTGCTGCAGCATTGAACGTCCCCTTGATAGCTTAGTGGGTGTGTAATGAAACTGAACACTAAGATATGCAGCCCTTGCATGAAAATACATATAATTTATCTTCAACAGAACCAGAAAAAGAAACACAGCCAGTTATGAGCTATCAACACATGGTTAACTATACAGGAGAAGTACACCACATGGCTTGTCAGTTAAAAAAAGTTTCATTGAAATCCAGGTAAAAGAAATTTTGTGAGAAATTGATGTTCTCATTGCAACATTATAAAAACAGCTGGATTTCAGATTTCTTACCCCAATAAAATTGTGGTGAAAAAAAAAATACAGTTGCACAAGAACTATCAACTCTCTGACCACATTAATTATATCACATTATCTACAAAACGAAATCTAGGAATTGGCATATGTATCTCTTATCAGGCCAAAACTCAGATATGCAGAAATAGTCTGGGATCCACACACCAAAAAAGACATCTCAGAAGTGGGAAAAGTGCAGAAACGTGCAGTGCATTTAATTTACAACAGATATCGAAATACTGACTCTCTATCTGCACTAATCGTAGTTAACCAAATTCAGCTCCTCCACATTAGGCGAAAAATTTCTCAATTACACTTTCTTCGCATCACTGCTTCATAGGAAATTTGGAATCTCTCCATACCCATACATCACGCACTCAGTTACATGGAAAACCTACCACAAACATAAATACACCTTAGCCCCTGCCTACTTTTCACAGATAAACCAATATAAATATTCATATTTCCCCTAAACAATCATGGAATAGAATTTCATTACCAGAAGAAGTGTTTGAAAACGAAAATTTTAGAAATGCCATTGCCAACACTGTATATTTGTCTCCTTCTATTCATGTTCTCCATACTCTGCCTGTCTGCTGTTAGTGACCATCACCGTACTTTACCAACTTGCACTACTGTTTCTTGGCGCTCTGAATATTGTGTGTTTTAGTTTTGCCCTTTCTGCTTGGACCACATGTGGTTTGCAGTATCGTGTAAACAAATAAACAAACGTTGAAGCATTTAGACAATCTCCACGCCTGTACAGTCATATTCTGTATAAACTGTCTGTGGTCGAAGGGGCTCCAAGACGGCATAGTGGTGCTGACATATGAAAAGTTGGTTTGATAAATACCAGTAATTAGAAAAATGCTTAGTTCTCCTTTTTTTATTATGTTGGCGTTGCCGTGTGGTCTTAGAGCCCCTTTGACCATGGGCCAGAGTGCTGTAGCTCAAACTACTTTAGGTACAAAGCAGTTACAGACACGATTTAGAGTAGCTAGTTTCATGGTGTGGGCCCACGAATGGACGGACACATCGAGAGCTGAAGAAGAAACTGACAACATCTATCACTGTAAGAAGCATGATCCCAGAAGGCGAATGCAAGTTTATCACCCATGCCCCGTGGAGTCATAACATGAAAAAAGTGTTAAACTACTTTCCACCACTGATTCAGCACTGCAGCAGAAATGAATGTGCCAAGTCGTTCTGTGGATTCCTCTTCATTACACTCAATGGTGTCAGCTCGACAAATGCAAGTGAAATTAATATATTTATTCTAAAGCTCAGCATTGCCAAGCTGTGCAAAAGTGCACAGTTAACCCCCTAACTAAACAGTGCTGAACTAATTAAGTTGCACAATTAGGAATTTGAAGAGGCAACACTAAGTTAGTGTAGTCTGGAGAAGCCCAGTCAAGCCTTGCCTTAGTGAAGTCACATCTGACGAGAAAATACCTTCATGATATATCCGATAAGTCGTCACATTTGTGCGTGTCATATCAAAGTTTGACAACGTTTCCTGAAGGCTTGATCTGCAGTTATTTGACCAAGAAGGGTTCGTTATTAGCAGGGCGAATGAAAAACAATCCTTTTTGAATCACCCGCCTGCACTGCAGCATCGGTAGGGTAGAACAACATCGGAAATTCAAAGTACATTTATGTGTTTTGGCTGTTTGTGCTCGGAAAAAGTTCCCAAAACTCCCTATACGTTGTTCCATATATAGCAGGCATCGCTGGAAAAGCTACGAAAGTACTGCAGTCGTAGCGGTCTCATTCCACACCTTTTGCAGAACAGTTTTGGATCTGCGACATTTTCTACGGGAGATTTACTTCACATACAACAACTACCACTTTTGGATGCAAGTTTAGATCAAATCACTTATTACTTGAGCGCATTTGTGTTTCCATTATAGGTGACACATCATACATTCTGGTCGCGACTGCAGGTGATGCGCTGTGGCCACTTGTCACAGAAACATGTCACTCCACTCGTTTCGTAATACTAAATAGTTTCAGATGTCTGATCCCTTTCAAGTAATAAATATGTCATATTTTGCAACACTGAGACTTATTTTTATAACGTATTAGACTGCACATACCTACATAATCACCTTTCATTTGTGGCACACAATTTCTTGGTTGCACATGCAAGCTGTGAGTGAACTCTCTAAGAGCCTTCGTAGCATTGTCTCCTACGTATTAAAGTATAGATTAGTGTTTTAGTTTCTTTCAAATGCAATACAATCCTAACTCATTGACAAAACTAGTACCAAGTAGACCCTACAAATATCTTGACTTCCTGAGAAGCTGGCTTGGAAACCTTGAAAAACATCTTTGATTTTTGCTTCCTTGCTGGCTTTACAAAACTCAGCTCATGGTGATACTGCTATTTCGGGCATTCCCCGAAAGTGTAATTTAACAACCCAGCTCAACCAAACACTACACTTAAATGCCCCTTCATAAGCACATGCCTCTTGCGACTGCAACAGAAAATGCATTTAAATATGCATTGTGATTACATGTGGCATGCTGGTCATGCCCTCTGTTGTTGGCATGAGTTTTCATAAATGCAATGACTCAACAAGACCAAAAAGAACTGCAAAAATCCAAGGCAAAAACTATGCAGATACTGGTTTCAACAGCAGGGCATTTATATTCAGAGTCCGCGAAGCGAGCCTGTGAAGCAATTACAGTCAAGACTCAACATTAAGGAACTTAGATATAATGAATTACTGGACATAACAAACTTAAGCCAAAATCTTCTTGCTGGTGGTATAAGCATATAGCGAATATATGCATAGAACAAAAGGAAGATATTTTCATGTCAGATATGACTTCATTGTAAGTGAGATCCGACTGACATTGTCTCTAAGTAGCCATGCAATTTCTGAAGGGGCAGCTGCACAATTTACACACCCCTGACTGTGAAAGACTAGGTGGCGAATCCAGAAGTCTGTCTGCATTTTCTTTCCTTTGAATTTTCACTTTGTTATTCAAAGCTTGCCCACAGGCAAAATTTTCGTGAAGTACTCAAGTGTTGGGTCTGGTGACAGTACATCGGATGTACCACGCACCAATTACACACCGTTTGTACTGAGAAGCAGAGCAATGCTCTTCAAGACAGCAATACAATAGCTTGTTGGACAAGCGCAAACCCTTTTTATCAAACAACACAGTGGTGCTGCTGCACACCACAAAAATTTGAAGGCTTCGCAGCATTCACTCATCATTCACAGAAAACTTCCATGAGCGACAAAAAAAAACAATAGTAAACATTTGTGAGCAAATATCACTTGCCGCGTGAACAGTAATAGCACAAAGTCCTATATGTAGGCACCGTCCCACAAATCAGCACTGCTCCTGTTCATCCGGACATGTGCCAAGTAGGTTGCTTCAGTACATAATCTTGCTTGAGGCGACGCAAACTCGCGTGAAGCTGACAAGACAGAAATATCACTTCTGCCCTCCATGGCTTCCACGTGATGCACAAAGTCGTAGCAAAGGCATCAGATGCATACTTTAGTTGCACATGACCTTCGTGATTGGATAAATGGTGTTTGGTCAGTGTGAATTAGACTATCATTAGGTGCTCTTGGACAGAAAATACGTACCGGTTGATCCAAGTAAGCTTCAGTGAATCTCATTTCAAGTATTTCTGTTCTTAAAGTGTTGCCGCTCACAATTATCTTGCACAGCCTCGCTGATCTCACAGAGCCCTAGCAGATGCCGTTCGTCACAATTGTCGCACGAGTCATCACATACCATAGCAGAGCAAAATGGAAAATGAAGAATGCACAAGTGAAATATAAAAGTACGCAATGTGTTTTGCCACAAGCTGTACTCTTAACAGATCACTGAAAGAGACGATTTCACTTTTTCAAGGCACACCTTCCAGAATGACACCTTGCTGTAGCCCACTGGCTCAGCTAACTGGCGCCAGCTGGAAGTGATTTATTCTCAAAACTTGTCAATCCAGAATAGAGCCTCAGTGCAGACCTATCGATATGAAAAATAAATACTATGTAACGAGTGGTGGAATGGGAAATGGTAGCTAACATTAGGAGACTGTTAGGTGGCATTACTGATAAGATTAGAAGTGAACAGCCAACAAGGGCTATCATAATCTGCTTGTGATTAGGGGAGCGAAACGGAGTTATACAGGTCTTACAATGCATAAAACAAAACTGGTGGTCTATTAGAGTTGCTGTACGGGTGCCGAAGGGAAGCAAACACAGTTTATAGAGGCAGAAGATAAGATGGAATGTTGAGATTAGAAAAACATGCAGAGCGGAGAGTGGCACTGCCTGAGCAAACCCAGATAGATGATAGGAACACATGGCTGAAGGTACAACAGCTGGCAATCTGAGAGGCAAACACGAGAGCTGCCTCCAACTGATTTTTACATGAAGAAAGCACTCGCATACATACAATAAATGGGAAGAGAGATCAATAGTATAACACGACATTCACAACCGTGGATGCAGCTACCGCAATTTTTATAACAATTAACATACACATGGATACTGCTGAACCTCGATAAAATAAACGCATATGTATATAGACAAACATCGAAAATATGGTCGGCCACGGTTTGTTTTGGAGAGTATTCTACTGCTACAAGGAAACCAAATTGCAAGTCTCAAGACAATGTTGGTTGAAGAGAAACAAACGTTTCCTCACCAAGCATCTCAAGATAGGTATCGTGCTATTAAAAATTCAAGGCAAAAGCAATTCGAAGCAGCACATTCTAGACACACCTGCACATTATGGCCAGTGTCGTCGATTGGCTTACTCACAGATAGTAAGCCAATATGACAATTTGATGTTGTCAAACTATATTTCACCCTCATCATCATCATCATCATCAGCCTGGTTACGCCCACTGCAGGGCAAAGGCCTCTCCCATACTTCTCCAACAACCCCGGTCATGTACTAATTGCGGCCATGTCGTCCCTGCAAACTTCTTAATCTCATCCGCCCACCTAACTTTCTGCCGCCCCCTGCTACGCTTCCCTTCCCTTGGGATCCAGTCCGTAACCCTTAAAGACCATCGGTTATCTTCCCTCCTCATTACATGTCCTGCCCATGCCCATTTCTTTTTCTTGATTTCAACTAAGATGTCATTAACTCGCGTTTGTTCCCTCACCCAATCTGCTCTTTTCTTATCCCTTAACGTTACACCTATCATTCTTCTTTCCATAGCTCGTTGCGTCGTCCTCAATTTGAGTAGAACCCTTTTCGTAAGCCTCCAGGTTTCTGCCCCGTAGGTGAGTACTGGTAAGACACAGCTATTATACACTTTTCTCTTGAGGGATAATGGCAACCTGCTGTTCATGATCTGAGAATGCCTGCCAAACGCACCCCAGCCCATTCTTATTCTTCTGATTATTTCCGTCTCATGATCCGGATCCGCCGTCACTACCTGCCCTAAGTAGATGTATTCCCTTACCACTTCCAGTGCCTCGCTACCTATCATAAATTGCTGTTCTCTTCCGAGACTGTTAAACATTACTTTAGTTTTCTGCAGATTAATTTTTAGACCCACTCTTCTGCTTTGCCTCTCCAGGTCAGTGAGCATGCATTGCAATTGGTCCCCTGAGTTACTAAGCAAGGCAATATCATCAGCGAATCGCAAGTTACTAAGGTATTCTCCATTAATTTTTATCCCCAATTCTTCCCAATCCAGGTCTCTGAATACCTCCTGTAAACACGCTGTGAATAGCATTGGAGAGATCGTATCTCCCTGCCTGACGCCTTTCTTTATTGGGATTTTGTTGCTTTCTTTATGGAGGACTACGGTGGCTGTGGAGCCGCTACAGATATTTTTCAGTATTTTTACATACGGCTCGTCTACACCCTGATTCCTTAATGCCTCCATGACTGCTGAGGTTTCGACAGAATCAAACGCTTTCTCATAATCAATGAAAGCTATATATAAGGGTTGGTTATATTCCGCACATTTCTCTATCACCTGATTGATAGTGTGAATATGATCTATTGTTGAGTAGCCTTTACGGAATCCTGCCTGGTCCTTTGCTTGACAGAAATCTAAGGTGTTCCTGATTCTATTTGCGATTACCTTAGTAAATATTTTGTAGGCAACGGACAGTAAGCTGATCGGTCTATAATTTTTCAAGTCTTTGGCGTCCCCTTTCTTATGGATTAGGATTATGTTAGCGTTCTTCCAAGATTCCGGTACGCTCGACGTCATGAGGCATTGCGTATACAGGGTGGCCAGTTTCTCTAGAACAATCTGACCACCATCCTTCAACAAATCTGCTGTTACCTGATCCTCCCCAGCTGCCTTCCCCCTTTGCATTTCTCCCAAGGCTTTCTTTACTTCTTCCGGCGTTACCTTTGGGACTTCGAATTCCTCTAGACTATTTTCTCTTCCATTATCGTCGTGGGTGCCACTGGTACTGTATAAATCTCTATAGAACTCCTCAGCCACTTGAACTATCTCATCCATATTAGTAATGATATTGCCGGCTTTGTCTCTTAACGCATACATCTGATTCTTGCCAATTCCTAGTTTCTTCTTCACTGTTTTTAGGCTTCCGCCGTTCCTGAGAGCATGTTCAATTCTATCCATATTATACTTCCTTATGTCAGCTGTCTTACGCTTGTTGACACATTTCACCCTCAATAATGACGAAAAGTATGTGTTTAATTTAGCATTGTGCACATGCCATGTATCAGCACAGCAAGCCACCGGTGGGCTATAAAAATCAATAAGAGCCCTTTGCCGGCCCACGGGAAACACGATGCTTACATTGCTTTTGCATATATATGCAATCACTAACTTTTTTTTGCCAGCACCAACATGTACACTTTTGATAATAACAGGATAAAATTGAAACATTTCGTGTTTGATGTAACTTTGTCACAACGAGGTTCAACAGTTGTGGCCAGCACAAAGTCATGAACAGGCATTCCCTTAGACATTTCGATGCAAACTGTCCATTATGATTTCACCTTACCATAAAAGCACAGTCGTCAACACAGTTCAAGCACCGCTCACAAGCTCAGCACCGGCCATTGCGGTGCTTTCGGATGTGCGCCAACAAGTTGTCCTTGCGGGTGAACGTCCTCGGGCAGAGGTGGCAAGGGAAGTTCTCCGAGGCACCGTGCACGGTCCGGACGTGGCGCAAGAGGTTCTGCTCGCTCGCAAACTTTCTGACGCAGAGGAAGCAGTCAAAGAAGCCGGTGCCGGTGTGCTTTTGTAGATGCACCATCAAGCGGTCACGATGCGGAAATGAGACTCGGCAATAGTGGCACTTGAACCAGTTTCGGTTAGCAGGGTCAGCGTGTAATGCTCTCTTGTGCTCCGCAAGCTCAGAACCACAGGGGCATGTGAAGAGGCAGATGTCGCACCTGAAGGCCTCAGCGCCGTTCTCCACGCCGACTTCGTCCGCAACCCCGTCGATGGCCTGGCTTGTGGTGGGAGCAGTGGCTTGTGGCTGTATATCGAAAGTGTTGCCGTGTCTGGTGGCTTTTTTTTTTTTTTTTTTCCAGGCACAGGAAGACAAAGAGAAATAAAGAAGGGTATCATTATAAATGAGTAGCACCAAAAAAGCACCAGCATATATGTGAAACCGTCAGGTGCATTTCTGCACACACCTAGTCTGGCCTAGCCAAGGAGGTGAACCTTGGGCTAAAGTTGTAATTAAGGTGCCAACATGCGGATTCGCGACATCATTCCTGCCCAGTCCCCGCACAGTCCAAGCTTTCAAAAACAACGTATAAGCTTTAACAGTGCCTCTAGTGGGAATGCAGACATCTCAAGGCAAGATAGATACATTGGAAAGCCTGCCTACGAAGTTTCACATATCGTCCATTACAAATTGCAACAAATTTTACACTCAGTGGAAAACGCAGATCAGTGTTGGTTCCTCAACAGCTATCAGATATCAGAATATACCAGCACCGACTTTCAACCAATAATTTACGCGTGCACTGCAACCGCATGAAGCCTGCGGTTCCTTTTGGCAAGCCCCACAATTTTTATTTTGCGAGAATATAACTAGCAACTGTAGTTGCCATCCTATTCAGCATGCTTTCTCACGCTAAAGGAGCCTTAACAGGCTGGGACCATGTGAAGTCAACAGACAGGCGGCCATAGGTGTGACCAGCTTATGACGCAAAGAAATCGTTCTGCACACATGTGCAAACACCATTCGCTTCATGTTTTTCATTACAGCAGTTCTCAGCAGTTGTCCTCCCCTTCTTGGATGAACCCATACACTGTAACCCTAAGTTATCGAAGATTTACTGCGAGAGCAATAGAGATATTGCCTCAACCAACATTGAAAAAGTGTCCCAGCCTGGCAGCTTAGTACTTGTCCTTCTCAATCTCCAGCACCCTCCTTCTGCTTGTCTCCAGCAAGTGCACAAATAGAACAGGGAAGAACTTCCACTCTACTCATTTATTGCGTGCACCACACGCGGTAACATCAATGAATTTGCAACTAGTCTGTACATGGTGGGATGACGTGCTAGGCATGGCTTTAAGGAACATTTGGCTATGTTCAAGACCTCGTGAGCTTGCAACAAAAATAATCTGGCAAAATTAATGATTGCTTTCGAAGTCCAATGTGCTTGCAAAAATTGTGCCACAACATACTCAGCAGCTGCACTTATTGCAAAGCAGACGAAGACTGCTCTAGATGGTACAGCTCATTGCAAATATTATAGGATCACAGACAAAAAAGTTGTGCGTATGATGTAGCATTCCTCTGCACCTTTCAAACCCAGGGTGGATGTACTAGATGCAACAATTGAACTTCTTTTTAATGCAATAGTGTTAACACATCTCGCGTCTGACGTCCGACGTCACCTCAGCAAAAAGTATTTCGAACTGAATTTCTAACCATGCGTACCCAACCCTTCTCTACCACCAAAGTTGTTAATGCCTTGTCTTTCATTCTTTATGAAGTTATTCCTCTGAATTTCGAGAATGGCAGCCCACAAACAATTGTAATGGAAAAAAACACCGACAGTGCATGTCCTTTGTGTTAGCTCTTCTCAGACTGAAATATTAAAAGTGCGAAACAATAACAGGAGATTGACCCATGCAAGAGGCCGCGTTTCTACCACAAAGCTTGCCTTTGTGTGCTACGTTTGCAGCCAGCATTTCTTAGTAAACGTTACAGTTACATAAGCTGCAGTTGCCGGAAAGCATGAAAAGCAGTAAGCGTCTTTGAACGCTATCGCATTCCACTTTTGAAGGCAAAGCTTAAGCGTCCTCCATATATTTTGTTGCTCTACACTAAAATGTTCTCCCCTTGTAATTTTGGGTACACACTGAAAGGTTTAAGCCCGGAAAGGTGCGAGTCCTTTTTCTTCCCTTGCATGCTGTACTTAATGTACTGGTCCAAGCCACTGAATGTGCTTGCTATGTATTATTATGTAGCCAATGAGATCATCGCTCTCTCAGTACTCATCATAATGAAAAACTACACTGGTTCATGTCAAGCGTGGATACAATTACACACTTGTTTTCTGCTGGAAAAAACAAAAGAGAAGCTACGTTCAGCAATATTTGATGATAAAGGAAATGAGGTCCTATACCACAATCACTAGATCAATAGCAGCAGAACAGAAGTAAAAAGAAAAAGGTATAAAATTTCATGTCTCTGGTCCTGTTAAACATCACAGTTCAAAACAAGCAAATTCATTTGTCCCAATTCATACTAAGCTATTGGCCATTTTATTCATGCATAAATGTGAGCAGAAAAAATTTTCACACTTAACCATCAGCTGCTGCTTCAACGACAAGAAAGCAACAGCAACAAAATTGATTTCATACAGGCAATACTCACACACAACAAAGCAGCTCAAGTAAGACCATAAAAGCACATCTTGTTGGGCTAGTTGGTAGCTGTTCATTATAAAATATGAAGACGCCAAATAAACAGACACACACAAGAGAAGAGAATGGGACAGGGCGCCACTCGCAACTGTTTTATTTAGAGAACACAGGCACATATATACTGTCAGTGAACACATGCGCACAGAGCAAACATTCATTCACGCATCTAATCAAGCATTCATGACACACCACGCTCAAGAAAACTCGTCTCGGCCTTATATAATGTTATGGAAGTATCGCTAACGCACAAGCTGCCTTTCTTGCCTATGTGATAGGCTTCAACCAGTTCCCTTGCTCTAGTATCTTTACTTCGGGCAAGAATCCGCAAGTCTGAAAAACGTGGTTCACAAGAGCCTGAGGGACAGGTCCCAATGTGCTTAGGCAAATTTGGGCCCTCTTTCATTTGCTCAACATTTCTTTCATGCTCCCTGACACGCTAATTAACACAGCGCCTGGTCTGACCTATATAGGAACGACCGCACGAAAGGGGGATCTCGTAGATAACCCCTTCGGCACGCTTCATGAAAGGTCGCCCATGTTTGGTTCCACAGCCTTTTTCACTTCTTTTTTCTTTTCTTTTGGCGATTTGGGAGCAAAGGCTTCCGAGCTTCCTTGGGGCTGAAAACGCTAGCGGGACGCCAGTTGCGAGTGCCGCCCTGTCCCGTTTTCTTATCTTGTGTGTGTGTTTATTTGGCGTCTTCATATTTTATATCAAGTAAGACCATTTTGTTTCTAAAGTAAACTACACTAACACATGGTAGACTAAGAAGATGTCACACACGCAGGGAATAACTTCTTTTTTTAATGTATTCTAGTAGAGTGTAAAGTGCTAAGTGTAAAGTAAACTGTGCTATTTGAACATGCTCAATGATAACGCTAGCAATATGAGAGTTTTAAGTTAGGCCAGTGCTTTATTGTTTGATGCAGGTAACAGTGCAGACAGCAGGACAGGAGATAAGAGTGTTTGTGTCCCAGTCTTTACTTCACTTTTCTTGTCATTTGTGCTGCTCACATAATCAACATAAGCACTTCTGGGAAACATGGGAACGATCAGCCATGTCAATGCTTGGCAATGTCAGCCTGGTGCTTCCGAATGTGTGCAACAAGGTTGTCCTTGCGCGAAAACTTGCTAGGGCACAGGTGGCAGGGGAAGGTCCCTACTCTGCTGTGTAAAGTCATGACGTGACGCACAAGGACCTGCTCTCTCGAGAATTTCTTTTCACACAGGAAGCAGTCAAAGGATCCCGTGTTCGTGTGCCTCTGAAGGTGGCACAGCAGGCGGTCATGGTGCGAAAATTTGGACGGGCAGAACTGACACTGGTATTCTGGCCACGGATCACTGGTACCAAACTGATGGACCACTCGCCGGTGCTCTGCAAGCACCGCTTTATCATGGCCTGTGAAGCCACAATCGCTGCACATCAAAGCATTGGAGCCGCCACCTTCCCAGGATACAACACTGGCTTGGCTTTCAGCAGCATTTGTGGCAGCCCATGATTCGTAGCTGTTGCTGTGGGACTCTGCGTTGCGGAGGCATGCGGGTAGAAAGGAAAGAAACACTGTAAATGTGTTGTGCTAAAAAAGAGTGACAAGACATGAAGAAAGACATATATAGAGCTTGATTAAAAAGCAAAGTATCCAACGACAACAGAGTTCTCTTCACAGTGAGTGGCGGGGAAATGTAGCCCACTGCTCCGGTTCGCCAGCAACCACTTTGAGGGGGGAAACTAAGCAATTATAATGGTCAATTTGGTCAAAAGTACTCAATTTCTTTTCTTTTTTCTTGGCATTTCCCAGGTGTTCTTTATCACGTAGGGAATGATTACAGAGAAATCTGAAATGTAATCTGAGAAAAGCACCCTTTTCTAATGTGCTATTGATGAAAATCGCATACAATATACGGCTTCAGAAAGTGCCATCTTATCACTGATTGCATGGCGTTCGCTTCAGACAATGCCGCCATTTTAGCACTGTAGTAAGAAGGAGAAATTGCAACTTCAGATAGCCCCAGCATTGAAGTTTGCCGTGCAACACTAAAAGAAAACGAAGCAAGGAAAAAGAGGAAAAGCTGGCATTGTGATTAGATAATGATGCCGCATTTGCATGGAAAGCACTCCTATTTGTTGACTTGGATTTCAATCACCAGTGTTTCATGCACAATTTGACAATGGCAAGCTTTATATTTCTTTATCCTGAAGTTTCGGGATTGCGGTAGGCTAAGTTGCTGGCTCGTGTGTTTTTCGTTATGCGTCCAAAATGCAAAATTATTAATTATTCAGAAACGTGTTTAAAACACCGAAAGAAGAAAAGCTTATGGGCTTGGTTACCTCATTTAACCTCATTAAAACAATAGCAACCTATCGTATTGGATAATTTCACTGTTTTGCACAATAACTTTCAAATGGAATAAAGAACCCACCAGAGTACAAACTAAGAACAGCATAAGCAGTTTTTGTTTCCTGCTCCATTTTGTTGAAGATACAATAACTTATTGGACATAATGAAGTACACATAATTTTCATGCAGGCAATGCTCTCAAACAACAAACACAATCTAGCAAATACAGCTGGTACACAAGCTACAAGAGTACGTCAAAAATCAATCTGGTAGCTCTTCAGAGGCAAAGCTTCGTATTACACCAAAGTGTAGCAACCGGCTCTGTAAAGAAAAGTAGGAGAACTAATATCACACACAAACATAAAACCAATGGAATCTATGTCTATGCTCTGCAAACAATACGTACAGGTTAGTCTCCACAAACGCAAGCAATAGCAACTGTTTGAGAGCAATCAGCGATTCATTTGCACTAATTTACTGCTTGCCGTGGCAGCATTACACCAGGGACAATCATATATAGTGTGCACAATTCCATGGCAGCACTACAACCATAGAATGTAATTTCCATGGCTGTGCCACACCGATGACTATCGCATTCCATGGAAAAAGATGCAAAGGACAATCGTGCAATGTGTTAGTTTCCTTGGCAGGCACTACACCATGCATATATCCACGCAGTGTATTAGTTGCCATAGCAGCACTACACCAAGAACAACCAAATTACTTTAAATTGCAGCGTTTTACGTGCCAAAACCACTTTCTGATTATCAGGCATGGCATATTGGGAGACTCCTGAAATTTGGATGACTTAGGGTTCTTTAAAGTTCACCTCAATCCAAGTACACAGGTGTTTTCGCATTTCGCCCCCATCGAAATGCGGCCGCCGTGGCTGGGATTTGATCCCGCGAGCTCGTGCTTAGCAGCCCAACACCATAGCCACTCAGAGACCATGGCGGGTTCAAAAAGAACCATGTAGTGTTTCAGATGCTTGAAAACTACACCATGACTGGTAACTGAACATGTTAGTTCCCATGGCAGCACTAAAGCAAGAATGATCATGCAGTGTGAGTCGCCATGGCAGCAACTATGCCCAATGTGTAAGCACTTGGGTTTATCGTCTCCATCACAGCACTACATCAAGGACTATCATGCAACCCACTTGTTTCCACTACACCAAGGATGCTCACACAATGTTAGCTGCCATGGCAGCATTACCCCAAAGAAGACCACACTGTGTCAGTTGCCATGGCAACAACTATGTCTTATGCATAAGCACGTGGATGTATTAAACTCCATCACAGCAGTAAACCAAGGACTATCATGCGGCCAACTTGTTGCCACTACACCAAGCATACTCGCACCATGCTTGCCATAGAAGCAATACACCGACAACCGTATAATGTGTTAGTTGCCATGGCAGTAATAAACCATGAATAATTGCTTTGAGGCAGACAGTGTGGCAGAGATTGTCATGTGTCAAAAAGAAACAGCTATTGAAGCTAGCACAGCATAACCAACAAGAAAGAGGATGCAGGCCCTGTTGTGTTGCATCTCGTCGCACCTTTTATCTGGCTAGTGCAAACCAACGTGTGCATCAACTTGCCATTTTAGGGGAAACCAGTGTCAGAGGAACATGCATTCAGCTTATTTGATGGTAAACACAAACATAATGGCATTGTTGAAACAAGGGCGATGCCATATTAGGTTATCTTTAATGAATTGGATAGTCAGGCAAAAAAGATGTGTTGGCACCATATACTTAGACACAACTTGACGTTTGTTTCATTGCTTCACCTGTGAAAGCGGGAAAGAAGTTGGCTGAGGCATGCGAACATATAACAACGAATGAAAGGTTTCAATCATCCTAAGGCTTATAACTGAGATCAGGAAGACAGCCTAGTGTCTCTTAGTAAACTTTAATTACTCACGGTCACTTAATTTGTATGGTCACAACTATTCTTAATGCAAGCACACCTTAATTAAGCACATTTTGTGCTTCTCATGTAAAGGGTGCTGAAGAGTTCTGGCTGGGGTGCTCTGAATGTGCTAGCTTAATGTGTGTTCCTTCCAACGTGTTCAATGGTTACTTCTTATAGAATATTTTAACATACTTAAACACATAATGACTGCACTAGCGTAATGGTCTCACCCACCCATGTCTTCTGTCATCAAATAATTTTTTTTTTTTTTTTGCCATCTCTCGCAATGTTGGCACCCTGAACTACAGTGCTTTGTTGCCATAGAGAAAAAAAGATACAGGAGGAAGCATGGCCTCGGGCAATCAGCCTCTGCAAGGCAACCTTCTCTGATGTCATTCTCTCCCTGCTTTCACTTGAAAATCAAGAAAGGAATGATGGAAGGATGGCTGTTAACAAGAAAATTAGACAATTTTCGCTGATGCAGCTTTGCCGAAACTGCTTTATTAAGTATACTATTCATAAACAGTTTAGCCAAAGTGAAAGTTCATTGCAGCTGTCCTTGAAGCATAGGAAACCAAGACTTAGGAATCTTTCTCCCAACACCTCTCTCAATGCACATGGGACTGCTTTCTATGAGAGTTTAGCCTGAGGTCATGTTACACCGTAGTCCGAGCACTTCAGCGAGACCTGTAAATCAACCCTGCATAATGCCTAAGTGGACTGCTTTACTGGCACGTTAAAGTCAAACATTTGATATAACAAACATTATTGTTTTCCGTTTCATATACACCGGGCTCAAGGTACCCTTGGAGATATAAGGGCTAAATGCAAACTCCTTTAACACATAGCTTCTTTCCACTAAACTTTTGTTCATGCACTCATGTTAATGGGAACATCCTACTTTAGGGCAAGGAATCTTTTGGCTACAATGACTGGACTTTTCAGATTACTTTCGATGAGCTACAAGAGTTGTTTAACACAGCAACTAAGCCTTGCATAACAAAACTAAGAAGACTGATATGTGTGCAATTGGGATTGATTATCACTGCTAAAGCATGCTTATCCTTTAAAAAAGAGTTACAGTGCAGTCTGACATGAATTTGTACCACCTCCTCAGCAATCTGAAAGAAGGGAAGGTAGCCATTAATGTCCACATGGAATTGATAACAGACATTTTTTTTTCTTAGACAACATGCAGAATTATCTCAAGTCACAAGAACTGTTGTTTCTCTGGTGGACATTACCATGCTTGCTGCTGTAAAATTACTTGTTCCTTTCTTATAAGCAAATATTCCATGTTCAATTTTAGATTAAAAGATCACTTGTTTTGTCGCATTTATTTTTGATTAGATTAAGAAACCGTGCTTTTCGAGCACCCTCAATGATAATGCTCCTGATATGAGAGTTCCAAGTTGGGCCGGAGCTTTATTGTTTGACACAGGTAACAGTGCAGACAGCAGGACAGGAGATAAGAGTGTTTGTGTCCCAGTCCTTACTTCACTTTTCCTGTCATTTGTGCTGCTCACATAATCAACATAAGCACTTCTGGTCAACATGGGAACGATCAGCCATGTCAATGCTTGGCAATGTCAGCCTGATGCTTCCGAATGTGTGCAACAAGGTTGTCCTTGCGCGAAAACTTGCTCGGGCACAGGTGGCAGGGGAAGGTCTCTACTCTGCTGTGCAAAGTCATGACGTGACGCACAAGGACCTTCTCACTCGAGAATTTCTTTTCACACAGGAAGCAGTCAAAGGATCCCGTGCTCGTGTGCCTCTGAAGGTGGCACAGCAGGCGGTCATGGTGCAAAAACTTGGCCGGGCAGAACTTGCACTGGTATTCCGACCCCGGATCACTGGTACCAAACTGATGGTCCACTTGCTGGTGCTCCGCAAGCACAGCTTCATCATGGCTTGTGAAGCCACCATCGCTGCACATCGAGGCATTCGGGCCGCCACCTTCCCAGGATACGACAGTGCCTACGCCTTGGCTTTCAGCAGCACTTGTTGTAGCCCATGATTCGTAGCTGTTGCTGTGAGACTCTGCTTTGCGGAGGCATGCGGGGAGAGAGGAAAGGAACACTGTAAATGTGTTGCGCCAAGAAAGAGTGACAAGACATAAAGAAAGACCTGTACAAAACTTGATCGAAAAGCAAACAACAGAATTCTCTTCACAGTGAGTGGCGGGGAAATGTGGCCCACTGCTCCGGTTCACCAGCAACCACATTGAGGGGGAAACTAAGCAATTACAATGGTCAGTTTGGTCAAATGTAGTGAATTCCTTTTTTTTTTTTCTTGGAATTTCCCAGGTGTTCTTTATCATGTAGGGAATGATTAGAAAGAAATCTGAAATATAATCTGAGACAAGCGCCCTTTTCTAGTGTGCTATTGATAAAAATCACATACAATATACAGCTTCAAAAAGTGCCATCTTATCACTGATTGCATGGCGTTTGCTTCACACAATGCCGCCATTTTAGCACTGTAGTAAACAGGAGAAATCGGAACTTCAGATAGCCCCAGCATTAAAGTTTGCTGTGCAACACTAAAAGAAAACGAAGCAAGGGAAAAGAGGAAAAGCTAGCATCGTGATTAGTTAATGATGCCGCATTTGCATGAAAAGCACTCCTATTTGTTGACTTGGATTTCAATCACCAGTGTTTCATGCACATTTTCACAATGGCGAGCTGTATATTTCTTTATCCTGAAGTTTTGGGATTGTAGTAGGCTAACCTACTGGCTGGTGTTTCTTTCGTTATGCGTCCAAAATGCAATATTCTTTATTATTCAGAAACATGTTGAAAACACAGAAAGAAAAAAAGCTTATGGGCTTGGTTACCCCAACCACTTTATTCCGGTCAGATAGGCACTTCTCAACAATTTCTGGGTAGAACCCTGATTTACCCTCATTAAAACAATAGCAACATATTGTACTGGATAATTTCACTGTTTTGCACAAGAATAACTTTCACATGGGATAAACAGCACACCAGAGTACAAACTAAGAACTGCATAACTAGTTTTTGTTTCCTGCTCTGTTTTGTTGAAGATACAATAACTTATGGGACATAATGAAGTACATATAATTTTCATGCACGCAATGCTCTCAAACAACAAACACAATTTAGTAAATACACCTGGCACAAAAGCTACAAGAGTACGTCAAAAATCAATCTGGCAGCTCTTCAGAGGCAAAGCTTCGTATTACACCACAGTGTAGCAGCCGGCTCTGTAAAGAAAAGTAGGAGAATCAATATCACACACAAACATAAAACCAATGAAATCCATGTCTATGCTCTGCAAACAATACGTACAGGTTAGTCGCCACAAACGCAAGCAATAGCAACTGTTTGAGAGCAATCAGTCATTCATTTGCAGTAATTTACTACTTGCCATAGAAGCATTACACCATGGACAATCATATAGTGCTCGAAATTTCTTGGCAGCTCTACAACCATAGAATGTAATTTCCATGGTTGTGCCACACGGATTACTATCACATTCCATGGAAAAAAATGCAAAGCACAATTGTGCAATGTGTTAGTTTCCTTGGCAGGCACTACACCATGCATATCCATGCAGTGTATTAGTTGCCATAGGAGCACTACACTATAAACAACCAAATTAAACTAAATTATGGGATTTTATGTGCCAAAACCACTTTCTGATTATAAGGCACGCCATAGTGGGAGACTCCTGAAATTTGGATGACCTGGGGTTCTTTAAAGTGCCCCTAAATCTAAGTACACAGGTGTTCTCGCATTTCGCCCCCATCAAAATGCGGCCGCCGAGGCCTGCATTTGATCCCGCGACCTCGTGCTTAGCAGCCCAACACCATCGCAAATAAGCAACCATGGCGGGTCCAAAAAGAATCATGCAGTGTTTCAGGTGCCATGAAAACTACACCATGACTGATAACTGAACATGTTAGTTCCCATGGCAGCACTAAAGCAAAAATGATCATGCAGTGCGAGTCGCCATGGCAGCAACTATGCCCTATGCATAAGCACTTGGATTTATTGTCTCCATCACAGCACTACACCAAGGACTATCATGCAGCCCACTTGTTTCCACTACACCAAGGGTGCCCAAACAATGGTACCTGCCATGACAGCTACTCCAAGAAGAACCATGCAGCGTTTCAGATGCCATGAAAGCGGCAGCATGACTGGTAACTTAACATGTTAGTTCCCATGGCAGCACTAAAGCAACAATGATCATGCAGTGCGAGTCGCCATGGCAGCAATTATGCCCTATGGGTAAGCACTTGGATTTATCGTCTCCATCACAGCACTACACCAAGGACTATCATGCAGCCCACTTGTTTCCACTACACCAAGGGTGCCCAAACAATGGTACCTGCCATGACAGCTACTCCAAGAAGAACCATGCAGTGTTTCAGATGCCATGAAAGCGGCACCATGACTGGTAACTTAACATGTTAGTTCCCATGGCAGAACTAAAGCAACAATGAACATGCAGTGCGAGTCGCCATGGCAGCAACTATGCCCTATGGGTAAGCACTTGGATTTATCGTCTCCATCACAGCACTACAACAAGGACTATCATGCAGCCCACTTGTTTTCACTACACCAAGGATGCTCACACAATGTTAGCTGCCATGACAGCTACTCCAAGAAGAACCATGCAGTGTTTCAGATGCCATGAAAGCGGCACCATGACTGGTAACTTAACATGTTAGTTCCCATGGCAGCACTAAAGCAACAATGATCATGCAGTGCGAGTCGCCATGGCAGCAACTATGCCCTATGGGTAAGCACTTGGATTTATCGTCTTCATCACAGCACTACACCAAGGACTATCATGCAGCCCACTTGTTTCCACTACACCAAGGGTGCCCAAACAATGGTACCTGCCATGACAGCTACTCCAAGAAGAACCATGCAGCGTTTCAGATGCCATGAAAGCGGCACCATGACTGGTAACTTAACATGTTAGTTCCCATGGCAGCACTAAAGCAACAATGATCATGCAGTGCGAGTCGCCATGGCAGCAACTATGCCCTATGGGTAAGCACTTGGATTTATCGTCTCCATCACAGCACTACACCAAGGACTATCATGCAGCCCACTTGTTTCCACTACACCAAGGGTGCCCAAACAATGGTACCTGCCATGACAGCTACTCCAAGAAGAACCATGCAGTGTTTCAGATGCCATGAAAGCGGCACCATGACTGGTAACTTAACATGTTAGTTCCCATGGCAGAACTAAAGCAACAATGATCATGCAGTGCGAGTCGCCATGGCAGCAACTATGCCCTATGGGTAAGCACTTGGATTTATCGTCTCCATCACAGCACTACAACAAGGACTATCATGCAGCCCACTTGTTTTCACTACACCAAGGATGCTCACACAATGTTAGCTGCCATGGCAGCATTACCCGAAAGAAAACCACACCATGTCAGTTGCCATGGCAACAACTATGTCTTATGCATAAGCGCATGGATGTATTAAACTCCATCACAGCAGTAAACCAAGGACTATCATGCAGCCCACTTGTTGCCACTACACCAAGCATACTGAGTTGAGTTGAGTTGAGTGGTTGTAGGCTACTGGTGGGATTAGCCTTGCAGTAGCTGCCGGCAATTGCTCCACCGTAGCGACACTTAAAATACATAAATCATATAAATCAGACACAGACCTCACAACTACACTACACATAGTCACACCTAAGGTCACCATGTGGAGGCCAAATCCGTGTCCTGCAGGTAATTTAAAAGAAGGCGAGAAACCTCCTTCCTATCTAACCGGTTCCCGCGCGGGAAAACAATGTCCTGTATAGAACTGTGGGGAATTCCTGTCCTCTTGAGGGACCCGAATAACACGCTCCTTTCCGAGTATGCTTGGTAGGTAGTGGTAAGCTCCCTACCAAGCATACTCGCACCATGCTTGCATTAGAAGCAATACACCGACAACCGCACAATGCGTTAGTTGCCATGGCAGTAATAAACCATAAATAATTGCTTTGAGGGAAACAGTGTGGCAGAGATTGTCATTTGTCAAAAAGAAACAGCTATTGAAGCTAGCATAGCATAACCAACAAGAAAGAGGATGCAGACCCTGTTGTGTTGCATCTCGTCACACCTTTTGTTTGGTTAGTGCAAACCAACATTTGCATCAGCTTGCCATTTTAGAGCAAACCAGTATGAGAGGAACATGCATTCAGCTTATTTAATGGTAAACACAAACATAGTGGCATTGTTGAAACAAGGGCAATGCCATATTAAGTTATCTTTAATGAATCGGATAGTCAGGCAAAAAAGAAAATGTGTTGGCAGCATATACTTAGACACAACTTGACGTTTGTTTCATTGCTTCCCCTGTGAAAGTGGGAAAGAAGTTGGCTGAGGCATGCGAACATATAACAACGAATGAAAGGTTTGAATCATCCTAAGGCTTATAACTGAGATCAGGAAGACAGCCTAGTGTCTCTGGGTAAACTTGAATTACTATCGGTCACTTAAATTGTATGGTCACAACTATTCTTAATGCAAACACGCCTTAAGCAGATTTTCTGCTTCACATGTAAAGTGTGCTGAAGAGTTCTGGCTGGGATGCTCTGAATGTGCTAGCTGAGTGTGTATTCCTTCCAAAGTGTTCAATGGGTACTTCTTACAGAATATGTTTATCATATCTAAACATGTAATGACTGCACTAGCATAATGGTCTCACCCACCCACATCTTCTGTCATCAAACACTATTTTTTTGTTTGCCTTCTCTCACAATGTTGGCACCCTGAACTACAGTGCTTTGTTGGCATAGAGGGGAAAAAAAATACAGGAGGCAGGATGACATCGGGCAGTCAGCCTCTGCAAGGCATCCTTCTCTGATGTCATTCTTTCCCTGCTTTAACTTGAAGAATGTGACCGAACCCAGTTTCTTACTATAATTACTATAATTATTCATTTTTTTATACCCTGAATTTCTTCTTTAAAAATTTTACCCTGCAATATGATTGCACCTGAAAGTGCAATAACCAGCAACTGTAGTCGCCGTCCTTTTCAGCATGCTTTCCCATGCTAAAGAAGCCTGAACAGGCAAGGACCATGTGAAGCCAACAGACAAGCATTCATATGTGTGACCAGCTTTTGATGAAGAAATCATTTTGTACACCTTCACAAACACCATTCGCTTCAATTTTTCATTACACCAGTTCTCAGCAGTTGTCCTCCCCTTCTTAGACGGACCCATACACTGCAGCCCTATGTCGTCAAAGATTTACTGCAACAGTATTAAAGATATGGGCTGAATCAACATTGAAAACATGTCCCAGCCTGCCAGCTAATACTTCTCCTTCTCGATCTCCAGCATGCAATTCCCTCCTCCTGCTTTTCTCCAGCATGTGCGCAAATAGAACAGGGAGGCAATTCCACTCTACTCATTTACTGCATGCAATGCAAATGATAACGCCCATGCATTTGCAATCTCTACATGGCAGCATATCGTGTTAGGCATGGCTTTAAGGAACATTTGGCTATATTCTAGACCTCATGACCTTACAACATAAGTCATCTGGCAAAATGAATGACGACTTTTCGATGTCCAGTGTGCTTGCAAAAATAGTGTACAACAAAATCAGCAGCTGCCCTTACTGAATAGCAGTCGAAGGCTTGTCTAGATGGTACAGCTGATTGCAAGAATTATCGGATCACGGAATTCACAAAAGATGTTCTGTGTATGGTGTAGCATTCCTCTGCAGTTTTCACACCTAGGGTGGATGAATTCAATGCAACAACTGAACTTTTCTTTTTCTTCTTCCCCTCCCCCTTTACCGTGCACTCAAACATTCTCACTTTATAATTTTGGGTACACACTGAAAGGTTTAAACCCAAAAGGTGCGAGTCCTTTTTCTTTCCTTGTATGTTGTATTTATTGTGCCGGTCCAAGCCATTGACTGTGCTTACTATGTCTTAATATGTAGCCAATGAGATCATCACTCTCTCAGTACTCATCAAAATCAAGAACAACACTGGTTCCTGTGAAGGGGGGGGGGGGGGGGCACCATTAAATATTTTCCGCTGCGGAAAATCAGAGAGAAGCTATGTTCAGAAATAATGAGGAAGGAAATGAGGTCCTATACCAGAATCACTAAATCAATGGAAAACAGAAGAACCCCCATCCCCCCCTAAAATTTCGTGTCTCTGCTCCTTCTAAACATGACAATTCAAAACAAGCAAATTCATTTGTCCCAATTCATACAAAGTTATTGGCCATTCTAGCATCTACAAAATTGAGCAGAAAACATTCTCACACTTAAACATTAGCTGCTACTTCAACAACAAGAAAGAAACAGCAACAATACTAGATTTCATACAGGCAATTATGATACACAACAAAGCAGCTCAAGCATGATGATATTGTTCCTAAAGCAAAGTACACTGACACATGGCAGACTAATTAGATGTCGGACACACAGGGAATAATTTTTTTTTTCATGTATTCTGGTAGATTGTAAAGTCTACCCAGGCAAAGCTTCAGATTTCACAGAATCGTAGCAACCAGTTCTGTAAAAGATAAGCAGAATTAATATCAGAAACAGACACCAGCACTGTGAACTTCATGTATATCCTTTCAAACAAAGTGTAATGCAAGACTTGAGAGCAGCCTAGTTGGTATTTCATGACTAATAAACTTGAAGCACCAGGGACCACTTGTCCATGTCTGTCCTGTCATCTCCCTTGTGCTTCAACTTTATTAGTGGAAGTGCACAGGTCTGCAACTATCAGTGCATAAACATTACACTGTTTTCGTAAACACAAACAATGGTGGCTATCTTGCCAGAAACCAGCCATTCACTTGCATTGTGTTACTTGCCATGGCTGCACTAGAGCATGGACCATCACCTAGTATGCAAAATTCCGTAGCAGCTCGTCACGCATAAAATGGCATATATTAGTTTCCATGGCCGTGCAGCACAAAGGACTATCATGCGGTGCATTAGCTGGCCATAGAAGTCGCACCGAGGATGATGACGTAACTACCTTGGTAGGACTACAGAAAGCATGATCACAGAATGTATTAGTTGCCATGGCAGTACTACCCTACGCAGTAGCACAGAGACATATTAGTTTCCATACCAGCATTACACCACGGACTACAACCCAGTCTCTTAGACGCCACTACACCAAGGATGATCAGGCAACTTTAGTTGCCACGGCAGCACTACAGCAAAAGATGACCATGCAGCATGTTAGTAGCCATGCTAATACTGCACTATGCATGGGCATGCAATGTATCAGTTCCATGGCAGCAGTACACCAAAGATGATCACAGAGTGGGTTGCTTTGAAATAAGTGCACTAAGGACAACCATGCAGTGCATTAGCTTCCATGGCAGTAGTATTACACTGCTAACAATTACTTATATAGACAGGCAAATGGTGTGGTAGAGAATAACACGTAGAAGAAGGCAACTGGTATTGAAGGTACGAAAGCAGACAGCGCAGGAAAGTGGGTGTAGGCCATGTTGTGTTGCATGTTATCACACCTGCGACTGATTACAACAAAGGAGTGTGCCCTCAGCTTGCCATTCTATCACTAGCCTGTGTCCAAGAAATGTGCATCTGGCTTACTTGAATGTAAGCACAAATACAATGGCCTTGTTGAAATTAAGGCAATGACACACAGCCTACGCTTGTTACTGCGGACCCACGTACAACAGACTTTCAGATATAATGGACCATAGTTCAGCCTTAGTTTGGTCTACATATTTTATTATTGCAACAAAGTTCACATTTAATGGACTGCGCTACAATGAACCATTGGCTACAGTGGACGAAATTAGTGGCAATTATTTTCATCATCGGGCGTATAAAATGTGATTTTGCCGTGTCGACACGGGCTGACAATTGACTTGTGAGGGTCAGCTGACGATCGCGGCTCAATATCGCATGCCTGAGGGCGAAGGCGGCGCAGAAACGCACCATTTTTTTTCGCGCACGAGGCACGGGGGAGGGGAAGGTGAGAGAGAGGAAGTTCTACTCCGGCAGCTGCTGCTTACGGTACGGCCACCATATCTTGAAAGCGATCTGCAATGTGGATAAAGTGCACCCAGTTCCAGTAGCTTCGCATGCGCTGTGCTTTCAATGTTTAGTTTGCGTGGAAGCGACAGAAAGCCCGAAGGTCTATTCGCTCGCTGCTGCTGCAGCGCTTATCTTGCTTAATTTGCCATCACCATCGATGCTTTGCCTTTCGGGTGAAACTGCGACTTTTTGGCTTGTTTTTTTACTTTGGACACTTGTCACTCACTCTTTGCTATGAAGTTGTTAGACATTGCGACGAAAGTTTCGGAAGTCAGGCGTTTAAAATATTACAGAATTTGGAAAAAACTGATGTTTTTTGTTGAGTTATCAGGATCCATTGCAACGAGAGTCGACTGTACTGTATTTGTTTTCCTTTAATGAGACAGACAGTGAGGCAAAAAAAGTCTTGGCAGCATTATTGTAAACTTAGATACAGCTTCATGCTTGTTCATAAAAGTGAAGATGGCTGGGGCATGTGAACAGATGTCAAGCATTAGCAGGTTTTGACATCCTGAGGCTACGTCTGGGATGAGGAGGACACCATAGTGAAGGGCCCTTGTTAAGTTCTATTTACACGAAATCACTTAAAGTCCACAGTCACCAGCAATCTCAACCAAAACATGCCTTAAGTGAATTCTTGCTTGTCCTGCAGATTTCTGGCTGGGATACTGCAAATTTGCTAGCCTAATGTGTCTTTCTTCCAAAGTGTTCAATGTGTGCTCCTTACAGAATGTGTTTATTAAAGCTAAACAACTTTAGGCATTTAAATTTTGGTGTTTCATGTGCCAAACCACAATCTGATCATGAGGCGTGCCGTAGTGGGGAACTCTGGGTTAATTTTGACCATCTGGGGCTCTTTAACGTGCACCCAATGCATGGTACGCAGGCGTTTTTGCATTTCACCTAATCAATATGTAGCCTCCAGACCCGGATTTGATCCTGTGACCTCATTGTTAGTGGCGCAATGTCAAAGCCACTAAGCAACCATGGCGAGTCAACTATAGGTGCGTCTTCATTGTTTGGGTCAGGCCCGATGGTAGCTAGCTGTGCAGATATCAGAACAAGAGTGTTTCATTCTGTTCTTCCATCATCAGAATGTTGGCCACTGCAGCCAAAAGTCCAAACTGCACACTGGCTGGCTCCAGTATGTAATGAAGGCAGTACTAAAGCGTTTCTGCTTGCAACTAGTGAATTATGCTCTATGGCAAAGGACTGATTGCATTTGAACATAGGCCGTATATATTTTTAAGGGACAGTATGTAACAAGCTGTAATAAGCTTGCATTAGTTCCTGCTAGCACACTGTGGCATGAACAAAAATGCACAAGTGGTTCTCGAAAGCAACAGCCAATGCAACATTTATTATCACACAGCATCAATCACACATTCCCTGGCAGCACATATTTGATCGTGCCATGTCAGTAACGGTGTAGCTGCTTCACATTGAATGCTTTTACAGCTAATTTTGATAGCACCGCCAAAAGAAAAGAAATGTGCAGTATAAGTACGCTACAAAAATATTGCAACTCATTCTGCATATGATACTGTACATGTCAACAATAGCCAACAATAGCCAACATGTCAACAATAGCCAACAATAGCCGACCATCTGGCATGTTCCCACAGCCACTTTAGCCATAAAACATTGGCAAATATGGTAGTTTCCTCTGCGAGCTTGAACAACATTGTTCCACAGTCAAAAGTAAAAAAAATAGAAAAGGTCAACGGGCAGTTTCAACTAGCACAGAAACATTGAAATATGCTGTACTGTATTTGTTAACATCTTACATAATGAAAATTTACAAGAAAGATGTGTTCTTACTGTCGCAGCAATTACATAAGGCTGCGGCAGCGTTTCTCTCTTTTGCAATAAGTTAGCACAGAATGTTAGAAAAGCACTACAGTAGCAAGAGTTGCACATTGGGCGAGTCGGTAACGTTTCATCTTGAATGTGTTCACAGCACACACATGTGAACACATTCAAGAGACTACAGTCTAACTCACTTATAATAATACTCAACTGCCAAGAACATCCCATTTTTATAACCCATAACTGTTGTTAACTGGATTGCATGAACAAAAAAAGCAGAGGGCACAAATATCCAAACAATTTAATTAAACAGAAACCGGTAGAGTCTAAGCCACTTATTTCATTACTGGTTTTTAAAGGGACACTAAAGGTAAACAATAAATCAGTTTAGACTGATGAAGCATTGTTTGAGAACCCTGCAGGCAGTCATTTCAAAAAAATAGTTTGATTATTAGGTGAGAAAATGAAGGTCCAAGTATTAGTATTTGAATTTCGCGCCAAAACCCCAGCGCCGGTACGTCAGCGTGACGTCAGGGATTCCAAAGTATGTTTTCTCATTTGGGCCGTGTTGGCTGAATAAAGGTTCCTGAAACTTGCCATGTTTAATATTTGGTTCCTTTAGAACACAATGTAGTCAGTCTGTACTGCTATATATAATTAGTAGGCCCTAGAAGATGCCATCAAAATCCAAGACGTCACAGCCCCCAGGTGCGGGAACTCAAGTAGGCGTCGCCACCCGTATTTCGTTCTTGCGCTTTTTCTGGCTTACCAAACGTCTTATCGTTGTAAGAGTGGTGTTTTTGGTGTTGTAGAACGGTAATTTACTAATGCAGAAGAAATCATTTTTCACTTTACTGTCCCTTTAACAATGACCAGCTGCCACACCGTGAACTTTCATGTGCATTCTCTGTATAATAAACCACTTACTACGATGTTGCAAAAATGGCATTTTTGGCTGTAACAATTAAATCTGGCTACTGGGTCTTTGTACCAAATAAAACAAGGAACTCGAAATCCCGGCAAAAAAAGAAACAACAGCAACCAATAAAGTGAGTTGCCACACCTGCTTGTATGCCGCAAACCTTCACCACATCCGCCGTTGTTCCGCACACCCTGCACGGCATGCCCTCATCCCATCGCCCCGCATGCACGCATAGCCGACACTGCTTACCCATCTCCAGTCTCTCTTTATTGATTGACTGACTGATTGAAAACTTTAATATTCCACCGAGCTGGGGTGCCCGCCTCTTACCCTACACGCAGGTAGGGGGGGGGGGGGGGGGAGGGCGAAGCAGTCCCCGCGCGTTGAGGACAGTGAGTCTTCACGGCCTCAACGGCCAAGCGAATTGCTCGACGCTGGTCGTCTTCGGCTTCGCTCTGGTATGCTCTGATACACAAGTTGACTGTGCCAACGTAGGGGGCAGGGGGGAAGAGAGATGAGAGAGGGGTGCGTGAAGCAGGCGTTGCGATCGAGCCCTGCCAGGTGAGGTGTGCTTCACAAGGATGGGTGTGGCAAAGGTACTACGCAGCATGTAGGTGGGCTGAAGTTTTCTTTACTATATGTTTCAAAGATTCTGTATCCTTTCCATTTTGTTTTCTTTCAGCGCGCAGCCTCAGACACCCCATTTAATTGTTGTAACTGGTAGCATAGCATAATAGCGCAGTAGTAAGCAGTTTATTTCGCCGCAGGAGACATACAAAAGTTTATGATGCATCGGCTGCTTGTTTTTACATTAGATATATTGCTAAAACCGGTATCATTATAAGTGGGTTCAGCTGTGTACGTTATAACTGGAACCTTGAGTTACATACTTGCTTTTATAATGGTGTGCCAAACAGGAGAAATGGCACAGTCAGATTTGCACAAACATGGTAAACACAACGTACCCTTACAGAAACTGTTTTTCCACACACTGGTACACAACAATCAAAGCATGGAGATTCTTCCATGATCGTCCTGTACGGAAGCACGATACAATGTGTACATCAAACCACACTATGCCTTTCAGGTGCCTCTCTGTCTTTTTTAACAGGCATTTGTCTTGTCTCAACACATTTAAACGAAATGAGTGCACTCATGCCAAAAAGAACTGTGTGGCAAAGCATACGGTATTGGAGCTCTTTGACCATGCCTGGATTTTGCACCAATAAACCCTATATATCATCATCAAGCATAGGGTGCACAAAATTCCATGTGATGCACAGTACACAAGAAAACGAAAGCTCAGAAGTTCGGTACAATGCATTAACTACCAAGCAGTAATTGAGATTCTTATGGATTACTTCTGAGCAGACATTCAGCTGCCGTATGCTTAGCATATGCTTACGCCTTATTTGTAGCAAGCATATGCTTTATGTTTGGCCAGCCTTCGCCAGCCCATGTAGGCTTCTTTATTGGCACTCTCACATCACTACTGAAAATATCAAAGTGACTATACCACTGTAAAGAAAGAGGTAGTTCTTATGTTGAATGAAGATTCAGTTAGTTAGAATTGTGAATCAATTTCATCTATGGCATCTGTGGCTAGCATCTTTGACCCTACAATCCTGCAGGTTGAATTGCTGGTGTATTTTTACCATGCTGTCAGAGTCCTTGATGCATACCTTTCTCATTTCTTGATAACAACACTATTTTCTTAGCATAAATGCAATATATTCTGAATCCGCTTTACTCACTAACCATGCAGAATGAATTTCACCCATGATTACAGCACAGTCATCATTTGGTATGAAATGGACACAGTGACGTTCAGTGATGCAATGAATAAAGCCCCAATAACAACTCCGGTGGGAACTAAAGCCTCCAGACATGTTCCCGATGCTTGCATGATGATCAAAAAACTCAGTGCCTGTAAAGGCCAACAGCAACTAAGTAATTGATTATGTGAATAGCCTACTTTCAGGCAGTGTACATACAACAGCCTCACCATAAAATTTTACCTTTGGGATACCAAAAGTAGGTGTGCCATGGAAAGCATGAGAAAATAGACAATTTAAATACTGAAACTGAGAATAAAAAGAGCTGCCGGCAGATCCCATGCCCTGCGGGAATCGATGTTATGCAAAGCAGTGTGCGGGAAGCCTACCAACTTAACCTAACGACCATGAGAGCACCAAGACGTAGGCAGCTGTTTCATGATCTACATGACATGCATGTCATGACCTGCTATGCCAATTTTGCACATAGCAAGTTGACGAAACGACCATGTGAGCACCAAAGCGCAGGTGGCTAGATAAGTCAATGTGGCAAATTTTTGTAAAGGAATGCTTCACATTTAAAATTCCACCTTTACCAGTTCTTAGACATGATGCAGAAGCGAGAAAATTGAGAACCAACGCAGCTTCTTGGCATGATCTCCAAGGTTAGGCAGTGCCTCTGCATCACATCTGCTAACCACCAGGTGCCTGCATTGTCTGCTTAGATGCTACTTAATGGCTGTTAACAAGAAAATTACATGATTTCCAGCCCTGCAGCTTTGCCATGATTGCTTTAATATTATATACTACTCAGAAACAATTTAGCCAAAGCGAAATTTCATTGCGGCTGACCTTTAAAGGGACACTAAATTGAAAAATGATTTATTCTGCATGAGCAAATTACCGTTCTACAACACCAAAAACACCACTCTTACAACGATAAGACATTTGGTAAGCCAGAAAAAGCGCAAGAACGAAATACGGGTGGCGACGCCTGCTTAAGTTGCCGCACCTGGGGGCTGTGACGTCTTGGATTTTGATGGCATCTTCTAGGGCCTACTAATTATATATAACGGTACAGACTGACTACATTGTGTTCTAAAGGAACCGAATATTAAACATGGCAAGTTTCAGGAACTTTTATTCAGCCAACGTGGCCCAAATGTGAAAACATACTTTGGAATCCCCGACGTCACGCTGACGTACCGGCGCTGGGGTTTTGGCGCGAAATTCAAATACTAATACTTGGACCTTCATTTTCTCATCCAATAATCAAACTATTTTTTTCAAATGACTGCCTGCAAGGTTCTCAAACAATGCTTCATTAGTCTAAATTGATTTATTGTTTCGCTTTAGTGTCCCTTTAAGCATACTAAACAAACACTTGAAGAAACTTTCTCCCAGTTCCTCTCTCAGTACACATGCCATTGGTTTCAATGAGAGTTTAGCCAGAGGTCATGTTACATCGTAAAACAAAACACCGTACACCATAAAACTGCACACCGTAAGAACAAACATTTTGAATAACAAATTTTTTGTTTTTTTTTCTGTTTCGTATCCACTGGGAATAAGGAATCCTTTCAGTTATATGGGCTAATCGCAAACTCCTTTGACAGAGTGCTTCTTTCAACTAGGCTTTTGTTCATGCACTCATGTTATAGGGAACACCCTATTTTAGGCCAAGGAATGTTTTGGCTATCCATACAGCAACTAAGTTTGTGTAGCAAAACTAAGCCAACTGCAATTTGTACAATTTGGGTTGATTATCACTTCAAAAGCATGCTGATCCTTTAAAGATACAGTTACAGTGCAGCCTTACATGAATTTGTACCACTACCTGAGCACTATGAAAGAAGAAGTCAAGGTTGCCATTAATGCCAACATGGAGTTGATAACAGGCATTTTTTTTTTTTCCTTAAACAACATGCAGATTTATTTCAAGTTACATGAAGTACTATTCCTCTGGTGGACGTTACCATGCTTTTCTCCAGTAAAATGACTTGTTCCTTTCTTATAAGCAAATATTCTATATTCAATTTTAGATTAAAAATCACTTTTCTTTACAAACATTTATATTTGATTAGGTTAAGAAACTGTGCTATTCGAGCACCCTCAATGATAGTGTTAGTGATATGAGAGTTCCAAGTTGGGTCAGTGCGCTAGTGTTTCAAGCAGGTAACACTGCAAACAACAAGACAGGAGATAAAAGTGTTTGTGCCGTAGTGTTTACTTCACTTTTCTTGTCATTTGTGCTGCTCGCATAATCAACATAAGCACAATTAGGTGTGTCAATGCTTGGCAATGTCAGCCTGGTGCTTACGAATGTGCGCAACAAGGTTGTCCTTGCGTGAAAACTTGCTCGGGCAAAGGTGGCAGCGGAAGGTCTCGACTCTGCTGTGCAAAGTCATGACGTGACGCACAAGGTGCTGCTCTCTCGAGAATTTCTTTGCGCACAGGAAGCAGTCAAAGGATCCCGTGGTGGTATGCCTCTGCAGGTGGCACAGCAGGCGATCATGGTGCAAAAACTTGGACGGACAGATCTGGCACTGGTAGACTGCCCCCGGATCAACGACACGGAATTCGTGCATGGCACGCCGGTGCTCCGCAAGCACAGCTTCATCATAACCCATGAAGCCACAATCGTTGCACATCAAGGTATCGGAGCCGTCACCTTCCAAGGACCCACAACTGTCTACGGCTTGGCTTTCGGCAGCGCTTGTGGCAGCCCATGCTTCGAAGCTGTTGCTGTGGGACTCTGTTGAGGCATGCGGGGAGAGAGGAAAGGAACACTGTACATGCGTTGCGCTAGGAAAGAGTGATAAACGCAAAGACAGACCACTAGAGAGCTTGAATGGAGAGCCAAGTATGTACTGACTCCAGGGTTCTCCTCACAAGTGGGTGGTGGGGAAATGTAGCCCACTGCTCCATTTTGCCAGTAACCCCCTTTGCAGGGAAACTCTGCAATTATAATGGTCAATTTGGTAAAACGAGCTTATTTCCTTTTGTTTATGGCATTTCCCAGGCGTTCCTTTATCATGTGGAGAACTATTAGATAGAAGTCTGAAATATAATCTGAGAAAACCATCATTTTCTAGTGCGCTATTGATGGAAACCATGTAGAAAATAGGGCTTCGGAAAGTGCCACCTTACAACAGGTTGCATTCCCTTGACACAATACCCCTATTTTAGCATCGTAGCAAAGAGGAGATCGGAGCTTCAGGTAGCCGCAGCACCGGAATTTGCAGTAGGCTGAGTCGCTGGCTCATATTTCTTTCGTTAAGCGTCCAAAACGCAAGCTTCTTGGCTATTCAGGAAATGTCAAAAACACAGAAAGAAAGAAATCTTATGTGTGTGGGTTCCCCCAGACACTCATTTCAGTCAGATGCACACTTCTTGTTAATTTCTGAGGAGAACCCCGACTAACCCTTCTTAAAACAATAGCAACATATTGTGTTGGATAACTGCACTGTTTTGCACAAGAATAACTTTCAAATGGGACAAAGCACACACCAGAGCACAAACTAAGAACTGGATAACCAGGTGTTGTTTCATGCTCTATTCTACTGTGGATATAATGACTTATCAGGTATAATAAAGCACATTTAATTTTCACACAGGCAACGCTCTCAAACAACAGACACAATTCTAATAAAAACAACTGGCACACTACATACAACAGAACATCAAAAAGACAGAAAATAATTTTTTTTATGCAATCTGGTAGCTCTTCATGGGCAAAGCTTCATATTGCATCAAAATGTAGCAACCAGCTCTGTAAAGAAAAGTAGGATAATTAATGCCACACACAAACACAAAACCAATGGAATCCATGTCTGTGCTCAGCAAACAATACATGCACGTGATGTATGTAACTATATCCATTTATGAACATTACACTCTCTAAAAAAACACAAGCAGTGCAACTCTTTCAGGGCAATCAGTCATTCATTTGCACTAACTTACTACTTGCCATGGCAGCATTACACCATGGAAGACCTTTTAGTGTGTGAAATTCTATGGCAGCTCTACAGCCATACAATGCAATTTCCATGGCTGTGCCACACCAAGCACTATCGCATTCGATGAAAAAGGATGCAAAGGACGATTGTGCAATGTGTTAGTTTCCTTGGCAGCACTACACCACGCACAAGCGCACAGTGTATTAGCTGCCACAGTATCACTGCACCAAGAACAACCATGCAGTGTTTTAGATGCCATGAAAGCAGCACCATGACTGGTAACTTAACGTGTTAGTTCCCATGGCAGTGCTAAAGCAAGAACGATCATGCAGTGTGAGTTGCCATGGCAGCATTGCCCCAAAGAAAAACCATGCTCTGTGTCAGTTGCCATGGCAGCCACTATGTCCTATGCATAAGCCACATGGATGTACCATTTCCATCAGAGCACCAGACCAAGGACTATCATCCAGTCCATTAGTTGCCACTACACCAAGCATAGTCATGAAATGTTATTTGCCATGGCTGTATATCCCCAAAGATAACCATACCCCGTTTTAGTTGCCATAGCTGTATTACACAAAAGATCACTGAGCGATGGGTTGCCATGGAAACGTTAAACCAAGGACAATCATGTGGTGTGCTGGTTGCTGTGGCAGTACGCAAGTATGCAAAAGCATGCAACGTATCATTTGTCTTGGCAGCACTACACCCAAGACGATCATGCTTTATGTTGCCATAGAAGCACTGCACTAACAAAAACACAATGTGTTAGTTGCCTTGGTGGTATTACACCATAAACAATTGCTTATACATACAGGCAAATGGGGTGGCAGAGATTACCACATGTCACAAAGAAACCGGTATTGAAGGTACCATAGCAGACAATGCAAGCCAACACGTGCATCAACTTGCCATTTCAGGGCAAACTGTGTAGGAGCAACATGCATATGGCTTATTTGACGGTAAATACAAACACAATGGCCCTGTTGAAACAAGGGCATGCCATATTTGATTTTCTTTAATGAGCCAGATAGTGAGAGAAAATATATATATGTGTTGGCACCACATTCTTAAACACAACTTCACATTTGTTCCATTGCTCCTCCTGCAAAAGTGGGAAAGAAGTTGGCTGGAGCATGTGAACACATAGCAACAAATGAAAGGTTTCAATCGTCCTAAGGCTTCTAACTGAGATCAGGAAGATACCACAGTGGAGGGTCCTTGATAAGGGTTAATTGCTCAGGGTCACTTGAGTTGTACGGTCACCACTATTCTTAATGCAAACACATTTTAAGCGCTTTTTTGCTCCTCGTGCAGACGGTGCTTAAGATTTCTGGCTGGGATTATCTGAATGTGCCTTCTTTCCAATGTGTTCAATATGTACTGCTTACAGAATGTATTTATCATACTTACATGCATAATGACTGCACTGGCATAATGGTCTCATGCACCCACATCTTCTCTCATCAAAAATAATTTTGGGGGGGGGGTGGCCTTCTCTCACAATGTTTGCACCCCGAACTGCAGTGCTTTGCTTGCATAGAGGAAAGAAAAAAATAGAGAAGGAAGCATGACGTTAGGCAGTCAGCGACAGCAAGGCAACCTTCTCCTACGTCATTCTCATCCTGCTTTCACGTGAAGAATGTGACGATATATAGTTTCTTACTAAAATTACTGCAACAAATGAAATCCTCCATACCCTGAATTGTTTCTTAAAAAATATTACCCTGAGTAATGATTGCACCCCAAAGATTGGATCAGCTTTTAAGAAAAAGAGAAAGCTATCTTTAAGAGAGTAAATCGGTATTGAAATTAGCCACTATAGGCATATCTTTTCGTTGCTTGGGTTAAATGTGACAGCAGCTGTACAGAGACCTCGGTGGAAGCCTGTTTCCATGTTCAGCCGCCATATAAATTTGAGCATTACTTCCAGGAATCAAGCTTGTGACACTGGTTGCCTCCTGTATGTACGGAAGGCTGTAATACAAAGCTAGGGTCTTGAATCTAGCAACATTGATGCCTTCAGGTACCATGTGTGGGTTTAATGACCAGTTTCCTTCACCCAAAAAGATCACGTTCTCATGACGCCTGCGGCAAAAAGGACGTTCCACGTCCGTCGCCAAGGTCTGTGAGTGGTGGCGCTGGCTAACACTCCCAGGGTTCTACTGGACACAAAAATACCCAAGAACGTGGATGGGGAAACAGCGCCGCGGTAGCTCAATTGGTAGAGCGTCGCACGCAAAATGCGAAGGTTCTGGGTTCGGTTCCCACCTACATCAAATTGTTTTTTCATCCACTTTAATTTCCATTAATTTGTCATTTCTTTATGTCCTTTATTAAGCACAAGTAATTTCCCCTATGTTGTCCTTGGTGTCAGTGTTTGTTGGCCTCTTATGATAAAGCTTTTGCTAGCAGCTAGTAAACTCAGCACTACTGCAAGCTATTTATTTGATTGAAGTTGAATCTAAACCCTATTTGCTTAAAGAACACTGTACATAATGGGCTTTAACAGTTCCTGCTGGCACACTACAGAATCAACAGATATGCACAAGTGGTTCTCAAACACAACAACTATGTAACACAATAGTCGTGCATTTATGCGCTTGCATATTATCAAATTATGTTAGCTCCACATTATGTACTCCCACTCCACATTAATAGAGTCCACTTGGGTTATTTCAACCCTGGTGGGAGCGATGAAATCGATTGAATTATCAGGTGGGTCGAGTTAAACAAATTTCAAATACCTGGCGAAGGCCAATTTTAGGGCCAAAATGATGAAAGTTCGGGCAAACAGAAATGCACCGGCACTGGCCACGTTCTTCGGTCAGGATTGCACTAATCGAAAAATTGAATTAGCAGAAGTCTGCTGTACTCTCGCTTGTTCTCCTACGCTGTAGAATGACCCACAGAATGTCCTGTCTTCATCGTATCATCACTTCCATTTCTACTGCATCCAAATGAAAGTGTTACATATGGTAAAGAAACACATAAATACATAATGTGCAGGTAACTAAATTTTCTGATAAACAAGTAATACAAAAATCCAGAATATGGTGTTTCAAAGTTTCTACAGCGTTTCCTGTCCATTTTTCTCCGATTTCTGAATAATGCTCCTCCATCTGCATGGCTGTTTTTCTACCCAAACTGCGTCACACAAAACAAATATTGCATAGCGCATCATTGTAAACATTTACTTTGACCAGGCTACTTTTTGGAAAAGCGTGGCAACCAGCCCGACACGTACCTAAACACAGGTTATTCAAGAAAAACCCTAAGTAAAGCTAGAGCAGCAGATGACTTGAAGTATCTGAAATTTGAGGCCAGATTTATTGGAAGAAGCTCTGAGAGCAGTGAAAGAAATGAAAACAAATATCCACTTCAAAGTTCGTCATTCATCATCAGTGGCAGGAAATGTGTCCAGAAAAACCACAGGCGAAACAAATCAGCCCATTACCTGGCATCCGCCACAAGTCTTGGCAGCAGAAAAATGGGGCCAAATGTATAGCAACAGGAAGCCTCATTCCATTCTCATGGGTGGTGGCAAGGGATGGAGCAGCAGCTCAGATTAAGCATAGGGAAAAGACTGGCGTTGGCCAAGCAGCGACGGAAGCGTAAGAAAGTGGTAATGTAAACGAGGTTCTTGGTGAAAGCTCTCAAGGCATAAGAAACCTGGGTTCGTGCGACATGCTGGAGGTTTGGAGGCAAAGACTACGCTCGTACATACCAGGTGGTAAAGTAAACCTCTTCCCAGACAACATTCTTGATCTTGGCTAGCAGCGACTGTTAAACGCCAAGGCTGGCCACAAGCAGCAAGTCTGACATAGAATCGGACAATGTGTATGCTTGACATGCGAACCGTTGCTGGCGCAGCTCATAAGCACTCTTGTACAATCATCATCACAATCAAGGCGTGGACAAGCTTCTTGGCCAATCCTTCTATGAGGGTGTGTGTCAAAGCATGGAAACCATAATGATTAACACACGGTGATTATCTGAAAGAGATAGTTGGCATTGTCACTATATATACTGACCACTTCTTGGCCAATCTCCCACTGTGGGCATTTGCCGCTGTACCGGCTGCTCCTTGGGTATGCGCCCTGATATCGATATCATCACCAACACGTGGACATGCTTCTTGGCCAACCGCCTGTTGTGAGTACGCACCATAGTACGGAAATCATTACCATAATGAAAATGTCAGCATCCTTCTCGGCCATCACATTTTGTAGATATGTGGCATAGTATGGAAAACATCATGAACATGCGGCGATCATTTCATAGAGCTAGTTGGTGGCACAATATGTACTGCCCACTTCTTTGCCACTTTCGCGTACAGGGTATGTGCCCATAGTATGAAAGTCATCCTCATAATCGGCATGTGGCGGCCATCTGAAAGAGCTAGTTCAGGTTGGCATAAGAAAAGCGTACATGCGTTCATGGCCTAATGGTTAGAGGACTGGTCTACTGTGCCGGTGGGCTGAGGTACAAATCCCAGCACCAGAAGAGCGTTTTTTTTTTTTTGAAGCAAGGAGGAAACTACTTGGCGAGACTACGACCAGCAAAAGACCGACCGCTGACTAGCCCAGGCCAAACCATGGGATGGTAGGCAAAGAAAGCTTTGCTTTAAAAATTATGCACATCCTACGCACTGTGGGAATTGGTTTAAGCAAAGGTATCATTGATGTTTGCAAAGAATGCTGTTCTTGATTCGCAACCATTTGCAAAAATGAAGCATACAAAGAAGTTGGACACGTTTTCACCAGGAACCACCACGCTAAACATAAACTCGTGGTACACCATCATGTGGATACCATGCAGGACGATGAACAAATAACGATGACAGAACGACCACGATTGTATAAGGACAGCCTGACAATGAGAAAATGACTATGACAGAGTGACGAAGGGAGCATAACAACAATGGCATGACGACACTGGAAACATGACTTCGAAATGATGATGGTAGAACAACCATGGTGGCAGAACACTGACTCCACAAAGACAATGCAATGATGACCATTGGGATAGTGATGATGAAATCATGATGAATAGCATTATGAAAATGGCGAGGTCATTGACAACAACATGATTTATTTATTTAGTTATTTATTTATTCATTTGAAATACTCTCAATGCCATTGCAGCTTTACAGAGAGGAGTGGTGCAGTTGTGGTACATTATTGCAGATCTACGTCTTGAATGAAGAGTGATCAGGGCTGCTGGCAATGGAGGCGGGGAGGAGATTCCATTCTGATGACGTATTTGGCACGAATTAATGAAAGTACAAGTTGGTACGGCAGCTTGGCACTTGAACTTTAAAACGACGATCATAAGGATGAAGGAACGATGACAATCGTATAAAGATGATGGTATAAAGATGCCAGCATGACAACAATGGGATCACACTGCAGTGACGACAATAACATCCCACACATGATGGCAAAGGAATTGCGACAATGAAATAATGATGCCAAAATGACAAAAAGTGGATAATGGTACTGTAGTCATGATGCTGCATGCTGAGATGGCGTGGCAACATGTGCGCTTTCTTCCCGCGTGTTTAGTACAGGAGACTGCACAATCTTGCGTTTCGGAAACATGTCGAAGCAAAAGGCAGACGAAGCATTCACTCCCCACTGCTGGCACTTTCATGATAGCATCGTCCCACTGCAGGCGACACTGTCAACTGTGGCGGCTAAGTGGCCGCAAGAAGCGTGTCTGGTTTCGCTTCGTACCGCGAACGTGAAGATCTCATCGACACAGAATGAAGTCGTACCGACTCTCAAGTTCAACAAAACAAATATTTTTCTCGTTCAAATTTGCTTTTTCTGATTTTCCAATTATTCGGAAAATTTTGTAGCCTCTTCCATGTAACAAAAATTCATGGGTGACTGTATTATTCGCATAAAAGGTCGAATTTCAATATACAGTTAAGGTCCGATTTTTCAGACTGCCTAGAGGCCACGAAAACGTCCGAAAAAACGAATGCATGTCTTTACAGCCCCCAAAGGCTCAAATCGCTACAGGCACGTCCGAAATAGCTCTAAATGCCCGCCAGTACACTTATTAGGCGTATCGGCGCTCGTACTGTGACACGCGTGCACGCGTGTTTAATTACGGAATAGATACTGTGTCCCGTGACAATCGCCCCTTCTCATTCTTGGTATGCTTCACCGCAATACTCAATTTATGCTTCACTGCGAAACATTCCTGTATTGAGGCGAAGATGACTTTCAAAAACCGGCACTATGCAACGCGTTGTGCTTTCCGAGCCTTGAAGCCATTGGCGAGGATTACAGAGGCGAAGTCGGCGTCATTGCTAACAGCGGCGAATTGTTTTAATGAAAACCAAGGCACCGAGCAGCAAGAAGCTTGGCAGCGAACGTCGAAGTAGCTTGTCCTAGTAGTCCTAGCGTTGCCGCGGTGATGGCTACGGCTGCCACCGGATCTGCGTGCGAGAGCGCCTGTTCGAGGCGGCGGGATAATCGAAATGGCGGCTGCGGTGGTGGCTTCTACCAATGCCGTTTCAGGACCTCCGGTCATGGCAAAAAATCCGGAAAATCGGACGGCGAAGGATTTTTGCGTCCAAAATTTCAGACGCTTTTATACATTGACTCTATGTGGTACGTGGCGGTGCCACGAAGGCATTCGAATTATCGGGCATGTCCGAAAACTCCGGCGTTCGGAAAATAGGTCGTTGACTGTGGCGAAAGTACCAATATAACGATGCACGTTGCAATTTTTACCGACTTCAGTATATAGAGGTTTAACTGTATAACAATGACAACGCGAGGATGACAGCATGAAAACAATGGGATGACAATTCTAGAATAATGAGGATGGTATGATGACAGCGGCATAACAATAGGGCAATGAAGCTGGAATGATGGCGATGGTATCACGACAACAGCATGGCGACAATAAGATGATGCTGAAGTGATGAGAATGATATGATGACAATGTGACAATCACACAACGACAACTGTCTAGTACAACTGTATATGATGGTGTGACATCAACAGCATGACAACAGATTGATGATGGTTAAAATGAAGGCGGTGAATTGACAACAAAGGAATGACTGCGACAACATGATGCTGAAAAGTGCATTTGCATTGGAGGTCTCATGTATGCTCGCACACATCACTTACAGCGCCAAACCACCTATCTTCACACTATATCTGGCACTGGTTCACACTGTACCTGGGACGGCAATGATGCAAGACAGCAAGTAGCAGCCAGTACGTGACACATATACAGTGGCCCATACTCTATGGCCCAAGTTTTAGTATATTTGAGCTCGTAGTCTAATCAAGCAAACAAGTATAACAAGAGTATTTAAATATAACTACAGAGCTGTCTTACATGAATTTGTAAGACTCCCAGAGTACTGCAAAAAATGCAGTCAAAGATACCATTTGGTTTAAAGGGACGCTAAAGCAACACACTAAATCAGTTTAGATGTATAAAGTGTTCTTTGAGAACAATGTTGTCATTAATTTCAAAATAACAGGTTGATTAAGAGAAGAGAAAGTTTCGGTTCTTGAATTTTGCAACGAATCCCCAATGCCGTACGTCACGGTGACGTCACAGATTTCCATGTATATTTTTTTTCGTATTTAGGCACCATTGGCTTAGCAAAATGTTCTTGAAACTCGTTCAATTTTTGGCTCCTTTAGAACACAATGACTATAGCTTTACTGCTAAAGAATGAACCAGGCCCTAACAGACGGTGTCAAAGCCCATGACATCATAGCAAGCTGGTGTTGGAAGTTCAAGGAGGTGTCGACACCCGTCTTTGGTTGTTGCGCTTTTTCTGGCTTGCTAAGCCTCTTATCGTGGTAAGAGTGGCGTTTTTGATGTTGTAGAAAGGTAATTTACTGATACAAAGGAAATCATTTTTCTCTGTAGTGTCCCTTTAAAGGACTTGGAAACTGTCGATGTGGCAGAGGTATAAAATTCGTACTTCACCACGGATGTTTCATTCTTAGACAACAGGCATATTTATTATGTCAGTTTACACAAACAATAGCTTTTCTTGGTGAACATTAACATGTCTTATCCGGTAAAATTGAGCTCTTCCTTTCTTGCAAGCAAATATTGACCATTCAATCTGATATTCAAACTCACCTTTTCCCAACATTCATATTTGATTAGATTAAGAAACTATGTTATTTGAACAAACCCAGTGACAATGTTAAGGATATGACAGTTCGAAAGCTGGGACAGTGCACTTGTGTTTGACATAGAGAACAGTACAGACAACAGGGCAGGGGATAAGATAAGGGTGCATTAGTCTCATTGTTTACCTCACCACTTGTCCTGTCGTTTGTGCTGTTCACCACAGTCGCAATTTCGGGAAATGTGGCCATGCTTCACCGTGTCAACACTTGGCAATGTCGATCTGGTGCTTCCGAATGTGCGCAACAAGGCTGTCCTTGCGGGAAAACTTGCTTGGGCACAGGTGGCAGGGGAAGCTCTCGACTCTGCTATGCGTTGTCTTGACGTGGCGCACGAGGTGCCTCTCGCTCGAGAACTTCTTCGCGCACACGAAGCAGCGAAAGGAGCCCGAGCCGCTGTGCCTTTCCAGGTGGCACAGAAGGCGGTCATGTTGGGAAAACTTGGACGGGCAGAACTGGCACCGGTAACCTGCCACCGGATCAGGGAGAGGGACTGTATGGACTACCAGCTGGTGCTCCACAAGGACAGCTTCACTATAACCCATGAAGTCACAATGGCTGCACTTCAAGACATCGACCCTGTCACCTTCCAAGGCCCTGCCACTGTCTGTGGCTTGGCTTGCGGTAGCACCTGTGGCAGCCCAGGCTTCGAAGTTGCTGTGGGATTCGGCTTTGTGGCGGCATGCAGAGAAAGAGAAGACGAGCATTGTTAATGTGTTGTGCTAGGAAAGAGTGATAAACATAAACCACTAAAGAGCTTGAATACAGTACTCCTAACCCTTATTACAACAATTGCAATGTATACTACTGGATAAGTGCACTGTTTTGCACAAGAACGACCTTGAAATGGGACGTAACACACATCGTACAGAGTGCAAATGAACTGAACAACAAGTTTTTCACTCTCTGTTTCTTTGAATGTTCTGTCCTGTTGTGAAGGCATTCTTGTTAAGGAAAGCTCATTTATTTAATACAATGTATAACCAACTGCTCCCAATTGTGGCCCTACTAGCGATAGCAAACATGTTTCATCACTAGAGAATGAACCTTTAGGCATTAAAGGGACACTAAAGGCTGATGCTGGACCGACACTGACTGTTTAAATACCCTTCCAGAAACCTCGCAACGCTTGTTTTGTGCCAAGAAAAGACTTAGTTTATGAGAAAATTGCATCTGAAGGGACCTTTATCGCAATTCAACTCTCCTGCCACCCAGCCGGGGCAGTGGTGACGTTGCACACACCATCATCACCCTTTGCTGCCATCAAAGAGTAAAACAGCGCCTGACAGATGGCGGTAGCGAGTCAAGACAGAGCAATGGATTCGCCGCCGCAGCGGCTTTTTGGTCAAATAGTGCAAACTGTTCGGGCATCCCGCGACATCACATGGAAGTTGAATTCTCTGCTACTTGCAGTTTGTGCGAGTTCGCAAGTTTCACAAGCCAGCAAAACCAGCGCAACACTACAAGATAACTAAACCACTGAAACGCAAAAGCGTGGGTGGCGCGGAGTCGAGTGAAAACGAAACCTTTCAACCACCCGCGTCATTGTCAAGGGTAATTTAAACGAGTTCTTTTTTCTAAAAAGAAACTAGAACTCGACAAATAGAATTTTATTTCGTCTTATAATATAATATAAGGATGTTTTTTGCAACGAATGGTTGAGTACAAGCCACAGAAGTTAATTGAGAAGTGCTTTCGTCATTGGGCAAGTACTTGAATGCACTTGCCCAATGCCCATCATTAGAGACTCATTATTAGACTCATTACTTGCCCATCATTAGATACTCATTAGGAGTCTGTAATGATGTCCTGCATTTACCTCAATTTCTCTATTATTAAGACTCTGCTCGCAACAATAGTGATGCCTTAGAGATTCTCAAGCACTAATCTATCACTTTAGCTTGACTTAATATTTGCCTTTAGTGTCCCTTTAGGCACTAAGAATGTAGATTTTAGGTGTTTAAAACAAGCACTTGCCTCATTCTAGGCACGGAAAGGGACGAAATGAGCACTGTAAGATGTTTGCAAACCACGACCTGTTTTATGCATCGAATGTGTGTAGCCCTTTTCATAGTGGGAAACTAACGTAGCATTTATTTGCGAGATCCGACAGACAGCAACCATAGTGCACAAGCCATCACTTCACAGGGTTTTGCCAGGAACACAAGAGGCCGCATTTTCTTTCAATCCACATACTGCACCCAGTACGCATGATACATTTGTTGACACTATGAGCATGTATAGTGCACAGGTTTAATAGTCGGACTTTTCTGCTTACAATGATGCATCTAGCATAGAAAGCACAATAAATATAAAATACGCCAGAAAAGCTGCTGGACGGTTAATGAGTTAAGCTAAATTCCATGCATAATGGATTGAAGTCAACAAATGTTCTAGTAAGAAACAAAGCATCGAATAATGTACGTTTACCAATCTAAAAATTTATAAGAACAGTAACGCATGATTATCATCTCTAGGTTTTGGGGATCAACATTGTGCCCCTTCTCACTCAAAGTGATCTTGCCAGCTGAAAATGAGTGCACAATACCGAAAGAGGTCGATGGAGCATGTTAGCACTTCCGCGAGTTTGACGGTTACACGCACTCTGCCTATATTCGCCTGTATGAATTTGCAAAATTTCTTTCAGCAGAAAAAAATTATTGTTTTTGTCTAAGACAGACTACACCTGTGCATAAACTTTTTTGTCATTTACTGCCACATGCATGAGATGAATTGGGAACACTTCATAAGAACTCTTATTTAAGTGCTTTTTGTACATTGCTGTGGCTCGTTTCTTCGCAAGATGTTTCTCTTTTGTCACACGCATATATACACACGAGTATATATCACCTCATATACTCAAGTGAGCACATGAGTACATATCACCTTGCATACGCTTATTCAAATGATGCATGCAGGGCAGGGTGGTGTGATAGGCAAACTTTATTGCATAGGAGCAAAGTTTTGTGCTCATGTATTGCAGATTTCAGGTGAGCCACCATTGGCTGGTGTATTTGTACAACCAGAAAAGAAGCAGAGGAGCTCAAAAAAGACAACCTAAACTACAGTCGACGGCAGTTCCAGCGATCTTTGCACAATTCTTTGCACACACGCAGCACAATCAACAGGATATCCAAGCTCCACTGCTTGGTACACCTTCCCCAAAACGTTATGCCTTTCGCTCCCAAACAATGCCCGCAGTGTAAAATGGAATTGCATGTTCCCTGTCAAAGAAGGAAACTTATCTTTTTCTCTGGCATCGCTAGCCAGTATCAGGCAGATAAAGAAAGGCCCTTAAAGGTTCAAGTAACATTGACAATGCAAGTGCTTATTTGCTTGGTCACTTTGGAAGGGGCGTTGCCATTAGCAACAGCATTCGCCAGTGTTGTCTCATCTCGCAGAAAGAAGTCACTTAATGTGCTTTCGAAGTAAAAAGAGCACCGCAGAAAGGAATCTTCAGGTGCTAAAAGCAATAATAGGGGTACATCGACACAAAGTATAAAAACAGGCAATTATGATCACATTAAAGTCATTGCTAAACCATACCTTAACCTGTAATTTGTGCTCATACACCATATGGGTGAGGCCCTGGTTTGCAAAAACAACTGGGCATTTGCACATAATATTTCTATATATATAACATAATAATATTCTATATAATATAACAAATATAGATATAACAAATTATCAGATTTAATGAAGTAAATGTATATTTTACAGCAGGCAGTGCTCCCAACAACAAACACAACTCTAATAAAAGCAGCTGGCACACTGTTTACTGACTGATCATAAAATAAAAAAAATATATTTTTTCATGCAATCTGGTAGATGCACGGTCTTCAGAGGCAAACCTTCATATTTCACAGACATGTAGCAAACAGCTCTGTAAGGAAAAGCAGGAAAATAATTATCACACAAGAAGACAAAAGAAACAGAATCCATGTTATTCAAACAATGCGCACAGCTGATAGTCTGTCTATTTGTAAACATAACACAGCCTTTATAAACAGAAGTAGTGATGACTGTATTGAGGGCATATCAGCCATCTCATTTTCACTGTTACTTGGCCATGGTACCAATACACCGCGAACAATCCTTTATAGTGCCAAATGCCATGGCAGCAGTTACCATGGAAATTGCACCCAGGATTATCACAGCAACACTTCACTATGCATGAGCACACAAAATATTAGTTTTATGTTTCCATACCAGTCATGCAGTATGCTAGCTGCCACAAAAGCCACACCAAGGATGATTACGTAACTACAATGACAGCAGTACAGCAACTATGATCACACAGATGCACTGATTTCCATGACAGCACTACACCGAGGACTACAATGAAGTTCATAAGAGGCCACTACACCACTACATTAAGGATGACCGTCCTATGTGTTAGTTGCCATGGCAGCACTACACCATAAATTAACACACAGTGGGTTGCCATAGAAACACTGTATGAAGGACAGCCATGCAATGTGTTAGTTGTGATGGCAGTATTACACCCCGAACGATTGCTTATATAAATGGGTGAACGGTGAGTTAGAGAAATACCACATGCAAAAAAAAAAGAGGAGAAGAAAAGGTGGTGTTGAAGTTATGGTAGAAGACAATGCAAGAAAGAGAGCATCTCGTCCCACCTTTCAATTTAATTAAAGCAAACCAGCACACCCCTCAGCTTGCCATTTTAAGCCAAACAGGCGCCACAAAAACATACATCTGGCTTATTTTAAAATTGATACAGATGTAGTGGCCTTGTGGAAACCCGGACAATGACAAACTGGGTTTCCGTTACTGAAACAGATCGCAAGCAAGCAAAGAAAAAAAAAAGAAAGCACATGGTGGCATCCATGCAAATTAGATCACAACTTCACGTTTGTTCCATTGCTTCTCCTGCAAAAGTGAAAATGAAGTTGGCTGGAGCATGTGAACACACAAAATATATCTTAACAAATGACAGGCTTTAACATCCTAAAGCTTACACCTGGAATGAGGATGACGGCATAGTGAGTAACTCTGTGTAGGTTTTAATTGGACAGCATTGCTCAAAGTGTACAGCCACCACCATTCTTTACCCAAACACACTTAAAATGCTTTTTTTGTTTCTCCTGTGGAGGTCCAATGATGCTCTGAATGTGTTAGTTTAGCACATTCATTCTTTCAATGTGCTATTTTAGTGTCTTCCTTCCAAAGTGTTAAAGGTATGCGTTATACAAAATGAGTTTACTGTATTTACATGCATAAATGACTGTACTGATGTCATGATCTGATATCCTCTCTGTTGTCATCAAAAAATTAGTTTTTGCCCTCACTCATAATGTTCTCACCACAAACTCCAGTGTATATCTGCATAGTGGGAAAAAAAAGATACAGGAGGCAGCATGACGTCAGGCCGTCAGTGAGCCTTCGCAAGGCCACCATCTCCTCTGGCACCTTTCTTGCAATCTACTCTCACATGAAGCATGCGACTATATGTAGTTTCGTACTAAAATTACTAGAGCGATTCGATTCCTGATTCGATTCCTGATTCGATTCCAAAGCTTTTCTTTCAAAATTTTACCCTGCGTAATAACTATACCCCCAAGTTTGCATCAGTTTTCTTTCTTTATTTTAGTTATTTATTCATTTATTATACCCTCAAGGTACAGTTGTACATTACAGAAGGGAGTGGCAAAGGTATATGGAGAGGCGAATAACACATACTTGATTACAGATAAAAAATGCAAATACGCAAAAAAAAATACTTTAAAAAGAAGGTCTGAGACAGACATGTGGAAATCAATAATGAACAAAAAGAAAAAAATAATAATTTACCCAATAGTATTAGGTAATTAGGTCATACGATAATATGGCAAACATGGCATGCAAAATGGCACGAATGGTTTAAAAAAACATGACAAGCATAAGAAAAATACATGGCATAACATAAACACATACGATACGAAACACAAGGCATAACTTTAAAAATATGGCATAGGAACAGTTATTTTACAGAAGAATCTGTCAGTCATAACATTAATCATAACATTAAACTTTGAAGTGTGGTTTTAAAGTTATCGGTGCCAGTTATGCTTGTAAGTGATGCAAGTAAGTTATTTCAATGTTTGCTCGTTTCGGGAAGAAATGAATATGAAAAGCCGATGGCGTTGCCGTGCCAAATGTTTACCTTTTGGCGGTGGTTAACGTGAGATGAAATTTATGGTGGTGGTTGAACACAGACCGAACGTAAATATCAGTTGTGATAGTAGATTTTTACAGAAAAAGATAGGTGAGATAGTTATCTGCAGGCTGATAACAGTGGAAGGTGTAGGAGAGCTTTCGTGTTAGTAACACTCACAGAGTTCGTTGGTAGCTGCTTAGAATGTAATGGGCTGAGCGATCTTGTACTGCCTCTAGGCAATACAAAGCATTATGAGCGAGGGCAAAAACTAATTTCTTTTACGACAACATAGAGAGGATCACATCATTTCGTCAGTGCAGTCATAATGCATGGAAACACCGTAAACACATTCTGTAATTCAAGAGAACAGACTGGTGGGCTATTTGGTACTGCATAACTTGAGGCAAAGCCAAAAAGAAAAACATGAGGACAACAAGAGGGAATGAAGAGACAGCATTGTGTCTTCGTTCCCTTCTGTTGTCGTTTTTTTTTTTTTTTTTGCACTTTGCCTCAAGTTACCTCAGACATTCTGTAAGAAACACACCTTTAACACTTTGGAAGGAAGACACACTAAAATAGCACATTCAAAGCATGAATGTGTTAAACTAACACATTCAAAGCATCATTGCACCTTCACAGGAGAAACAAAAAACCGTTTTAAGTGTATTTGGATGAGGCATGGCGGTGACTGTACACTTTAAGCAATGCTCTCCAATTAAAACCTACACAAAATTCTTCACTATGGTGTCTTCCTCATCCCAGCTATAAACTTGAGGATTTTCAAACCTGTCATTTGTTAAGATGATGGGTATAAGGATGTCATGTCCATTGTTCCATACTGATGATGTGTACTCAGGCTGTGGACGAATGTGAGTTGTATACAATGATAGTTTTAGCGATGATGGAGCTAGGGGAAATTTCTGGCAAAAGAACCTTAGAGGTTGTGCGGTCGATATGAGTTTTCAAGTATAGGTTAGCGGCAATGTGAACTGCCAAGTATCGGTATGATGTTACACATTCTCGTGGGATGTTATTAAGCATGTAGGTGGGACAGACCACATTAGTATGGGAAATGCTCATAGTCTTGCACTTTTTCTTGTTTAATTCCATGCGCCACAGACGACAGCACTCAATAGTGTTACTGAGATCCTCCTGAATTGCTAGAATATCCGAGGGATTAGAGAAAGAGCAATAATTATGTGAGTAAATACAGCATTAAAGTTGAGCCGCAATAGGTGTGTTTTTGTTATTTGGATTGAGTTTGACAGAAGCTGCACAGAGATCTCAGCACAATGGTGTTTTTGTGTTCTGCCGCCATCAAAATTTGGCCGCTCCCATCAGAAATGACACCTGCGACACCGGCTGGGTCTACTATATAACTGAAGGCAGTGTTACAGTATTTTTTGCTTGAAACCAGTGAATTCAGCACTATGGCTAGGGATATGAATGAAGTTGAATCGAGGCTACATTTTTTTTAAACACAGTACATATAGGCCTTGCACAAAATCCTGTAGGCCCACTATGGCACAAAGAGAAATGCGTGCCTCCAAGTGGTTCTCGAAAACAATTATTTTTAAAGACACCATATTCTGGGTTTATTGACTTGTTTATTACCATACTATTTGTTTCGCTGTGCATTATGCATTCACCGTATTTACTCACATAATGATCACACTTTTTGTAAAAAAAATTGGTGCAAATTCAGGGGTGTGATCATTACGCTGGTATAATTTTCTGCGAGAAGAAATTTCTGCGGGAGAAAAACAAAATTTTTCATCCCGCGTTTATTCTGGAATGACAACAGGGGGAATATTCTGCAAGAGTCCACCTATTGGACTGTCTATTTCGGCCGCTGCTGATTGGCTAAGCCCGCTCGTCTCCTCCTCTCTCGAATGGCTGCATCCAATCAGCAGCGGCCGAAATAGACGGTCCACTAGGTGGACTCTTATAGGATACCCCCCCCAGATCAACAAACAGGCGGCTGCCACTGTAACAGTGTGGGACACCAAAACAAAAATGGCGGCCGGCAGAGCAAGCCGAATGCGCCAAACGTGATTTTTTTTTTCTTCTCGTGAGTACATTACTTGCATTGAAACAGTTTGTTCCATGTCAGTAAAGAATAATATTGTTAATATTGCCAAGCTTGCAGCAATAATGCAGCCATGTCCACTTTGAGGGGACAGAAACAGAGATGGGCACACTTAGCTGCCAGTGACCTAGAAACACGTGGCGGGCATGCTTCAGAAACTGCTGCATTTGTCTTCACTACTATCCTAATATGGCATGTTTCTCCTAAGGGGTGGACGAATATCTTAGCTGTGTTACAAGCGTCGGCGGATGAATAGGGTACACTTCCAACATAAACCTGTGTAAACCTGACCTGGCTATCTGGTGTAAATCAGTGTAAACCTGGCTACTATCGTTGCTGCTCGCAATTTGTTGTGTGCCAACGAGTGCAGACGAGAGGAATCGAAAGGCACCTTTTTGGTTGTTGTTGTTGACCACAGCCATTATAAAGCCTACAAATAATAAAGCCAAGGCAAGCTTTCTTTTTTTCATGGAAGTGCGGAAAGTGATGAAAGGAATGAAATGGGGCATCTGCTTAAGAATGTCTGGTGCGTGCAGACCGCTTGGTATGTCTTGAAGAGTCGTTGACGTAGCATTCGACAGCATTCGACAGATGGTAAGTGCGATCATAATTAGCTAGACTTGGCATACGACATATCGCTGTGGTAAGTTCGGGGCGCGATCATTACAGAGGAAAGAAAAATAAAAGGAATTTCAATGACAAAATTCAGGGGTGCGATCATTATGCAAGTAAATACGGTATGTATAACGACAACGTATGTAATACTCCTACTGAGGTCTTTAGCAGATGAAAGTCAAGGTATGATAAAGACAGGACATAGTGTGGGTTGTTACTCCACACTGTAGGTGAACACGAACTACCTGGCCACCTACCTCACATGGATGCCTACCTCATAGACGGAATTGCTGGAAAATGCCATAAGTTTTCCCAGCCACAGTCATACAAGCTCATATTTCACCACCAACATAGATATGGTAAAATGCAACGTGAGAAGCAATGATTATGGATTACTGGCTAAAGAAATCGCACAAAGGACTTGGTCCCAGTGAGGTACACGCAAGGCAACTTTTATTTAATCATTATTAAATAATTACATTTTAACACAAGATCTTAATTATGGCCCACACGCAGGCTGCATTGCAACATCAAGGAGTCAGTTTTCACCATCAGAGCCTGACAAACTCCTAGTTGACCGCCAACAAGCAGCTGGTATAATCCAACATAAGACTCCAAAACAATAAATTAATGGTTAAAAATCTCTGCATATAAGTTGTTGTTTATTCGAATGAGATAATCTTTATTTAGGATTCATTTATTATTACATTTCAAAGCACATTCGTGGTTTCGACACACGTTGGCTTGCATTTACATTTTATATTGACCACACTGATGCAAGCCGGCATTCACTGCCACACGAAACCTACTGCGGTACTCGCTCTTAACAGCTTCGCTGTACTGTCGCACAGAGCACATCTTGGATCACAATGTACTGTGAGCTGACAGTGCTGAACACTTGTCCCGAGAGTGAAATAGCCAACTACTTTTACCTTGCAGCATAGCTTCTCACACATTGCAGAAACAGTGGTCATTATGTCAACATGTACTAGTCCGGCAGTTCCTTCAACATTGACATCGATAACATTGTAAGGGAAGATGCCTCGACATCTTGAATCGCATGCATTTCTTGCTTCTGGAACTATGACAATCAGTTTCTCTCTTCTGCAGGAGGCCGGTGACACATGGCTGACAGAGAGCACCGTCGCAAAGGCAGCGAGCGACGAGTGTCAAAGGTTGGGTCATCCACAGGAATAGACCGTAACATAGCACGTGCCACCGAGGAAACAAGAGTGCTGACAGTACCAAAGGCACACGGAGGACATCGGCAACAGTGGTGGGCAATATATTCAGAAATATCACAGGCGAATCAAATCGGTCTGCTGTCTGCATTTGCCACACGTCCTGGTGACAGCAAAACAGGGTTGAAGGTCTAGTGACAGGAAGCGAGGCCATACACGAGGGTATCTGGCGAGGAATGGTACGGCAGCACAAGTCCAGCATAGGGAAGAGACTCTGGCACTGTCCAAGCAGTGATAGCAGCATAAAAAGAAAATTCATGCAGAAACTCATCAGGTAGTTGTCTAAGTATGCTTAAGCATTGTGCCACTTGCTTACCTCCACGCAGCCTGGTGTCATTATCAGTGTTATGAAACCTGATTGGGCCAATACAAACAACAGCGCTGCAGCAACATGAACTGGTGTGGACGGCGGTGCAAGGTGCATTGATGGTGCAAGCAAAGTACTGCAGGCGGTGATGTCCAATGCGCTGATGACGTTCCCATCATTATAAGCCACTATTGCTCTTTAGCGCCTTATCCATCCATGTTGAGCCATTGTGAACTGTGATCAAACGTGCCCTGGTGGCAGCTGCATAATGGCATGGCCGCATGGGCCATATCTTGAAACCGATCTGTGATGCGGACAGAGAGTGCTGATAGCTCCCGTTTTGGCTGCTTCGAGGGACGCACGGACCTATATCTTGAAAGTGATCTGCAACAGGGAGGGGGGGGGGGGGGGGGTGCGGCATGTGCCAAGAGCTTCGTGAGCACTGAAGCTACAGGCAGCACAAAGGTTAAGTCGCTCGCTCCTGCGGGCTCTATCCTAAAGAAGACCATCTTATGGGACAGACAGATGGAGGGACAGATGTTTTTCTTGTTGGGTAAGCATAGGAATGCTTATGCAAGTAATAAGCGATGGGGTGATAGCAGGTTGTTGGAAAACAGGTGGCCGGGCCTCAGCAACCCGAGTTTAAATGACATGCTCAAGATTCGGAGCTAAAGACTGCCCGCGTTTCTGTGCAAGAGGTAGTAAATAAAGCTGGCAGGCGACCTCTTCACAGAAAAAATCCTTGCTCTTGGCGAGTAGCGCCTGTGGATGTTGGCCAAGGCTGTCGGTAAGCATGGCAGCAGAATCAAGTGACGCAAGTGCTTGATGTGCGATCACACATTGTCAACACATCTTGTCGAAACTCTCACCAAACGAAATAAGGGCAGCAATGGAGGTGGGACATTTTGGCCAGCAACATTTAGAAAGCGTTGTCCCCGATTCTCGTAAGAATGAGCTTCAGCCTCCGTCATGGTGGTGCTAACATGGTTGCAGAGGTACAGTACAACTCCTATATAGCTGGCGCAATTCTCGCTAGCAATTCTCGCCACAGAGCTAAGTAAAACTTTGGGATAGGTCCCGAGGCTTCAGAAAATGAGACAATTACCAGCCCTGAAGCTTTGTCAAGATTGCTTCAATAATGCAGTTGATTTCCATTAAATCAAGCCTTATGAGGCCGACGAAATGTGTCCAGTTAAACAAGGTGCAGGAAACATGGCAACACACACCATTGATCCATTTGGCGGTGTTTGTCTGATCGCAACATGCCCCCAAATCAAACGTACATCCACTTTCTATGTGTCTGAAGTAGAAAACTAATGTGGAAATAACATCATAACTCCTAAACAAAGCAGAGATTTGGCATGCGCCTGAATTTTTAGCAAGAAAAATGGGCAAAGGTCTAATATGTGTTGCACAATGGTGCCTGGTTTCCTGAAGTCAGCTTCACCGCAATACAGCCGTGTTGTGAGATAAAGCACATGAATGCTTTGAACATTGTTTTGATTTTGCGTTTGATTGCAATGTGGAGACAATTTTCGTCCCAAGTTTCTTGGAAAAAAGAATGAGTGCATGAAATACGAAAAACACACTTTTTCTTTCACATTTACTGGGAACAAGGAACCCTTTCAATGTGAAAGGCAGAACACAAACTCCTTTGATGCAATGTTGCTTTCAGCTAGGCTTTTGTTATTGTACTCATGTTACAGTGTGCATTCTGTTTTATGGCAATGAATCTTTTGGCCTCTCTGACTTTCATATCACCTCAGCAATTCAACAAAGGTTGTCCAATGCAGCAGCTACACTCTATATAACAAAACTAAGCCAACTGCAATGCATATAATCTGGCCTGATTATCACTTTTAAAGCATGCTGATTTATCACTTTTAAAGCATGCTGATCCTTTAGAATACAGCTACTGTGTTGTCTTAGATAAATTTGTACCACTGCAAAAGCACCTTGAAAAAAGATATAAAAAATGCCATTTGGTTCAAAGGACTTTTGAAAGTGTCTACTTGGCAGAGGCATAAAATTCGTCCTTAACCACAGATGTTTCATCGTTAGACAACAGGCAGATTTATTATCTCAATTTACACAAACAAACTTTTGTTTTTCTGGTGGATGTCACCATGACAGCTCAGGCAAGGTAATCTGTTCCTTTCCCACAAGGACATATTCTATGTTCAATCTGATACTGAAACCAACTTCTTTCCAACATTCACATTTGATTAAATTGAGAACTATGCCATTTCAACACCCTCAAACACAATGCTAGCAATATGAGAGTTCGAAGCTGGGCCAGTGCACTATTGTTTAGCATGGCAAACAACACAGACAACAAGATAGGAAATAAAAAAAACACACGTCTCATTGTTTACCTCACCATTTTGTCCTGTCATTTGCACTGCTCACCATGCTCAGCTGATGCATTTTCGTGAAACATGGCTCTAGTCCACCATATCAATGCTTGGCAATGTCGATCTGGTGCTTCCGAATGTGCGCAACAAGGGTATCCTTGCGCGAGAACTTGCTCGGGCACAGGTGGCAGGGGAAGCGCTCGACTCTGCTGTGCGTCGTCTTGACGTGGCGCACCAGGTGGTTCATACTCGAGAATTTCTTTCCACACACAAAGCAGCGCAGGAAACCCAAGCCGGTGTGCTTCTCCAGGTGGCACAGCAGGCGGTCGCGGTGCGAGAACGAGCATGGGCAAAACTGGCACCGGTAACCTGCCACTGGGTCAAGGAGAGGCCCTGTGTGGAGGACTCGCTGATGCTCCACAAGGCCAGCTTCGCTGTAGCTCATGAAGCCACAATGGCTGCACATCAAGGCGTCGGTCCTGTCAGCTTCCGAGGGCCTGCCACTGTCTACAGGTTGGCTTGCAGCCACGCCTGTGGCAGCCCATGCTTCGAGGTGGTTGCTGTGCCAGTCGGCTTTGTTGAGGCATGTGGGGAGAGAGAGGAAAGGAACACTGTCAATGTGTTGTGCCAAGACTGACAAAAGGTTAAAAAAAAAAACACTACAGACCTTGAATAAAGAGCTAAGTACTACTGACCCTTATTACAACAATATCAATGCATAGGAATGGATAGACATGTTGTTTTGCATATTAACAACTTTAAACTGGAACAGACCACAAACCACAAAGTGTTTGAGCTCTCTGTGGCGTTCACACAGTTTGCACTCTTAAAGAAAACAGTGCATTCATCCAACGCAATGTATAACCAGCTGGCCCCAATTGCAGTCCTACTAGCAATTAGCAAGCATGTTTCATTACAAATAAAACCAAACCTTAGTATAACAAACATGGACATAACAAATTATCAAGCATACTTAAGTAAACATAAAAATGTGTGTTGTTAATATCAGCATGCAACAAATATATGCTTATGATGAATATCAGATATGACAATGTTCAAGTGCACTTCTCAACCATGTTTACTGGTCAGCAGCACTAATGAAACACAACATCCTCTACAGGCAGTGAGCACCAATACAGTGAGGCGCCCCTAGCAAAGGATGCTCGAGGTACTTCTGTTTGACAGCTGTAGCAGACGACATGGAGCAAAAGCCATACGCACACTAAATGAAGCTTTGTTCAAAAACTCAGGGCAAAGTGCGCAAGTATTTTTTTCTATTAACGCATACCCAGAACAATATATTCATCCTCATAAGAATGACCTGGAACTGAACCAAAGCAAGCAGTGTTTATATTACATCTCACTTTCAATAAACTTCAAGCATCAATGCATACAATGCTATATTAATTGAGCTGTGGTGGCAGTTGTCCCAAGTTGAGGGGCACAAAGCCCTCATGTGCAAAAGCATACCAAGTGCTTTTCTACCATCATTAAGGCTCTTGAATGGTAATATTCAACTTGCCATTGTAACTTGCACGTGCAAGCATCACCACTGTACCCTCCCCAGATGTCACATGGTCCCTAGATCACACTACCTGCTTCTCTCTGTAATCCATATCAAGCTCACTGCCACCAACATTGCCCTTCTTACTGCTTTACAATAAACTACTAGCGCCTTCTTTCACTACTGCTAGGGAGATCCCTTATTCTGGCTATTTCCTTGTATAAACACTGACAAAATTAATTACTGACTGCAATGCTTGAATGACTGACTGAATGCCTCTTAAGTTCAATTCGTTAAAAACACGACAATGTCTCTTACAAAAATCTGTTTTAGTTCACCCAGTGCACTGACACCAATTTGGCTGTTTGCTGAACAGTAGATGATAGACCAGGAGCAATGCAGCTTTATGTAGATAAAAAGGGAAGAAAGTGACAAGAGTTTGGAAGATGACAGGAGTTTACAACCAGTTACACTTCTCCAGATATCTTATCTACACCTCAAGCTATGCGACTTCCAATTTGTTGTCAACCACCAAACAAAGAGCCGAGTTGGCTTGCTAACGAATGTAGTGCATTGCAAATTTTGTTTACTGATATCTAATTTATTCACATTATCGCACAATTACTTATGATTGACCATATGCTGCTACAACCGGCAAAATTACAGGGAGCTGGTGCAGGAATTTTACTGAGCAATGACTAGCTGTTCTTCGTCTTTAGTTTGTTGACATGTCGCACTACTATGCTCAGTACAACAGATCCATTCCAAACCTTGAAATTTTATTTTAGAACCTCACCTTATTATAATTAATTTACTATCCATTAAGAGCTAGACAGATATCTGTGTAAACCAATAACACAACAAATTATCAGTAGCACAGTGGCGTCTGTGTACATCACACATTTTATTTATGTGCTTGTCTTTCTAGTGCTGTTAAACATCGACATACAAAATGTGCCAAGCAGCCCACATGAAAATGTTAAACCTTACAAAATCTCAAAAAAGAACAACACATTTTTCCACTCAATTCGCTGCAGATAATTGAAGTTAAGCACCATGCATTTGACAGGTTCATATGGCTTGAGATAAAACAAACATTACCATATTTATTTGATTATAAGGCAAGGTTTTTCACCCAGAATCCTAAGCCTCGAAGTCACCTCCTCCCCCACCTTAAAAGCAGAGCCTGGGCTATGTGCTAATTTTGCTTTAGGTGGGGAAATAACGGCAGCATATGGCAGAATGCGATAAAGGCACACTATAAAGTGAAAGTCGCGCTGCTCTGAAGCCACACCTAAAGGCAAAATTCACATATAACCTGTACAATACATTTTCAAGCTAGTCTCGGCACGTTCAAGAACCGAACGTGCCGTGCGTGTGATGCCACTGCTCTAGACATTTTACACAGTAACAAAACCGGAAGCAGTAGAAGGGGGGTAATGCCATGCAAAAAGCTTACAAGGTATCCCAGAGCTTGCTTACTGTTGCTTCAACAGAGTCCCAAATGGTTGCATGCGACATTACAAAAGCTACGACATCGCCAATATTGACAATATTTTCATGAAAGGCCTCTGTTATGTCATTGCCTAGTGCCCCCTTTAACACCAAGCAGCAATATTTTCATGCCCACTTTGTTTGTTTTAAGTATTTGTCTTGCATAGCACATAAGTTAGCACTGTCAATTTTATTGCAGCGCATCACACCATTAAACGGCACTCATTAAAGGCAAACTCCAACGAAATTTGGGACCACATAAAAAGCCTAGTCTCACAGAGTGTAGACACAAAGCAGCCTTTGTAAAAATTTTCCTTTAGAAATATAAGTAGATGCTTCATAAAAAAGATTGCAAAAAGAGATACTTTTGATAAAGGGCAAGGGAAAAAATAAAATAAGAAACAGAACAACATTATACTTGTCAAATATGATGCAGAACCCGGAAGGCCGAGAGACAACAACGCAGTGTCTGGGTAACACCTCGAGATCAAGTGGAGCAATCGGCACGAGGAAGATATGGGAATCCGTGTTCTGGGATCTAGCCACCGAAGCCTGCGTAATCTTCTCAGACACTACAAAAGGGGCTATTAATAAAAGAAATTAGACAGTTACCAACCCTCAATCAGCTGCACCATGATAGGACGTACTAGTCATTTATAACCAATGCATCTGAAGAGGAATTTCATTGCAGTTGGCTGTGGCTCTATATTTTAACATTCGCTGAATTCAGAAAATTACCATGTCTCTTGGGATTTAAGCAGCTCCTGATCTAACAAAACAAGATGGGAACAACGTAAGAAACATTTACACAGTGCAAAAAAAAAAAAAGAAATGGCAAGCCACAAACAGTTTAGACACAAAAGAACTGACTTGAAAAAATAAAAAAAGTAGATTGAAAAGCAAATAAATGCAGCACTCTCTTGTTTACCCAACCACGTTCGAGCCTTTTGCACAAGCTGTAACCACAAAGGGTGTACAGAGCATAGACAAAACCATAATGAGCAAACAAAAGCATGTAAAAGATTTTTTCATCATTGGCCAAGTCGTCAATTCTTCCAATGCAATGCTGCAGGCCTCTTGGGAAGACCGCAGCAACTTGTTCTGCAATGGAAAGCACGACAATTAGCAAGACAGCAAGACCTGTTTTAGCTCTAGCACTGCTTCATGAATATCCAAAATCTTTGTCACCTCGTCACACAAGGGGAGGGCCAATGAAAAAAAAGAAAGAATACCCTGCGAATACCCTGCTCAACAAGTTCATGAGCTGCTTTTTCCGAAAAAACAAAATCGTGGGGTGTTAACGTCAGAAGGACACACACACTATGAGAGACCTAGTCGGGGGGCTACCAATAAGTTTCTGCCAGCTGGTTAAAAACATGTACCAGCTACCAAAGTTAAAGTACAGTTGAATGCAAAAGTTTACAGACCACGCAGGCGTGTGCCAAACGACCTCTCCGCAATGCTTCCGGTGCGTCAGCTGGCACTGAGCTAGGCTTTAACTGTGTCCCTTCTGCTGTCTGATGGTGTGTCAATGTTCTTGCTTGGCACCAGGTTTTTTTCCGTTTCTCTCTTTCTCATACAATGCATTCTTCCGCAGCCATGGTGACGCGCTCCTGTCTTTGCAGCAGTATTATTGGAACCAATTTAAGTTGCACGCCGCTGGGCTGATATCAGTGCGTATCACTGGGCTGTGGACGAGGTTGAGAAAGTAGAACAGCACCATGTCGTACAAGGATATTGACGCACCGACAAAAAACAAGAGGACTCATAGGACTCATTTCCAGCCCAACGCTGCTGCAGGTGTTGCATCGCTAGGTGGTGCAGAGAGGTAGTTTGGCGTGGGCTTGTGTGGTCCACAAACTCTTGCTGTCGACTGTGCATGAGCCTCTTTGCACTTCACTCCCATACAAAATGCAGCCACTGCAGTCATGAATCGAATTCATGACCTCCTGCTCGTGGTTTTTTGCAAAAACAGTAGCCAGCAAGAATGCACAAAGCACAGACAAAACGATATTGAGCACACAAATGGCAGTCTGTATTGTGAGACAAGAACACGCAAGAAATGACCCATAAGATCAATCACACAAGCCTGCCAAGCTACACCAAAGCAAAAAGATGCACTGAGTGTAAATTATCAGAAGGCTCCTGAAAGAAAAAAAGGTTATTTTACCTGCTATTTTACAGAAGTGCGGTGTCAGCTAGGAGTACCGATTCTATAATCTGTTATTTTTGTCTTACAACACCGTTTTTAAATTAATTGAACAACAATTTTTGAAAAACACTGATCTTCTCAAACGATCTCTTCCTGCTTTGGCAAACAGCATCTGCTACTTCTAGCAGGCACTCGTCTATGAAGATGCCCTCTGCACACAGTTTGGAAGATTTAATTATGACCTGCGAAATAGCAAAAGTTGCTCTCACTGTCATCGCTTGTCAAGAGTTGTTTTCTGGAAAAACTCTTCCTGTTTTTCAAGGGCAGATTTCAAGCTGTGCCGAGCCATGCTCTCAGCAGGCCTACAGGGGCCACACTTGAGAGCTCTGCAGGCCGTGTGTTTGCGATTCCTGCATTATCACATCATGGACTACCTACCCATTGACCTAAGTTGGCGAGAAAACTAGAGACACAGATAGATAGATATATAGATAGCCAGACAGTAAGGCAGACCCCTAAAAGTGCAGAAAGTACCCTAAGGGCACCAATCACATTAAAAAAAACATCACATACTCGTCTCCACATGCTTTTCCTGTTCATTCTTCACACATTGCGACACAAGCCGGGTATGGCGTGGCCAGAGTAAAAGCTGGCGTGGCCAAAGTAAAGGCCAGCCATGTATTCTGAAAAGTGTTCTGAGAAAGGCTCTGGATGGACTTGGTGAGAGCACGTGGCAAGAAGGAGAGAGCACCAGATCGAAAGGCAGCGAAGGTGAGAGAGAAATTACAGTGGCCTCAGAGTCGTTCATTGAATTCCCGCAGCTTTGCCATTCACTCCTCGAGTGTTCTGGACAAGCACAGCTCATCAATGCGATCCTGGTTAATTTTTCTCTGGACGAGTTCCACTCGTCAACAGCAATAATCCCATTTTTTAAAGTGATTTGGACGAACTCGACCCATGCACTAAGTCTTTATTATACTAGATAGTCGGTTGCAGTGCCAGCATTTGAAATACACATTTCGCTCTTTTTTGTTTTACTACATAGGTGTCAGTACTTTTTCAGCACCTGGAAGGTCGTCGCAATGATTAAGTTTTCGTTACCTACAACGTGGATGCCGGCCATTTCGTCAGTGCTGGAGCAGCATGTTTATTGTGGTCTTTGTTTTCTACTACACAGATGGCAGCACTTTGCCCACATTCAAATACCGCATTTTTGTAGTCACTCACGATTTGTGCCTTTTGGCAGATTTCGAACGATGGCGTCTGCTACTGACAGCTTGCACATGAGTTGCACGTGCAAAAGGAAGCCCCTGCTCAATTCTGACAGTGAAAGTGAGAGTAAAAGCAATGCACTAGAGCTTTGTTCTTCGAGCGAAGAGGACGATGATAGTTTTTTCATCGCTCCTTCTGCCAAAAGTGATCTACCATCTCAGCTCCCCCAACATTTGCACCCACCACAGATTACCTCCAAGACCAGGTGCACAGCTACGGCCGAGCTAGAGGAGAAGATGCGCACCCACCTGCCCTCTCCCTCACAGAAGCGCACGACCTGAACACATTACCGAGACGTGTATGGAGTATTGATAGGACAGTACTGGATGCGTAGCATTAAAAAGACGCTGAAGAGCAAAATGATAATAGACTGGCAAAGTGTTCTTTCAATACCCCATGTTCATTTGTGGGAAGAGGTCTATAATTACTAGAAAGGATGAAGGCAAAAGTTCCCATCCCTGAATTTGATGCCAAAACCTTAGCATCAGTACAACAGTGTAGCGTTTCAAATATAAGTGTACTTTCTCGCATCTGGCCCTTTCTGGCATGGGAAAGATTTTCAAGACTTGCTTGGCTGAGTGAACTGCTATTTTATATTTAAATCTAGTACTTCATTAACAATTAAAATTAGCTACACCTGAGGGGACATTACAGAAATCCACAGTGTCACGGCAAGCCAGCGTGGGAACGTCATTATAGTGGTATCACCTGCTGTTCGTTTTTTCACCTTCTGTGGCTTTCCGAGCCTCCTCACATGGGAATAGTGGCTGATTTGCTCTTCCAGCAGCATTTGTTAAAACAGCTAGTTTTAGACTGCTGCTTAGTACCCCAAAGGGTGTTACGAGTTCTTCATGTGCAAACTACTTTTTGAATACCCAACTCACCGAGGTATATATACTGTCCATCTCTCTGCTCTTATTTTGCCTGCACACCAACCACTCATATATGCTGATGCAGGCTTGTTGACTGTGCTGTGTTTTGGGCTTGCATTAGCTCCTTTAACACTGATTAGTATCCACCTGTGTGGCAGTTACCTATGCTAGTGTAAGTGCCCTCTACACACACGCACTCAGCAAAGCCCAGATGTCCTTGTGAAACCCGAATCTACAACACTTCTTATGCTAGCTACAGCTGGAAAAAAACAAGAAGCATGCCGAATGTGGACGAAGTCAAACTAACGGGTGGTTTAGCTTAGACCAGACACATGTTTATGGAAGGGGTAAACAGCACTGAAAAGTGAGAGCAACTGCTCTCAAAATTTAAAAATTTCCACTTTAGTGATGCACACAAATGCCAGCACAATAAATTAGAGTTGGAGCTCTGTTAACGAGCATTTCATAGTAAATAACTGGGGCAGCAAATAATTCGACACAGTGAAGCAAATTTAAAATTTGACACACCAAGTTGTTTGACATCTGCCGCTTTGACTGCTACACCGAAACAAAAAAAATGCAATGTTGGTCATAGTAAAGCATATTGAAGTTTCCATGCAACCCAAATGTGTTATCAAGCAGCAATTACATAAAATCACCTGCAAAAGCAACACTTATGTTCAATCTCTCATATATTCAAATTGATTGACGCACCAATGTTTGTATACTCTGGATGCCTGCATGTATTCTGGCCAGCAGCTTAGTATAGCCAGCTTGCAAGAAGCAACAGTAAGCAACAAGCATTAACACTGAGATCGTATGGAGTCGCACCAACTCCATAGCTCAAAGACAGCTGCAAAGCAAGAAGCAGCTTCTCAAGGAAAGAATTCAGGTCCCTTGAGAATAGTGTACAGCAGTTGCTAGGAGAACATAATTACTGTTATTTCTCGATGAAGCTGGCATCTTTCCAGAAGCAATGAATGTTATAACGGACTCCTTAATTTTATACACACATCTCACTTTGGTCTAAATGTACTCAATCATTGTACTCTTGTCACACGTTAGAAATAACAAACAACTTCCTCCTCTTTTGTGTGTGTGTGTGTGTGTGTGTGTGTGTGTGTGTGTGTGTGTGTGTGTGTGTGTGTGTGTGTGTGTGTGTGTGTGTGTGCGTGTGTGTGTGCATACATGCGTGCGTGCATGTGTGTGTGTGTGCAGGGTGTGTGAAGTAGTTTAAAAGCAAAGTACCCAACACAACTGAGTACACATCATGTGGCAGGCATTTATGTTAATACCTGAGCTGGCGTAGCCCTTTAACACAGTATTACCGCCTACAATTACCATTATTGTTTCTTCTTCAACTGCACATGCACAAGGCAGTTGTAATTGTAACAGTCAATGATTACATCATGCTAAAATAGTTTAATAATATTAATGCCTGGCTACTAGGCAGTTCGCAACTCAAGGACAAAATACTTGACATGAGAAAAGAAGCAGTGAAAGTACTTCACAATGCTTTAAATGAAGAATAACAGGATTCGGAGAGAGAAGATATCCAGCCATCATGCCTGAGGTCACACAAGGCCAACCTATAGCAACAGTTCTAGATTGTGCTTTTTGTACAAAATTTATTAGAGGAGACAATTTGCAAACTTCTAAGCAAATTTTTTTAAGGATCACTACAAGTGACAGCAATATCACACCATACTGAGATCATTGTGTAACACACCATGTAAAGTCTATAAAGGTTTAATATGAGTACCACTTTTTGCAACCTCATAGCAACGGCGTGAAGCCACCTTTCAAAACCCTTCAAACAACCCTTCAAAAGTGGGGGTCAACTTGTGACACACTATTTTTGGTTTAGTTTGCTGTCTTGGCAACACAAGTTACTGCAGAAAGAACGACAGAAGATGCGTAAGTTTGCACTGGCATGGCTATGCCATTCTAGTGTGAGCTTCTGCATCACCAAAGCAGCATAGCAAGCCAAAGTATAAAGTTACAGAAAGAAAACAAACATAAATAGAGCACAACAAGAAACTAAAACTTGAAGAGCTGGAAAGAAATACGCAGAACAGTGTGCACGAGCCAACATCATTACTCTTACCGATAACAATGCTTTAAAAGTAGCAATGGCTAATACTGTATAAGTAACAGCCATTTTTGTACTCACCAAACATTGTTACTGTCTAGTGAGTGAGCTTCCCTGACCTGAGTTCATGTGCCTTTCTCTTTGTGCTTTAGCTAACATTGTATAACAGCAGAAATAATTATTTCCTCTTTTTATTGTAACATGCTACATTCTTGTAACCTTTTGATACTGTTCTTACCACTCCCCTCTTCAATATCCCTGGCCTTGAGGGTAATACGAAATAAATAAATAAATAAATAAATAAATAAATAGCTTGAAGCACACACTACCCATCTGTTGCGTTTTGCCTCAAACACACACACAAAAAGACGTTCGGAGAACAGAACCCCAAGCTAGTATAAGATAAGGACTCACAATATAAGCACGAAAATGATAACTCAACAAAAGTCAGCCTAATGCCTGCTCTTGGTGCCTCATCAAATCTTCCTTTATACTGACAGGCAACTTTCTATGGCTGCACAGGCAAAGCTATGGAACCGAAGCACATGTTTAAGACCTCAGCTAGATATATCACCAAGTTTGACTGGTGCTCTTAAAGTGCTAACCTTAGAATACAATTTCATGTAATCGCTCTCGGCATTTACAAAAAAAGAAAGAAGTATGCATAAGTGCTCACTTCCGTTTCAGGCTGTAACCTAATGACGTTGAAATTATAAGTGCATTCAAAAAACAAGCATCTCAAGGAACATGGTGGTGCCTGTCCTCTCCTGTCTAACCATAAATGTGCGGTCGTTCTCGGGCTGCGTATTAAGTTTACAATAGATCAATGGCGCAACGAGACTTGTAACCTCGGCCATGAAGTCTGAACAACAAAAGATTTCTTCTTTTAAGAGCATGTGATTTCCAGCATCCCTAAGCCAAACAGGACACAACACCACAGAAACACCCAGTCTGAAAAGAACTAAGCATTCAAATGTGTATTTCCTTTCCTCTCAAAACAAGTGAGATAAAAGCAGTGTTATGTAACATACTGTGTCTTGTCGTACAGTTCTACTTGGCTAGTTATGCAGCCAAACAGGCAATCCTACTGGAAAGTTCCTGCCGACGGCTTTGGTTTTCAGTCATGGGTAAGCTGAAACTGGAAGCGATATTAAATCGGTCTGGGCTACTTACCACCCTAATATAAGCAGAGAATGACAACCCCTGTAGCCTTGCCTGCACAAGCACAGAAAGGTGTCTACTAGTGTTGTAAAAGTGCATAAAATTATGCGCAAGAAAGTAGAGGTCCACCTGTGTCTGGCATCATTCTTCAAATGAAAAAAAGGTTTTTCAAATCCTCGTATGGTTGAACATTAACATTAGAGCAACTTGTGGCTGACTGGATACACAACACTGTGACAACATTTAGTGTAGCAGTTAGTGCAAACTTGAAGCACTGTAAGAAGCGACTTGGAGAGACTGACTGTCGCTCGAAAAGCCTGGACAGCATGGCAAGTACGACATTGACGAGAGGGAACTTTTGATAGGGCAGCCAGTGGCCATCAAAAGCAAAATTTTTCACCAATCTCACTCAAAGGCAAATCAGATTGTGAGGACAAAGGTACGTGTTTGCAGTGAGACTCCAGCTTAGAAGTTGTGAATTTCGGAAAGTCAGCATTGCTCGCACATGCATGGGCAGCAGTACCCTTTTGCTTGAACCTGATTGCGAATTTCTTAGTGATGATTTCTGTGTGTACTTTTAATGCGAATAATTGGTACAATGGATACAACTTTTGCTTCAAGCACTGCTTCATTAGAAAGAAGTCTGACTAGATTTTTGAAGTAATGCTTAACTGCTTGGCACATTGGATTCGCAATATATACAGCACAGCATGACAGACATGGAAGTACCGCTAACATGAGAATGAGACAACACTGAGAATTTTAGCAGCCTTTTCCACTGACAGAAAGACATCAATGTGCACGAGCAATACCTACGCGTCTCTTTCACATCGGGTATTGCACGCGCCAATTCCCGCCTAACTCACGGTTTGGCCAAAAGTGCAAATGGGTGACAAGCAGCACAGCATTACACCCGATGCAGAAATATTCACAGTATTAGCTAGAGCTAACGTTCACAGAAGCGTGCCTCTCTTCATACCTCTCGCAGCATGAAGTGATGCCTTATAAGTAGCCAAACCGTGTGTCGTTGAGGCGCTTAAGTGTGGGCCTATACCAAGCCACGAAAGAACTGTACAAAGTCCATTGACGAGCTGTAACATGCCCCTAAGACAAACTTGCAGGTCAGTCAAAACATACACAAAAAGCATGCATGCACATAAACTTGCTTCCCAATACTGCACAGCCATCATTTTTTGTTTGTGTTTCTCCACAATTCCATCACTGAAGTATTTTGTCGGAAAACATGAGAAGTGCACTACTGGCAACATATTTACTCCCTGCATATTGCTTTTAGCCTAATTTTGCCGACTGAGAACTGAAAACTACAAGATGGGTTCGTTCTGCTCAGTATGAAGAATGGCATCAGTTTCTACAGCTACAGCAATGGCAATAGTGACCACGCATTTGAAGCTCGAAAATGTTTACAGCAACCATTCCTGCAAGACTATGGCACCGATGTACACCCAGTGGCTGAGCACTCCTTTTTTTTAAGCGTGCAGGCCACATCAACTATGCTTCAGCAGTACTCTCGCAAAGTGCACCTTTACTCACAGCGCAAATGTGCCTACAGGGACAAAGGGACCGTAAAGTAAAGTAAGAACAGGGACAGTAAAGTGCAGTATATGATGCCAACTGGCATCATGAAGCCTAGGATTGAAAGTCCAGTAACAAAGTGAATTACTAAACAATCTCAAAAACAAGTGGCCAATGCCGACCAACCTCCAGGTTCAGAATATGTGTTCATACTTGTGAACACGCCTTTGCAGCTGCATCTTCTGCACAGCTACGCTCACAGAGTAGCGCTGCCGCATCCCTGGCGAAGGCAGCACACAGCATCATTGCTTGGTTGCACCGCTGTGGCGACTCCGAATGTGCCCGAGCAGGTTGTTCTTGCGCGAGAAAATGCTCGGGCAGAGGTGGCAAGGGAAGCCCTGGGCAGTGCCATGCTTCGTGTTGAGGTGGCGCGTGAGGTCCCGCTGTCGCCCAAACTTCCTCTTGCACAGGGAGCACTGAGTGGCAGCATGCTGCTTCGACATGTGCGACAGGTAGTGCTCTTTCTTTCCGAAGCTGGTGCAGCAGGACTCGCACACGAACCTCGAAAAGGGAACGACTGCATTGGCCTCCTGGTGGCTCGCGAAGCTGTCGGCATCGCACGGCACGTCGGAGCCAGCTTCCGAATCACTATCATCCTCGATCTCTTCCTTGACAAAAGTTAGAGAAGGGGATACACCAGCTTCCGTGCAAAGCATGCCGCTGTAGCAGTGGGCTTTGTTGAAGCACAGGGAGAGAGAGAGGGTGGGAAAGAGAGAAAAAGGCACCATAAGCGTTTGGCAGTAGAAAACAACAACAACAAAAATCACGGGAGACTTCCTTAAAGATACACCCGAAGACGCCTTGAAAATGTGTTCATCAAAACTCCGTTTCCCACTTTGCAGGCAGTGCTGCAGAAGCTACACCACCAGTGCGGCCACGGAAGTGTCATTATGTGGATTTCGCAGTGCAGTTGTTCTTATCCCGGAAAGGTTCTATGGAATTTCTACGGAATAACTGTGGAGGATTCCTATGGAATAACTAGTTCACATAAGAGAACTGCAACTTGTGGGCATTAAACTATGCAAAAATCCCATATTCTGAGTGCATCTTTGTGCCTCCGATATGTGACATGCTGTGTTTTGGTTGCAAAGGTTAGCAGAGCGCTGTGACCACTGGTCACAGATCACACCTCGCTCATTTCGTGGCAAATAAGTTCAGATCTGCAACATCTTCCATGTAATAATTACATCTTGTTTTGCAATGTTAGAAGTACAAGAGTTAACGTTATACAGTTAAACCTTTAATAAGACGCAGTCGGCATAACTGACAATTAGCTTTGTTATATCAAAATTTCACTGCATAAAATTCGACCTTTCATGCAGATTGGTATGCAATGGCCGATTTTTCTTATGGACAGGGGTCGTCACCTTTTCCGAATTATGAGGCAATCCAGAACAGGGAATTCGAACTAGAAAAAGAAATTCACTTTGTTGACAGTGGGTGACAAAAGATATGGTTTCATGCCATGTCAATGAGATCTTCACATCGGGGGTACGAAGAAAAGCCAGCCACGCCTGCGGGCCTTCTCTGCCCCACGGTTGATAGCGTCGCCCGCAGCGGGACGACGCTGTTGCATCAAGTGCCGGCATTGGGAAGTGAATGCTTCGTCTGCCTCTCCCTTCAACACGTCTCCAAAACTCGGAGATTATGCAACCTGAAGTACTAAATGCGTGGGAAGACAGCCCACTTGATGACATGCCATCTCGGCACGTCTTATCAGATCTTATCGTAATGACGCTCTTGTCGCTTTTGTCGAGGGCACGCAATTTGAGAGCAGCGCTCACAAGCAGACGCTTGGAATTCAATCGTTTGACCATCTGCGTTCGTGGAAGTTTTCATTTGTTGTGTTTGTATTCCATAGCGGCAGCAGTGAAATTTCTTTATATTGAAATTGTGTGTAAAGACACTTTGTTATATTGAGGTTTAAATACAGGGTATTCTAGGGACAATAAGTTATGAAAAGTTAAATACTTTGTTACATCGAGGTCTAGGTGAACCAAATTATATGATGCACACCAGTATCTTTCTTTTATTACTTGATGCGCTACTTTTTGGTGTTGAATGTAAGCAGTATGACATATCTCTCTAGCCTCATGAAACAAAGCATAAGTAACTTTGCTTAACCAAAACACATTGATCCATGGTAATGAAGTACATAGTCCCTGAACTCTTCAGCTCAACACAGAATTTGGATCAAGAACTTCGGTTGTAATGTACAAATGTTGGATTTTACAATCAACTCTATGGTGCATTCTTAACAGATCACATTCCAGAAAAACGAAAGCATCAGTTAACAAATGCTTTCGAGGCACAATGAGCTATTCCATTTTATACACAGTTCCTTAAATATATATAAGTAATTTTAGTAACAGTGTTATGTTAGATATGCAGATGTGCTTTCACAGATGTTTATGTTCTTCGCCAGACAATTTCTAAAAATAAATCAGCACATGCATAGCTAACAGAATTTATTATTACCTTTTAGAATTTTTGCAACTGTGGTATATGCTTATACGAGAAACTTGAAGACAGTCATATCTGAGGACAAATTCATTTTGTTGAATTCTTCTAAAGCAGTTGTGTTCTCAAGTATTCATAACCAAATTTCACACCAAAACCCTAATTTCACACTTTGAGGCAGGAGTGTCGACACAAAAGACAAACCCTCTCCTGTGATATGGCCGACTGCAAGGAAGAATATGCAGCTGCTTTCCACTTCACTGGGCTTCTAGCCTGACATGCTATAAGGAATCAGTGACATCACAAGGTGGCTTACCTATCTATCTCAAGCAAGATAGACAAAACATGATCAATAAAGTTAAATCTATTTTGCCACAAGCTTCTACAAAAAAGATTCTTATACTTCGAAAATGGCCAACTACTAGTCCAACAAGGAAACGAGGGGGCATTAGTGCAGAATTTTTACAACATGCAATAATAAGCGGGACTGCACCAATGCATGTTTGGCTTGGAAATAGACAGATCACATGCTACAGGTGCAACCAAACACAAACGTCCAAGGGCATCTGACACTCTTGAAGAGCAAAAAGAAAAAAAAAATACAGGAGTGACAAGGAAAGTCACAGATGAAACATTGCTAAGGTGCACGCAATCATATCTTCCTTGCACAATCTTGGTGGCCTTCTAGGCACAAATGTGGCAGCCCATTCTGCAAGGGAAAGCATGAACATTAAAGAAAATGAACATGAACGAGCAACAAAATCCACTGAAGCATGCACTGAAAAGATGTAAAGGTGATTGTCTGTTTATATGTTTGTAAACAAGTTTTTCTGCTCCTACTGTTTAATCACAAAAGTGTAAAGAAGGTTGCACTCTCACTGTTTTCGCATGTTCTCTTCGTCAAAAGCATACAAGCTATGTTGCTTGTGACCACTAGGCTGACCGCAGGCAGTTCAACCCCTTCCATGCCATGGGCGAGCTGGGTTTGTCCACACGTTTCTGGCAAAATGGCCAAGAACAAGCATAGCTGGTCGACAACAATTTTCATTTTCAAGCAATGCCATGGACAAGCTGGTTCCGTCTCAGCGGTTTTGTCGTGCCTCGGGTAGATGGTAGTACATAATCCGTGGGGCACTGCAACCAGGAGCAAGTTTATTCAAGTAGAACAGTTGGCAACTGGGGTCTTTAAAAATAATTGAGATATTTTGGGTCAGTATTCGGGACAAAAGTGTGCTATGGAAGGGGCTAATTGGATATGAATATAGTATCCTGGTGAATTTCAAGAATGTCCTTGTTCATCTCCCTGTGTCCTGCTTTAAGTTCAACTGTCAAAATTCCAGTTTAAGGGGTTCCTTTTGTATGCAATAAGTTCCAAATCCCTCGGAAATGAAAAAAAAAAGCTTACTTGCTGTCCACATGTCTCTATTGCTAATAGCGCCACAGCAACTGCATCACCGGGTGAAAAACATCTAGAGTGAAGCCGCAGAGCAGCCCGTGCATTTTCGCAAAAGGCTGTACGCGAGCAGTAGTACACTGCGCAGTACAGTACAGTACAGTACAGTACGTACAGTAGTACTACAGCAACATGAGTGTTGCTGCACTAGGGAAGGTCTACGATGACTAATGTAGGTGTTACCACAGTTAAAGAATAAAAAGGTGTATGAGGTGCGTGGGTCCACCCCCCATGAAGAGAAAGCTGCTACAACTAGCTATCGTTCCTTGCACCAAAAAAGCCGAGGAATGGCTAAAAAAGTTATGAATTTGGTGTTTTCTGGCGCAAGGGCCAAGTGTTGCCAAAGAGTGCCAAGCTAGAGCTAATAAGCTAGCAATGTAGTGATGAAATGTGAGCGGTAGATGTGACACGGCTGTATAGGGGCCTTAAAAACAGTCGCTGTAAAGTGCGTAAAATGCATGCGTTATAAAATTATGGCAATGGCTAATGAAGTATGCTACGAATACAAAAGAGAGATTAAGGATAGATGATATACTAGAATATGTCATTAGTGAAAATTACTGAGAAGCACTACTGCCTTAAGGGTTCAACTGTATTTTGAGCGCTTTCTGTAATACAAAGAAACGGAAGCCACTCTACCGTAGATGTACTCTAACGAACCTTTTAACCGGCCTATTAGACTTGCTGAACTAAAAGCATCCTTAAATGCATGTCAGAGGTCTGCTCCGGTCCCAACAGAGTTATGTATGACATTATTAAACACCTTCACAGAGACACACCAAATAACAATACTTGCACTCTTTAATACTACAGTTAAATCTCGATATAACGAACTTCAATATAACAAAATTCTCGATATCACGAAGTATTTAACTTTTCATACCCTCTTGTCCATAGAACACCTTGTATTTAAAACCTCAATATAACAAAGTGTGTATGTGATTTCAATATAACGAAATTTCGCTTATGCAGCAAAGGAATGCCGAGACAATAAATGGAATCTTCTGGAGACGCGCCAATGGTCAAATGATTGAATTACAAGCCTCCGCTTGGGAGAGGCCAATGTTCTAAAGATTGAATTACAAGCCTCCGCTTGCAAACCCACCTCTCAAATCACGTGTGGCGCCACAAAAGCAACCGCAGCAGTGGAGCTGCATCATGTTCCCCATAAAGTCCAAGTGGGATAAGATCCTGAGCGGCCCTGATAAGACAAGACATGGTGGCTTCATGAGTGCCGCCTTCTGGCACGAGCAAAGGTTAAGACGGGGAGGGGAGCTCGCTCCCGGTAACGCGATCGAGTGCACACAGGAGGGGCAGCGTGGAGGGGGAGAAGGAGGGGTAAGTTGGCGCAGATTTCTGGCCTGCGTATCGGCCGTGGGTGCATGGTTGTAAGAGCGGCTGAGTGCATACGCAGCCACTTACTGTAACTTAGAGGTAATCTGCCATGTGTGCAATGAGTGGGCGTGCGAGACGGCGTGGCATCATGTAAGCTGTCTTCGTGCGCATTTAGTATTTGTTGTTGCGTAATCTCGAGTTTCGGAGACTCATTGGAATGATGAAGCATTTGCTCCCTGCTGCCGGCGCTTTTTATGATAGTGTCGTCCCAGTGCGGGCGATGCAGGGGTGGAGTGCAAGCGAAGGCGTGGCTGGCTTCACTTAACTTGTAACGCTGATGTAAAGGCATCGTCCATGTGGCATGAAACAGTATCATTCGTTGCCGACTCCCAAATTCATGAAAATGAATTGCTTTTTTAAGTCAAATTTGCTTTTTTCAATTGCCTGATGACTCACAAAATTCTGCAGCCTCTGCCATGTAAGAATAAATTGATCGGCGACTGTACTTATTTGCATAAAAGGTTGAATTTCAATACAACAAAATTTCAATATAACGAAACAAATTGCCTATTTTACCTACTTCGTTATGTCGGGGTTTAACTGTAGTGGGTAGAGCTAGAAATGCTCTCAAAATGCTGACTAAGCACATCAGCCTAGGGGAGTATTCTGTAAGAGTCCACCTAGTGGACTGTCCATTTCAGCCGCTGCTGATTGGATGCAGCTGTGTTTAAAAGAGAAAGCTGTGCTAGCCCACAGGGCCCTTTCCGGGCTCCGTGATGGAGGGTTTGTCTTTTTTAGCATGCTCCTGAGAGCTGCACCGATCCTTCGGCAACGGGGACACCAATACCCTTGGTGATGTATCAATCACCACCACTGAGGCCCTGTATGCTTGCTCGTAGTGTATGCTCATGGGTGTTTCAGGCTTTTCTGTGAGAACAGAGGTCTTAGAAGTCCTAAAGCCTGCAAGCCCAGAGGACTGCTGGCTCTTCTTGCTGGGTGGCGGAACAGCACTAGCTGATTCTGCAGTGGGGACAAGTGGTGCTACCACCGGTTCACTCTGCACGGACCTAATGGTTGCCAAGAACCGTTGTGCGCTATGCCACTTCAGTGAAACGAGGTCCTACAAATGAGAGGTGTTTTTGCACTTCTTTGAAAGAAATGCTTTCTTTTATTTTGAGCGTGATGATTTCTTTTTCCTTATTCCATGAAGGACAAGAGCGAGAATATGCCAGGTGTTCTATAACACAGTTTGCACAGTGGCATCGGCCATTGCAGTTGTCAGCAGGGTAGCCATGCGATGCGTACTTTGCGTAGTTGGTATGGCCTCGGCAGCTCTGAGAGCCATGACTGAATGTTTGGCACTTAAAACAGCGCCATGGGTTTGGAATGTACAGTCTGACATTTGTTTTGATAGCCTGTTTCGATGCGTTTGGGCAATGTGCTTGTACAAAAGGTAAGTATGAGGTGTTTTGTCGGAATTCTTTGTCATCTCGTCGGATCTTAATTCACAGCACATTTGGGACATGTTGCTCTTTCCAACCCTCTAGGAGCTCTGTATCAGTCAATTCCAGAAAGTCTTGATCTGATACTACCCCTTGTGTACTATTCATTGCACGGTGACAGCTTACAGAAATTTGGGTGCCACCAAATGGGACGAGTTTTTGGCAGACTTTCATGCTGAGCTTTATTACAAACTTCAAGGAGAATGTCACCACTGGCCATTTTCATGACTTTGTATCCAGAGCCCAGAGGCAGGCATTTGCAACAAAAGGTGATACTGTTTTTGCAGTCTTTTTGGGCAATCCATTGTGAATCACATGGAAACATGGGAAAATTTTGGCGGACTAAGTGAAAAGTTGATTCATCAGTGTGCCCTCTTCTATGAGAGAATGATCAGCGAGTTTCACAAATGAAGAAGCCACACAAATTGGACTGATTTCGGCAGTGGGGCCAGCCGCCAGTCGTGGAGCCCAACAAGGGAACGCAACAGGATATGTATACAAACGAGACCTGCCAGCACCATCTGTACACAACTATTATAACCAAATATGATATAATCAAGGTTGGTTATCTCACACAACGTTAACCCTAGCAGCCTGGGTGATCAAAAATTCATAAGTGAGAAGACAGGAAAGGTCGAAAGTGAGAGAGAAAAATTAAGTTATGGGGTTTTACGTGCCAAAACCACTTTCTGGTTGAGGCATGCCATAGTGGAGGACTCCGGAAATTTTGACTACCTGGGGTTCTTTAACGTGCACCTAAATCAAAGTATACGGATGTTTTCGCATTTCGCCCCCATCGAAATGCGGTGGCCGGGATTCAAACCCGCGATCTCGTGCTCAGCAGCCCAACACCATAGCCACTGAGCAACCACGGTGGGTGTGAGAGAGAAAGACAAAGGTTGAAGAGGAGGATAAGAAAAAGCTACTACTGATTTCCCCTGGGTGGGTCGGTCCGACGGTGCCACCCATGTGAAGCAAAGGCCAATGAGGTGCGTTGCCTCCACCAAGGGGCCATAAAGGTCCCAACACCCAGCATTGAATCAATCCCCAGGTTCCCATTTGCCCTGACACAGTTAAGCCGCACACAGCTACATGCAGGAGGGCCCAACCCTCATGTGCTTGGGTACAGGGTGTCGCAACGCACCAAATGCCTGCTGCCACAGACACCCATCCAGGGCATTAACGATGTGTGCTGTTTTCTTGCCTCATTTCAATTTATACCTCACAGCCCCATAAAAACAGGGCAATCATAATGACAAGTTAAAGCAAAATGCTGTAGAAGCAAGCAACTGCAAGAAAGCCAAGGAATGGCCAACACTGTTAAGGCAGCACATTACAAATTTTTTGTCTGTGTGCATTCTTTTGGCATTGGCGTGATGAGATCTCACCGCACTTGGACTTTATACTGAGTATGACAGCACAAGGGTCTTGCAGCTATGCTGCTCCACTTCAGCAGTCATTATCTGTTGCGTGGCGCGCGATTCGATTTATTCCTCAGTACTGCTTCATGGCAACAGTGAAATTTCGTGATAGTGAAATCATGTATGAACACACTTCATTATATTGAGGTTCAAAATACATTGTATTCTATGGACAAGAAGTTTTAAAAAGTAAGTACTTTGTTATATCAAGGCTTAATTGTATATCATGTGCCGTGAGAACCCAGAAAAATTATCTTTTGGAAATGATGCAGCCAACCAAATGATGGTAGGCTGGACAGGGAACTGACACGAAAATGTCGAAGCAGTTGCCAAAGTGCATTCTAACATTGAAAAGAGACTCTGCTGACACACTTCAGCCATGAATAAGTTTAATCAGGCCTCAACAAGCCTGCAATAAGAAGCACTACATCTGAATCTTGGAAGTGCACTACTTCTTATACAAAGGTGAATGCAAGAAAACACAAGCTACACAAAAAAGTGAACTATCAAGAACATGCATAGTTGAGCTAGCTGACAGTTGTATTAGTGGGAAACTAGAGCGCAGGAACGAGGAGACAAGAAGAAGTGACATAAAGAAGTGCTCTACAACTGAATCTTTAGTGCACACAAGAAAAAAATGTACACAGACACACTCTGCATGTCAACGTTTGCTAAAAATAAACAACAATCAAAGGCACGCGTCTAACAATGTTCAATGTAGCTTAACTCTTTATCATGCAGTGACAAAGATAGCTGGCTTACACGTAGCGCCTGTGTGTTATTTTCTTCGTGTCTCATCATTCCTGCACCCCAGCTTTCCAATAACGCAACTGTCAAATGATTCTGCTTCCTGCCTCAACATAATTTAAACTGAAGCAGCAGTGAAATGTCAACTTCTGTGCCCCCACGTACACTATGCTCTCCCAACAGCGAGGAAAGCGAAACTCCAGAAGTTACAGTTCCGCATCTGTTAGTGCTATAGTGCTTCCGATCAGTGTTTTAAAGTGTTTTGCTTTCCCTAGAAACAAACCCTGATTTTTTTAGTCGAACCATTTTCATGAGCTGATGATGCCGAGGATAGTGCATTCTAACACAGCGGTAAAAACCACACGATGGTACTGTACCACCATTCGATGGTACCACTGGTACCATTAGTAAGAGGAGCATTCTTGCATTCTTCCCTCATGAAAGCTAGTGCTTTGAAATGCTGTCATTGACATGCTGCGCCTCTGGTCGAACATGCAGATGCTGTTGTTTGAGAAGTTGTGCCTCTGGTTGCAGTGTCTACAACCAGTTGGCAACTCGCATACAGGTAAGGCATGCCATCCATAAGTGGACCAGCCGTACCACCCATAAGTGGTAAAAAGTGCCACCCATAACACATAGTGCTATACAGTGCCAGAAATTCGTCGTAATCTTTATCTCTTTCCATTCACGGTGCCTGTGCGAGGTATTATGCCAACAATGAGCCTCATTGATCACAGCAGTAAACAAGGAATTGCACTGGAACCGACACTTCAGCAAGGAGATTTGTCTTCATCAACCGTCCTGCTGAAGGCTAGGTAGCCCCTAGTGAGAAAGGTTGACTCCAACCTGACATATTCCTTGTTCGAACACCGTTGATTATTCTAAGTCACCACTTTTACATGAACTACTGTCTTGTTCAATGAGCCTATCCCTCTACTGAAGTAGACTTGCAACAATAAGCGAGCAAATGCAAACGAAGTGAAAAAGACAGTACAATATCACTTTTGCACACACACTTTTGTGATTTATTGAAACCCATAACCACTGTTGTGTAACTACTACTGCCTCCTATGTATCTCTTCGCTGCTTACATAATAAATGCCACTAACAACATGGAGTACGCCAGAGCACGTCAACCATTCACCATGACATCCGCTGTCTCTCGTCTCATCTTTCCTAATCTATAGCCATATAGATATAACATGGTGTCAGAAGTATGCAATTTAGCAGCTTTTCGGTGCCTCAGCGATGCAGCACCACAGTATTAAGCATGGAACTCCTGCTCATTCAACCAGCTAAGCATTTCGAGCCAGGCAGAAATCTCGTGGAAGCATGGTCGGACTGGAAAGCGGTCTATCAGCTTTATGAAGCAGCACGCAAATACAGCACAAAGCCAGAAGCAACAAGGTGAGCACTGCTACTTCACGTCATAGGCCCAATAGCATGAAAAACCATGGAGACATTCTATTTTCCTTCGCCAGCTGACAGTGAGCACAGAACAGACACGGTAACAGCAATTTTTGCCCAGTTCAGTGAGATACACCTTTCGTACAAAAATGTGATGCAAGCGGCAGCTGTCTTCAACTGCATGTAGCAGAAATAAAACCAGCTGATTGACAAGTTCATGGCTGAGCTTCAGCATCAAGCAGCAAGATGTGACTTCGGTGACAAGCTTGACCGCCTCCTATGCGACAGGATCATCGCTGGGATTCATGACGCTGTACTACAAGAGAGGTTGTTCCATGAGAGAGACTTGACATTGGAGAAAGCCATCACCATGTGTAGAGCAGTCGAAATTTTCAAGCAGCATGTCTCTTCACTATTGTAGTGCAAAGATGTAATTTGATTTAATTCATGTGAATGTGGACTTTGTGAGAACTTCTGAGGGTTTTGATATCCGAGTCAAAAAGGATGAAGAAAGAAGACACAGAAGCAGGCAAGCCAGGGACAGCTTGAGCGCTTGGCAGCATCAAGAAATTTCAACAAGGGAAAAAAAAGGAAGAAGAGGCGGGTGCCGAACGAGCAGGCAAGGTGCTCGTAATTTGGAAGACGCAGCAGCAGTGTGCTGTTCCGGGAGCTCCTGCTGCGGTACCCGAGGCGACCCTGTGGACGCGCCTGCCTGTTGGTGCAGACACGGAGAGGCGCCTGGTGTGACGACATTTGGAGCAGGCCTGGCTGTTGCCTGCTCGTAGCCGCCTGTTGAAGCAGCGTAAGGCTGTGCCCGGGACGAGGCCTAACCGATGCCTTTGCTTTGAGACTGCCTCTTGCGTGGTGGCACGTGGAGTTGTGGCAGTGCAAGCCACCAGCCTGACATCCGTTCGAGTGTGCTGGCCACAGTAAGGCAGCCGGGGCCCGTCGCTTTTCTCATCTGATGACCAGTGCCATCATCGCATCTTGGCTCACCTCCCACAAGAGTTCGTACCTTGGCTCGCCTCCCACAAGGGTCATCGTGTCTTGGCTCACCTCCAACTAGAATCGTCATGACAGTTTTACCGCCGATTGTTGTCACTATCGGAACTGAACCTGTGAGACATTTTTACTCCTTTCCAGAACACTGCGCGTAGGACATAGTGTAGACATGTTTGTTTTAGTGACTTTCATTCCATACTATGTGTTAACTGCTTGTTTTGCTTTAATTCTAACATCTTCGAAAAATGTTGGTTTATGCCTGTGTGCGCGTCTCTGACATTCATTACCGCTTGACTGCACACAGACATACGTGACGAACAACCGTTACATTTCTGGCGTCCGTGACAGGACAAGCTCTATCATTACACTTTAGAGTTGCATGTAGTTTGTGTGCGGTAGACGATAATGGATGAAAAGAGAATGCTAGTTGAGTTAGGTAAGGAGATGGGACTAAGTGGAGAGGCTTTGAAGGCATGGGTGAGTGCAGAGCAGAAGGACATGAGAGATCAGCGAGCGAAGGAATGAGAAGAATCAAGGATAGCGGCACAGGAAGAACAAACGCGAGAGTTAGGCCGCATGGAGGCTGAACGAGCGCTCCTTGAAGAGCGACAGCAGGTAGTAGAGGCACAGTGTTCCCATGCAAGTGGTGTAAGCGATGAGACCGGTTGTGGTCATGGTTTTCGCAGCCCTCATAAGGTGATTCGGCCCTTTAATGAGGGTAGAGATGAACTAGACGCCTATATACAAAGGTTTGAGAGAGTGGCTGTTAGTCAAGGCTTGGCACAAGAGAAGTGGGCCTTGTCATTAGGTCTGTGTCTGACTGGTGAAACGTTAACGGCAGTAGGTCAGATGTCTGCGGAAGACGCCACGGATTACGCGAAGTTAAAACAGACGCTGCTGCAGCAGTTCCGCTACACGGAAGAAGGGTATCGCCTGAAGTTTCAGGATGCGAAGGCCAAGAATGCTGAGACGGCAAGACAGTTTGCAGGACGTCTTCTCGGCTCCTTTGACCACTGGTAAGAGTTAGCCAAGACACCGAAAACGTATGAAGCGTTGCGAGAAAAGATCGTGTCTGAACAGTTTTTACGATGCTGCGAGACAAAGCTGGCTATCCTTATCAAAGAAAGAGGAGGTCATGATTTTTACACACTGGCAAAGATAGCCAACCAGTACCTGGAAGAGCAAGGTATAAGAAATCTTGCTAGAGGCAAGGAAGAAAGGAAAATGAGAGGAAGCTTCTAGCCCACAATAAAGCAGTGGCTACAAATGAAAGCAAAGGAACACTGCTCTGCTTTTTTTATAACAAACAGGGACACCGAGCTTCCAACTGCTGGACTACATCCAGAACTCCCAAGGCATCATCGCCCAGGATATGCAAGAAGACAGGCCATAGAGCTGATGCTTGCCCTACTGGCTCTAGCAGACGTGGCAAAGTTTCATGCTCGCTTAAGACCGGAACAAGTCGAAGGGGAACAAGAAATACAACAGGAACCTGGTCAACAAAGTGCGGAAGATGGTCACAATGTTCTTTATATTGCCCAGAGTGGTACAACGTTTGCAGGTGTGTCGAAACCGATGCCGATGGTAATGGGTTATCTTAAAGGGAAGAAGGTAACCATCCTGCGAGATACCGGCTGTAACACAGTTGTAGTGAAACGGGCACTCGTTTCGAACTCCAAACTCACTAGTGGTACCCATATTATATGCTTATTCGACCGGTCTGCAAAGAGACTGCCAGAGGTGGAGGTGTACATTGGCTCGCGCTTTTCAAGGGACACGTTCGTGCAGTTTTCATGGAGGACCCTTTGTACGAAGTTGTACTTGGCAATGTTGAAGGTGTCCTCCCGATTGACGATACTGTGTGCAAGCAATTGTCAAGTCACAGTGCAACAAATTCATGTAAAGGAAGAATGGCAGCTGCTAAAGGGAAAAAGAAAGAGCAGCAACAAAAACTACCCACACTACAAGTCAACCCGTTAAACATCAGCCCAGAGGAACTGCGAAAGTTGCAAAGCACGGATCCCACACTAGAAGCTTGTTTTGCAGAATTGAAAAAAATAAGCACATCAAAGAAGCAAGCTGTAACAGAGTTTGTGTTGGTTCTTGGCATCCTCTTCTGGCACTACCAGACTGCAGAACGGTGGGACTTGGAGCAACTTGTGGTTCTGAAGAAGCTCCGGAACACAGTAATGCAGATGCACATGAAGGGTTACTTGCTTGTCATCAGGGACAAAAGTGTACAGTAGACCGTATCCTTGAGGAATTTTATTGGAAAGGAATACAGGCGGACGTTACATGTTTCGTAAAATCATGTGACATATCCCAAGAAGTGTACCGAAGCACCTTGTAGGCCTCGTGCCCTTGGGAGGTATGCCCATCATCAGGACATCATTCCACCGAGTCGCAGTCAACATTATTAGTACTCTGTCACCAACGTCCGATAAAGGGAATAAATATGTGCTGACACTGATCGACTTTGCTACACACTACCCCAACGCAGTAGCATTACCAAGTATTGAAACAGAGTGGGTAGCAGAAGGTGTTGGTGTTCCACGAGAGATAGCGAGTGATCGTGGCAAGTCTTTCACATCCAGCCTAATGCAGGAACTGGGACGACTACTGTCAACGCCGTACCATCTAATGGCGAATGGTCTTGTGGAAAAGTTTAAGTAAATGATCAGATGTATGTGTCAGGAATGCCATAAAAAATGGGATAGATTCTTGGTCCCATTGCTTTTCACCCACTGAGAGGTCCCACAAGCAAGCGTTGGGTTTTCGCCATTTGACCTCCTGTATGGAAGATTTGTGTGGGGACCAACGTCCATACTTAAGGAACTCTGTACAGGTGATAACCTCGACACAGAGACCAAGAGGACGTACGGATGTGTCGTAGAGCTCCAGGAAAGATTACAGGACACCTGTAAGATGGTTCATGAAGAACTACAGCAGGTAAAAGCTTCCCAAAAGAAGTACTATGATAGAAAGTCAAGAGCTAGACAGCTTTTTGTAGGCGATAAAGTGTTACAGATAATCTTCACATGGAAGGGCCCCTTTACAGTTAAAAAACGCAACGATTATGACTACCTTATAGACCTTGGTTCACGAGTGAGCCTATCCCACATTAACCTTCTGAAAAGATGTGAGGAAAGAGAAATGGAACCACACAACCAGAAGTACGACGCAATTACCATTGAGTCGGATATTGCGGAAGAACATGAAATAGCTTCCGTGACTCTACACCAGAGAGACAAATAAAAATGCTGCAATAGATAGTTGCTATCATGACTATCAGACAGATGGGTACAGTAGCATACAAATCATGTTTGCGTATGTTGTTGAATTGTGTGCACTGTAGACAAGTTGTCTCCCAAACAACTTTCTTAACTGGCGGGCAACAACTGCGGATGGACAGGAAGTGACTGTGGACAACTTGAACAGAAAAGGCAAGCAAGTTTGACAACAAGCTGACAAGCAACAGCCAAGAGGACAACTAGTGTTTCATTGAAGGAACGGGCAACCCAAAGAAACAGTGCCTCAGTGTACAGGTGGCATGTGCAGAACCATACACCAGTCCCAACAGTGTCCCACCTATGGCTCTACCTGCTACACATGTGGGAAGTTGGGACACTACGCAAGTGTTCGCCATCAGAAGCAACAATCGATGCAGAGGAAAGTTCGGATGCCTGGTGCCAACCAAGGTCAAGAATCCAACCAAGAGTTCTTCTTGGGAAGCCTCACGGCGGACATTGTAAAAATGCATCATGAGACTGGTTCGAAAGGGTCAAAGCAAATCGACGTGACGCGAACTTCAAATTGGACACAGGGTCTGATGTGAACACTCTCCCTGAGCAGCTAGTGCTGAAATGGAAGCCTAAAAGAATTGTGTCAACCAAAGCTAAGGTTACAAATTACCTAGGTGAGCAACTCAACATTGAATATGAATGTGCGCTCTCTTGCCCAGTGAAAAACAAGCAAAGCTTTCTCAAATTCTTGCTAGTCAAAGAAAGCCTATACTTGGAGCAACTGTATGCCCAGAGCTAAACTTGGTGCACAGAGTCAGGAAAATCAAGGCAGTGGAAGAGGCCTGCCCTCTAGCCTCTCAGCAGATTGAAGCCGTGCTCCAAGAATTTCATGTGTTTAACGGCACTGGCAGGTTACCAGGAGAGTACAGCGTACACCTCCAGACAGATGCAAAGACTACATTCACTGCCCCTTGCCTTGTGCCAAGTGCACCAGAAAAAAAACTGAGAACGCTGAACTCGAATGAATGGAACAGAATGGCATAAGCAAGTGCGTGATGCAACCAACAGAATAGGTGTAACTTATTGCCATTATCAACAAGAAAAATGGAAGTGTACGAATTTGTCTAGGCCCAAAGAACCTAAATGCAGCAGTGAAGCGACATCCCTGTCTCATGCCAGTTCCAGAAGAACTGTTTGGGCGACTAAGTGGGTGGACTGTGTTCTCAGTTTTGCATGCTAAAAGTGCTTTTTGGCAGCTAGCACTTAAACAGCTCACAGTTACGCACATTTGCCTAATCATGGGGACATTACAGGCTCCTCCAGGTACCCTTCGGCCTCAATGCAGCCCCTGAACTTTTTCAGCAAGCAACTGGCAACATCTTTGAACATCAAGGCCTTGTAACGCCATATTTTACCCATATTTCGGTCGCATCAAGAATGCTTGAAAAACATGCAGCTCACTTGTGTAACGTGCTCAGCATAGCACGAGCTAACAATCTCAAACTGAACTATGGCAAACTCAAACTGGGTTTGCCATCAGTCACCTACCTAGGATATCAGTTGACACAGCAAGGCATCACTCCTGATCCCAGCATGAGCAAGGCCATCAAAGCTATACCAGCACCAACTAGCAAAGCTGAGCTTCTTTGCTTTCTGGGAATGGCAACATAGCTCATGAAGTTCATCCCAAATTTCTCAACAAAGAGGAGCCCCTTTGAGAACTTCTTAAGTCTGATGTTGCACGACACTAAGACGTCAGGTGCATTCAACAAGATCAAGAGCAAGTGGACAACAGCACCAGTGTTGCACTACTTTGACCCTGCACAGTCTATTGCCATATCCGTAGATGCAAGTTCCTATGGAATTGGCAGCATCTTCCTTCAGAATGGCCACCTGGTAGCCTATGCATCTTCAGTGCTCATGCCAGCACAGCAACACTATGCGCAAACTGAGAAGGAACTGTTAGCTGTTGTGTTTGCCTGTGAAAAGTTTCAGTAGTATATCTGTAGTCACAGCATTATGGTTGAGACTGATCGCAAACCTCTTATCGGTCCTCAGTGTAAGGACTTCCACGAAGTCTCCCCCACGCTACAACACCTACTACTTTTCCACCACAATGGTGTTACTTATTTGTTTTTAGTGGACGACTATTCTAAGTTTGTGGAGGTCAGGAAAATGTCAACGACCTCAGTCTCATCTCAGGGATATCTATGCACACTTTGGCATACCTTCAGAAGTTGAGAGTGATCAAGGTCCTCCATTCAATTCCACTAAGTTCAGAAACCTCAAGGAATGGGACATCGTCCACAAACCCACATCACCTGTTTTTCCTTGTTCAAATGGACAAGTTGAGAAAACTGTCCAGATCATCAAAGCAACAATGACAAAAGCAATGTGCAAAGGCAAGGAACTCTCAGTGGCGCTGATGAACCGCAGAGCAAGTAGAATTAATGGATGCCTGTCCCCAGCAGAGATGCTTATGGGAACAAGAAGAATGTTTATTCCAGCCCATCCCAGTACTTTGTTACCGCACTACCCACATAAGGTGGTTCAGAGAAACCTTCAAAGCAGCAGGCTCAACACAAGCACTCTGACCAGCTTGCTCAAGATCTGCCTCCATTAGGCAAGAACCTGCCAGTGTGGGTTTAGCATGGGAAGAAATCGAAGAAAGCAGTCATAATGCAGGTAGGTCCAGAGCCATGGAGGTATACTGTTACAGCAGCCAATGGTCGAGCATACATGCACAACTGACACCACCTACGAGTGCAACGCTACTCAAGGGATCCCCAGACAACACCTGAAGACTATTATCCTGTTGAGTCAACGAAAGAAAATGAGCCACACCATTCCTCACATCCAAGAGTTCTGCATGACCGTCCCTCAGACCTGATAACTGTGCCACCACAAGCAATCCCTAAGACACACTTGGGAAGACCAGTGAGAATTGCTTCAGGATTTCTCGTGATTCTCTCTTTTTGTCAGTTCTTGTGGCGGCATGTTATGTAATCATTATTGCCCCCTATGCACCTCTTCGTTGCTTACATAATAAGAAACACTCCCAACATGGAGTAGGCCAGAGCACGTCAACCACTCACCATGGCATCCACGGTCTCTTGTCTCATCTTCTATAGTCCATAGCCATTCAGATATAACAATCACTACAGAGCCCCATTAGCTTCCCCATGGCAAGCTCATGCAAATGAGTCAATCAAGCTAGCAGATTTCAACAGCCTTTGAATGCATGTGACAGTTATTTCACACACACACATACCCACACATACCACTGTCAGAATCACATAAAGTAGAATCTTATTGAAAAAAATGTTCGAAGCCACGGCCATGAAAACACTGGCAGCATAGTAGACTGACCTTGGGGAAGCGCCATCTGTAGTGTCAGTGCCCGCAGCCCTCGTCGGATGTGCTGGGACAGGGACAAGCAAGGCTGGTGTCCTCCAACGATGTGCTCAAACAAACAAACCTGGCCCCGGAAGGCTCTACACAGCTGCACGTCACCTTCACCACACTGTAGCACACAGGGCACCAACACAAATGCCACTCGCAACAATGCCAGCACCACTGATCACACACTTCACAGAAACCCTGCTTGAAGCATCACAAGTTAGCTTTGGCAGTGTTGCTCCAGTGCTTGCAGATGGGCACCTTCAGGGCGTCCTTGCGGGAGAACCTCCCAAGGCAGAGATAGCAGCGTAATCCGTCAGCATCGTCATTGTGCACCGTCTTGACATGGCGTACAAGGTTCTGCTCACTCGCAAAGCACCCAGCGCACAAGAAGCAGTGAAGGTTCCACGACCGGTGTGTTTCTGGAGGTGGCAACAGCTAGCAGTTATTGTGGTGAAACGCAGCTGGGCAGAAACGGCACGCATACTGTGAAAGGCCAAGCCCTGGATGCTGCAGCTGCTCATGCTCCACTAACAAAGCCTCAGAGTGCAACACGAAGTCACACTGAACGCACTTCCAGACACTGACACCATCCTCTAGAGTGACTGAAATGCTGTCCCTGCTTTTGACTTGACTTGTGGCAGTTGCTATGGCAGCACATGCATTGAAAAAGAGAAACCAAAGGTGAAGTTAGCTTATTAAGTGTAAGTCACAGGAAAAGAGGAAAAGGCAATTTATTTATTTCACCAACCAAAGGGTGAATGTTTACAGTTAGCTTTCTTGCAGCTCACATTGTACACATTTATGCACATTTCACATATGGTTGCTTTTACATATTGCAAGCACAGTTGTTTGGTTGCAAGTGACTTATGCCCCACCATTCTTATGGCAATCTTTACCAGTCCTAGTACTGTCTGGTACATTTTAACTAATATATTGTTACGTAGGAAGACGCAGACGAAAAGCTATGTACAAATATATTTACAAGGAAAATACGCTGCGCTTGGCCAAGAGGCAACAGCCCGCGCTAGCTTCTAATCGTCGTCGTCGTCTTCACACTGCTGGCCTTTCGTGATCGCGCATATTGTGCCGTAGCAATATTGTGACACGCTGATGAAGACGTTTTAAGCTTGGTTGGAAAGACGACGCTCTGGACTTCACGCGCTGTCTACCATCTTGTCAACTGCTACAATTATTGTAAATATCCTGTAAATACCAGATGCCCTGGTTCTCCTTTGGTCACCGCTGTGATGCGTTGGCCTCTTGGAGAAGTTACTTTCACGCTACTCTGGCCCTTACCGTGTCTTGCATCAGGTAACTGACGTCACGTACGAAATCGCCCCTTTCAGCCAACCGTGGCTCAACATCACTCCGATGTGGTCCACGTCGCACGTCTTAAGTCGTATCACTCGCCCGCCTCCTAACCAGCACCGAGCCGGTGCTTCAGCCATCAGGCGTTACGTGACACGCTGACGAAGAAGACATCTTAAACTTGGTCGCAAAAAGACGATGCTCTGGACTTAGCTCACTGTCTACCATCTTGTCAACCGCTAAAATTATTCTAAATATCCTGTAAATATACTTCTGACTACCTTTAACCCCGTAACAATATCTTGAAAGGAACGAGTAATAATGAGAGGGAAGCTAAACCATTTTTTTTTTAAATAACTGCCATGTAACAAACATTCATTCAGATCAATTTGGCGTCGGAGACTCCAGCACACAGAAATTCCGAATAGCGAGCACAGTTCTCAGTGTGCAGTATCCAGGGCCTTGTTAGAATTTGTGAGCCAATGGGCTGGTTGAAGGTGTTGCCTATAGTCGCTACTGTGGAGTAAGAAGGCAGTGGTGAAAGATACTCAGGCAAAGCTTGAAGTTTATTTGTTTCACCACATCTGTAGTTAGTAATTAGACATCATGCATACAGAATGAGAGAAATATGCTTGCTACAAAAATGCAGTGACATGAAATCACAGTCAATTTGGATGCAGACCCTAAAAATGCAAGCATTAACCCTTTACATTATTTACTCCTGAGGCCCAGCAGTTTCTGTGAGCACTGATGGAGTCATTAGCACTGTCGTGGTTGCTCTGGTCTATTTTGCTACATTCCAAAAAACTTTGAGCTCCAACTTGGCGGACTGGCACAGGTTACAAATCAAGACTCGTCTTGACTCAATGCCCAAACCTGGCGGCTCTCACTCTGCAATCACTGGAGACTTGTGGTGTCGCTGTTTCTGTGGCCTGCTCTTCATGCTCCTCACAGTTTTCACTACGAGCTGGCTCATCGTTGGGTCTGAATAGGGCACTAGATGCACCCTATTATGCACAAGCACGGCGGTGGGTGTTTCGATGGCGTACAAGCAGGGCTTGGACGCTGGGCTGAGCGCACACACCGTATCCTTAATGTCTCGAACCTACACTGTATGTCCCGGCTGCAACAGAGGAAGGACAGCTGTGGCATCACGGCGATCAAAGTCTTTCTTCTGCTGCCTTCTCACCTCCTCTGCCTTGGCACTTGACATCGTCTGGCACAGGCCAAATTGGTTCCAGGTGGTCCACTGTCTTGGGAAGCCTGGCTCGCAGGCTGCAGCCCAGCAGTACCAGCGCTGGGCTGAACCCTGTGATGCCTGCAGTGTCTCTGTACGACAGAAGAGCCGGAAAAGGATTGTCTCCTTTCACAAATAATTATTTGATTGCGCGCATTATCTTTTCAACTTCCCCACTTGACTAGGGGTAGTTCGGACTTGAGGTGATGCGTTGGAAGCCACAGTGTTTCACAAAACCTGCAAAGCAATGCGAAGCAAACTGCTGTCCATTTTTGCTTTGTACTACTGCGGGAATGCCAAAACGAGCAGAAATGCTTTTAACTGCATTGATAACCGCCTCAGAGTTAGTTCTTCGCATGTACATGACTTCAGGGTAGCAAGAAGGATAATCAACTACTAGCAGGTAGTTGTGTCCCTGGTAACAAAACAAGTCCTTTCCTACTTCTTGCCCCGGTTGCACTGGAGTCTTCGCTACCACCAACTCCTCACTTCTTCGTGCTCGTGCACACTGTCTGCAGTAAGCGACTCTTTCTCGTATTTGCTCTTTCACGTACCACCACATGCAATCCTGAGCCGTCAGGCAGCATTGGTTCACTCTCTGGTGGCCTTCACGGATAAGTTCGAGCATATCCTACTGCAGCAAAGCTGGGATGGCAAAGCACGACAAGCGACTTGTGGAGGTTCTTCAACGTCTGAGGAGAGCCGGAGCTAAACCCAACAAGTCAAAATGCTGCTTCAGTCAAGACAATGAAGAGTTTCTGGGTGTGGTCATCGATGCCAATGGTATATCATCATCATCATCATCAGCCTGGTTACGCCCACTGCAGGGCAAAGGCCTTTCCCATACTTCTCCAACTACCCCGGTCATGTACTAATTGTGGCCATGTTGTCCCTGCAAACCTCTTAATCTCATCCGCCCACCTAACTTTCTGCCACCCTCTGCTACACTTCCCTTCCCTTGGAATCCATTCCGTAACTCTTAATGACCATCGGTTATATTCCCTCCTCATTACGTGTCCTACCCATGCCCATTTCTCTTTCTTGATTTCAACTAAGATATAATTAACTTGCGTTTGTTCCCTCACCCAATCTGCTCTTTTCTTATGCCTTAACGTTACACGTATCATTCTTCTTTCCATAGCTCGTTGCGTCGTCCTCAATTTAAGTAGAATCCTTTTCGTAAGCCTCCAGGTTTCTGCCCCGTACGCAAGTACTGGTAAGACACAGCTGTTATACACTTTCTTCTTGAGGGATAGTGGCAACCTGCTGTTCATGATCTGAAAATGCCTGCCAAACGCACCCCAGCCCATTCTTATTCTTCTGATTATTTCAGTCTCATGATCCAGATTCGCAGTCACTACCTGTCCCAAGTAGATGTATTCCCTTACCACTTCCAGTGCCTCACTGCCTATCATAAACTGCTGTTCTCTTCCGAGACTGTTGAACATTACTTTAGTCCCTGCCTGACGCCTTTCTTTATTGGGATTTTGTTGCTTTCTTTATGGAGGACTACGGTGGCTGTGGAGCCGCTATAGATATCTTTCAGTATTTTTACATACGGCTCTTCTACACCCTGATTCCGCAATGCCTCCATGACTGCTGAGGTATCGACAGAATCAAACGCTTTCTCGTAATCAATGAAAGCTATATATAAGGGTTGGTTATATTCCGCACATTTCTCTATCACCTGATTGATAGTATGAATATGGTCTATTGTTGAGTAGCCTTTACAGAATCCTGCCTGGTTCTTTGGTTGACAGAAGTCTAAGGTGTTCCTGATTCTATTTGCAATTACCTTAGTAAATACTTTGTAAGCAACGGACAGTAAGCTGACCGGTCTATAATTTTTCAAGTCTTTAGCATCCCCTTTCTTATGGATTAGGATTATGTTAGCGTTTTTCCAAGATTCTGGTACGGTCGAAGTCATGAGGCATTGCTTATACAGGGTGGCCAGTTTCTCTAGAACAATCTGCCCACCATCTTTCAACAAATCTGCCGTTACCTGATCCTCCCCAGCTGCCTTCCCCCTTTGCATAGCTCCCAAGGCTTTCCTTACTTCTTCCGGCGTTACCTGTGGGATTTCGAATTCCTCTAGACTATTCTCTCTTCCATTATCATTGTGGGTGCCACTGGTACTGTATAAATCACTATAGAACTCCTCAGCCACTTTTGAACTATCTCATCCATATTAGTAATGATACTGCCGGCTTTGTCTCTTAACGCATACATCTGATTCTTGCCAATTCCTTGTTTCTCCTTCACTGCTTTTAGGCTTCCTCCGTTCCTGAGAACATGTTCAATTCTATCCATATTATACTTCCTTATGTCAGCTGTCTTACGCTTGTTGATCAACTTCGAAAGTTCTGTCAGTTCTATACTAGCTGTAGGGTTAGAGGCTTTCATACATTGGCGTTTCTTGATCAGATCTTTCGTCTCCTGCGATAGCTTACTGGTATCCTGTCCAACGGAGTTACCACCGACTTCTATTGCACGCTTCTTAATGATGCCCACAAGATTGTCGTTCATTGCTTCAACACTAAGGTCCTCTTCCCGAGTTAAAGCCGAATACCTGTTCTGTAGCTTGATCTGGAATTCCTCTATTTTCCCTCTTGCCGCTAACTCATTGATCGACTGCTTATGTACCAGTTTCTTCCGTTCCCTCCTCAGGTCTAGGCTAATTCAAGTTCTTACCATCCTATGGTCACTGCAGCGCACCTTGCTGAGCACGTCCACGTCTTGTATGATGATAGGGTTAGCGCAGAGTATGAAGTCTGTTTCATTTCTAGTCTCACCGCTTGGCCTCCTCCACGTCCACTTTCGGCTATCCTGCTTGCGGAAGAAGGTATTCATTATCCGCATATTATTCTGTTTCGCAAACTCTACTAATAACTCTCCCCTGCTATTCCTGGTGCCTATGCCATATTCCCCCACTGGCTTGTCTCCAGCCTGCTTCTTGCCTACCTTGGCATTGAAGTCGCCCATCCGTATAGTGTATTTTGTTTTGACTTTACCCATCGCCTATTCCACATCCTCATAGAAGCTTTAGACTTCCCGACCTGTACAACCTTCTTTTTGTACCTCTTATTAAGTTTCACAACAAGACCTGCCACCCTCTCGTTAATGCTATAGAATTCCTGTATGTTACCAGCTATATTCTTATTAATCAGGAATCCGACTCCTACTTCTCGTCTCTCCGCTAAGCCCCAGTAGCACAGGACGTGCCGGCTTTTTAGCACTGTATATGCTTCTTTTGGCCTCCTAACTTTACTGAGCCCTATTATATCCAATTTACTGCCCTCTAATTCCTCCAATAGCACTGCTAGACTCGCCTCACTAAATAACGCTCTAGTGTTAAACGTTGCCAGGTTCATATTCCAATGGCGGCCTGTCCGGAGCCAGGGATTCTTAGCACCCTCTGCTGCATCGCAGGTCTGACCGCCGCCATGGTCAGTTGCTTCGCAGCTGCTAGGGACTGAGGGCCGGGGTTTGATTGTTGTGTTCATATAGGAGGTTGTGGCCAAGTACTGGCCACAACCACTATATGGAGGATATATATAACCACTATATAGGAGGTTGTGGCCAAGTACTGGCCAAGGTGCAGCGGTGGCGTAGAGGTAGAACACCTGCCTCGCATGCAAGAGGTCCGTGGTTCGAATCCCGGTGCCGCGCAATTTTCCACTGGATTACAAAAAAAAAGTCCGCGTGTTGATAAAATTGCATAAACAGGCCTGGAGTGTGGCCTGATCCCGGTGACCAGAACCGGTAACCCACTCCCTCACCAGAGCAGGATTGGCCACCCTGGTATCTCATCAAGCCCCAGCAAACTCAATGCACTGTGCAACTTGGAGACATTCAAGGGCATTGCTGGGATTAGACACTTCCTCGGCATGACTAATCATTTGGTGACTTCCTGCCCAACTTTTCACAGGCAACCACACCGATTTGCACCTTGCTAGGTGAGCAAAATGCACGGCAATGGCTGCATTTTGCATGGCTTCAGGAGACCACTTTTAATCTGGTAAAGGTGATGCTCACCTCAGACCTGTGCATCGCGAAGTATCATCCCGGTCGTAATACCACTGTCTCATGCGATGCAAGCTCATTTGGATTGGGATCCGTTCATCTGCAGTAACAACCATCGAGGGAGCAATGCATGGTAGCATTCGCATCGAGGTCGGTAACTGAAGCAGAACAGCGCTACAGCCAAACAGAAAAAGAGGCGCTAGCGGTAGCATGGGCTGTACACTATTGTGACCAGTACGTGTGTGGCCTAAACTTCACGGTAGAAACCGATCACCAGCTGCTGATAACGGAACTTGGACAGAATGCCCCCACATATTGAAAGGCTTCACATCAAACTTGTGCACTACCAATTTAGCGTGGTCTACGTTCCTGGCAAACAGCTAGCCACTGCGGATACTCTTTCAAGATCTCCTGATGAGAAGCCGTCGATCAGTACGGTGGATGTGGTAGACAGCAACATTGCTGTGAATTGGCCAGTTACTTTCAAAGGATACTTTCCTGGACCAGTGAGATGACCCGCCGGTTTTTCGAGTCGCGACGGTGCTCCCGAAAATGTGCTTGGAACGATCATAACTTCTTATTCGTATCCGAACCTCCTCGGTGCTCCTGAGTCAACCTGGAACTCCATTCACGCGGACCCAAACGAACTTGTCGTTTGCCTGATGACTGGTCTTGACCGCATGCATTTCGATGGCACGTGACTGTCGGCTTTGCGAGCTTTGTTTAGCTAAGCAAACTGCTTCGAAGGCTCCTTTCTTTTTGCAAAACTTGCGAACAGCTTTCTTGCCAGGGCAAAATTGATAACCACCTCAGAGTTAGTTCTTCGCATGTAGATGACTTCATGGTAGAGAGAAAGATAATCAACTACTAGCAGGTAGTTGTGTCCAGAAGAAGTTGTGTTAGAAGTGACACAATCTGTGCGTGCCAGCAACGAGCGTTTCTATTGGTCCCAACGCTTGATTACCTGTTACCTTCTCCCTGGCTTGTGTACCACTGCATCAACGGCGACCGGTCCACATAACTGGTTTTCTCGCTCGGTATCTTTGTGCAGCCGTGCATGCAGGAGCGCTTTATGAAGCACCAAGTCAGAAGTGTGGCAGAGTTGTTCCAATAACCGGCTGTCCAACAAACCAACGATAAAGCGGTCTCGAACGAGCCTGTCCTCGACGGGCGTTGAACCGTAATTGCATCTTTTCACCATGTTTCGCAACGCGGAATAAAGAGTATCCTTGCTGCGTCCACTTGTGAACTTCGTTTAGCGGGTGCACGAAATACGAGGTGAACTTGCTTTTCACAACGCTGTGCGACTGAACTTCTTCGGCCCAGAAGTTGAGAGACGCCAGCACGCGTTGTGCTTGAACACCGATGTAGTAAAGAAGCATTCGTATCCGAACCTCCTCGGTGCAATCCTGTAGCGTAGGCATTGCCCTCGAACTGCTCCATTCAGGTAGACCCTGCACTTGTGTCGGCGAAGTCGAAGCTCAGTGGCTGCTGAAGTCCAGGTACTACCACGGGAAACGCAGCGTTCCAGTTGTTCACAATTACAGATACCGAAAGGCGGACACCATGTGCGATGAGGGGCGTTGACAGACGCGTCTACACAAGCGACTCGGAACCGTGTTGACCGAATAAATCCCCCCTTTATTGGACGCGATCACAAATATAGAAAGCATGGTACGTGACACCCTCTACAATCTCCACCACTACGGCTGGTTTTTGATAATGGGTACGGTTCCATGGTCGTTCTTGGGAGTGTAGCGTCCCATAAGCGCACCGACAGAAAAGGCGAACGAGTCAGACCAAGACTAGGCAACGTTTCTCACCTCGGTAATCAACGACGCAAGCTGCAACATTCAAAAGGTTGTCACCTTACCACAAACTTGCCAACAAATGACAGCGGGTTTAACACTTCAGAGTGGTTTGTATCGTAGTGGAGGTCGTGGTAGTGGACACTTGTCTTCGTAGCGCTCGCGCGGCGCTTTGCTTGACGTGACGTTCTTCGGCACCGTAACGAAGCTGAAGCACTTTCGGGGGTCCGCGCTATGGCTGATGGCAATACCGCCAGAGGCTTCGCTTCAGGCAAGAAATATTAAAATAGATCCACTTTCGACGGGAACATGTTACAGCAACACATAGCGCACGCGACCACAACAATCCGAGCGGCGCTGATCAACGGGGCAACTTTCAACTCTCTCCCCTACTACGCTCTTTCCCTCGATACTGATGTACAACGTTGCCAATGCAAATGCTGCGAAGGCACCAAACCACTCTGTCCTAAGTTTAGTGAATTGCTAACTTAATAAAAAATACGCGCAGATCTTTATTTAATATTTTAACTATATTGAATTTATTATGTGGTGTTTTTATTGCATTATTAAACAGAAAAAAATTAAAAAAAAGACTAGGTGACGTCATGACTGCCATGTTTAAACATCGTTAATTAAAAGAACATGTGACTAAGTCGACGACATTGGTAGGCAAACAAAGCGGCGAGGTGTGCGCTGAACCAGGTTCACCGGGTTACCTGCATACCTTCAGAAACAGTACAAGAACCATCTTACTAACAGAATGGTGACTACGTGTTGCGTATTGGGATGTGCTACTCGCGCGAAGACTGGAAGTGGCATCGGTTTCTTTCGATTCCCGAAGCATGATCCTGAACGACGCCAACAGTGGATTCGCGCTGTTCGAAGGCGAAACTGGGAACCGACTGAGAACGACCGGGTTTGCGGCGAGCACTTCTTGCAGGGTGAGAGGGCATGATGATTCATTGTCATTTTCTGTGAAAGGTAGTATCGATTAACCTTAGTGGACAACGAACCCGCCGCGCGACGCGATTGCCTGATTGTTTCAGAATGACAGCTAGCTTGTCATTTTGATTGCGTTCATGGTGTGAGCTCTCCGGCCATACTTTGTAACGATCCAGTTAACTTCCAATCACCTTATCCATCTCGCCGAATAGCTTCCTGTCCTTAACGGTGGCATTTCGATCCCAAACGAATTAAAGTTGAGGGTGATTCAGGAAAAGCGGCAGTCATTATTATTTTGTTGTTGTTGTTGTTGATGTGCCGCGACTCCACATCTCATGACAAAAATTGCGAACAATTACTTCCCTTTGCACAAGGAATAAAGTCTGTATTTATGAACAGACAGAACTAAATAACAACTGCTCTATACTTAAAATTTGCCCTCCATATATACACTAGCAAGTCAAATCCATGCTCAACACGTGTATACACACGTGCAAGGTGTATATCGGAGCTTTCATATCAGCTGCGACGATTAGCATGATATTGACGCATCTAGATAATTTACACCTGCTACAAACAATTGGTTGAATATGTACAAGCACATGCGGACACTTTGCACATCCCACGGCCACTCACTCAGTATAACTAAACTAGTAGAAGAGATACAAACTAAGACATCTACTTACTTCCATCTAATAATAAGCTAAACCACCACAAATATATGTGCACATTCGCAACCACATTCCAAACAGTTGCATCTGCCAAGGTTTCCCATCACTTTCGTGAGAAAAATTGATAAAAAACATGGTCATTGTCTGTGACATCTCGAGCATCTGGCAGTTTCGGGCCTTTAGCGGTAATGCACAGCAGCTCATTCACGTGGTAAGGGAGAAGGCAGCTTTTTTCCGATGACAAAACCCAGTTGAGGGCCGAAAAGGAACGCTCAATGCTGTGCACATGGTGGTCGGTAGGAGCAAACGATGACTTGGGAAACATACAGCAATGATTGAAGTAGGCAACAATGAAAAGCAAACATAGAAATGCTGTGCCCGTCAAATCCTCCTTCAGTTGTTGGACGATGTGCCACTCCGCATTTAAATTCTTCCCATCTTGCTGCATGCTTCCCATGCTTGCGCCCTGGCCCTGGAGCTTTGAAGCCCGGCTAGTCCTCATATTTGCCGTGCTTTCTTTCGCGTGGAAGTCGAGGTTTCTTCCACCACAAGCTAATCATGGACAATGTGTCCCTTCAAGTACATGCCCTTCTTCCGACGCTGTTGGACAAAATTCCCCATCAGGTATTAAAAAAAATCGTTATGAATTAAAGGGCGTCTTCAGAAAAACAAGGAAGTGCGTAGGAAAATCAACAGTGGCCACATTTACATGAATACTACACTGGCGCATCGCATCGTATTTCCCGCACATCGCATTCTTGTAAATGGTGGCGACGCGCTAGGAAAAAGATTAATGCAGATCTTACATTGAGATGTTTGCGTAACTATGTTACATTCAATCAGCGAAGGGTGGCTGATGCATCTACTTGGTATTCCATTAATTTTGTTTAAAAAGCATGTATACTGTGCTGGGAATCAGTAAAACAACTAAGATGTGACAGGTCTAAGATGGGCACAGAAATTACCCTAATGCATATGATATAATGTACAGTCGCATTCAATATGAGCTAAGCATGGTCGAAGGGTCTACAAGACTGCACGGTAGTGCTGACACATGAAAAATTGGTCTAATAATTACCAGTAATTGGGGCGGTGCTCAGTTATCCACCTTGTCATATGTTGGCACTACCGTGCAGCCATGGAGCCCCCTCCACATTGAACGCAGCTATTTGTGAAAAATGGTTTGTAAAATAAGGAAAAGCATCAGACCTCCTGTGGATTAAGCATGCTCATGTGTGCTACGTTTTGTTCTTTTTTCCTTTGTTTAAAAAGTGTGGAGAACAAAGCAAAGAAGGTATTGCCAAACCCATCCTTGTTGTTTTTGTTAATGTGGTTTCTGCCTGACAATGAGGATTTATAGGCATGAGCTTTTCCCCATGATTTGCAACCCATTACACGTTCCTGCGAGTGATTTTGGTTGTTTAACTGGGATGTCTTTGTCCAAAAGGAGATCATTGCTTGTGTGAATTGTTTCTTAAAACTATAAAAAAAAATCCAGAATTTTGAGTTGCCTTGATAATCCCCATATAAAAACCCGTGATAATTCTCATCATTTTTTCATACACACAACAAAACTCCTGATTTCTACCTGGTTTTCCTATATAACATTAAAACCTGACTTTTATCCCCTATTTCCATGAAATATTAAATCCGAAAACAAAGGCTCCTATATATATATGTACTACCGTGACCTCTTATATATAGCCTGCCGGTATTTTTTGTGTAGTTTAGAGGGTTCTAACTTTCATTTAACACAAAAAATGACAAGTTAGAAATCTCATGTCAGTACCATTTTAGCCCTACAAATCCAGAACACCATTTCAACCCAAAGAAAATTAAAACAACCCGTTCACCTCTACTTCTGGCCAAGGAGAGTACATTTGTGTAAAAAAAAAGTACTTGAGTTGAGGGAAATAATTGTACAATAATTCATCATTTTGTAATTGGTTTGCTCAGCTATATGCCGCTGAAACATAATTTGCTTCAGCATGTCAAAAATGCTACTATGGATTTCCTGCACTCACGTCATTATTTTGAGGTACCAAACTGATCAGTTTATCAAAAATGTTGCATAGGGCATTTAAGGTTAACAGTCATTCCCACTGCAAATTTCAATTTTGTAAGCTTACCCTGGATGAAAATGTCTGGCACCCACCCCAATGCAGGACAACCTTGTCACACGCACAAAAACCATCCAGACTGGATTCCCTCCCTGTTTTCTTTCACCCAACGGAACCGAGAGCTTGAAGCCCGGAACCTCAAGCGGTTTGAGAGGAGTCTGAAACGGCTGCGGCGTTTGGGTGAGTCTTCTCTTTTCCTTATAGGTGCATTTATAATTAATGTATTCACAAATGGTGTGGCACAGTCATGACATGTGGGACTGTTCATCACAGACCGGTAGCAAGTACGCTGGACTGTTCCCATTTCTAAGTTGTAGGTGCCATACCTCCGTTGCATGCCACACGAATTTATTTTAATTAGTGGCCAGCTTCTTAAGGAGGCTGGTAAAGCAATGTCTGCTGAGCTGCCCTATGAAAAAGAGAACACATACAACCCGGCCACTAGCTATAGCACTAACAATCATGCTCATTTCCACTGCAATTTGCGCTCATGCTCATGGGTGATCATCCACATCAGCGCACAATCACCATTTGTGCGTACACTCTTACCCACTGACAGTCATTATCGTTCAGTTAAAGTAACCGGCATTCATTCCAGTTTCTACTCTTGGCCTCTCACATACCTCATAGCCAGTTACTCAAACTTACTCACACCTGTGAAATGAGTGTTTGAGTGAGCGGGTACTCGATCACGAGGGGGTATATGCCCACCTACGGGCCCTGCACTCTCAACAACAAAATTTTGGTGACCTATGACACTACGTCATGAAGCAAACCCACTTTTGTTGCGGCCACCAGTGCTGAAGTTTTTCTTTTTTAATGCCTTTTGTACGATTTGTCAACAAAGCTCCCACACCTACAAGTGCCCTTAACTGAGCTCGACACAAGGTGCGCAGACATGGCATCTCAGCACGAGTCCACTCAGCATAGAATGCAGGGCTTCATAACAGAAGCTGCCAAACATTTTGGCACCAGCAAATGCTGTTAGCATAGACAATTGACGCACCAAGGAACGTCCTTGCACATTTCCCCTTCATCCTTCGCGTGCAAAACAAACAAACAAAAACTTTGCAAATGTATGCGAATTTGACCAGCTACCAACCCAACTTTCCAAATGCACTATTGGCCTTGTGCACCACCAAGGGCAGCACTTCGAACAGTGCCTGTTTGCAGCAGTGCCCGAACATATAAGAACAGTGATGACAGAAAGATTTAAAGAACAAAGAAACGTTGCATGGACTTTGTCAGACGAGGATAGACTGGTTAGTGTAGTGCCTCCACTTGGAACAGCAAGAGTGGGAAAAGGCAGAGAAGGGGGTTCCGAGTTGCACGTCGACAGGCCCTGATGGCACCCGAATTATGTTAATAAAGACATTGGGCCCGAAATGTAAGCAAACATTAACAAAAGTAGAGAGCAAAACGATAATGGAGGGTAAAGCCCCTGCTGGGTAGAGACTGTGCAAGATGAGCATGATATATAAGGTAAAGAGGGAAGAAGCCGAAATAAACAACTACCGTCCCATAACACTGACGTCAGTGGTTTACAGGGTGGTGATGCAACTTATAAAGGACAGACTGCAGGCATGGTTGGAGAGTGGGGAGGTGCTGGGGGAACTACAAAATGGGTTCTGAAAACAAAGGAGGTTAGAGGACAATCTGTTCTCATTGACACAGTGTATCGAAATAGCAGAAAAGGAACACAGGCCCCCATGGCTGGCATGTCTGAATATTAAGGGAGCCTATGATTCAAGAGTATTTCATATTCAAGGGTATTTGCGGGACAGACTGGGCACACTATATGCAGAAGCTGGAGTAACTAAACTTTTAAAAGGTATCTATAAAGGTATCAAGGTGCTTATAAAATGGGAAATAAAAGGTATCTGAGCCTATACAGATACAGTGAGGGCTTAGGCAAGGGTGACCTCTGTCACCTTTGTTGTTCATGGTGTATCTACGAGGATTGGAGACCAAATGAGAGAGAAGCGGACTTGGCTTCACCCTTTCTTTTTTTCAAGCAAGGAGAATGAACTGAACAGTCATTACCAGGACTGATGTACGCGGATGATACGGTACTTATGGCTGACAACAAGGAAGAGTTGCAGGGATTGAGGGACATCTGCGGTAAGAGGGAGGTAGATTAGGTTTGAAGTTCAGTAACGAAAAATTGGCAGTCATGACTTTTAATGATAGTGGGGGCCGCAAGCATAGGATAGAGGAGGTTAAACTGAAGTTATTGGATAAGTGCAAATGCCTTGGTGTGTGGATAAACTGACTACCTAACAGAACATGAAAAATATATAACTAAAGGTAGCAGGAATGCAGCTGGGATGAAAAATGGGCCCTGTGGAATTACAATAGATACAAAATGGTGAGAGGGGCTTTGAAAGGTGAGAGGGGCATTGAAAGGGGTGACGGTTCCTAGTCTGATTTTTGGCAATCTAGTCCTGTGCATGAGATCAAAGATTCGAGCAAGGTTGAACAGTAAGCAACGTGGGGTAAGTAGGCTTGCTTTGGGAGCACATGGAACTACACTAAATCAGGGGTTACAGGGTGACATGGGATGGACATCATCCGAGGGCAGGGAAGCTAGCAGTAAGACAGAATTTGAGGAGCAATTGAAAGAAATGGCGGGAAAGCGGTGGGCTAGGAAAGTTTTCCATTAGTTGTATGTACATGAGGAATGTTGACACAATATGGAGAAAGCGACCCAGAAAATTTTCAAGCAAATATTTGGGCAGCAGCGAGGGGGAGGGGGGGGGAAATAATTAAAAACATATTTAAGGAAATGGAGAGGGGTCTGTGCAAAACAGGGATGCAAACGAAATTGGCACTGGTAGCATACATAACTTTCACGCAGGGAATTGCCAAAAAAATTATGACAATTCTAGGGGCACCTCTTTGTTGTTTGAAGCCAGGACTGGAGTATTGCGGACTAAGATGTACTGAGGCAAGCACCAAGGTAATGCCTCCTTTAAAAGGTGCCAGCCACATGAGCCCAGGTCCTGGCTATAGTCCTGGCCCGTCTTTCCTCCTCTCCACCATGGTCAGCTGCGAGTGCTAGTGGCAGCGGCTGCTACAAAATTGAATCACATTCCCCTGCCTCCGACGTTATAGCGGCGCCTGTTGTGATCCCGGAGGCAGGACCCACGGTCTCTGTTCAAGCTATTGGTCATGTGTGCTGGTAGCGAGCGCCGTCTCTCCGTGAATACCCTGAACCACTGGAACCTCCGCTGTGCAGTGCATGTGGGGAGGAGTAGGAAACAGCCGAACATCTGATACTTTTCTATAAAGGGTTTCGTCCTACGGTTCAAAGCAACGGGGCTGTTTTTTTTTTTTTTTTTTTCATATCATCGTGGTTTAGTGACAGTGACGGCAAAATAGGCTTAAGCGGGTAGGAATAACCAAACGAAGGTTGTCTGATTGGTGGCTAAAATTAAGGCTAGAGTGAAATTTCACCCTCCACTATAGTCATCAAATAACTTCTTAATTATGTTGTGCTAATTAAGCATTATGTTATTACAACGGCTCTGTGCTCAGTAATCAACAATTAACTATTTCTTACATCGCATGCATAGTAGTTAGAACATGAATGACATTACTTGCAATGGCCTTGTACAATGTAATCAACAACTATCTATTTCGCAATGGCATGCTAATTAAACAAACATTAGTAGGACACACTTTGCATTCGAGCACGAATATCAAAATCGGTGTTACATTAGATTTATGCTAATTAAAGTAAATGCCTGGAACACTGACTGCCACTTCAGCAATTGCAACAGATGCCCTGTAGTAATTACCTAAAATGCACTTAGCAAATGCTGGATAGGTAATTAATTGGTGATTAGCATACTTACAGATGTTCTTGTGATACCCAATACCAAAAAGTGTTGGTAATGTTGCTGAGAAAGGGGTTGGCTTTAATTAATAAACATAAATGAAATTGTTAGATGGCAGGATTCAAACAGAGGACCCCTAGCGCAGCAGCCCGGTTTTACTTGGTCAGCTTACATTTACTTCACTTCATACTGCCACTACAGATACAAGTTTTACACTTCGTGTAATATTCCAACATGTTGCTTTCACATTCATTGACTTTCCCTTATGGCAAAACCGTAATATTTATGTATTTTGCTTAATTACATAATTCATTGTATGGTTAGAAGGAAGCAGCTGACAGAGGCTGCAGAAGACATCTTCCAGATGTCTTCAGTAGCACGGTTTGTGAACTCTTTAATAGCCATCTCCACATGCATGTAGCCACGCTCCACATGCATGTAGGAGCAGCGACGGATGCAGCGTGAGTGGAAGCAGAAGTATAGTCTTAAAATGGTTCCCACATGTTGCTTGTCCAGGCCACTGGCTGAATGGAGTTTGTATCCAGTGCTTTACTAGCATGGATGCATGCCATTAACTGTGCAACATGCAGTGAGCTTTCCAACTTGGGAAAAATGCATGCTTACTTCATGTCATGAGGCAGAGCACGTTACAGATATTCCTTAATTGACAACTTTCATGAGAATTTTGTTGCCATTTCTGATAGCTATGCAACATCTGAGAACACACATCCCTGTGATGTCAGCTGAAGTATTTGAAAGCATGTGTGAAATATCTGGGTTTAGTGTCAAGCACAGTATTGAAATCTTATCAATCATTTTTCACTTGCAAGTGGTGAGGGCAGGACATTAGTTGGTGAAATTTATGTACCCTTTGCGTAAATGCCGGAACAGCCGTTCCACAGGTTACTCATAGTCTGTCAAAAATGCAATGCAGAAATATTGGTGGCTACTCACCAGATATCTTTTGAACATCCATCATAGGCATCCTAGTATAACAGGACTTAGGAGGACATTTAAAGCTTTGAAGACATATAGAGAAGTGCTATATAAGTATAACTGATGCTGTGAAACACAATACAAGGGTACTCCAAAACAAGAGAGTGGTTAAGATGGAGGTTCGAAGTGATTAACAGTAGTCCCCTTGTCGAAACGTTGGCCTCAGCGACATTCCTTGTTCTACCACTGTCAATCAATATAGAGCTAAGCAGCATACATGAAACCTGTGAGAGACACGTAAGCACAAAGGCAAAGAACCAAATGGAGAAATGTCGAACTTTGTGCTTGTGTGTGTCTTGATGCTTCTATCTGTGCCATCATGCCATCAACTTGCCCAGCTCTCCACCTTTCTACAAAATTGAGCTGGTGTCGCCACCTGCCAGCTAGAAAGAAAAGCTGATCTTGTGTGTTCAGGCTTTTATCAATAGGTAATGGTGCACATGCCATCTGTGTAGAATTTCCAAATCGCTGCTAGTGTGCGCACTACGGAAAAGAAGTGAGCGTTAGCTGACATTGGAAGTTGGAGCCTTGAATGCTAGAACATCTGATAAGCTAGGATTTGCTAAGGCATTGCACTGTCATATTTGTCTCTGCAATGTCATAAAGTCGTCTGTCTTTATTATTTTTTGCTCCTTTCAGCTGTACGCACCACAAGCTCTCCTGCGCCCAACAGCGTACCATCAAACAGCACCAGCAACTCAGGTCGGCCCCACTGCTGAAAACAATTTTAGTGTTTAGTAGCATCCAAAAAAATGTATTTAGCGGGCTGTCTGTAAACTCTGTACCTGATTGAAGGGATATGATGTAAGTTGTGTCTTGAGATACAGGTTGCAAGTAATCTTGAGACAAGTGAACAGCATAAAGCCCCAACACTATGTGACTTTTTCTTGTGAGGCAGGCAACTAAAAATTTAACAACACAATAAGCAGGGACGAGTACATCCTTTGACTCGTCTCTAACATTCTGTCACGGTCCCTTCAGAAATCTGTGGAAGCTGTGCCTACAGTTTTTCTAAAGTGGAACAGCAGTTTATGAGAAAAATATATATTATAGGCAGTGAACCCCTCTATAACTGAAATTTTTAGGGAAATATTTGTGTGCTAATAATTCTATTCTATTTCAGAATTTTCTTCAAAGCCTTCCAGTATGCTTCCTGCCCAGGGCTACACTGTACGAGGTATATAGTTTTGTATTTAAACCTAATAATGATTGAGTAGCATCAAAGATTGGGCTAGTAGCTTCTGTGTGATCCAAATTCTAGCAGTGCAAGTTTGGTTGATGACATAAATGAAAAAGCAGACAAGGACGGTGCTTGTCCTTGTCTTCTCTTCAGCTGATAGCCTTGTCAAAAGGTTGCATTGTTTCAGTTTGATTAATGCTGATACTATTAATGTTAATGAATAAGACTGATTAGTCAACTTCTGAAGGGCACCTCGTTATAAATTAAAGAAAGAGATTCTTGAAGGTGCATATGATGAACAAATTTGTTGGTGGCAAATGGGGTTTGCCATGGCCTAGTGGCCTTCCCATACTTTTTAGTGATCTAACTGTATTTGAGTCTGTGCTACCAAAGTTCATGTGGAACATTGTTCACCAATGCCCACATTTTGCCATCGCACACCATGGTATCATTTTTTTTTGCTATTTAACTATTTTCTCTTACGTGTTGCTCTCCCAGGCCACTTTCCAACTTCTGCTATTCCTGGTATGCCTACTCCAGCGTTCGTGGTCAACAGCGATGGTGAGCTAGCAGTTATTACTAATGTGACTAGATTCCTTGGATGCCAAAGCGGGGCAGGAAGAGTGGCATCGGCGAAAGAAATGAAATTCAACCTTTATTCAAAGTTTTGTTTTTGTGAAGAAACACCTTTTTCCAAGTTCTTCAGAAAATTTGAGCTTGTGTTTCGACATTATTGCACATGCTTTCAATAACATAGGCATAACAAGCAAGAGGGCATGAACATTGCAGCGTTAGTCTGCTTTGGCTTATCTGCGGCTCATCAGCCAACCTATTGAGAATTCCATTGTAGGTGGATCGTAAAAAAGCATGAGCCATAAGGAGGCATGCATTGTGGAATGAGTGGGATTTTCTAGTGGTTCAGAAAGCGAAAGCAAGCAGTTTACAAGTCCTCGCGTGTTTGGGCAGAATCACACTTTTTGTCAGCAAAAGTGCCATTTTAACCAATCACGCAAGAGCAAGTGAATGGTTCAATTTCCGAGCCATTATTAGATCACAGGTGCGGCTTCCTCACTTCTAGCAATGTTCTGTTCTGCCCCCCTGCCTCCAAGTCTTTGGGCTTTTTCTTGGTCAGCTGAACTAATCTGGTGAATGAAAGTACACTGAATTCACCAAATTTTACCAGACCAGACCACGTACAAGGTGGTTCTTGAACATATATCAGTACACGCACTTTCAGTGAACGTGCTTCTATAGCTCACTGACAGAGAGATAGATGCAGATTTTAATGATTAGCTGGAGATGTTAGCCTGGCTGATCATCTGGCTGTCTATTCCAGGTGCTGGATAGTAATTGTGGTGCGCAGGGACTGCATAAACATGCCAATGGCACCTGTACTCATAGACAAACACATAAACAATAAAACTAGTCGCAGTTTTTTTTTTTCAAGGCCTGTGGATCTTGGGAACAGTCATTAGGGCATAGCATCTAGTAAAGCCTTCTTCCTTAACTTGTTGATGCAAGTTGAGGGTATGTTGCAGTTCCATTTCATGGTGACTAATCTCCCTGTATCATGCGCTCATTATGCCTTGCACATTTTGTGTAACTTAACCCGCACGCTTTTCTTCTAAGTGGTACTGTATTTCAAACTTGAATGAGTCCACTGGCGCATCTTTGCTGTCACGTTGCACACAAACATACTTTTTGTAGTGCATCTATTCAAGATCGATCATGCTAATAATTAAATGTTCATTTAAGGCACTGGATATGATCATCGAAATTGTAGCGCAATTTTAGAAACACCCAGTGGGAGCAATCTTTATGAAGTTTCTATTTAAGTAGTTACATTTTTCTGAGCTCTCTAGCCTTCTTCCTTGCAATGAGCAGGAAAGGTAATGGGCGTCTCTAACAAAACATGACAGACATTGTCAAAATCAATTTTATATTTTATTTTATTTAGAGAGTGGATGTTCCAGTTCAAATATATATTTCACGAAAAATATTAGCATATCTGTTCAAAACAAGCACTCTCGGTAGTTAGGTTTTTGCAAGAACAATAGAAGAATGAAACTGGCTCCCAGATGATGTCGTGAACAATATTAGTAATGAACTCTTCTTCGACATCAACATCAATAGTATTGACATAAATGGAATTATTCCCCAGAAGTGTCTCTATTATTTAGAATGTGTGTTTGTCATAATTTTTGTATATTCTGTATAATTCTGCATAACTTGCACATGGTTGTTCTTTTTTTATTATGTATCTTGTACAACAGTATATTGTTATTTGTGTTATGTTGTGATCCATGACCTCCCCTCCCCTTCTCATGCATTGCCTTGTGGTGATGTAAGTAAAGCGTCAATAAATAAATAAATAAATAAATATGCCCCTTTCCTCTCCAGACAGGTTTGTATTGAACAATAGACTATCACCATTTTCACCATAGCTGCTGTTGGCGCCATGCGCCAACATTAACTGTCCTGAACAACTGAATTCTACATCAGAGGCTAATTACAGGGTGCATCCTATCATCCTGTAAGACTGGTCTGTTGTGTACAAACCGAAATGCAGACTGTTGCGTTTGCGTGGGCTTGGTCAACGAACCCAACTTCTCTGGGACATGTTTAGATGTACGTTAGTGTACCGCTTTGATTGGTAACTAAGGCCGACAAACAGGAAACGCTGAGCAGGTTATGTGTAGAACTGCTTAATTCCGCCTCTTCTCTCTGAGTGTGCTTAGGTGACTCATGTAACATGAATATGTCTCATTTTCTGCAGGAAGTGTTGGAAGCACCTGCACCACAACAGTTAAGGGCCCCACTTTCTTGCTGTGCAGTGGCGCCGGAATTCCGAGGCTTGTGAATCAGGAGTGAGTTAATGACGTTTGTTGTCGTAGGTTGCTGGTTGAGGGATGCTGTTAGGAATGGAGCATCCTGATGCAGCCAGGGATCTGTCGAATGTTACTTCGGTTTATACTGCATTGCTTATAGGCAAAATTATATGTGATACACAAAATTTAAAAAATATATATATATAGGTCATACACCGCTGTGCAACTTTCAATTTTTTTTTCTATTTACAAATGCTCGTTGGGTATTTAAAATGTGGTGTACATCATGGACAACTGAAACGTAGCCAAGTTAGTGCGGATTCCCGACTATGTCTGGGCAGCACAGCATAACAAAGGCAAAAGAAGCGAGACAATCTAGTTCCCTTGTCTCTCTCCTTTAGTGTGTGTTATATACACGGCCCAGGCATAGCTATGAATCATGGATGGATGAGACCAATGGCATAGTGTTCGCAATTGTCTTAAGCTAGTCTGAATCCTTTTCATGAGAAACTTAGCTTAATTAGTTAGGATCGATTCATCATCATAGTTAGAATTGCTTACATCACGCAAATATTTTGTGCTCTAATACGAGTCCCCTTGTCAAAACATTGGCTCCAGCAACTCCCCTTGTTCAGCCGCTGTTCATCATTTTCACTGTTCATCATCACGTTCAACATCTTCCTGTGATTTCTTTCTTGTTTGTGTTTACACCAATATTTAAATGTTTATTTTAAGGCGTAATTTTTCGAAACAGTTGTAAAGTGCACTCAGGAACATCCACTTTAAAAATTTGCATTGTTGGTTTTCCAGGAACACGTTTCACTGTTTGGTCGTTTCTTTTGCTGTGTGCCATGCGGGTTCGAAGAAAGGGCAAATGGGATCTGTTATTGAGAAATGCAGTTAAACACGCTGCGCATACTTCATGCCCTGAAATTCCTGTGAGCCGTTTTCCGTGTTATCCCCTCAAAAGCTTTTTCCATGTAGTTTAGAGGGAAAGCACATTTTATTGCATGCACATTGCCTACTGAAAAAGTGCAGCAACAGATGTGTTGAAGCCGTCCGATACCAACCGTGTTGTAAACGCATTTGACAGGGTCGCCACTCGAATATTCCAACTGCCTACAAAGGCGTGCACTGTTCTTCATCTCATGAATTTCGATTCCATGCATTTTCACATCAAATTTGGGCCTGGCTAGCAGCGCCTCATGCTTCAAGCCATTTCCAGTACACACGTAAGGTCGCACCATGCAGCTTTAACTTATGCAGCTGTCGGTGATGTGTACTTATTCACTTAACGTTTATCGAACTCTGATTTGGATCTAGCTTTTCTGTGGACTAATTATAAGGCATCTGCAACGCAGGTCTGCAACCAACCAGGTTGTGATTCTTCTCGGTCCGGGAGTGTCACCAACAGCCATCGCACCAACTACGACTGTGATGTCCAACAATACTCCTATTGTGCACCATGTTGTGGGCAGCACACAGCTTGGGTCTTCAGGATTGCAGAGGTACATAGCACATTGCTGATGATGAAAATAATGACGATGACAATGTTTCCGTATTGCAAACATCTCAATGGGCTTTGGTGTTCTAGAGCTGTGTCACACAAGCTGATGATTACGATAAAACTTTCTTATTGGACACACATGTTCATTTGGGGTTTAATGTTTGCTGTTACGTAGTATGTGCTGATGAAGATAAGGTTTCGTTACTGCGCACATGTCTGAATAGGTTTCACTACTACATAGGCATATAGCAAATCGTACGGTGTCCTGCTTTTGTTGCACGTGAGGCACTTGATCGAGCACTATGGTGCAGCAAAAGTGCCTCAGGTCCGGCTGTTGTTCTAGTGTGTCAGACACCAAATCGTACCATGCATCTCCTACTTCATGGCAGCATGTTCAGGTTGCGATCGTTATGCGACGAAAAGAAAAAAACGCACACTTTTTGATTGGAAAAAGGGGGGGGGAGTGCATTCATTAGGTGAGTAAATACAATAAGTCCACCATTGCTGCAAAGCTACAGGCTGTGTTTGACACTGTGAGCAGCATTGTCATAGCAGAAGTGATTCAAAATCCCAAAGGGCTACATGTTCTTAAAATGGTGACACTACCTTCAAACATTGGCCGAGTAACAGGGTGTGCCTGCTCATGGGGTATTTTGTTGTACAACAAGCACCATCACCTCATTGCTTAGTGGGGAAATACGTCATTCACTTCTTTTGCGGCAACATTTTGCACGAACATGCCGCGTGCAGTGCTTAGAGTGTCGAGCACCGCAATCCGGTGACAGCCACACAAGTGAAATGAACAGAGGATCCCCGAATCTGCTGCAGGGTTGCACCAGCCTTGGAAGGCAGCGAGCAAGAAAGGGCAGCACCACAGATCCGTGTCACCAATGTCTGGAGCACAGCCTCAGACACAACCTTGTCTGCAACCGAGGAAGAGGATGAGCGAGCAGTCGTGGTAGAAGGCAACACCAATGAGCAAATTTTGCCAACAACAGAAGGGTGAGCTGTCATTATTATCACCAGCCTGTTTCATGTATGTGGTTGGCTCTTGTTAATTCAACCCTTGCGGGACTGTAAGGTTCAATGAAATTACCCATGAGGTTGAACTAACCAATGCTGGCAAAATGAGTCAATTCAAATTTTTTTTTATACCTTGAAGCAATTTGTAATGTCTTCTTTCTTTTTGCTCTTGAAGCATGACTTAGTCAGCGTGAGGCCAAGACCACCAAAACATGTGAACACTGGCTCAGGGTGACAGGACATGAAGCAAGCCGGTTGAACGACTTCCTGGGCGAAAGAATTGTAGGCCACTAGAAGATCTAAGTAAAATAGCTTCACACGTAAAGGAGCAGCAGCACTATCAACTCAATTTCTTGCGTTTTCGAGCTTTCAATAATCCCTATGCACATGAGGAGGTGCCGGTTGGGACCGAATTAACCAAAGCGGCATGCTTTCCTGTTTGGACTAAATCAGTTTTCCTTCTGTAGCAACGTATGATTTCTTGCCAGGACTTCAGTGCATTTGAAATAAGAGAAAAGCAAAATTAAAGTCGTATCAACGAGAGCTGGACTGTATTATAGGACAGAGGTGCCTCCCAGTTATCGCCAATCAGTCCTATCGTTCCTCAGCCAACTAAAAAATTTCCCGTCTCATCGTACAGCCCATTGATGACATCTCAGCCGTCGTCAACAACATTGTTTTTTTTTCTTGCCATCGGGTGTGTTACTCTGGTAGACCAATGGTCATCTGCTTAACACAATGCACCACCCATCCTATTCCATTCCTTGTGCCTAGCCTCAAATGGAATGCTCTCAGCCATCCACATTGCTTTTTAATCCATACAGCTGCCTTTCTCTCTCTTAACATCATGCCTATCAATTTCTGTTCCATAACGCTCTGCAAGGTTTCTAGCTTCATGCCAAGTTTGTTATCTTGTGAAGTGAGCTCAGGCGTGTATCCAGGGGGTCTATCCAGATGACCTTAACCCTTTCCAGCTTCCCTCGGTCCCATTACAACTCAGCCACAACCCTTACGCCTGCCTTTTCAGCTTAAAACAGAAAATTCCTTGGTGATTTTAACTCTTCTTGCTGACCTTGACTCTTTGCTCGGATGGCATCTGCGGGAAGCACTGTGCAACACAATGCTATGCTAACATTTAAACATACCTTTAATGAATTTATCAACATAACCAAAGTCTTAATTCAAGAAAGAAATGACAACCTCTTGATTACCAATTGGGTGTATGCAGTCATAGCTGATGAAGTCACCTAACCTTACTCCAGTTACGAATTTTTTTTGTTTTGTGTTTGTGGTTTCGATTTCTTTGAATGTCGAAGAGTTCTTGACATGGAAGCGTCAAATTGTCTATTGAACGAAAAAGGCACCTGTTGTCTGAAACAGCGAAATGGCACCTAAATTTCCATTGGCTGTGATGCCACGTCACCAGCGCACCTCAACAGAGCAGAGTGGGCGAAATGGAACACCTGCTGCAGCGGTAGTGTGCCAGGTGTTGCGTGAGTGGAGAGGGCTCTGGGAAGCCGGCGTGCGGTTCATATCTCTCTCCTTCACCCCCACTGGGCTTAGCCGCTGCACATGCCTGCCGTCCTCGCTGCTGCTTCCTCGGTCCCTCGTGGCGCAGGACGTCGGAGGCATGCAGCATTGGCACCGCAGGCTGCTGCTGCTTACTAGCTCGGGCAGCACGCATCGCTATGGTACATTACTTGCAGTGCGAAACTCGAAGGACAGCTCGGCCACTTCTATTAGACCTAAATGCTTTTACATTCACAACTCATAAGAAGTACTTAGATGTCCTCGGATTTCCTTTGTACATCACTGAATTGCAATGAATGATGGGAGAATCAAGTGCTAATGCAATATACTGCACTTTTTATCAATTGCTGATGCGATATACCAAAGTCTTTGCCGAAACGTTAGCTGTGTGTCATGTTGGTGTGTATGCAATGGCATGATGGCGCATTAACGATGTCATCAGCATGAATGAGTGCATGAAGGTGTGCCCGATAGTCGTCAGCCAGAGCCTTATGGTACCAGCACTGTCACGATCATCTAATCAAATCACATGCTGCTGCATGCCACTTTATCAGCCCAGAAGTTCATTTGAAACAAGAAATTAAGTTTTAATTTTTTTTATGCCTCACTAAAACATACTGCATTTTTTAGTTTGTTATATCCCGTTTTTGTACTAAGTTCGCTAACAAGAGGAAAGGCATAACGGGTTGAGTAGCAGATTGCATTGGAAAGTTCTTATTCCTTGTCCATGCCAATAACTGATTGCCTTAGCTGCCCAGTGGAAATTGAGTTTGGTCTTGTACTTGCTCTTGACTACTGAATGCAAATTGAGTTCATATTTGCTTTTGACTGCTGATGATTTTAATGGCAAGTAAGGACATCCTGTATCTATTCACCATAAAGAAAGAAAACCAGCGAGGCTGCATCAAGGTGCCCTTTTTCAATTTACAATGTAACGACACTCAAAATGAGGGTAGTCTTGATGAAATCTGTGCTATAGGCATTAAAGAGAATCATTCCCTCATCATTACTAGCGTGTAAACTGTGAAAAGAAGGCAAACACTTCTGCATAAGCAGCTGCACAAACTTGCTGAATTATGCAATTAACCACTCAACATTGTTAACTAATTGACTGCGTGGCTATGTTATTGTAGACTGGGAACATTGGTATGGTTTGTGGCAATACTTGTGTAAGCTGTTTAGACCTGAAAAGTAAAAGTAAACAGTAATCTTTCCCTTACCTGTCTCACAAGTGAAGTCTATCCACTATTTATACATGTGTCTGTATACATACATTCCATAGTAATTGCCGCTGCTCACATTCGAGAATGAACACCCACGTTGCCTGTGCAGTCTGATTAGACAGGTCTCTTTCTTAATAAAATTGGTGACAACATTTCAAGAAGATTTGGATACAGTGTGCACACATCTCGCACCAAGCAATAACTTGATAGCACCGTTAACTAGGTGAAAACAGTCACCTTTGAAAAGTTGAACAACTTGCTGATGGCATCGTTTATCGTCTTCACGCAACTGACTGTGCAGGAATGCAGAGTGCCTGCCAGACCCGCTGGACACCGACCTGGAGATGGCAGTGAGCGAAGATGACGACATGGAAGATGCAATCTCAAAGGGAACTGCGCCAACTCGTCAAATAGAATGTGCCACAATGCCTTGGAACTCGTCAGAACAGAGGTGCGGCAGGTGATTTTCGTTAATTACGTGCCGTCATCGATACGAGGTAGCGCAGTTGCTAGCAACAGACCTCTCCTAGGGTACGTCGCATTGTGCTGGGGACGTCATGGCATGACGTTGCCGGCGCTCGTGCAGTGACCCTGGTTGGCAAAACACAATTCCCGCCAGCTTTCTGTGGGATGCGGTCACACAGTGCTTGGCATTGGCGAGCGCCATGTGGACACGCATTTCAACGCGATAGTGTTAAGGGGCCCGTGTTGCATAAAATCCACCGGCCGAGAAAAATGATTCAATACCGCTCATCCTGAACCATGCAGGCCCTCCACGTGGTGCATAGGAATTACTGAACTAAGTGAATTTCTCAGAGTGAAATGCATCCGAAAATTCGTAAAGTACGACTTGCACACAACCTACAGACATGATAGTGCTGGATTGTAATTTGAATATGCGAGAAAACATTCTTTTATGCGAAAACTGAAACACAAACCCCTTTTCCAGCTGCCGTTTGATGTATGTCTCAGTAGGATCAGTGCGGCCTGTTTGGTTCCTTCAACACCATCAAAAAAAAAAGGAAGACCAAAAAGCTTGTCTTCATGCGTAGCGTTCGCTGTGAGCATTTCCACCAAAACATTACAGCTATACAGGGTGTTTCAAGGAAGACTTTTAAGTAATATTAATTAATAGGCTTTCAGAGGTATAATTGTCGTTCTTGCGCGAAGTAATTAGGTGCCATGGCAGGCACTGTCAAATGGGTTGCAAGTGCTATGCCGAGGTATAATTAACTAGAATTCGTTAAATAACTATTTAATTATTCTAGATAGGTGTTTAATTATAATGAGGAAATTGTAGTGGATTATGAGTCCATCCGCTATCGATTGTTAGATTTGCGAAATTGTAATTGCGCAGAGCTACAGCGCTCCGAGCCTCGGCTCTCCAGACGCACGCAACGGGCTCCGTGCGGCAGCTGAGCGCCGCAAAGCTACGCCCACGCGCTGATATCACTCGGAGCGGTGCGCATCATACACACCTCGCTCTTTTTCTACAGCCTGTATTGCCATGTAAGATTAAGTTATAGCAATGTCCATGTATTTATGTGGAGCGGGTGGTCACCTTGAAGTACTATACATTTCATAGCGTATTAGGTCAGCCTGCCATAAAATTAAATTACCTTTTAATGATGGCACACATAAATACCTGGAAAAAATGTTTATTTTATATCTAAACAGATACTCAGGGCTCTGATAACTATTTCTTTTTCTAAAGGGGCCCTACAAAGCTTTCTGAATGTGGTAAATAAGTTTGCTGACTTGCTCAAAGGTAGTGCTACAACTGTCTGAGCCTAATACTGTTTGTGAAGCTGCAACAGAGGTCTTTGATTATAGGTGTACGAATATTCAAAACTTTCAAATAACTAATCAAACAGTGTCCTATTCAATTCTGTCTTCCAATTGAATAGTCACTGTTCGTAAATGTGAATATATTAGAACGCAGCCCTTTGGTGCCCGTTCCCGCGTTTCGCGTCACTGTCGGCCTTGCCATAACCAAGGTCATCATCCCCGTGCTCCTACTGCCATCTCTCGCGCGCGGCACGTGTCTTGCTCTCCCCTTGTCCTCCAAAGCCGGATCACGTGTTCTCGCCTGTCCTCTTGCCCCCTTCTTCCGCGCAGCGTCGTTGCTGTGACCCTCGCCACTACCATCCACTCCGCCCTCGTCGTCCCTTCTCCCGCCGTGGCGGCACTGCTGCGTTGCTGGCTGTGGGCGCTCCTTGCCGCCTCGCGCATGATCCACGGCTCTCAACTCCTCCGTCTCCACGTCGTGTGGCTGTACGGCTCTCAGCTGTGTCTCTCACCCTCCCATTTGCGGGGCGCGTTCCTCAGTGGCATTTGTCGTCTCGGGCAGTGCTTGCTTCTGGCTGTCCTTCTCCCGCCTCCACTCTTGCCCTATATACCTCCTGTTACCTGGTGCAGTGCCGTTGTGGTGACTCGAAAGACAGTTATAGTGTCTTGTCCCCTTACTTCTACTTCCCACCCCAACCTTGTGCGGGCACATTGAGGCCTGTCAGTGAGTGAATGAGTGTGTGACCTCTACTCAATACCCCTGATCTCCACCCGTTTCCTCATCCCACCTCAGAAGAAACATTAAATAAAAATTGCTAATTCCCCCCCCCCCCCCCTCTTCGTGGCAGTGACCCACTATAAGATGGCGCGATGGCGCATCGCCTGAGCGCCGGCTCAATAGCGGCGAATTGCTGTGTGTGCTGCCCAATTCAAAATGCATGACTGCCTCTGTTTGGCACTGCGTGTTCTGTATGCGGTTGCCTGTTGAAATAAGGCAGCAGCTGCGTTCAAAGCTCGCGTTACCAAGAAGCGTAATCGTCGGCCAATTTTTTTTCTAATACCTTTTGAATATTTCAACAGGCAAAATAAACCTAAGATTAGAGAAAAAGTGTGGCTAATTTGCACCCCTGTGGCCATTAAACATAAAGCATGATAATTTGCATAGTGGGACAGGCTGTGTCACTTAATTAGCCATACTTTATAGGCTGTACAGTGATCATTTGCACTCTGTGAAGAGCCCTGTGTATGTAAAGAAACTACTTGTTTGCTCCTAATGCTCCGTTTGTGCTAGTAAACAATGTTTCATAATGTACTATGAAATTATAGAAACTTGCTGACTAGCTTTAAAAATACTGGGATGTGAACAGCATAATATGTTGCGATAATAGCTATTTATTACTTGAAAACTATTAGAAAAGTATTCAATATTCGATTAAATTCGATTCTTTTTTGGAACTATTCGATTCATAACCAATTCAGTTTCAGCGATCACTATTCACACACCCCTATCTCCTGTAGCCTGGTACAAAATGGTAAAAGAATGTCCATGTACATTTGCTTTCAACTTCTCAATACCTCAGCAATTTGCATGTTATAGTATAGCCTACACAATTCACAAGTGCTTGATGGCTATTGCTGGGACTTTTTTCTTTGTCACAAATAAGCTGGGCTTTCAGCAGAACAAAAACTGGGAAATCTTATGATAATAATCGCTAATAGCACTGTTTCGAACTGGGATGGTGGCAAATACCATACACACTTGTGCAACAGAAGGGCAGCACCTTTTTTCACAAACTTGATAAGGTGCGACTACACAGTAGAGGGTAATTTCAGTCCAATTTTTTTTTTTTTTTTTGACAGTGCATAATTTTTGTGGTCCATTTCTACCAAGAAAAACCAGCACTATTCTTTTTGTAGTGTATTTTAGCTGTCCCCACATTAACAGCGCACACCTGACGCCCATCTAGTTAGTCCTCATCAGCGGTCACTTTTGTCGCTGTTCAGGCTTGGTTCGGCCACGCACTTGTCGATACGGTTGTCCGCCTTGCGTTACTTATGCCCCCAACTTTAGATCTGTAAACAACTGTGCCCAAGTACACCACACACCACGCATTCAGAATCCAAAAGCAGACAAACGTTATCGCTCTATTTCTTTCTCAAATTTTGGGCTGCCAAGTTTGAGGTGCGGCTCTTAAGCAAGTGCTGGGATTACTGAAGTGCATATGGAAGTCGCTCAGCCCTTGTTAGTTACTTACATGTTACTGCATCTAGCATCCTAGATATCTCTGCTTTATCTTGTAAAGTTACTTACACCTGTTACGACTCCCAGCTCTGTCATTCTTTTCCCATCTTTTTTTTCCATTGCTACCTCCCTTGCTTATTTCCACCGCTAGATTTCAGTAGCGACTACAAGGTGTGTATGAGTGACAGTAATCATGTCATGGAGGCCAAATTGTTGATTAAAAGTTGTTATCAAATTTTGTTTGGATATTCAATTCAAGGCTCTTCATAAAATAGTCAATGACCTACTGCCAATAAATGCCGTTCGAACCTGAAGCCCGCTAACGCATTAGTTAGAGATTTAATTGTAGTAGCTTTGGAAAAGCCTCTGGCACCCAACGAATAAGAATGCTTGAAATTCCCTGCACTCTTAAGCTGGAAGGGGCCCCGTTGAGATCACTCGAGATTCACTGAACCGTCAACATGCAGGGCCGAGCTGCCGATGCCAGGCAGGGAGCAGCTGGAGACGGCAGGTGCGTTGGCAGAGACTTCGCCACGGCCACGGATCGTGGATGTCTGGAGCGCTGCCTCCGACTCCACCCTGACTGCAAGTGAAGGGGACACGGAAGCCACAGGCCCTGCGGTGCATGGGTGAGCCCTCCCTGTCCACCTTCTTGCCGAGCTGTCAACATTTGAAGGCGGGAAAAACGGAGCACAAGTTGCACGCATTCGACTCCGTTCGTATCGAGAAAACGAAACTTGGAAAATCAAGACGGGGACAAGTAAGACAGGCAACGGAAGGGCTCAGTCGCACACACAAAGCCAGCACCCATGCCGCACTGGGCAGGGGAATGCCACGAGGTGTCCGGTACAAGTGAAGTTGCTGCTACAAATGCATTCTTCAATGACATTAAATCTCACAATAATGGTAGGTGCAGTGAATGCAGTAAGCTGGTTTGCCGATCACAGTGTATTATAAAAAAAAATCTATTTTCCAAGCGGAAGTATGGGAATTGCCACTAAAAACAGCAATAGGCATATTTTATGTGTACTTACTCTGTGTGTCTAGAAAACCCAGCTCTCTTTGGTTAAGGAAATTTACAGAGTGGTCGTGCAGCCTCCATGCAAGATGGTTATTTACGACGAGGCTTTTGACAATCTCGCTTGTGAGCAGATTTCCAATTCATTGGATAACCTTTCAGCCGTGTAAAATTTCATGCGCAGTCGTAATCTCTGCGATGTACATCAAGACAGCCATTGAGAGCAATATGAATGTATTAGTCAATCACCTGCCTTACGCACCCTTTACTGCAGTATGCACGCATAGAATACACGACAGCCACTGTGCAAGTGACAAGCTGTTTATGGTGTTTTTCTGTGCATACATGCTTTTGATCTGTGCCTTTGTTGGTAATCCTGCAAAGGCTGGCCAACTTATCTGGGGCAACAGAGGCCACGTTTATGTCCACACCATTGGCTGTTTTCTTTAGATTGTGTGATGCCATGTTAATCCTTTCAGTGACGTAATTAGAGCCCAACCATGAGTTTCTTGCTTTTGACCACAGGCTCAGAACAGGGAGTTCACCCTTATCCTTTTCTTCGATTTATTTTTTAATCCTTCGAGTCAGCCGTCTTGAGCTGCATTTCTTCCGTGTCTTGCATTCACGTGCAGTTCTTCAACGTACAGCCTTGATGAACCAGACTACATCCTGCCTTGCACCGAGATGCCAAACTAAGGTGGACTGAGGTATGCATCAGTGCTGCATTTTCTTTAAATTGCATGGTCTATCTGTTCCATGTACCTTTTGCAGTCTTCATTGTCAAAGATTCAAATTAAATTATGGGATTTAATATACCAAAGCAATACACAGGCTATATAAAAACCATTGTAGTGTGGGGCTCCGCGTTTATTTAATAAATAAATAAAATAAAATCACGGGGTTCTCAATCTGCACATGCATTTGTTGCATTCCTCCACCGTCGGAATGAGGCCAGCACAGCCAAGAGTTGAATCCGCAACCTCATGCTTAGCAGCATAATGACATAGCGACTACGGAAGACGTCAAGTCTACTCATCAGCAATTCACCAGGCAAAAAGTCATTCCAGATTTATTTTAGGGCTCGCAATAAAGAATTTTAATAAAATTCGGTATGAGGAAATGTCTAATGGCTCTATTAATGTAGGGATAGAATTGTGTGGCATGTTACGCTGATGCAGCTAGGCGCAGTAGACTTCCATTAATTCGACCCTGGCAGGACCAACGAAATTGGTCGAATTATCCGACGGATCGAATGAAACAAGGTGCGGAAAGAAACATCAACACACACAGCTGATTCACATTGCAGTACCGTATTTATTCATATATAAGGCAGTCACAATTATGAGGCGAGGGTGCCATTTGGAGGACCCAAGAAAAATAAATTTGGTGGACGGTTAAGCTTTATCTTTAAAAGTGGGATGTAATAGCATTCAAAGATCCCCGACTGCTTCCAGGCAACTGCATCTTTCTTCCGGATGTGTGGAGGCGAGTGTGATAGTCAAGGAACCGAGCTAGCCGTGCCACTCTGTAAAGGGTACAAATGGTGGGAAAGGGGCTTGTGTTTCAGTTTCCACGTAAGAGAATTATGTTTTCTGGTATATTCAAATTAAACTGATGATGATGATGATGAACACACAAATGATGTGTGTTCACTGTCCCCTAAGCTCTGTTCAGACATGCTGCCACTAAAGGAGTCGCTGTTTAGATCACCGTAGGAAACAGATGCGTGCATGCTCACTGCTCAAGCTTGTATTGTCCAGCGAACATCAATTTTGTGGTCGAAACGACAAAAGCTTGGGCCCAAAAAAATGCCTGGGTACCAGCTGGGACCTTTGGTCGAGATCGGATTAACCGGAGTCAATGTAACAGAAGTTTACTGCATATTTATCTTTCCCTATTAATTCCCCAATTCCCCATCAACCATCGCAAAGTGGATTTCGGACGCTTGGAAGCGGGTCCAAGTGGACGTTGTGGTCAAATCATTCAAGAAGTGCTCAATCACAGACCACTTTGACGGAACGGAAGACGACCTGCTGTGGGATACCGAGAGCGGTGGTTCAAGCGGTGCGACAAACTCGAGTGGCAGTTATAGTAACTGAGCATCCAACACAAGCGGTGGGTTCACTGTCTGCACCGAGTTTTCTTTTGAATGTTTGCAAAATAAAATGTTATTTCTCGCACCCGTCTCGTCGTGATGTCGCAGCGAAAAGAAGGAGGGGGGGTCATTCTAGATTTTTCTAATCTAAGCACCCCCCCCTCACTTTGGGCATCGCGATCATGAAAAAAAGGGGGTACTTAGAATCGAGTAAATACGGTATATATAGCATGTTTTTACTGTTAATGAATAGATTCATTCCCCAACTTTGCAGCATGTCACAATGTGCTTCATGAACCTAGGATGTAAATTAGAAGCGCTTTCCTTTCTTCCATCTTTTGCAGGGCTACCAGCAAGGCAGTCAAAACAGTAGAGGACATGGAGCCGAGCACATCGTGCCAACAGCTTCAGTAAGAGAACAAACAACTTCAAGAAGAAGTGGCCAGGCTCGTAGCCATTTCAAGAGCAGCACTTAATTGGCTGATGGAGCAAGCGAATGCTAATTGTGCCAGGAGCACAGACCTGTATATATTGTACATCATGTATAGTTTTCATCATTTTAATGAAATAAAATGCTTTCTGTTTTGACCACTTCAGCAATTAAGGGTCACACATCGGGAGCACCAAAAGGTAGTTTTCCTCTGGTATCCTCTGTATTTTTGATATGCGGATTGCACACTAACACAAGTGTCTTGAACAAAAGGAGGCATTGTGAAACATGTTAAAAGTGCTAAGACTCGAAAAAAAGGGTTCACAGAATGCTCAATGGACATAGACTGGCTTTATTAGCCTACAGCTGGCTGTTAGTATGTTTCGTAATGCCGGTAAGTAACTCCCCCAGTTTTCAGCAGCAGTAACACAGAGGTGCCTGAAGCAGACAACTGCAGAAAAGAGAGAAAGAGAAAGCCAGGGGTGTTGACCAGATGTGTGTCCAGTTTGCTACCCTGCACAGGGGAGAGGAGGTTAAGGCATGAAATTAGCGAGGATTTCCTTTCGTCTAGAGGTAGACGTGCACTGACTAAATTCCTGCAGTCTTTTCTCCACAATAGCCATGTGTGCCTTGTACTCTTGTTCTCTCTTGCACTTTACTGTGTGATTCAACTGTTCGATGCGTCTTTCTTCCCCCCATGTAGGGTAGCTAACCAGTACCATGCTGAACATCCCTGCCTTACCAAACATCTTTTCACAAAGATCAGGATGAGTGCTGCTGTGTACTGTGTACTGCTGTGGCAGACAGCTGCTTGTGAAGGCACAAAAGGCTTCCAAACACAGTTGTCACTCTGCAAAAACCAGGTGACCTGACTTTGTGTCACTTGCTGTGTTTCTACTTTGCTTTTTTCTCAATTCGTGGCTCATATCCACTATGGGGGATCGACCGAGACTCGGTTGGTTAAAGCTAATATAACCATAGAAATGAAACTTCAGTGGCAAATTTGCATTGCTGTCTTTTAGTTGATTTGTTCACATATATTGCCATCTCAGAAGTGAGACAGCAATTTTGGGTATGGTACATAGAAAGACAAAAATCGCTTGGTTACAAGGGATGCTCCATTGCAAAACAAAAACGAAGCTAATCGCCAATATATGACCTCAGCAACAGTCAATAAATTTCACCCCCTTACTGCATGTTGTATCATATGGAACACATCTAGAACAATGCTTATAATTTGATAGAATTAACACAACAGAAATCGGGGCATATTTATACAAAATGTGTAATTTCTTGTAATGAACTCTATAGTGGGTGTAGCTCTGGAAGCAATCTTAATCGTGCCATTCGAAATATGCATGCCCGCCACTCTTCACAATGGCCTAAAGGTTCATAAACAAGCAGGTTATTTTCATAATCCTTACGCTTGAAGTAGGGCGTAAAAATAAAAGGGTATTTGTTTGCTATTTATTAGTCGTCTGGCTGTAATATTTTGAAAGACAGACATTCCACGCCTCTTTTTACAAAAGACTACACCCTTTGGGGTGTAGTTTTCATGCTCTTTAGGGTGCAGTTTTTTTTTACTGCCAGGATTAACCCAGTGGCTATGGTGTTATTTCGCTGAGCTCGAGGAGGTTCGATCCCTGCCGCGGAGGCCAAATTTCGACGGAGGCGGAATACAAAACACTTACTTGGATTTAGGTGTTTGTTTAAAAAAAACACCACACTCTTTAAAAATGTTTGCACCTTTTGGGGTTGATCTTGTCACACAACAATAGTCATCTATCTTGCGTGCCAGTGTACTTCCAGGTCACGAGTGGCACATGCGTAATCGGCGTGGCATAGCATTCTCTACAGGAAAGTAGCGAGGGGGGAGCTTTCAAGAAAGGAAATGCAGGCAAGGCTGTAGATGACTATTATCGCTGTCGGACAATTGATAAGCCTCAATTGGTGCAACCTTTAAGCGTGTACGGCATGCCTCGTAACCATATCGCTATTCTGGTATGGAAAAGCCCTAAATTTAGTTATTATTTAAGGCGTAGTTTCGTTACAAATGTCGGCAGCATTTTCTTCCTTAACGTTTTGTGCTTGGCACAATTTCTGCGGCGAACTCGGGCGGCTATAAAGGAGGGTGAGAAAGGGGTAGCCGCGCACCCGATATTGCCCCGCCAATATGGTCCAGAGTAAGCGTGTGTTGGCAGCTATCGTTCAAAGTTTCGTTATTTGCCGTTGCTCATCGGATATCTCGTGGCATACCAGAGAAGTGCTAGTCTCCCTTCGCTCGAGGAAGGGCTCCGATGCGTACATGGACTGCTTATATGTTTATGTGTGTGTCAAGGAGAGAAGGGTGTCTTTGTGTAAATGTATTGCTAATCACTAGGCAAGGGGCGAGGATGCGGGGAGGGGGTGGGCATTAGAATTTGTGATGGCGGGTGCCCTTCCCCTCCCCCCCCCCACTTTCGACCACGACCTACAGTAGGTCGTGCTTTCGACATTGGGCTCTGCCCCAGAGGCAATGATGTGAAGGATGTTTTGCAAGCACTACTTAGCGTTTTTAATTCCCATATGGCCTGTGAGCCCGCAACATATCTCGTGACCAATGGTGGACAAGCTGAGGAAGCCTCAGCCTGGAGCCCTGAACACAGCTTTTCGATAATGGGGCTTCTCTTCGTGAGGGCGAAAGATCGCTTGTAGGAACTTTGGGTGATCCAAACTTCCCTCTTTTCAATGACTGTCGATCACCTAAATGTCTCCAGTTTCCCCTTGACACATCTCGCGTTCTACACGCACACATGCACATAAATTACACGCCTTTCACATCCAAAGCACCTTTTACATGCTTTCATTCTGTCAGTCTTTTAATGTTAAACATTCTTTGACTCATTCCTGGCACTTTGCGATAAGTATGTTCCTCGTTTCGTTTCGAACTTCAATAAAGAATGTGTCGCTGGCAGTGGAGTCGAATTCTTTCCTCGTAGCAGCTCGTGCTTTGCAATGCTGTTAGACTCGGCTACCTTTGCGATTGGTGCACGATCCCCAATCCCTCCCTCATAGCAGTTAAAGCTACACACAAGCTTTGCGACATACTGAATTGCCTTCATGGTCGCTTGAGGTCAGGGAGGTTTTAACGGTTCATCGCTGAAGTGAACATGCCATCGTCATTTTAGCATACACCATGTGACATATACATATGTTACATGTGACTGCATAATGCGCAGTCACTAATAACATCGAGACTCATGTGTCCCTCGTGTGCACTCGCCCAGCACCTATGTAAAACTAGGCAATCGGCATCTCGCATCGAATTGACAGAGCAGAAAGAAAGAAAGAAATCTTGGCCGTCACACAATCGTCGTCTTGCTGCTGTCGTCGCACACATGCTTAGTCACACTCATTGCCACTAGCCTTACGCAAATACGTTGGCCTGCTGGCGAACGGTTTGCTAGCCCTTAATGATGCTCGGTCTCCAGCTCCCTGCGAAATGTTTCGCATAAGATTGATTCCCACAGTGCATTAGATCAGCATGTCGTGTGTATATATAAGGAATACGTGTTACGAAGGCACATTTCGTATGCCACATCTTTTATTTATTTAAGGGCGTATGGAGTGCGTTGGCAGGCTATGCCCATCAAGAGTGACAGGGCTGGCATAGGGATGTTTTCTTTTTGTTAAGCACCAGCACCGAAAAGTGTCCACTGCATGATTTCTGCCAAAGTATTGTTTTCGACGGTAATTGATTAACAATGTGTCGCATACGTCAGCGTGGCGAATGACATAGATGACATGCAGTGTGTTTATAAGTACAAAGCACACAGCCGTTTACTGTTCCTACTGGTGACCATCGCAGGGTACGGCTATCGATGGAGATAACGGGCCTAATTCACAAAAATATTTGTTTGCAAGTGCTGTTAGCTGTTGGCCAGCCGCCTTTGCAATAATTTTCCAACTTGGCTCTTACAAACTGTTTTCATGTACGGACGTTTTTGTGAGTATATGGCCCACGTTTCCTAGTATGACATCTCACAAAGGCAAATGCCCATTGCAATGCTTGCCAAAATCCTAGTTATTGGTCATATGCCCTGATGTGCACAACTAATGCTGTATGGCGCTGCTATTTACACAATGTGTGGTGTAATGCAGTAGTGAGTATTATGATGATATGCCATGTTCACATCTGGATTTCGGCATATTATTGTGGATAAATGAAAGATGCCGAAAGGGGGCTCCTCTAGCAGATTGGGCCATTAAATATGAAAGCAAAAAAGAAACTTCAAAATAGAAAAAAAAATAAGAGGATGCATGGTCTGATGAGAGTCTGATGGACTAGAACTTCAACGTTTCCTTCAGTTGTATTGGCAAAACGAATGACCTCCGCATGACAAATCATTCGGAACAACTTACGCACGTTAGACTTTCACATTTTAGATCACAGTATACATGTGGTCTCAAAATATATGTAATTTTTAGTAAGCGTGCGAGCTTTTCTGTATTCCTATTTCTGTAAGAGAGTGTAATTGCGTTATTGCAAGCTTGGAAATCTGACCTTGCCACAGAGCAATCTCATCTAAACGTGTCTTAGCTTGCGACACATTAAGGAGGTTTAGAATAGGGTAATAGGGGTGCTTGAAGGAAACCATAGGCGTGTGCCTCCCATTGATCGCCTGTGACCACGTGACTTTTTGTACCATTTCCGGGGACGTCACCGGATTTTTCACTTCATGAGCCATATAATGCTTTTGCCATGGAGGAAGGAAATAACAGGCAGGCGCGTACCGCATCGCGATTGAAACCACACCTGTCAGCCCAACACGTGATCGCACATTAAAGTGCGCGGTTGATTTTAGCATTCCCACTCCGCAGCAGAGCCACAGTATGGCAGCTGAACAAGCGCGCACTGAACAAAAGCTGCTGGGAACCAAACATCTGAACAAATCTCGATTCTTGCTTCGTGATCTCGAAGCAAGAGGCCACGTGTTGGACCACCACTAAGCAAATGTATGGGCTTCGCGGGGCGTTTGCTTGCCAAGGCTGGCTGCTTGGCGTAATGCTCCCTCCTTATCTTTTTCATTCCTCCATGGCTTTCACAGTAAAGGTCACGTGGTCTGTCACAGAGAGAGACCACGTCGGTTACCGGCCCATATATAGCGCCGCGCGTCATGGCGCTGCCAGTCGGTGCGGTGATTTGGGTAAGTTAATTCTGTCGTGCGCTCCGATGGATGGACCTTCTACTTCGACTTCTCAGTCGATTGCTGTGCCCAGCTCCTTTGGATGCCCATGCAAGTATACAAACGAGGCCAAGGCAAGTGATGCGATACAAGGCAATGATACAGGCAGTGATACAAGGCAATGTGAAAACAATAACATTAGGTTTCGTAAAACGAGTTGTCATTGGGACAATGTTGCAATGCTTTCCCATTCAATCACGTAGGGATACCTAAGCGCCTTTGACATTGATTATTCGTGTGCTCCGCTCACCTTGGATAGACGTCGGTCAATCTCGCACAGTAAAAATTCTGGTAGAACCCATCTCACAATGTCTGTCGAGTGTCGACGTTAGTGCTATTCACATTCAAGAAATGTAACGACACACCATATTGCTGTAGACACCTTTGATTGAAGTCTGTAGCAGGCAAAGTAGGCTTAAAATGCTAATCGCAATAATATCAGGGCGTCGAACTGAAAACAAAAATACCGGTTTGGTTCGGGTCCGGGTTCAGTGCGCTTGAATCTGGTTTAGTAGCGATTCAGTTCCAGTTTGGAGGAATAAACATCTATAATGGTTCGCGAAGCGGTTGGGCGCAGTCCATATCCTGCCCCATGACAATATGCTGCATAGTACTATATCGACTTGTCCGCATGACGGATGCACAATTGACTGTCAAGAGGAGGCCGAAGTATATGAATCAAGATACGGGAGAGTTTTCATATGTATGCATTGAAGGCGGAGGTATAGTGAAAATCACTGCATCAGCATAAGGTCTGCATAGCTTCCAAACTCGTTACTTGGACAGCAGTGGAGTCAGTTAATTTTGGTTTTGCTTTAGGCTTTGCTAAAGGACTGGGGTGGGCGAACTGTGGCATGTGATGTATGGTGTTGGAGTAAGCGCGAATTCACAGTGTACTACATAAATTACAACTTTAACCTTCTATTCTGCAGCAAAGGAAGAAGCTAACATTTTACATTTTGCTCAGTTGGCTGTTTCTTTAAAAGCAGGTGAGGACATCAGTGCTTCTGAACGATGAACAAGGACGGTTTGCGCTGCACCATATGTCCATCTTTTTTGCGCATCTGCACGTGGAGCTTAGCGGACTAAAGGCATACAAAAAAGTAAAGAGCATGCGCATTGTTCCCCACGAATAATTTCTACAACTCAAAGAACTCCGTACTCTCCTTGGCTTAACACCGAACGTGCATTGAACCATGGCACACAGCAGAAGATTTCACGAGCCGATTACGGTCGCGGCTACCGCTCACTGAGAATGTGATGTTATTCATTAGCGACAGAAGTTTTGCAGTTACGATAAGTCATGCAGCTTAACTTGTTCATATCCGGCCTCGAGGACACCGTCTTGTCTGCTCTCCACGTTTATCCAGTTTATCTAGTTGTAGTAAGAGCTTGACCCAACGGTCGAATTTGGAGCGTCGCAAGATTATGTTGATTCCGCGGAGCCCCTGAAACAAGTTTTCGGCTACGGGACACAACCAGCATGGCTGACTTCAGAAGTGAAAGCATCTCTGCCGAGGTTCCTGGCCGTAGTTATAGCAGCACATACCTATCGTCGATCCCCATTCTCGCACACATTGCCACTCGTAAGTCGTAATCTGCTAGTAGGGTGTACCAATTGAAGAAGTAGTTATTCAAAGTATGGCTTTTTCAGCACTGGCTTTTGCCTCACATGTGCTTGAACCGTTTCGTGTTTTGGTGCCGAACGGAACTATATATATATTTTTTTTCCGGTTCAGGTCCCATACAGGTAAATTCAGGCACGTTAAAAAAAAAAAACATATTGCCGGATCGCATGCACTGTGGGAATGTAAATGAAGCTTTGTGTGCTGTTTGCTTTGATTGACGATAATTAGCAGTGATGTTGGCGGTGAATGTGTAGTTTCTTCAGTGTTTAGTCCAGTACGAGATTGGTGAGTTGATATAGAACATTAACTTGTGTGCACCACTGCTGTTTGCGTAGTACACAGAACACACAGGAGACGCCTTTCCTTGAGGCATGGTTGTGCGTCAGTGTTCGTGTTCTCTGAGAGTTGAGCATTATCGTTGCCTCACATGGCACATCGCGTCGCGGCAGAAGTGTTAAACCTTAGTTGAATTATGGGGCTGCACGTAATTCAGGTAATTATTATTATTGTATGTATTCATTGTATACATACATTCGCGGTCTGCACCACGTTTCGCTGCATAGCGAAGACGCCTGTTCCGCATGACGTTTCTTTCGGGCCTGGGTGTCCTCGAAGTTGAATGCACGCTTTGGAGTCATTTTGCTGGCACATGATTATACGTGTTCCTTCTGCATACGTGGTCAGCATGCTGTTGGGAGGCCAACTCAAAGCGCTCTCTTCAGGCTCTAGACGATTGTAATGTTTACACTATCACAGTCCAGCACGCGACCTGCACATCTCAGCGTCTGCGTTTTTGTCGGATTGGAAAGCAAGCACAGCATGTGCAATACGCACAAGCTGTGAAACACTGGCACGGCAGTGCCGGCCGGGATGTACGGAGGTGAGCACCACCTGGGGTTGTTGCAAGAGACCCAGCGGCACGCGCGGCAGGAACATTACAGCAGCGCCTCGGAAGACAGGAGAAGAGGCAAAGAAAGCTTTGCTTTGAAATATTGGTTAGTGTTCGGTTCAGTTCCGTCCAAAATTATGATTCAGGTACGGTTTTCAATTTGGAATCATTTTGACACCTTGATCAATACACCCATATACATAGCGTCTGCACCTTCAAACGACACAAGGAAAACTTAATTGAAAGCAACATCAGAAGCCATCGCAGCAGAGGGCGACGAGGGCACTGTTGCAGCTTTTAAGGACAACAGATGTGGACAGGCGGCTGTTGCCTGAATTGGTGTTTATGGTGCTACAAGTGCTATTGTGCTGTGCGGTAATAGTATGTGGTGACAGTCACCAACTGTCCTTGTATGTCTGTGTTCCCTTTCTCTCTCTCTCTCTCTCTTTCCACTTTCCTGTCACTTTACCTCCGCCTCCCCTCACTCCCCAGTACAGGGTAGCAAATCGGATCTTCCAGTCTGGTTAACTTCCCTGCCTTTGCACTTTCTTGTGTGTGTGTCTCTCTCTCTTCATTGAAAGCAGCCCCCAAACCATGGAAAGTAGTGCCGTTGGCACTGCAGAATTGAAGCACAGTATCTCCGACTTCATCGTTCTTGTCGGAAGATGGCTAGTGCTAATCGCATTAATTCCCAGTGACCCATATGGTCTACTCGGCAAGACAGCAGCCAGCACACGCCTAGTGGCCCAAGACAGTAGGCAACTTGGGCCACTAGGTTGGCGTAAGAGGCTACACACACAGGTGGATAGACTCAAAGTGCCTCAAGGAGGCTCGGAATGCTGATCACATTGAAAGTTGTCTTCTACGTGCCGCGCCAACTCCACCATCGGAGAAACAATGCTATTTGAAACTACCGCCCAACGAGCATCCCAGCAGCTGGAAGGAGTGGCCCACTTCCCCACGAAAGTTGGAAAAACTATGGCGGTTGCTTCTCGTGCAGCACGTCAAGAACGTGCTGGACCAGAGGGCAGGAGCCTACCAAGAGGCTCGGACTGGGGCCTTAGTTCCTTTAGGACTAACAAATGTTCCTAATATGTTACCAGTCCTAGGGTAGATCACACATTTTCCGGGGGCCAACTATCCATCTATGCATGTTTCTATCTATTTCCCCCCCTACCTGGGCCATGGGTAATTCATGGTAATACGCATTTGGATTGTGTGATTCATAATTGAACATTATGTTCCAACCCTGTGCTGAGGGAACAGGAGTGGAACAACATGAGTCACTAAGTATGTGGCAATGTGCCGCTCTTCAACGAACGCTGATGGAGTACTGGGTATGTGCCACTCGGTCTGTTCTGGTCTTCAATGAACCTCACCTATGCCAAATTTAGTCACTTGGTGTGTGTCAGTAAATGCGTGTGGCTCTTAAATGAGAGTATAGGATGGCAATTTGGGTAACTATAGGTATGTGCCGCTGGGAATGTGCTGCTCTGCAATGACGAGAAAGAACCCTCAAGATTATTTCATGCTGAGTGGAATCGAACCCACGTCCCAAGGGTTCCTCAAGGATAGCAGCCCGACGCATTTCAATGAACATCTTTCACACCAACAAGTTAGCGAGCTGTGTGTACATGAATGCACTCGGTATGTGACATTCTTCAGTGAACATCTAGCCAACTTTGATCACTGATTATGTGCCACTGGGTGTGCGACAAGTGAAGGAACAATTCTCAGCGTTCACAGGCACCGACACACCACGCTTCTCTCGGTGGCTGCACGCGCGATTCTCGGCCGCGCGACTAGATGGTGCAGCGTGTCGAGAACGAAGCGCGAGAGAGGAGCCCGGTCACCGCATGACGCGTTTCAAAGCGTCTGCACGTGCATTTCAGAGGCTATGCGCAGGCTTCGTGGCGGTGATGCTAGATGGCGTCCAGTGTTCTTAGGTAAGTGCGTGTATGAGGTATGAGGCGTGTATTTCTTATTTATTTATTTCCCAATAGATTACTCGCTTCGACGCGGTGGCAATATTTTGTCTATATTGATGCGATACTAAACGTGTGACCGTCGACAGTCATTGTGACATGAATTCTGCTTAATTCTTTTCTCTCTCTCCAAGTTAAACCAGGATGCGGAAACTCCCAATACTTCCCTTGGTACACGTGGTCCCATGCCGATACGCGGCGGTAGCGCCCCTTCTACCGCAGGCGGTTGCCGTATGTCCAACTGGAAATAATTCACGAACAAAACAATGCCTCCTAGACGTAACTGATGAGGTCAGAAGGTAGAGGGGGAGGGCGCGCCGTTGGGAGGAGGAGGCTTGCCGCGAAGCCCTCCTTTCCCACTTCGCATGCGAGCGGGCTTGTTCGTGCTCTCTTGCAGACCGTTGGCTAGATCGCGGAGCAGAACACGCTGAAGTATGCCCCTATTTACGAAGCGCGTTTTTACAGCGAAGCTGTTAAGGGCTAGTTTCCCCAGGATCGCGTCCGTGTGTCGACACAAAACTCGAGCCTTCTGGGGGGACGCTAGTTGGCGGCGTGACGTGCGGACGTGTCTGCATCAGCTCCGCCAACCGAAGTTGACCTACTTGTTCCAATGTACTTTTTCCTCACAATTTCTACTGGAACGACTCCGGGAAGTTACAAGGAGTAATTGGATGGCGCATCTATCACGGTAGGTCCACTGAAACCTTTTTTTGGCTCCTTTCTCCGACACCAAGGGTTAACCCTATTTTGGCTTAGCACGACATCGGCTCCGCCGTAGAGCGGGAAGGCGCGGCCGCTCGCTTAGCCGACGCCAAAGAGCGTTCCAGAACATTCCGCCATGCCTTACGAGGCAATGGTAGAGGGAGAGCAAATCTCCAAAGAAGACGCCGAGTCCAACGGCTGGATTGCCGCTCACAGAAAGCGGAACGCGGACAAAACCTGCGTCGAGAACGAGACGCGCAAGGCAAAGCAAAAATTAAGGCGCCCGCGTTGGCGCCAAACAAGCCAGCCAGCTAAGAAAGGTTGCCGCAGCCTCCAGGCTACCGCGCCTGCCTAAATCCCACTTTCGAGTTGTCGTCCGCCCGGGGGGAGGGCTGGACGTGCGAAAATACAGTCAGATCAAAGTCACGAACGCCATTTTAATGGCGGCCAAGCTGCCCCCGGTGGCAGCCGAGGAGGATATCGTGTGTGCGAATGCAATGCAGAATATCTTTGTTATAAGCACACCCTCTGAATTGAACGCCAGTGCATACTCCCAAGTCCGGGAGATTATCTTGGCGGATAAACGGCACCCTATCGCGGCATACATTACGCCTCCGGGTAATACCTGCAGAGGCGTGGTCAGAGGCGTCGATCCCGATCTGCCCGAAGCTGCACTGCAAAGCCTTTTTGTCACACCCAGAAACCCGATGGTGCTCGGAGTCAGGCGCATAAAAGAGTCTACTACCGTGATCATACTGTTCAACGGCATGAAAGTGCCCAACTATGTCCGCTGCGGCCCCAACATGGTGCGCTGCACGCTGTACAAGAGGCAAATAGACACTTGCCGCAACTGCGGGCGAGTCGGTCACAGGCACGACGTTTGCCCCAGACCGACCGAAAAAGTGTGTGAAAAGTGCGGAACTTTGCAAACCACAAACGGACACGAATGTGTGCAACCCAAGTGCGCGCTTTGCGGAGACGCTCACCTCACCGGCGACCGAACTTGCAAAAACAGGTATCAAGTTCCTTATGTCGTGAGGAGACGACGCAGAAGAGGAAGGAAACGCGGCAACAAGAAGAACAACGCAAAGAGCAACGCTGGGGGTCGAGGAACCCCAGCTCCAGCCACGACGCCAGCTACGAACGCTCCCAAGAACGCCACCGCGGAACGTTCTAGATCGAGATCCAGGAGCAGATCCCGGGTCCGGATCAACTCACAACCCACCTGGGCGGACAAGGCAGCCAAAACAGGTGAGACCCGTGCTCCTGCACAACAAGGGCAACTCCAAGAGCAAACGCTAGGCAAAATTCAATCACTCGAGCGCGAAAACGCGTCTCTTAAAAAGGAACTATCTGAAATTAAGTCATTATTGCAGGAAATGCAGCAGAGAGAACGCGCGATCGGCGGCCAAGCTGCCGCCTCTCTTAACAGAGGCGCTAAACGCAGGGCGAGCCCCGAGCCCATGGACGAGGAGACGCTTAACGTCTCGGGGATTAAGCAACTGCTTGACCAGCTAAGATCGGACATAGTTGCCGAAATTAGCCCCATCAAGCTCCAACTGAACGAGCACACAGCGAGGCTCCAAATTTTAGAATCCGACAGACAGCTTGCGCTGCTCGGTACGCCCCCACTACGTAAGTAAAATGGCTAACTCAAGCAATCTAGTTATCTGGCAATGGAATTGCGCCAGCTTCCGCAAAAGGAAGGCAGTCTTGCAACAACTACTTAGCTCTGCTAACGAAAGGCCGTCAGTAATCCTCCTCCAGAAAACACTCACCGATGTGATCGCTCTTCGCGACTACCATGCAGAAGCGCACTTTTCGGAGGGCAAAAGAGGGATAGCGACACTCGTCTCAAAGAGTCTCGCCTATTTACGTTACGACGTTAGGCCGAACTTAAAAGTCGAACACATCATGATCGAGCTCATCCAAAACGCTAAACTCAACCAATCCGTTTTCGTTCTGAACGTGTACAGCTCGCCAGCCGACAGAAGGGAGACGTTTAACGCTCTCTTCCAGAAGGCATGTCAAATTGCAGGCGATCATCCGCTTATCATAGCAGGGGACTTTAACGCACAACACCAAGATTGGGGTTACATCAAAGATACGGCCAAGGGCAAGGCCCTCGCGGCACAGATAGCAGCCTGCGGTCTCACCTTGGTCACCGATCCAAAATACCCCACCAGAATTGGCAACTCAGTCAGCAGGGATACCACGCCAGACCTGACCATGGTTAGGAATGCGGAGGAACCGGTATGGACCAATTTACAAGAGAACCTCAGCAGTGATCACTACATCAGCAGCCTCGCGATAAGAGTGTCATCACCGCCTCTCAGAAAATTCAGAGTAACGGAATGGGACCTCTTTAGAGCTATCAGAAAGAAGGACGAGACTAAATACAGCTCGTTAGAGGAATTATTCGCCCGCCTCCGAGAAGACGTTGCTTATTCCACAAAGGAAATAGAGACGGACAAAAAGGTAGAGCGCATGGACAGTAGATTAGCACACCTGCTAGAAGCCAAAAACGCGCTACAGGCACAATGGAAAACACAAAAGTTAAATAGACGCCTACGCAAAAAGATTGCAGAACTTAATAAGCAAATAGATGAACATAGCCAAACCCTCGCTAGGCAACAATGGGACGAAGTATGCAACGCCGTCGACGGGCAAATGAGGAGCGGAGCAAAATGGAACATCCTCAAGCATCTGCTTGGGGACAAACAATCCAAAGCCAATCAGAGGCTCACTATTGATAGGCTCATCCACAACTTGAACTCTGGCATGACCGAGAAACAAATTACAGACGAGTTGCCCTCGAGGTACCTCTGTATCGAACCCGGCTCAAACAATGACTACCTCTCTGCGACGCACGAGAACGAAACGGACCCTCTGGGCTCCCCCTTCACGTACGCGGAGGTGAGAGAGGTATTATACGAACTCAATTGCAGATCAGCACCGGGTCCCGATGGGATCACAAATAAACTCTTAAACAATTTGGATGATGGGGCCATCGAGCTCCTCACAAATAAAATCAATGAGGTTTGGGAGACAGGCGAGGTACCACTGGAGTGGCGTAACGCGACCGTAATCCTCATCCCGAAGCCAGGGAAACCCTTAGAACTTGGCTCGCTCCGGCCGATTTCACTCACTTCCTGTGTGGGAAAGGTTGCCGAGCACGTCATTCTCAATAGGGCCACTAAATTCACAGAGGAAAGGAATCTATTTCCGTTTAATCAAATTGGATTCAGACCATCCATGTCCACACAGGACGTAATGCTGCTTCTAAAACACAAGATTATTGACAAGGCCTCCAGAGACACCAGAGCCGTCCTGGCACTGGACCTAGAAAAGGCCTTCGACAAGGTAACACACTCTCACATACTCGAATCGATTAAAGAAGCAGGTCTAGGAGAAAAATTCTACAAGTACATCAGCTCCTTCCTAAAGGATAGAAAAGCCACTATTCGCCTAGTTGCTCTGGGCTCGAGAACATTCGATCTCGGACCCAGAGGCACCCCGCAAGGGGCAGTCCTCTCCCCGTTTTTATTTAACTTATCCATGAGAGCTCTTTCCCAAAAGCTGGCCGAGATTGAGGGTGTCGGTCACGCCTTCTACGCCGACGACATCACAGTCTGGTGCGAGGGAGGTAGCGACGGGTACATCGAAGAAAAATTACAAAGAGCGATCACAGTCGTTCAGGAGTTTCTCGCGAAGGCAGGACTCTGCTTGTCGGCTAAGAAATCGGAACTGCTACTATACCGACCCACAATCGGTGCAAAGAAAGGGACACCTCCCAATATCTCTATCACCACCGAGACCGGATCCGTCATTCCGGTAGTACACCGAATCAGAATCCTGGGCATGTTCCTGGAGGAGGACGGCAGTAATGACTACACCTTAGAGCGCATCGCTACCAAAGCCGATTCCATGACAAAGTTAATCACGAGGGTGGCCAACAAAAAAGGGGGGCTATCGGAGGATAATCTTAGGCGACTCTTGCACGCCTTCCTAATCAGCCACACTAACTATATAGCCCTGGCCCACAAATGGCGCAGAAGGGACGCGGCTAGAGTAGAAACAATCATTCGCAAGAGCATAAAAAAGGCACTGGGTCTCCCACAGAGCACCAGTACCGAAAGGCTGTTGGAGCTAGGTGTCCACAACACCTTTGAAGAGATAGTCGAGGCGCAACAGATGGCACAAGTTGCAAGACTGGCTTCCACGGAAGCCGGCAGACAGCTACTAGCGCATATCGGTCAAGGTTCGTGCATCACCAGAGGGAGTGCGCGCTCCCCGTCAAAGTCAGAGAAATGCATTCAGTATCCCAGATACCTAGAAATATGCACCCTCAGCACAATAACGGCAGACGTAAAGCGAGGGCCAGGGCCCTTCTTAGCCTAGCGGCTAAGATTGAGGACAACGTCGCCTTCGTCGACGCTGCGCAATACGCTGCTTCCAATCATTTTGTTTCGGTGGCTACATCGCTGCGGGGGGAGCTGCTGACGTCGCTTACGCATCAAAATGTGAACGCCGACAAAGCCGAACAGGTGGCTGTAGCCATCGCCATGGCCACCACGAACCGTTCCACTATCTTCACAGACTCGCGAGCTGCCGTTAGAGCATTCATGAAAGGCTCGGTATGCAAGGAAGCCGCTCGCGTTCTCTCTGCAGCATCTTGGACAGGCAAAAAGCACTTAATCTGGTTCCCCGGTCACATGGGCAGCGATGCTCATGAAGCCGTCCCCAACGCCAACGAACTTGCTCACTCCCAGGCGCGAGATCTCACCCGCCGCGCCGGAAGTGGGCAATCGGAGGCTGGGGAATGGCAATGGCACAGGGACCCTCTCCTTACTTTTAACGAGGTCTGCAAGCACTATCAACTAGGGCGTCGGAAGTTTCCACTTCCACACCCACACCTAAACAGACCACAGGCAATCACCCTGCGAATGCTGCAGACGGAGACGTATCCGTCTCCATTTATTTGCTCAAAGTTCCTAGGCGGCATCAACCCGGGCTGTCCGCGCTGTGGACATCCCAGATGCACTCTTAAGCACATGCTCTGGCAGTGCCTCGACTTGTGCGGGGGCTCAGGGTCTCCCTCTTCGGAGGAAGACTGGCTCCGGCTCGTCACCAGCTCCGCCAAGGAAGAGCAACTCAGGGCTGTCCAGAGAGACCGCGATATCGCCGAGAGTCTCAACCTCCCGGCTCCGTCGTGGGTGCGGCCCGCAGACGCTGCCCCCTAACGGGGACACTCATCGTCTTCTCAGGACCAAAATAAAAGTTCTTTGTCTGTCTGTCTGTCGAGCCTTCTCCTCCAGCGTCAGCGTCGGACGCCACCTGCGTTCGTGCTGTCGAGTACGCGCCGTGATTGACGCGGCCCTACTAAAATAAAACGTCATTACGTGGGCCGATCTCGAAGATGGGAAATGGCGGGCCGACCCGCGGCGGAGGTGCAGTTCGTAAGGGGCCCACATACACAGTTTCGCTGATCATCATCCTTCAAAGGGTGGAAGGTTCTGTTAGTTCTGCGCGTTAACCTTGGAAGCTTCTATTCATTTTTAAAGCACTGGGACAGCGCTCGTACACACCAGTGCCAAGCAATCATAACGAAAATATTTATGTAGCAAACCGTCGTTAGCTACCGATATTCGCAAGTGATATATTTATTGCATTTCGTGAAAGTTGTCGCTTTGAAATTCCTAACTTGTGGTTATGTACAGGGCTACAGTTCAACTAGCCCACAGATATAGCGGGGGGTAGTATAAAGCATAGCCTCCTATATTTTTTTCATACCCGCGCAATGGTGCCGCGGAGACCGTCCGTGACCATCTCCCTTCCTCCTCTATTTACGCCTGGGCTCTCCGCGATTTTGTGGGATATTCTGGAAGGGAAAGGCTTAGGTGACGATTGTCTACACCTTTCGAGAGAGATTTGCCTAGAAAATACCGTTTGCGTTGAATGGGAAGGGATGAGGAGCAAGGAGAAAGCCCATATCAACAAGGGACTGAGGCAGGGGTGCCCTTTATTCCCGCTGCTGTTTATGATGTACATGGTGAGGATGGAGAGGGCGCTAGAAGGAAGCAATATCTGGTACAATCTCTCATACAAACAGGCGGGAACAGTAGTAGAGCAGCAGCTCCCAGGTTTATTTTATGCGGACGACATTGTGTTGTCAGCTAACAAGCAAAGTGATCTGCAACGTCTGGCTAATATCTGTGGACAGGAAGGCAATAATTTAGGTTTGAAATTTAGTGTTAGAAAATCAGGTGTTATGGTATTTAATGAAAACAGTGAACAGACAGTGGAGATACAGGCCCAGGAAATACCTCGGGTAACGGAATATAAATACCTTGATATATGGATAAACGAAGGTAATAGATACATGGAAACACAAAAAAAAAACAATAACAGTGAAGGGGAAGAGAAATGCAGCCATAATGAAGCACAGAGCGCTATGGGGATACAATAGGTACGAGGTCCTCCGAGGTATGTGGAAAAGTGTAATGGTTCCAGGACTTACTTTTGGGAATGCGGTTGTTGGCTTTAAATCAGGGGTACAATCAGGACTCGACGAGAACCAAAGCTCAGTGGGTCGCCTCGCATTGGGTGCTCACGGGAAGACTACGAATGAAGCTGTGCAGGGTGATATGCGCTGGACTAGTTTTGAAGTGAGGGAAGCTCGCAGTAAAACTGAGTATGAAGAACGGCTGAGGAATATGGAAGAAAGTGAATGGGCTGGGAGAGTGTTCAGGTATCTGTACAGGAAAAAACATTCATTCACAGTGGAGGAAAAGAACTAGGAAGCTTACCAGCAAGTATGCGGCCTGTAGGATGGGCAACACAGCAACAAAGAAGGTCAAGCGGAAAGTCAGAGAGGCTGAAGTAATCTCATGGATGGCGGCGATAGAAAAGAAACCTGCCATGAGTAACCACTTAAGAGGAAAAAAACGAAATCAGGAAAGAACCCATTTATAACTCAAAAGGAAGCTCATTACTTTTCGAAGCGAGATCGGGATGCCTTAAAACACGCAGTTATAAAGCGAGATATAAGAAGGAAGAAGAAGCATGTGCTTGCTGGGGTAAAGCTAGGGAAACGATCGAGCATGTTTTATTAGAATGCGAAGACATCTGCCCAGCGGTCGATTTAGACATCACGGGCCTCCTTGAAGCCCTTGGGTTCAGCGGGAGCAGTGGTAAAGCAAACATGTCCACAATAGGCATTAGTAAGAGGCGATTAGAGGATTGGTGGAAGATAAGTAGGGAAACGACCAAAGACGGAGACGTACAAAAGCACATGCAGTTCGCACTAGGGGATCAGAAAATTTGGGTGTGGTAGTTCATAGTGTTTTTTTTTTTTTCGTTTTTTTATTGTTTGACCTAGGTAGGACATTAGGCAGTATACTAGCAAGAGCTTGGTGGCGCAACCCACCGCCCCGTTCCAGAGGGGACGCTCATAACGTTCATCCATCCATCCATGCTTTCCCTCGGACTCGCTGACCGCGCTCGCTTCTCATCCCTCATCGCAAGCCAGAGCGTGCTCGTTAATTGTAGACGAAATGCGCGTGAAACAGAGGATACTTTACCACAAACAAAGGAACGCCTTCATCGGCGAAGTAGACTATGGTGGGGGCTTTCCAAAGGACACAACAAATGAGCCTTTGCTGGCCAACTCACTACTGTGCTTCGTACTGAACGGCCTTTCAGTTTCATTCAAAATACCCGTGGCCTACTTCACGAGAAATTGCACTGGCCGCGAGCTGCACACGCTCATGCGACACGTCCTGAAGGAAGTTGAAGACAAATAATTTTTCGTCGTGCGTATTGTCACCGACAACCACAAGATCAATCTCTTAGCGTTCCAACTTCTATGCAACGGAAGCTTCACGCGTTCTATTGGGCACCCAGGAACACCGAATCGAAAGCTTTTCCTAGTATTCGATCAGTGCCACTTGGTCAAAAACGTGCGATCGCAGTTTTTGCCGCGTGACATCGGAAAAGGCGGCGGAATAACGGCGAACCACTTGAAGAGCCTCTACAAAATGCAGCAAGGCAGCTTTGTAGAGCCAGTTCGATTTCCAACAACAAAACACGTGTTCCCCACAAATATTGAAAAAAATGAACGTGAAAAGAGCAATTCAAGGGCTTTGTCTCCTGCCGTCCGTGACAGCTGCACTGAAGCTCCTGCAAGAGCAAGCGGGCCACACATGCGACGCAAGTTTCGCGGGTGTCGGACCGACGGTTGAATTCATGGACGTGAGCAATTGTACCCAGCACAGACACCAGAACAATGCCTACTGCTAGCAGTTCGAATCTACAAGCGATGAACGGCTAAACTGCCTTGAAACAAGCTTCCTCGACTACTTGGCCGATCTCAAAAGCCAGTGCCTGGTGGAGAACTTCTTTACCAAGGAAACTTACGAAGGCCTGGTGTTGACAAGTCGTTGAAATGTTGACTGCATTCGATATCTTCTTGAAGAGATGTGCTTTCACTTTGTTTTAACGAGGAAAATGTCGTCTCACCCAATCGAGTCGTTTTCTGGCTGGCTGAGGAAGTCAGCAGGCTCAAACGATCAAACGGATGCCCGAGCTGTTCTCTCAGGTATTGAGAAGACTCAGAAGACTGGCATCACGTCGGCGTCAAGTACGAGCAATGTAATGGCTGCAGAAGGCAGCGATTGCTTGTCAACGCTGCCGCAACAGAAAAACACAAGGGAAGGAACCAGCGAGGAATTCCCTGCAGATGCATGTAGAGAGCTCACAGAGGGACTCAAGCGAGAACAGGCTCTGCTTCCGACTCCAGATGTCGCAGAATTGGTTATCGCCGGCGGCTATTTGGCAAGAACTGTACGAGAAAAGATCGATTGTGTGGAGTGCGTCAGCCTGTTAACAAAGTCAAACGCCTCGGCGCCCTCGCACTCGCTGATAAAGCACCAAGACCGCGGTGGACTCGTCTACCCATCTGGACAACTTTTAGCGGTTCTCTACGCATTAGAGAAATTTATCAGCGTTCTTCTCGCAAGAAGAAGGCACGTGAATCACCCTATGAAGGAGACTGTGAGTGGAGGCTGCAATACTCCGCGAGCGCAAAACCTAGCTTGATGTGCTCGACGCCAGGACACCAAGAGAACCTGCTGAAACTATTGCTGACAAAGCTTTCTTGCACAATATTCACAAATTTTTCAATGAAGGCGACAGACAAACACGACTTGGCTAAAGTGTTTAAAATAAAACCGCTGTCGCTAAAGACCCTCAAAATGTGAACTATGATCTCACAGTTCGGCGCTTTTTGGTGAAGGGCTGACTCTTCACAACATGTTTTGTGTTGCTTACTTCCGATGCACACTGTCTAGAAACATAAATTCAACATGCGATTTTATTTTATAGTTCCATGTCAAACATGAACGCCATACGTGTCTCCACGAGCGCGCGCACCAGCAGCGTCGATCGTCGCGTCGTCTGCTCTGGGACAGGATGGATGGATGGATGTGATGTGATGGATGGATGGACGCACGGAAGGACGTATGTATGTATGTATGTATGTATGTATGTATGTATGTATGTATGTATGTATGTATGTATGTATGTATGTATGTATGTATGTATGTATGTATGTATGTAGGTGTGTGTGTGGGGGTTGGAACGGGGCGGTGGGAATTGGACCACCAAGCTCTTGCTATTATGCTGCCTAATGTCCTACCTAGGCTAAACAATAAAGAAGAGAAAAAAAAACACTATGAACTACCCCACCCAAATTTTCTGATCCCCTATTTCGAACTGTGCTTTTGTATGTCTCCGTCTTTGGTCGTTTCCCTACTTTTATTCCACAAATCCTCCAATCGCTTCTTACTAGTACCTATTGCGGACATGTTTACTTTTCCACTGCTCTCGCTGAACCCAAGTGCTTCAAGGAGGCCAGTGGCGCCTAAATCGACCGCTGGGTAGACGTCTTCACATTCTAATAAAACATGCTCCATAGTCTCCCTAGCATTACCGCAGCAAGCACATGCTTCTTCTTCCGTCTTATATCTCGATTCATACCTCGGAGGACCTCGTACCTATTGTATCCCCATAGCGCTCTGTGCTTCATAATGGCTGCATTTCTCTTCCCCTTCACTGTTATTGTTTCTTCCTGTGTTTCCATATATATATTGGCTTCGTTTATCCATGTACCAATGGGACAGGGTATGGGTAGGCAGCGCGATCTGATGGCGGGCGCATGAACTGTGCGGTACGGACGGCGCGCCTTGTTCCTCCCGTCAGTGGGCGGGCATGAAAAAATATGAGGCTATGTATAAAGAAAACAACTTCCTGACGCTATCAATCGCTAATTTTGTTCGTGTGTTGGGAAGTGGATCAAATAAAGGTGGCCGATTTCTCAGTCAGCCAAAATTCAAAACAAGTACAAGTTGAAGGTTTTTGTTTTTATTCACACGTTCCGTCTGAAAAAAAAAAGAAAAAGGAACTGACCTCCACGCAGCGTGACAGTGTCAATCTGCAGAATCAATTTTCATTCGCAACTGAAATTCGTACATAATGAGCGAACATAGATTCCAGAAGATCCGAACCAATGCTAAAATTAACCATCACGGACTTGTCGCACGGAAGTTGACTATCACGTACGTTATGACCGCGACACATTTTGTGACTTACAGAAGGAAGGTACAGTACGCAATACATGTATTTGACAGTATGAGAAGTAAGGACCCGCAGAATTTTAAACTGGCCACATGCATCTGCACGAACAGGAAGTAGCCTATAATTGTTCTCATTATTTGAACTACATGCCGAATGAGGGAACGTATACTTTTATAGCGCTTACAAGCGCCTATAATCCGCCTGTCATCATACTTTGAGTCGTATTCCTACATACAGAAAAGCACGGCGAGTATTAGTACACTATTTTGACACAACAGCAACGCAAGGAACCAACCATTCATTAAAAAAAAAAAAAAAAACTGATAGCACTGTTCATCGCAAGCGGGATTATCAGTTCGTACTTAATTAGCATTAAATAATGTATACTTGTATTACTGGTATACATACACATTTTTGCCGGCAAAACAACATTGCGCCTCGTCTATAGTACAGGTGCTCAAAAACTTGCACACACCGAAGCTGAGATTAAAACAAGGTAACTGAGCAATAAAAACAAAACAAACGCGCACTCAAGCCCTTCAGTACAAGTATTTCACCGACAGCAGATGGGCTGCCTTCATGACGAATGGGTCGAGCGACACTGCTCACATGCCAGTCCACTCAGGCTTGCACAGAACTGGTTTACTCATGCAAAATGAATACTTGCTCAGATAATAAAGTGAAATACTTACGCTTACTTGCTGTCATTAAGAAACCTGAAAATCTTTGCACAACTGGAATTCACGGTGTTAGAACAGTACAGAGCCGCGCAACACAAGCGATGCCTCGATTTAGCCATCTTCGTCTAGTGATTGGCTCGCTTGACCTGGTTTCCTGCGTCTTCCGTTCGTTGCACGCCTGATCGAGCTTCTCTGTCTTATCTTTCCCATCTTCATACTTGGGACGACAATCGAAGCAAATGACCAAGCGCGACCCGACTTGTGATATCGTTGCGCGAGTGCAAGGGTGAGCGCAGGTATAAGCTGGACGCACGCAGGAAGACTACCACTTCCCGCGAATGAAACTTGAGAGAGAGAGAGAGAGAGAGAGAGAGAAATAAACTTTATTTTTAGACCAGGCTTCTTGAGCCCAAAGGTGGGTGGCCTCCTCAGTCCAGGTAGCCATGGCTCGCTGCCGCCGCCCGAGCCCTGTTCACCAACCGCAGCTAGAAATATAGAAAAATAGAAACATATGGAAAATATAGAAAACTAGAAATAGAAAAATTCAGTTAGGATGTCCAGCAACCGCTTGGAGCGCGCATGTTCCTTGAAACCGAAACTAACGCTCGCTTTCCGAGTGCTGGTTAAACCATAGAGAAAAGTTAAACGACGACTTGTAGCACTATCTGCATGTTTATTAGCTGCGCTCAGATTCAGCTATAATGACCAGAGCAGCACACGCGCTCCTGCATGAAAGGGAGGAAGAAGACGAAGTGGTTTTGCACGAGGCGGCATAGAACGCGCGAAACGCGCTCGGGTCGCCGCCATCGTTACGACGGAACGTAAGCAGGGCTCTCTGCTTGGAGAAGAACTGCGCACAAGTCCGTTGCTGTAGGCGCCTTTGCCGCGTGTACCCGGTCGTCGCGGCATCAGCCTATACGCCGCGATGAGCCGTCATACCTCCAAGCGACAGCTGACGGGCTTCGGCGAGCTCCTGGACTGGCGGCCGCTGGACTTCGCCGACACGGTGCCCAGCGTGTTCTGCTGCACCTTGTGCGGAGTCCTGCCGGCGTTTCCGAAGCGGCTGAAGCCCTGTTGTCACGTGTTCTGCCAGCAGTGCTTCGGGAAGCTCGCCGAACGAGAACGCCGCTGTCCCCTAGACCAAGCCCCTTTCGCGGACGACGGGGTCGAGACGCTGGACTCTGTTCACGGCGGCGTCAATAGACTGCAGGCTCGCTGCCCGAACGCGTCCATCGGATGCCCGTTCGTCGGCGCCCTGCCAGAGCTCAAGGAGCACTTCGCCGGTCGCTGCGACCACAACGAGGTGCAGTGCCCGCGGTGCGGAGCGGCCGTCCTCCAGAGCGCGGCACTCCACCACTACCTCGAGAAGTGCGGCGGCGGCGCGCGTATGGGTGCATCGCCGGTCACGTCGGAGACTTCTAGCTTGGCATCGGCCGACCTATCCGAGGATGACACCTCTCGTAGATCCAGCCGCAGGTCTCAATCGGCAAAGAATCTGGACAAGATCAAGCGTTCGGGAGGCGTCTCCAGCGGAGCCCGCATGTCCACTTCGACGGAGAACGCGGCGGCGGAGAAGCCTCAAATCGTGGCCACCATCAGGTCCTTGCTCCAGGAAAGCCACGGAGGTTCCATTCGCTCGGCGACCCGCAGTGCCAGCCGGACGCCCTCGGTGGAAACTTCGCTCATAAAAAGCGGCCGCAAGGGCAGCGCCTCGTCAAAACGTGACCTCGAGAGCTCAAAGAGCACCACCGCAAAAGTGTCGAAAAGCACCGAGGGTGTCCAGGAGATTGATAAGGCGCCCCCGGAGAGGCAGCTGCTGGAGAAGGTTGACTCGATGCTCGCGAAGGCGATGGAGACCGCAGATGTGGCAGCGGCAGCATCGACGTCGGCAGCCGAAGGGGAGGCGTCGAAGTCGTCCTCCTCCGGTTCCGATTCCAGCAAGAAGTCGGCGCCATCGCCGTCGGCTCGACACCGCGCGCGCAAGCACGACGCCTCCAGGAGGGCCAAGGGTGTCGCCCGCGTCGGCGTCGGCGCCTCCTCGCCGCCCGGCTTCGCCTGCTGCTACATCACGGGCATCGTCGGGGCCGAGTCGCGGATCGCGAGCGGCGAGGAGCTGGTGCTTCGCAGCGACAGCTCGACGCTGTCCGACTGCATGTTCCGGGTGCACGCCAGGCTGCGGCGCGACGCCGAAGGCAGCGTGCTGGTGTGCTTCACGCTGTGCCTGTGCGGGGGCACGTGGCACCAGGTGGCCGACTGGGCGCTGGCCAACAAGATCAGCCTGCTGCTGGTGCACCCGTGGGACCAGGCGCTGAACAGGCGGCTGCCGCTCTGCCTGAACCCCGACGCCGTGCCCGTGACCAAGCGGGCGGCACGGCAACCGGGGCGCTGGGACTTCTGGTCGCCCACGACCGAGCTCCAGCTGAAGGAGCTCGCGGCCCGCGGGTTCGTCTCCAGCGGGGCCATCTGCATCGCGCTCGAGATCGAGTGACGCTCGCGCGCTGATTTTGTTTTTTTATAAAATCACGCCGCTTCATTTAGCGGGTTACAACGTAATTGTGTTGCGGAGTCATGTTTTTGTGAAGCATTCTAGAAGCGGAGCGAGCCTTAACGTTTAACTCACGCTGCGTGTCTCAGCGTGAAACCAGTAGGTATTTTGATGAACGATTAGACATTGAATCACCGGTGACATATTGGAAAACTGGCACGCACTGGACGTGTCTTATGACTTCGTGATAATCTCGCGATACTCCGTAGAATAGGTACTGCATTGTTTTAATGGGACGCTGCTAGGTTGGGCTGTTCTACTTTTGTTTTGGTCCTTCACTGCAGCGCTCATTTGTACGTAGTAATAGGTTTTAGCTTATTTGTCCTATCAGAGAATGGACTTAGTTTAGGAGAAACAAAGACGTATTTTTATTTTGTGTATTTGCTTTATTGGAGGGTCATAAGTTTGTGCATTCCGCTAGCATATGGTGGTCCTGTAGACTTATATAACTTGTAATATAATTGCTTTTGGTGACCACGATTTCTAGGAAAACCTTTCTTGCCACTGGTTTCGGCAGCGATTGACAGGAGTTTGTTATTTGCTCATCTTGTGAATGATTGTAAAGGATTTGTAATAAACGGAAGGTATATCCTCGTAGTAATCGGTTGTGTGGTCTTCGCCCGTCTGCCTCCGAGAAAATTTCTGACAGAACCCATCTTACGATGACTGTCGACGCTAACGCGGTTAGCATCCAAGCAATGTAGTGACAACTTTGTGAAAGCACCCTTATTAGCATCTGTAAATGGGGGGAAGTAGGCTGAGAATGCTGATCCTGTTAGTTCGCATGTTTAGATTCTGTTCTTGTTCAACCATGTACTCAACCCCTCTATAACCCCCCCCCCCCCCCCCCCAAAGCCCTGAGGGTAAATAAATTAATATACATCCTCACGCCACAGCATCTACACCTTCGGACGCCACAAGAAAATGCATCATTAAAGGGACACTAAAGCGGAACAATGAATCAGTTTAGACTAATGAAGCATTGTTTGAGAACCCTGCAGGCAGTCATTTCAACAAAATAGTTTGACTATTAGATGAGAAAATGAACGTCCAAGTATCAGTATTTGAATTTCGCGCCGAAACCCCAGCGCCAGTACGCCAGCGTGACGTCAGGGATTCCAAAGTATGTTTTCGCATTTGGGCCGCGTTGGCTGAATAAAGGTTTTCGAAACTTGCCATGTTTAATATTTGGTTCCTTTAGAACACAATGTATTCCATCTGTACCACTATATATAATTAGTAGGCCCTAGAAGATGCCATCAAAATCCAAGACGTCACAGCCCCCAGGTGCGGGACCTTAAGTAGGCGTCGCCACCCGTATTTCGTTCTTGCGCTTTTCCTGGCTTACCAAACGTCTTATCGTTGTAAGAGTGGTGTTTTTGGTGTTGTAGAACGATAATTTACCGATGCAGAAGAAACCATTTTCCACTTTAGTGTCCCTTTAAACGCGGCCTATACCATGCAACCGCGGCCTCTTTCGTCCCGCTCGCACTATAACATGATGATGAACCACTGTCACGGCTCGCACCCTAAGGGAGATAGGTCAACCGCGCAGGGAAGTCTGCGTCAGCAGACGTTTGGGGTGTTGCGACACCACGTACCCGAGCAGACGAGGGTTGCCCCCCCCCCCCCCGCCTTCTCCTTTCCTCTCTCCTCATCTTTTTCTCCTCTCAACCTTTTCCCCGTGCAGTGCTGTTGAGGTGTCCTCCTGTGAGAGACAGTTACGGCACTGCACTTCTGCACACACACACACACACACACACACACACACACACACGCACACGCACACGCACACACACACACGCACACACACACACACACACACACGCGCGCGCGCGCGCGCGCGCAGATAGGCCATGAAGCGGGCGGCATGGAGGTAGTTCAATTCTTCATCGAAAACGAGAAACGCAATGTGAAAGAAAACAAAAACAAGAGGAGATGTTACGATAAGTAGACTAATATGCGAGCGAGCAGTCAGGTGAATGTTAAAAGAAGTTACAATCAAGTAGAATCTGGTTTTGTTTGGTTTGGTGCCTACGGATATGGCTCAACCGACTACGGGGGGTCGGCCATGAATCGGACGGCAATAGGCAAGAAGGGAAGAATACTTAAACAGAATGTTGTAATTTAGAAATGATATTGAATGCATACTAATCGTTATCAATTTTCAGGCTGTGTTACTTTAAAATTTATTTTTTATCTTAATATTTGTTTTAGAATCGGGGTTCAGCATCTCGACTTCGTCGTCTTTGTCGGAGGCTGGCGCGTCGAGCGCTGCGCGGTGAATCGGCAGCTGCTAACACCGCCTATAAACTCAATGTGGTTCGAGTTGGCTAAGAGTGCTAATCGTATACCCTGCCTGCTCGGCAACACGTACGGCAGCCAGCACATACCTATTAGGCCACGCTAGTAGACCATTTGACTCACTGGGATGGACTAAAGCCCCTTAAACTTCGTAACGTATAGCGCCACGCCGGCCACGCTTTGAAGAATGCGGCCTCCTCCTCGCGCGCTCTGGTCGAGGCCGGTGCCGCGTCGCTATTGGCCTAATGGCATCACGTGGGCCCTTTCGCCGGCTTCGTTTGTTACAGTTCGTGCTTCAGCGTCATTTTCGCTTGAGAAGCGTCTACGGAGTGGCGAGGAGCACATGTTGGCGCCGTTGCTCTTCTGTGTTGTTTTGGTTTGCGAACGCCTTGAACGTTTCTGGCAAGTGCGACGTCGCTTCACGGCATTTTCGATCACCATAACCTGCTGCGCCTTCGTGGGCTAAAATAGTTTCAGCAAAGACAAGAAGCTCTTCTCGATACCGTCCGGTAAGCGCTACGGGTTAAGAAGAAACACATGGATTCATCGAATTGCGAGGGAGAACTTCAGACCAACATTATCGACACGACTATACGAGCTAGTTGCGAGCCTCTCATAGTGTAGTCCTACATGACGTGTACTTTGTTTATATAAGCACTTTGTTTATTCAGCGTATTCCTTTTGACAAAATTTGGGGCTCGAATGTGAAAACTCATCTTAGGAAAGCAACTCTCTGCATTTTCTGGTTACTAACTAGCCTTCTTTAGAACGAATATCTTTGTTTGCCTCTTTTGTTCGTGTTCGTCATTGGCGGTCGCCCGGTGGACTTGCGATACAAAGGAAAAGTGTGCGTGCTCTCCCGAAACCGCGTTCGTCGCCAAACGACAGCATCATAAGTCTTTGAGGCGTACGTGTTAATTCGTGTCAGCTTTAAAGTGTGTGTAGGTTAAGATGCGGCGGTGGAGCACTCGCAAGACTACAAATGAAGCTGTGCAGGGTGATATGGGCTGGACCAGTTTTGAAGTGAGGGAAGCTCAAAGTAAAATTGATTATGAAGAACGACTGAGGAATATGGAAGGAAGTAAATGGGCTGGGAGAGTGCTGAGGTATCGGTACAGGAAAAACATTGATTCACAGTGGAGGAAAAGAAGTAGGAAGCTTACCAGCGAGTATGTGGCCTGTAGGATGGGCAACACAGCAACAAGGAAGGTCAAGCGGAAAGTCATAGAGGCTGAAATAATCTCATGGGTGGCGGCAATTGAAAAGAAACCTGCCATGAGTAACTACTTAAGAGGAAAAAAAAGGAAATCAGGAAAGATACAATTTATGATAATTCAGAGGGAAGCTCATTACTTTTCGAAGCGAGAACGGGATGCCTTAGAACACGCACCTATAAAGCGAGATATAAGACGGAAGAAGAAGCGTGTGCTTGCTGCGGTAAAGCTAGGGAAACTATGGAGCATGTTTTATTAGAATGTGAAGACGCCTACCCAGCGGTCGATTTAGGCGCCACTGGCCTCCTTGAAGCCCTTGGGTTTAGCGGGAGCAGTGGTAAAGTAAACATGTCCGCAATGGGTACTAGTAAGAAGCGATTGGAGGATTGGTGGAATAAAAGTAGGGAAACGACCAAAGACGGAGACGTACAAGAGCACAGTTCGCAATAGGGGGTCAGAAAATTTGGGTGGGGTAGTTCATAGTGTGTGCTTTTTTTTCGTTTTTTTTATTGTTTAACCTAGGTAGGACAATAGGCAGTATATTAGCAAGAGCTTGGTGGCGCAACCCACCGCCCCGTTCCAGAGGGGACGCTCATTAACATCCATCCACCCGCCGCCCCGCTGTGCCTTAGCGAAGCAGCCCGGAGTGGAGCGCACCGTAAGGACGCTTAACTAAAACACTCTAATGAAAGTTTTTTGTACAACGGAGTCAGCTGTGGAAGAAGACGACGACGAACACGCGAGCACTGGTACTATAGCGTGTTTGCGCAGTTGGCGCCGAGAATTTTTAAGTCTTTTTAGAAAAATTGTACGAAACATTTTTTTTTCAAAAACATTTGTTCTTACCCGTGTGCCTGGGACCTCTTTGGGTCCCCCGCGTGAGAATTGAGTGAGCGAAATAACTTCATTGCAGGTCCGGCGAGGACGCGAACTTGTCGCGCACCCGGCTAGTCCCACGACGGGACCGGCAGGTCTAGCCCACCGGCCCAGTCGCGGGCACGCCGGACAGCCAGGGTTTGCTTGTCTAGAGCGGGGCTACGCAGACGCGAGTCCTACACCGCCTTGCTCAACTGGGAGTATCTCGACCCGCACTCCCAGAGCATGTGTGCTAGAGTGGAGGTCTGCCCGCAGGACGGGCAGGCGTCGTCGCGGTACACGTCGGTGTAAACTTCGTGTAGAACGGCCAGGCATGGCCAGGCACAGACACGTGCCGGTCCGTAACAGACTAAGAGAAACGGCTTGCGCCCTATTCAACTTGAGGGGACGGGGCAGAAAGACCATGAAGAATTTCATAACATCGTTGTGAGTAGCGGGAGTGTCTCTGTGGCCGTAAGGAATAGGGGAGTCGGCGCTCCTTACAGCGGAAGCGCGGTCGGTGAGGTCGCGCGCAGCCTCGAGAGCAGCCACGGGCGACAAGAATAGCTCAAGGGCGCGTTACGGGTTCCCGAGCCCACAGGGGTATGTGCCATTGAGCTCGGACCCTTTCTGCACTCTCACCAGGATCGGCCCACATTTCTGTTGCCGGACGCCGAAAAAAACTACGGAAGGCTAAACAGGAGACACACGGTACGAGTCGGCCTACGATCCGACGTGCGGCGCTGTATGCTCCTTCATGCGGCATACGACGATTCGGGCCGCTCGCTCCGCGCAGACCCTGCTACACCCCCACCCCCCCCTGCTTGTACGCTCAGAAGACGTCATGTCCACGTCGAGAAACGCAATATAAACAACTCTGCGCAGCACTGCTTCACTTTACGCGAACACTGTCAATAAAGTTATGCTCCTGCCAGTGACAGCACACTTCACGACGGCGCGTTGTCCACTGACAGATCCGCTGACAGCCAGCGATAGCGCCGGTAGGCCTAGCTAGGCGGACGCCGCGGCCGACGGCGCTTGCGATCCAACCCGGTCTCGTCGAAGAGCGGTTATGTTTGCCAAAACGATTAACACTGTACACTTAGGTCGCTGGAATTAAATACAATTGGTTTACACGACGCGATCGTTGCGAAGGGCAAAAGCGAAGCGAGCACCCTCGCTCAGACCGTCGGTGTGTGCTGTCTGCCTGCGAAATGACCTCGCATCGCGGCTCCCGATCTCGCCAGTAGCTTAGTACTAGTGTACTTGGCGCTGCTTTGCAGAACAGGCACATGTTCGAGATAATGTTACTGAACTGGTAACTATTTCGTGCAGACACGTACCCAAGGCCCCTCCCCTCCCTGAAGTTAAGTGGCATACCTCCTCCCCCTGCCCTCGCCACCGCTCCTCACACACATTCCTAAAGCACCGCCAAATCAATCTTGAGATTTGACAGCTATTCGGCGGTCAACATTTTGCTGCCTCTTTCACTCCTTTTCTGGCACTGGCAGATCATTTCAATACTCATTTTGTGAATGCAAGCGTTACGCACACCCATGACTCCCAAGTCATGTATTCACTAGGTAAATGTGTTTCAGAAACTATATTTATGGAGCCAACTGACGAACATGAGGTGTTTACAACAATAAAAAATCTTAATAACAGCAATGCATTGGATATTGACAATTTACAAATTAAGCCCATAAAATATGTCTTACATCACTTGCCATTTATCCGCACGTTGGTCCATATATTCAATCTAGCTATAGAATCGGCGACTTTCCCAGACGGCATGAAACGAGCTAAAGTATCTGTGCTATACAAACATGGCGATATAAATAATGTTTCTAATTATAGACCAATATCTGTCCTACCCATTTTTTCCAAAGTGCTAGAAAAAATTATTGCTACGCGCCTAACAAAGTTTCTAGACAGACATGATGTAGTAACAAACTCACAGTTTTGTTTTAGAAAAGGTAGATCTACGGAAGCCGCCATTTTATCCTCGAAAGAAAGTATTGTGCAAAGCATAGACAACGGAGGATTCGCCCTCGGGCTCTTCATTGATTTTAGCAAGGCATTTGATTGCATCAGTCATGACATTCTTAAATATAAACTATCAATATATGGAGTACGCGGACATCCACTCACTTTAATGGAATCATATCTCAGAAATAGAACTCAGTGTGTATGTATTAACAACGTCCTATCTTCTTTCTTGACACTTAAAAATGGAGTGCCGCAAGGGAGTGTTCTGGGCCCACTATTATTTAACTTATATTTTAATGACTTAGTAAATACAGACCCTACAGTTTATTTCTTTATATATGCGGATGATAGCACTATACTCTTCTGTGGAAAAGACGCAAACGAACTAATTATCAGGTGCAATGCATTGCTAATGAAACTATCTGATTGGTCACATTCAAATGTGATCAGAATTAACCCCACTAAAACGAAAGCTATTCTTTTCAGAGCCAGAAACAAACCTTTTCAGTTGGAACATTCAATCACTTATTTAGGCAAACACATAGAACTAGTTAATGAACACAAAATACTTGGAGTAATATTTTCATGTCATTTGAGTTGGGATGCTCATTTTTATAACCTTCGAAACAAGTTTTCTGCAGTCGCCGGTGTACTATCTCGCTGTAGAGCTTACATGCCGACAAAAGCCAAGCTACAAATTTATCATGCATTGTTCACCTCGCCATTTAATTATTGCAGTTTAGTATGGGCAACCACAACACGAACTAACATAAATAGAATAGTTACATTACAAAAGGCGCTTTTCCGACACATTGCTAATATTGAAGCCCGATCAACAACAAAAACATTGTCACAAACATACCGAATCATATGGGTAGATCGATACTACGAATATCGTCTTTTACAAATATATTATTTTGCAAGGAAGGAATGGAGAGATTTTCTTACATCACTAGCGACCTTGCAGCACCATGGCATACGTGTGCATCTCAGAAACCCTAAACCTTGGCTTGTACCGCGCTTTCGCACCGAGTATAAGTTACAATCTATTAAACACAATTTGCCGAAAATTCTAAATAATCATGTTCACGCTAATAAATTCTCTCGTAAAGAGTTGAAGATGTATTTCGTTAACCTATAACATATATATTCATGTATAACGATGCATATAAATGACCATGTTTTCTTTTTTGCCTTTCTGTTTTATCTGTACAAAAATGTCTTGTTGTTTCTTACATATCCTGTCATAAGCATGTATCTGAGTTTTCAATTTTATGTTTAGTTTATGTTTAGTAAATTTCTGCTTAAGTTTTTTTGTACCAAAAAGGTTACTGTTATCGCGCTGCCATGTATAACGCCTCCTGGGTCCAGTCAAGCTGCTGACGGCAGCTTTTAGCCCGGGAGGACGTTTCTAGTCTGTACTAGAAGAAGAATAAAACTTGAACTTGAACTTTTGGATGGCGGTAGTACCGGCATCACCCGGGATTTTTCCAGGCCAGTTTTCTCATCGATTCGGTGCCCACGCGATTAACCCGAAATGCGTTCAGTTGTCACCATCTATTGCAACGTTCACGCGCATCGCTGTTCCTTCGTTAGTTCAACCTTCTTTGTTTACACTTATCCAGGGACCAGGAAAGGGATTCAATTCGCAGTCAGCTGGTCTGTATGCTCTTGGAACGAGTTGCGGCGGGAGAAAACGCCAGCTGCGTTTAACTTTTCCTTTTGTCTCATTATTTCCTCGAGTGACGGCTCGCCGCGACGCCGGCAGATCCTCGAAACCATATACCCGTGATATGGGGTAGAAAGGTGGAAAATAATATCATGCGAAACAACGTCCGTCATCAAACCCTGTAATAGCCGTTAAACCCATAAGCAATGTGAACGTCACCTGTTACCTCGTCTAGTTTCTCCCTAATTGTACAGCACTTTTCGTGCAAAATTGGCAACTGGAAACAAGAGTCGCAAGGAGTTTAGAAATTACGCGATCTACTATGGGAGAGAGCCGAGGAAACAGCCAAACAGAAAGGAAAAGCGAAAATGAACAATTTAAACTATTGTTTGTGAAAATATTTATGGGTCAACATCTTTTTGTTTAAGTGGGGGCGAAATGCGAAAACACCCGTGTACTTAGATTTAGGTGCACGTTAAAGAACCCGAGGTGGTCGAAATTTCCGGAGTCCCCCACTACGGCGTGCCTCATAATCAGAAAGTGGTTTTGGCACGTAAAACCCCATAATTTTTTTTTCATTTTGTTTAAAAAAGAAGTAGAAAGAACGCCGCCGGAAATGGAGAATGATTCCCTGTGTTTTGAATGACGCTTCTACAGTTATCAATCAAACCGCCTGACGTAGCCACTTCTCTGCTGTGCTTATGTGGGTGTTTTTCTAACCTTTCTCGGTGGGCGCAGTACGTCTATCCCAAAATACGAGGCGGTTTTGGCACTCGGTAGAATAGTAAACGAGGGATTCAAAAGAACTGTGGCTGTACCGCAAAAAATATATTTCTCTATAATTCTTCCAGTACTAATTAAAAAAACGCTACCGGAAATATTTATTTTAGACATTCGCTCCTTTACTTGTTCTTGACAGTGTTCTTCCTGCGCCTCTTTCCTGCGCGAGTCCATTTGATGGTGCTCCTTGTTTGTCAAGTAAAGGAGAGGTGTATCTCACAGGGCGTACCTGCGAGATTATTTCGTATCTCTTTTGCGGGTTTACGCGTTTTTATAGCGAATGGTAGGCATTATTCACGTTTATACTAGTCAAAGTACTCCCCCCCCCCCTATTTTCATAGAAAAGTTAACTTGGCTTAGGCCCCCCCGCCCCTCCTGAAAACAAACAAAAAAAATCCTGAGTACGTGATTTCGTGTCGTAAACAAACTGTAGCCGGCAGGAAAAAAAGAAGAAAAAAAGGACGGCGAGAAACCTAGAGAAACCGGCCGCCTCTGTGGAGGGAATGTCAGAGCAGGCCACATGCCAGCCGCGCTGTCATTGGCTGCGGCTAAATGACGGTGCGGTTGTCGGACGCGTGGGACGATGAAAATCTGCCGGGTTTGTCGCACGCCGGACGTCCGATCCGGCGCTTCGGCACGGCAAAACACCTCGATTCCGGCTGCCGTCCCGGCGCGTCGGACGCCGCATCGGACACCGAATCGGACCGTGTGTCTCCCGCTTATGTTACATATAGCTTTCGCTGTAAAAGCACGTTCTTGCTAAATATGACCTTCAACATCGCGTTTGTGCTCATGAGAGAATTTTAGAATATGGGCCCCAAACGTTCTGGGGCCCCAAAGAAATAGCGTCGAAGCCACTGCGCATGCGCAAGACGCGAACTGCGTTTGGGTTTTGCGTTGGGAACGCTATTTCACCGATTTAGCGGGAGCCCAAATAGCGGCCCCAAAAGCTTTGCGTCGGCAAACATGGCGGCACCCATCGAAGCGACGCCTGTAACCTAGCACAAAACTGGGTTCGATTCGCGGTAATGCGTGAAGTTCGCAAGCTAGGAGAAGTGACAGCGGTTATCGCTTTCTCTCAACTAGCGTGTGTTATGAAGATTGACTCATTAGACGCCGCTGATTTTGAATTAGATTGTGGATTTTATGGCTCGTAGGCCTAACACGGCTAAGCTTGGCTGGTGAAGGCTAGTAACGTTCGTTTGCTCAAAACTAAGCGCAACTAATTGTTTGCTGCTTACAGAATAACCTCTAAATTGTAATTAAATGCGAATACATGCAAGTGAAAATTATTATTCCTATCATAAAATGGTATATCTTATTTAATTATTTCTAATAGCTTTTCTTTGACGCCGTAGTGGCGCTGTCAACGTAAGACGCTATCCGCAAACGTAAAACCCACGGAGGAAGGAAACTAAGGAGAGGCCCTACCCCCTCCGCGCGCTAGGAGAAAAGTGTGGCGGAAATGACGTAATAGGTTCTCATTTTTTTGCTGCTTTTTATTTTTTTGTTGTTGTTTGGCCACGCCTTTTGGGCCACAATGGCGGCGTTGTTATGGTTTTGAGCGCTCACACGTGTTGCTCTGGTAGGTTTCGTGCAGTGGCAAAGGCGCTGTGTGCGCGGGTTTGCGTTAGTCACCGTGTCTTGTTGCCCTGTGTTACCTGCACCGTGCTCTGGCGGATGTTGCGCGAGCGCGCGCGCTCCGCGCGCGAAACCACGCGCAGCGCGGCGTGGTTTCGCGAAAAATGTAAACAAGAGAGGAGGGTGGCCCAAAAGGCGGAGCATCGCCATGAGCAACGCCAACTTCCGGCTTCACTTTTGCTTCACAAAGAGTGACGTCAGGGCCTCTCCTTAGTTTCCTTCCTCCGTGCGTAAAACCCTATTCTAAAGCTCTTCACTCCTACGTGCCACGACGCTAACACCCGCAAATCTCTTTGGGGCCCCAAACTATTGGGTCCCCTATTCTAAAACTCTCTATTATGGGCTTTGCGTGGGAGATATCGAGCTAAAAGGTTTTCACTGCTACCGAAGCGGTGCACGAAAACTGTTCTGATTATCTCGCTAATCACGCAGTGACAAAGTATTTGTCAGCAGACTACAAAGGTTACCAGAGTTAGTGCGGTGGTTGTGAGCGATGACGTATAGGCTCGCGCATACGTGTCGTTTAGCTTCATTTACGCTCTGTAACGTCTTCGCTTCTGTGGTGCTGACGTGACCTACGGTTGCCACAGTCGAGCGAGCACCGCTTAATAGAACGGAATGACCTGTTCTTATCTGAGCCATCTGAGCTCCAATGACAGTGGTAAAGTGTCATAGATAAGGTCATGGACGGTGGGATCGAAACCCTCGCGCATGCTTCTCTCATGCCGACGCGAACTGCAGCCGAGCACTGCTTAATTGAACGGAATGACCTGTTCTTATGTGAGCTGTGCGCTGCGCGGCCTTTGCAATGAAGTGACCTGTATAACGAAGGATTTCGGACGCCCCAAGCACTTCGTCATAAAGGCGTCCGAAACCGCATGGCGCAATTTTTGGCGCGATTGACGCGTGGCGGAGGGGAGCGGGCGTCGTTTCTACGAACGCACCCACGGAAATCGTGTAGCCGCGTGGCACTGTTGGGCACGGAGAACCAAGAATTCTTGCTCGGTGCTGGGAGTAGAACAGAACGCGGCGCGTTGCTGCGCCCGCGTCCGCCAACGAGCGTGCAGCGCGAGTGGTACGTCACGCCATACGTCACGCTTTAGTTCCCTCAATGTCGCCAGATGGTGTTGCTCTCCGCGCATCTTTAAAGCCCCTTGATAATTTGAAGGTAGCGACACTCTCCTCCTCACGACGCTTTCCTCCTCGATTCTCCTCGCCCGCCGGCTGCGCACGGCACGCTATTCCTCCTGGGCTCCCGCGGACGGGCCGCAGGATTCTATGGAGGTGTGTTATTTTAGGCCAGTTGCGCGCCCCAGTGGGGTTGAAAATTTTGAGAAATGCTAATAACACCATCGATAATGCTGGAGGCAACGTTTATGAGGAGGTTGGTTTTTTCTTAAAGCCGTATGAGCTGGGTATGCTGGTTTAAAGGGAGTTTTGAGGCGAGTTCTATACTCTAGACAATTTTTCTGCCACACGATCAGACGCTTTACTCGTGCGTCTGATCTAGTATTCCTTGTGACACATCCCTTTGTGTGTGGCTTATTAAGCGAAAGCCTTAGACCTCTGTTTCAAGGTCCCGTTGTGGGCTACATAAAATATCGCGTGACCGAAGGAAGGCGGGAAGCGAACCAAAGCATATGCAGCCGCGTATAAGAGATGATTAATGATTAGCAAAGTAATGATTTATTAGTGATTGGATTAAGATGAATTCGGGTGTATTAAGGAGGATTAAGGTGGATTAAAGTCGATAAAGGTGCATTAGGGTGATGAAGGTGGATTAAGGTCATAAGGGAGGTTGGATAAAGGTGGATGAGGGTGCGTTGAGGTGCATTAAGGACGATTATAGTGGATTAGGGTGGATTAAAGTGCACGACGAAGGATAAGGGTGGATTAAGGTGCATTAAAGAGGATTATGGTGGGCTAGGGTGAATTGAAGTGAATGAAGGAGGATTAGGGGGGATTAATAAGGATTAGGGTGGACTAAGGTAGATGAATGTGGATTCGGGTGGATTAAGGTGAATTAAGATCGATTATAGTGGATTAGGGTGGATTAAAGTGAATGAGGAAGCATTACGGTTGATTAAGGAGGATTAAAGTGCCTTAAGGAGGGTTAGAGTAGGTTAAGGTCGATGAAGGTGGATTAGGGTGCATTAAGGAGGGCTTTTGTGGAATATGGTGGATTAAACTGAATGAAGGAGGATTAAGGTCGATGAATGTGGATTAATGTTCATTAGGAGGATTATGGTGGACTAATCGGTCTTAATACTCAATGAACCCTAATTCCCCTTAGTCTCCCCTAATCCACCTTAATGCTCATTCATCCACCTTAATCCAGCTTAATTCTCCCACTCCACCTTAATACAATCTAATCAACCCACATCGCCCCCAATGCACCTTATCCTACCCTATACGGTCTTAATCCTCCTTTATCAACCCGAATCTATAATAATCCGCCTTAATCCACCTTTCCCCACCTTAGTCCTTATTCATGCACCTTAATCCAACTTAATCCTGCCTAATAGTCCCAATCTACCTTAATACACCCTAATCCACCTTAATCCACCCTAATCGGCCTTAATTCTCCTTTACCAACGCTAATTAACTTTAATCCACATTAGTCGACCTTAATCCCCTTTATCCACCTTAATCCCGCCTAATCCTCGTTCATGCACCCTAATCGGTCTTAATACTTTGTCCACCTTAATCCCCCCTAATCCTTGTTCATGCACCCTAATCGGTCTTAATACCCTTTCATCAACCCTTCACCTTAATCCACCATAATCCGCCTTAATTTCCCTCCACCCACCTTAATCTTTATGCATATTATCCCCCTTAATCTTCCTTAATACACTCTAATCAACCTTAATCATCCCTAATCCACCTTAGGTCAATCACTAATGATTCATTAATTAACTTGGGTAATCATTCTCTTATACAGGGGTGGACATGCTTTGGGTCACCTCTGGCCTCCTTGGGTCACGTGATACTTCCAGTTTACAACGCGACCTTGAAACAGAGATCTAAAGGCTTTTGCCTTAAAACTTGAAAAAAAAAAAAAAAAGCTCAATGTTGACTGGCTTACGCTTATCACCCGCAATACCGCGGGTATACTTGCCACTGATTTTTTCAGGGCGCAAAGCAGAATCTATAATGCTGCACTTCCGATTAAATAACAACAGTTAGCGACGTGCGAGGTGATGGAGCCGCCCCAGAATATTAAGCATACTGAGGACAACCGCAACAAAAACGCTGGTTAGCAGGCCGGAAGAATGAAAAAAAAAAATGCAGCATTACGGGATGCTTTGCTACGAGCTATAAGAAAGATGCCTCAGCTCGCAATCAACGCTGTTCTTTGTCGGAACAAAGTTCTCTCGGCCAATGTCATGCAGCCACTGCTTCCTTCGCAAGCCGTCACGCTTTCCTTGTGGTATCACAAAAACGGCACAAGCATCTTCAGGCTTCTTGCTGCTGTTATATGCGCAACAGGCCGGCATAGCGCTAGCACATAGAGCAGGAAACACAGCGTACAACGTTCGCTGCGCCGAGCTAAAGGGCCGAGCCAGCCGTGCTGAGGAGGAAAATGGCGCGAACGAAAAAAGAAAAACACAAGCAAAACTCAAGATCCGCGCGTTTCCAAGGGCAACGGCAGGGAGACCAATCGTCGTGCAGAAAAACGGGGGCAAAACGGGGGAACGCGCAAGGGGCGAGGAGGAGACGAGGAGGTCGCGCGGCGGCGGCAGAGTTCAAAGAGTGTCGCTACTTTCAAATCATCAAGGGACTTTACGCATCTTATTTCGCATCTTGGCGGAACAGCTCGGCGGAACACCCGGCAAACGCGGCGTAGCCTGCGCGCACCAGCCGTGCTCGTGCACGTAGGTACCGACCATGGAGGAAATGTTTGCCGACGCATCAGCGGTGGCGCGGGCGTTGGCCGCGCGTCGTGTTTTTGCGAGCGAAAAACGCGCCATGCGTTTCCAGCTTTACTACACTTCTTTGACACGACTGGCACGAATACGTCGCGTCCCACAGCACGAGCTAGAGGACTAGTGTGCGCTCTAGTTTCCATTCGGCTGCTAGAATTAATGACTTCCCTTCTTGCGTCAAGACCGGGAGCGTGTCTGTTTGTCCCATTCTCGCCTCGTGGCAGCTAACGCTTTCGGACACTTGTGTTAAACTGCACCCCCGCCTTCGGGGTCGGCTCTCATTGCTCAGTCCTTTCCTCGTAGCTGAACGCTGCGCAGATGCTGCGAGGCATGTTACCGCCCCCGGGTTCGCCCCAGGTTGTGTCGTTTCTTTCTGGGGCAAAAAGAAAAACGCTTGCCGACGATTACGATACTCCCAAATGCGAAATCTACGCGTGTTTTTATTGCGCGATGTATTGACTGGTTCGGACAATCTGTCTCGAGCGGCCCATTTCAAACGGAGCTAAGTGTGGCGTGACTGCCTCGCTAATCGAGAGATCGCAAGAGGTAGCGCCTGCGTGAAGCATGGGCGCGATTCACAGCAGCCGCAGCAGACAGACCTAAGCTCGTGCAGCGCTTTGTTTCCTTGTATGGTATCGGTCGACGCGCTCTCCGCCTGCCATCGGTGGACAGACGACGACGCACTACTCTGGCGCCATCCCGTGGCTGTCGCCGCCGCCGCCGCCGAGCCCGTCTTGCGCGGCACTACGCTCTTCTTTTCACGCTTTCGCCATACCCTCCTCCTCCGTTTTCCATCTCATGGTTCCGCTATACCCTCCTCGCCCGCTTTCCTCCTCGAGCTCTATTCGGTTTCGCCGTCTTTCATGCTCCGCTGCGCTCCGCGTTCGCTCTTTCATCCTTCGCTGTGCTCGTTCACTCGGTTACGCCTATATACGCCGACGGTCATGCAGGAACGGTTGCCTAAGAGCTGCGCTCCAAAAATATGGACAAAAAAAGGAAACGAAGGTCTCCCTTTTTTTTTTGTTTCTTGAGCTGCTCCGCCGATCGCACATGTGGCGGTATATAAGTTACCATTCTCTCTCGGTTGCCATTATGTTTATCTTCGCAATGCTTCGTTATTCTTGATGTCTTAGAAACTGGCCCAATCTTCAGTCGTGGTCCATTTCACACAGCTTAGCGCGACGAAAGTCGTCGGTGACGGCAAGTGTGAACACGCCGGTGCGATCGCGTTCGCCGTCGATGCACAGCAAATAGTCATGTAATGTACGCAACTAGAGGTGGGAAGCGCGAGGGAAGAGACTATACCCCAAAAGGAAGACCGATGCACGGATAAGACGGAAAAATGGCGACTATACAAATCTGAGTGTTCGCCTTCGTAGACCAAGCTCCGGAGCCGTTACAGCTGCGCAGATGAAGACAGGCAATTCACATGGGACACGATGGTCTTGCGTAGGAATGTATCAATATATAACTACTATAACTACTAGACCACGGCAAAGCAGCGGCGGAAGTCTACAGTGCTCAGCGATTGAAACGCCATATTCGGAATGCGTGGCTGCCACCGTCTTTTTTTTCTTTCTGCGCTGCAGGTGAGCTCTAGGTGATTGCCGTGGGACAAAATGAATGAATGTTTGAATGAATGAATATTTATTTTGACCGAACAATGCAAAGAATCTCTGCCGAAGAGGCTGACAAAAAGGCACGAATACCTGACTAAGTATCAGTTCCCTTCCCCAACCAGTTCCAGGTGCGCAAAACACTCAAGTACCCAGGGTAAGCATTGTACACACAGTGGATACATATACAAAAAAAAAATGGAAAGCACTTGAAATACGTAACGGAACTATTGAATGCGATTTGTATACAAAAGAATGGACAGTCATACCTGAAGCGACAACAAGTACATGTTCACTTTTTCTTAATATGTTTAGGGACGGTGACTCATTTAGCATAGCGACTTAGCCAGGGGGATGATTCAGAAAATCAGCAACTGCGAATTCTTGCTTTTGCGTGCCCTAATTTGTCCGGATCTTGCCCTTGTTCTAAGCTATGTGCCTTGTTTTCTATGTATGTTCATTCGGAAGGTATGCTCTGAAAAAGGCGCTTTCATTAAGTCTTACCCCTCTAAATATTTCAATGGCTGTTTTTTTGTTTGTTAATAAGGGTTTCTTTTGTTAAAATAGAATTATACTTGATAATCGGAGCGGAGTGGCTTCTATGGGGCGCATTCTGAATTGCACGAATCATGCGTTTCTGCGAGGTTAGTAAACTATGGATGTTGGTTTTCGCCGTGGTACACCAGACAGATAAATAATATTGGAGGCGCGAATGTACTGGGCTATAGTATAAATGTTCTATTTTTTTAATTTGGAAGGTAATAGACGCTTTCATTTATTATTAACACCGATGAATCTTGCAGTGCTGGTTTTAATGCTGGCGACCATGACTGGACCAGTTTAAATTTTCTTCAAACGTAACACCAAGAGACCTGTGCGACGTAGAACGTATAATGACTTCACCACGGAATTGTAATACTAAGTTATCATCGATACCGTTGTTACGAGGCCGAAAAATAATGTATTTTGTCTTTTTAGTGTTTACTTCCAACTTATTTGCTCTAAGCCAGTCTGGAATATTACTGAGCCAAATATTTGTTTCCTGCTCGAGAGTAATCGAGTTTCCACCACAAATAAAAAAAAGATATTAGTGTCATCAGCATACATGATTATGTCAGGTCTTAGAAGAACGTTTGTGATGTCATTAGAGTATAACAAAAAAAGAAGTGGCCCTATAGGATGGACCTTTGCGGAACACCGCATTTGATTTCACCCATTGTTGATGTGCAATGGCAAATATTTGTATGCTGTAGTTGTTTGGTTAAATAATTTTTGATTTGGCTAAAACAGTTCCCTTAATGCCGTACTCATTAAACTTTTGTGACAAGATAACGTGTTTACTGAAATCGAATGCCTTTTTAAAGTATTGTGTACAGCTTGTCCTCACAGTTACTTTTTTTTTTTTTTCTATGGTGCGTAGCAACGCCATTTCAGTACACTGGTGTTTTCGGAAACCGTATCGTTTTTCTGTTACAATATTATTTTGGGTACAGAACTTTACAGTTATTTCGTTAAGGACCTACTCTACTATATTTGAAAGGATGTATGTATTCCTGACCTTATTGCATTTTGTTAAGTACTCGGTTGCCTTGTCTTTATAAACGCAGCAAAAAGTCTGTCTCGTTCCTTTATTCGTTTTAGAAGCGCGGTGTCAACCCATGGATGGTTCCCTTTACTTCTTGCTTCTTTTAGCTTCTCTTAGAGGGAAGGCTTTGTAATAAAGGTGTTCGATTATGCGGAGAGCGCTTTGTCACTTTTATCACTTTGAACTTATGTCACTATTGCACTGTCAGCATACTTTCGTCTCACGAGTAAAGAATGCAGCCGCAATGCGTCACAAAGGTTCTCGCTCTCACTGTGTACCACGATGCATCGGCTCGGTGTCCCTAGTGTCCCTGTATATATAACACTAGGTATCCCCAGCGCATACAGTCGGCGCGAAAAGGGCCGGCAACCACGTGCTTCGAGTACCGCGTCTCAATTGATGAACACTGTACGTACTGTTGCCTACAGGCCGCGCGTATCCAGTCTTTCGCCCGTGCCATCTGGTGAGGCCGCGATGAAAAACGATCGAAGTGAATGATTTAACCAGCTTCAGACATGCTTCAGTAAGTGTTCGTGGACACAAAAACACATGTTTGATGACATTTGCTTCCACACCGTATTTCGACAGCGCAAAACAGAAAAAAAAAACAAAAAACACGGGGCATATTAAATCAACGTAGCTGGCGGCAGCGCCTGCTGAGTCTGGCTCGGCCGTCACATGCCATTACATTCGTGGCGCCGCCGCATGAATGCGCCACCGGTCCAAACTAATCCCGCGCCTGGAGTTATGCTCCTCGGTTGTGAACTCTGCATGGAAAGGAAAAGCGACGAATCGCTGTAAGATCCTCCCGTTAGGCGGACACATGGACGAAGAACAAGGGTAATTAAATTCAGACTAGTAAATTATGATTTCTAAACTTTATTTTCATTAGTTTCATGCGATAAGGGGTTGGTTATTACAAGATAATGTTTACGGCCAAAGTAAATTTTTTTTTTCGCGCCGTTACTCTAGTGCCATGCGTCAGCATGACGTCACGAATTTCAAATCATTTTATCAATTGGGACCATTGCGGCCCAGTAAATGTTCTTTAAGCTTTTAATTTCAATGTTGAACTCCATTAAAATACAACGTAGTCTGTTTTTACCCATAAAATATTTCGTAGTCCCGAGCAGAAGCCGTAAATATCTGTGACGTCACAGTGAGCGGTTGCGGCAGCGTCAAACCGGCGTCGCCAGCTGTCATTCTTTATTGTGTATTTCCCCGTTTACCATGAGCCTCCGCTTATAGCGCAAGACTGGATTTCTTGGTGTTGTAGGACAGGGATTCGCGCTAATACAACAAAAATGTCTGTTTCCTCTTTTAAGCGTTCGTTTAAGCTCCCAAAGTATGCGCATGTGTGCCATGGTGCTTTGTTTTAGTTTCACTGCCCTAATTAGCTTCTTGTCATTTTACTTATGGTACTGTTTTCTCGTAGGCAGGTTTTTTATTCGCTCGCTCAGCGCGAGATGTGGTATACGCAGTGTTTGCACAAGTGAAGCTAGAAAAGTGTTTTCTTCTGGAATGACCAAGCATTTCCGTTGAAGTAAGTTGAAGTCGACGAGGACATTGAGGTTTTTTTGTACTTTAAAGATTCTTGCGACTGTTCGAGAAGGTAAGAAAGTTACCGGCCGTGCGGAATACGATGCACGGATAAAATAGGAAACTTACCAAGTGTCTGTAATGTAATAAAGCGGTGGTTTGTTAACAGAGGCAAGTTTACCGTTCTTTTCAATGCGTGCCCCCAAAGAATACTATTTTCTTATTTTAACCGGTCCCTCCTGATGGACCACGTAAAACAAATTCTCGATGTCAACGGTAAAGCTGCACTTTACTCCCCCCCCCTTCGTGTCCTTAAGCATAAACCAAAACTAACAATAAAAAAGTCGAATAGAGAAAATAGCAGTAATGAACTTATTTGAGTTCTTCACTAGATTGAAGTTATTTATGCGCAATCGTTTCAAATGGCTAGAAAGAAACTTGCTAAATTCTGTTAACCAAGTATCAGCATAACTAACAGCAGATCACAGGGTGATGCTTACCCTCTCTGTCTTGGTTTAAAAATATGTCCTAAGAGAAAACTCTTTCTTACTGTTCTTTACATGCATGATCAAGCCCAACACCTATTCTAGCTTCAACTTGCGCACTCATTGAAAGATTGAATGATGATCCTGGCAATGGCCGGGCGCAAACGCAAAGCCACCTTAATTGTTAACTTGTGGCAAACGAAGATTGTAGTAGTTGACACATCCACCAATCTATCAAAGCCATGGTTACATTTCTTGCCTGGTTCTTGTAGGTATTCTTGAGCAGACAATCAAGATATTCAAGAAGCCGCCTCTCTTCAGTTTACTGGCTAGCTTTCCTAGCAACCTGACATTCCAAAGCCTACTGATGCAGTGTAATACTTTTACCGAGTAACTGTGCTGTTTTCTTTAAGACAGAGGCTATTCGGCCTGGTACATCGAAGTCTTCGAGGATGACCCAAGTTTCCTCCCCTTCGCCTCTTGTACTTGTTGCGCGCCGGCTCTTTCAGCACATTGTTGGGTGTTTCTTACCGCCAAAGTTTAATCAACTACGCTGTTAGCCAGCCTATCACCCACAGCTTTCTGACAGCGAGCCACTCTGGATCTTGCACGTGGCAATTAGCACTTTCACCCAGTGCTAGGAGAGTCGACATTTTTGTCACAGTACTGATTTGATGATTTTCCCAATGCGAGGAACATGTCATCTAGCAACCACGAAAATATCACTTTTTCCGTCAGGCATCAGACCTCTATGAGACGTGTTAACCCTGCTTGTCACGAGTAATGAACACGATGAAGAGTGTCAGGTGATCCGTCTGGTATATGTGTGACGTGTTGTGTATTGTGCTTACGATATACGATCTCGGTTTGCCTCTGTTTGCTTTACTTGAAAGCTCATAAAGTTGTACATATTATCGTAACGTTACAGTAATTCTGCTTGCTTTTTTATTTTGATTGTTCTCCTTCGTTGTTACCATTGAATGGATGTTTGATGTTTAGTGGCGCAAGGGCCGGGTATGGCCAAAGAGCGCCATTGTGCTTCATATCTTTATTAAACTGTATAGTATAATGTATACATGTATATATGTAATACATCCAAGTGCCTGCATGTGGTCCGTTTCCGTCGCGTCGAGGGAGCATTTACCTCGTCAAGCTACTAAAGGTAGCAGAGCGCTTAGTGAACATTTTCCTCCTTTCACGCAAAGAAAAATAAATTTAATACCGAAGCGAAGGAATGAGCGAGGACGCGTGGACGCTACCCTGACATGTTCAGGGTAGCGTCCATAGGGACATATGTCCTGCCTGTTAATAACTTTAGCGGGGTGAAAAAAAAAAGGAATTATGTCGGCACTGACGCGACATTTTAGATTTGCACTTTTCTGCTTCAAGTGAAGTTCCAAACTCTGTACCATAAAAGCAAATATTGGCAAGCGTCAGAGCTTTCGGAATAACATATGCTACTTGTTTCTGCGAACCAACCTTGGTTTTGGTACGCAGGGAATTGGCGCAGCACTCTTGCCTATTATTTTCGTGAGCCACACCATCATACCTGGCCTTACTACATCATGACGTCACGATAATGTCGATGGCGCCAGATCCAGCATTGCAAGACAACTTGTATAAAAAAAAACTAAAATATCCCGTGTTTCCTAACCTTCGTACCAACATTTCTGTTTTTCTCGGGAATCACTGCACCGAACTTGAGGAGGTTTATTGTATTTAAAAGAAACCCTTAAAATCTAGTGACTGTTGGTCTCGAAGTTTTATTGCGGTCGTCAATTTTTTACTAAAAATTGGCAAAAATCACGAATTTTCCGAAAACGAAAGTATCAAGTTTACAACTTCGTAACTCAGCAATGGAAAAAGATATCACAATTCTGTAAATTGCATACCATAGTACATCTAAAGTGTACAAAGTTGACATGTCACAAATAAAGTTCAAAAACTTTAATAATGGGTAAATACAGCTTTTGCAGAACCCCTGTACACAACGTAACAAATTCACGTAATATATAAGTTGACATATTGCGTTTGTCCGCTTCCAATGATCTAATGGATTCCGTTTACAGAATCGCGATATCTATTTTTGATGGGGAGCTCTTAATTTGTAAACTTCGTGCTTCTATTTCTTTTAAACTTTCGAATTTTTGAAAATCCTTTCAACAAAATGCAGGCCCCAAATCTAAATGCCGCTTCCAACAGTCACTAGAATTTAAATTTCTCTCTCGATTGCAACACATTTCGTTAAAATAAGTTTATCTCAGAAAAGCGTTTTTGCGTTTTACACGTATTTGAATAGGCCGCGTTGGAGTTGGGCCCGAGCTAAAGCTTCATCCTAAGCTTCACCTTTAATAGCGGAACGCGATAGCGTTATCGGGCTGCCTTCACGCCGCCTTCTCATTCGCTTGCCGTGGTCTTGAGTCACGTAACTGCGTAATTACAACGAGCGCGCGCTCCGGTATTTTACACCCTAGCGCTGACGTCATTGCCACGCCTCGCGGCCTCCGCGAACAGTGGACACATTCCTCTCCTTTCTCAATGTCACGCTCACAGGCGCTCGTTCCTTTACGGCACGGTTTAGTTTTCCACAGAGAAGCGAGACGGTCACATCGCCTTTCCTTTCCTCCGAAATTCGATTGTTCCGGTACAATGAACTATAACAATCGCCATTAATCTTGCATAATTAACTCATTCGTAATTAGGATATTCACAATGAATCACGTACGCATCAGTACATGTCTCTAACAAACTTCATTAAGTTAAAGACAACAACCCACTCGCTAGGTCTCCCCAGCATCCACACCTATAGCGTCCGTGCCCACTAAGACGGACCTCAAGCGGCAGCTGGAAAAGGGGTTTGTGTTTGAGTTCCCACGTAACAGAATTACGCGTTCTCTCATAATAAAATTACAGAGTGACGCTATCATGTATATAGGTTGTGTGTAAGTCGTAGTTCGTGAATTTTCTGACGTACTCTACTTTGGGAAATTCAATTAGTTTCAGTAACATCTCTGCGCCACGCGGAGGGCGCACGTGATTCGGGATGATTTTTTCTCCCACGGACAACGCCGACGACACCGGATTGTTTCTGCGACGCAGTGCCCTTAACGCTGTCAGGCTAAAATACGCTTCAGTACTTCCGTAACGACCACTCGTATTGAATTCTCAAGTGCCACCCAAAACGGAATAAGTCAACGAAAAGATTGAGTTCTTGTATCTCCGAGTGTTTACCAAGTCTTGTGGCAACGCGAAGAACTCAAGCCATTCCGGGAAATGTACTGGTACGAGGCGGGGACGTCATTGGAGGACTGGGTCTGAGTACGAACTAAAGTGACGAAACATCAAGCTCTCGATGTCGCAATTTACATGAGAACCTTACATATATTGAGCCTGTCCTAATGCGATCTTCCTTACCCTTAAAATTTTCTCAAAAAGGCCTGGACGCATAATTTAAATGTGCTGCTCCATCTGTCTTGTCGTTTTGGATTATGTCGTTGCGTTTACTTGCTCGAGCCAGATTAGAGCCAAAGCCAACTGCAGTGTAAGAGGACTCGGCCCGAGGTGCCCACCTGAGGTTTTCGTGAACGATCGCCTTAACAAGAAAAAAGAAAGAAAGAAAAAGAAGCCGTAACGTACAGGTGTTGCTGCGAAAGAATGCGCGACCTTAACGTCCGGGCCTAGTTATACCTGTGTAAGCGGAGCTTGTCCAAATCATTCAGAAAAAAAAAACGTCAGCTCTGATTTTCCGTGGCCTACGCATATGTACACTGCCATCAGCCTTGCATCTTAGCCTTCCGAAGCCCTCAAATAAGTTTCAGGACAGCCGGGCGTAGAAGACGCGAACACGAGCGATGGCAGTGACATCATGTCTCGGCATTCGAACAAAAGCTGACGCGTTTTGCTTTTGCGGACACGGAGAGAGAGCGAACGGCGACCGCACCTTCGATGGCTCGACGATGTGTTTCGAAATCATCGTGTGCCTAGGGCGCGGTCTAACCGCTGCAAATGTATAAACGAAAGAGAAAGAGAGAGAGGAAAAAGGACATTACCTCGCAACATGAGACATGCCACACTCACAACCGAAAACGTTTATTCAACTCTTGCCGTCTCACAGTGCACACGCACAGCCGGCTGGAGATTCGCAAACTGACGCTGCGCTGTACGCAGCGACCACATGTACGCAACGCGGAATTAAAAGTGACGGAAGAAATAAAAAAAAAACGACGTAAAAAAAGAAAACTATGGAGGGGGCCTGGCAGGACCCGTCAAGCCTCGACATCTGCGCCTGTGACGGAGTTGCCGCGTTCGCGCAGCCGCATTCGCAAACGAATCTCGGTGCTGTGCGTCGCAGGAAGGTCCCCCTGGGTGAAGGAAACGAGTAGCGTGCGTTTTAGTGCAAAAAAACTACGTCGAAGACACGAAATGGATCCGCTAGACCAAAGCGCGTGTGCCAAGCGACGACTACGGAATGGCTCCAAGCATGTGACGCATTGCAGTGTCGACGAGGCTCACCGCGTCTGCCTGTGCACGTAAAGGAGACACGGCAACGTCCCTCCCGAGCTTTCGTCGACGCAGAGACTGCGACTGGAGTACAATGGACGTTCTAGGGGAAACTGTGAGTCGGCGGAATTTGACCACGTCAATTGTGCGGAGATAATGAAGGTGGCGGCCAGTTCTTTGGGAAATGAAAAGTTGCCTCACGCGTGATTGCGTGCCATTTCAACTGCCCCCAAAAGCAGAAAACATGGCTCAACGCGAAAAGAAAGGAATCCTGTTGTGAAATCTAGGAGAACTAGAGCGCCCATACTTCTAAAGCTCTAAAGTTAAACGGGAGCAGGTAGCTGCTGTATACAAGACGAATTAGGCAACTTGAAGCGTCAGCTTTAATATTACAATGTCTCTGGGGCACATTTTTTTCTTTCTTTGTAGTATTTTCCTGTAAGCAATAACATTCCTTAAGCGTGAATTCGCTTTCTTTAGAAATGACGTCCCTTGACGATTTTTTCGAAATTATGTAATCTATGTAAGTTTGTGGACAGCTGCAGCGACTTGGCGACCAATTTGGTCCGTATTTCATTCTTTAATTTTTTTTTTTCTGTTGGCGCTGCAGCGTCCCTCAGGCCGTTACAATGCTACCGTGTGAATGTGATGACATAGAACAAGAAAAAAAAATAAAGTCTTCAAATCTATGCTTTAGCCTCAAGGACACCGACTATTTCCTGCTCAAATGTCACTTAAGCATGGTCTTTCATGGTTAACGTAACAGGCCTCTCTGGACTTGACTAACTTTGTGATCTGGGCTCTGGTTCGTAAAAGTACAATCATTTTAACAGGCAAGACATCTTAAGCACCTTGTATGTGTTGTTTATGAATTATTATTACGTTTTTTGTTGTTTTTTCCGTGCTTAGTATGCATAGTTACTCTATTCATATAGTAGATTTTGTAGCCATGTTCAAATAAGTTCACGGTTATTGACTTCATTGTCACAAATGTTGATAAATAAAGCTGACCTCTCTTCTCTGAGTAAAGTTCACCTCCTTCCCTTATTTTTTGCTTTATACTTGTGCATTCTTGCACGTACAAGGCCACAAGAGTCTTTTTGCGCTTGTTGAAGGCGACCGGACTGTTCGAACGATGGCGATCACAGCGTACATTCCTCTGCAAATGCGTTCACAATAACTGACTCTTTATCATTTTCCTTCTCTTTCCTTAATATATATTCCCTCTTTCTCTCTCCCAAGCGTAGGGTAGCCAACTAGGCACGCCCTTGGTTAACCTCCCTACCTTGCCCTTTTCGTTTCTATCTATATACTTGTAATTGCGATGCTAAGGTATTAATGGGTCGGCTAGCTAATAAAAGAAAGGGGTAGTTGGACGTCGCCGCGAAGAGACCTTGATCCTACGGAGAACATGGCTGGTTTAATGAGGATTCTTATAAATTCCGAAGCTTCCCGAGGGCAAAATCAGTTGACAGCCTCCTACATATACGAACGGCAAACATGACATCTCGTTTTCTTTTTTTTTTGCGACGAAGCTGTATATGGCTAGGATATTTCCGTCGTCCCCGAAGAATCCGCGAACTAGCTCGTTGGTGCCTCTTGGCGCAACCGCGCGAACGCGCTCTTGCCACTCCTCACGCGTTCGTCGTCGTCGTCTTCTTCCACAGCCGGCTCCGCTGCCGCTCATCGCTTAAGGGGTTATGAGCCGTTCATTGGCAAAATGAAACTGTCGTCGTCGTCGTCGTCGTCGTCATCATCATCATCATCATCATAACAACTATCATCATCAGCAATAGCTCGAGCATCGTCGTCTTCTTCCACAACTGGCTCCGTTGCCGCTCATCATTCCAGCGTAGAATTTCATTTCTCTTCTGTCGTCGCAATGGGTATGCCGCGTTAGGTGATGGATGCATTTAATGACAGGTCATTGCGATAATGTGTGCGCACACCTATCGTCACGCTGACCACCGATCAGGACAATAAATACGGTCGTACCTTTGTTCAAAATTCTATGTCACCTTTGTGTCGTGTGCTCAACAGGCTTCGCTGGTCATCTACCTTCACAGAGTGGAATGGCTCATGCTTTGTTTTGTTTTTTTTACGACTGGACATATTGTGAAGCTGTCGCGTGTCCACCGACTAAACGGGAGTGAATGCACTTTTCGTGGCTCGAAATTCCATTCATGTCGTAATCAACAAAATAGCGGGTCGGAGGGCACGGGCACTGCTCGCGCGTGAGCAGGTTTATTTCCTCTACGTACGACGTCGCGCTACCAGCTGTCCCGGATTCGGATTTCGTTCAAAAGTCCCAAGCCTATCCGTACTCTACCTTGTCCGGATAGCAATCACGATCCGTACTGATACGTTATGAGACTTTGAGCACACATTTTGCTGCTTCGAGAGCCGCTCAGATATGCACTTTGGGCTTGCGTGGTATTGTTCACTTGGGCTGCAACGTGCACTCTGAACTTGCAGTAGAATTGCTAGTGCTCGTCACACAACGAAGGCGCTCTCCTTACAGCAAGAACACTGACCTTGTCCAGGTGCTTCAATTGTGTACGATGTCTGCCATGGTTTTTTATTGCGCTAGCAATCAATTATATGGGCACCCCAAACGCATTTCTGCTGTCGGTGTCGCGTCGACATCCCCGTGAGGTGTCGTGTAAAGTCCAAGGGCGGTAAAATTGTCGCCGGGCGCCATATGCCGCATTCGCGAACGAAAGCGTGCGAGGGTTAGCCGGCGATCGCGGTTCAATCTCGCGCACGAAAGGGAGGAAAGTGGGGAGGAAGCGCGCCATCTTCTGTCATGCGCAAGGCTCTGGGGGGCGGTTGGAGGGAGGGGTGCGTTCTACTCCAGGTGGCCCGGGCGGCGGCATGCGCCCGCCCGGGCCACTGTATCTTGAAAGCACTCTGCGACGGGCACAGAGTCCGCCATGCGCTGCGGTTCTAGCGGCTTTGCTCGCGTTGATGCGAGAGGCAGCGCGAAAGTCATTTCGCTCGCTGCTGCTGCCAGGCTTTCTCACTCCAGCGTTCTGACAGCGAGTTTCCGCGGCCACCGAGATAGATTTGTTCATGTTTGGTTGTGTGCGCGTGACGTGATGCTTGTTAATTTAGTTAGTACGCAAACTAGTATCCTTACTTCGTATAGCTGTCCACTAATTTGCTATCGCAATCGATGTTTCGCCTTTCGGGGGACACTGCAGCGTTTTTTGCTTCAGCATATGTCGCTGCAGCCGATGTTCCATCAGCGCAACAGCTGTTTTTCCAGGCAGCGTTTACTTAATTTGCTCTGCCGCTCTTCCAATAGAGGAGGTGAATAATAGGGCGCGTAGAGTATGTGTTACTGAAGCAAGAGTTATCAGAAAAGGTAGCAGGGCGTGTTTAGCTCTCTGCTAAACGGGCACTTTGCCTTCTATCGTTCTTGCTTATGTGAGTGTGATATACGTATGGATGTGTCACTTATAGTGCGTTCCTTATCATCTCGGGTACCATCGTGGGGATGTCGCCAGGCAAATGTTTGCAATATATTTTAAAAAGCTGTCTTTCTCCAACCTTGTCATAGCCGTTCGTTCATTCACAGGGAAGCAGGCGCACATCGAACGAAATGCTAAACATTCAAGCCTTCTCAAACTTTACGAGCATCTTTTTGTGCCTGTCAACAGCAGCCTAGCCTAAAAAGTGTCTAGTTTTGTGAGAAGTCTCGGGTCGAGCAGCGTAGTTCTCTACAGTGATAAACCTGCGGCGTTGCGACGTAATAGGGTGACCGAAGTATACAGCAGTGTTAATACGAAAGTCATTATCCGTATAAACTGAGGGTGCTCCTAGAGTGACACATCAAATAAGGATCCCGTGTTCTAGGCATTAAGTAGCTGAAGTAACAGCTGCATTTGGAGTCCGTAGACACATATAGAAGAGACACCGCAAAGGGAAAAAAAATAATGTACCATGTTTACTCGCGTAGTTTTAGCCTTCTTTGAACAATTTCACCCTGCTCATCCACACACATACTTACTTAAATAAACATAGGCAGTGAAATTTGGGGAAAACTCCGCAGAAGGCTAGTTGGTTAGACATAATTAAAGCGAAGGGATGGGAATTAAGCGAGAAAACAAAACACGACACCTCGCGGCCAGGTGTCGTGTTTTGTTTTTTCGCTTAATTCCTGTCCCTTCGCCGCTTTGCGCAACAGTTTTAACTAAAACATAGACAGCTTACTCTACCAGCAGCAATATTTGTGCTCTTGATTTGCTTCGCTTCACAATCCCTGGCCTTTCTTTGTTGTTGTCTCTCTCTAATGAAGCGTCCTTAACCGCTGAACCTTGGTAATGCAGTTCCCGCTCTTTTTTTTCTTGTTTTTATAAAGGCAGCAGTGCACATTTTCCCGCTAATAGGAAAAAAGAGAGAAAAGAAAGAAATGCTAAACTTTTATTCTAGTTTATTTACTTTCTTTTTCTTTCACAGGCACATTACAGCTCCCCGCGGGTGGTTATCTCCGTAGTACTGAAATGGATTTCGCTGGCATCGCTCCCGCTTGGCTGGTCCGAGCTCCACCAGAGGACGCTGGCTTCTACCAGGATCAAGTGTTACACGCTGCTGGACATTGCGTACCTGGTAAAGCCGTCTTGCGACCAAGCTGAAAGCTGGTCAGGACGTATATCTTCTTTTTTTTTAGTTGCGAATATTTCTTTGTGAGAAATCCACTTAGATTTTCTCTGTGCCTTCGTGCTGTTGTCGGACGTATGAAAAATTTTCCCTTTCGTTAAATTTCCGCCATCTTGCGGATTGCCGTAAAGCTTAGTTGCCACTAAGCTCAAACTGAGGTCGCATTGGATCAGGCTGCTTTGTTTGCTGTGTATACTGAGCTTCACACAACACGGGAACGTTGCATGGAAGTTAAGGACTAGGCTGGAGCACAGTGTAACATGATTGAAGTCAATCGAGTGGGTGCAACACGTAATCGTCACCTCAGAGAGCGTGGAACGTTTTAGTGTTCCCGCTCCGTCTGCGCTCTGCAGGCTCTTCAGATAGAGCACCGGGCAAGTGCACCTCGGTTAAAAAGTACCGTAAACTAAACGTTCTTGGACACTACGCTGAGACCAGTCCAGCTGTTGGGCCGACTTTTCGAGGAATAAAACGAAGGGAATGGCGTCGCTAGGAGCCGCCTTGCCAAGGCTAGCTGCGGGACGTGATATTCCCTTACCAGTTTATTTTCTTACTCCGTGGCATGGCCCAACGGTTTTGTGCCATCTTGCCAGAAGCCGCTTGGTCTGAAGCTATAGTATTCTAGTTCTCTATAATCGAGACAAATTGCTTTCTCAGCGAACGCGTCCTACCGGTGGATCGCGCAGCCGTAGCCAGTGGCGTAGCTAGGTCGTCTGGCACTCGGGGCCCATAGGTCTTCTGTCATCCCCCCCCCTCCCCCCCGGCTGTAGTCGAGGAAGGCGAGGATATCAAATTCCAAGTGTCTTCAGACGTATATTACACGCCGACAACGCCACGCTACCCAATAGTAACGTCGTTCGAGCTTCGATAGGCAGGCGTCGCTACCACTCGGCAACAGTACGATACGCTACCCTGAAGTACGCAGCACCATGGAGCCCGGTACTGGTGCGTGGTGAACTGCCACAACAGTGACAAAGCCACCCGGGACCTGCAGCCGCCTGTCAAGTTCTACAGTTCCCCGGAGCAGGCATGGATAACCGCCGTGCGCAGAATAAAGTAAATCGGAATGCCAACGTTTGCCGTTTTCGTGAATGCGGTAGCGTTGTCGTTTCGCCTTGTAGCTCAGTCATGACAGTTTTGCTCGTGAATACGAGAACATAGATGCAGCTCTACTTCGACGTGCTTTGAGTGACGCATTGAGTGCCGGCCCGTTTACGCGTGTGACGTACATTGCGCTTTCTCGTGTTTGTTAGGCAGCGCGCGCGCGGACTTTCTTGGACAGGGCGTCCTGATCGGTAACATTTCTGTGGTATAGCATGTTGGGAAGTTGAGCGCTTTAGCACGGGCGTATGATTACGTAGCCCATTTGTCAAAACAATGCGAACTGTTTCGCCTCCGCGAGTTGTGTTCCGGGAGGAGGGCAGTGGCGGTTTGAGTCACTTTGGTTTTCCGTTGTTGGTTAACAACGACGCACGACACATATTTGGCATGCGAAAGCGAACAATCGCGGCCTGCTTGGCTCTGCCAAAACAGCAGTAGTGCACGGGCGGGTGCCCGCCTTTTGCCCTCTCCAAGTTGTTGTGGCACTGAACCTTGTGCGGACAAATTCACGGGAGACACAATCTAGCAATCCGTATTGCCGTACACAACACGCATGATGATGATGATGATGATGATGACGACGACGACGACGACAATGATGATGATGATGATGATGATGATGATGATGATGATGATGATGATTCTATGGCGTGGCTCGCACCCACTAAACCTGGGCGACCACGCTGCCTGGAGGCTTCTTCATTTGCGAATGTTGGGGGGCGTATTGCCTGCAGCTGCTGCCCTCTGTGCAGCCAATACGACCGATTCGGTAAGCGGTATCGCTTATCGGTTAATAAGGCGCGCTACGGCAGTACAGTCTGACGACTGCGCATGTCGCTTGGTATAAAAGGGAGTGGCTGGTAGAAGAAAACCGCGAAAGCCAATTGCGGGCCGGCCTATGTGACAGTGCATGCTCAAAGCGCAGACTGTCTAGGAATGGCGGCCTATACGGTAGACGACACGAACGCAAAGCTGACCGCGGACGGTAAAAACTTACATGGACGGAAACCTAATCAGACGTTACTTATCGCGCGGCCTTTGCAAATATAACTTATGTACAATTTGCCCAAGCTTGTTATGTGATATAAGGACTCTCTTCAAATACTGACAAGGGTCGCATGTGAGGCTGAAAATGTTTGTTCTAGGATTTAGCCAGACTTTAAACATTCGCTTTTGCGACAATGCTGCGAAGTCTCAGCTGCGAAAAAAAGGAAGAAAAAAAAAAGGAATTCTCGTGTAAGGCATGCCGTTGAAGGGGACTCCGGTGATAATCTTAAGCGCCTGGGGTCCTTCAACGCGTGCGCCTAAATCTAATTACACGAGCGTTTGCGCATTTAAGCCCCATCGAAATGCAGCCGCCACGGCCGGGATCGAACCCGCGACCTTAGGCTAAGCAGCGCAACGCCATCACCACTGGCCTAACGCGGCGGGTGCCTCGTGCACCTTCGAAATGATAGTCGGATATTTATTTGTCAGCGCACGCCTGCGATTAACGTATGTTGCCGGGCGTTATGCGACTTCCTTCCAGAGCCTCGTGGGCCTCTCTTCGCTGGCTGCGCTGACGCGGAGCGGCCAAGTGGCATCCGTTGACGACGGGACCGCGCACTCGGCTAAGCACTCGTCGCAGGACGTCTTGTCCAGCATAGCAGCCGCTGCTGCCCTGGTACGTATACGTGCCTGACGTATTTCATAGAGTTCTTCGTTCGCAAGAGCTTATATTTGTTATATTGGCTGCCTGTCAAACGTCGCGATCGGTAACTTGATTAGTATAAGCCAGCCCAGCCACAAGTTTCATTGAGGTGCATCATTTCTCCGGCAGGCGGCCCCGCTATTTGTGCGTTTTCTGCTTCTGTTCAACCTTTTGCAATCATATGTTTACATATGGTGCCATATTGTCGTGCTAGACATTGGTTGTTTCGGCCTGCCTAAGGGTTTTATCCCAACGGAAATTATTCGCTTCTTTGGACACTAAGCCCGCAGCTGGGCATTCCAACAGGAGCTGTCGTTAGCGCGTGTCTTGTGTCTGTTTCGGTGTCGCCTCTAAGGTGTGCGCTTTTATTAAACCTTCAAGCATGGCGAACGCGCGGCTCTAACTTATTGCGCTACACATCTCTTTCGACTCGTCCATTCAGTATTTATTATTTATTTGGTGTGAAAATATATATACGCTTGAAAAAGACAAAGGCAAGGCAAGAACCATGATTTCAAATGCCACCGGAAGGGGCCCAACGCTGGCCTAGTCTTCAGAAAAGAGGGGACAGAAACATAGAAATTAAAGATACGAAGAAGGGAAGAGAGATAGAGAGAGAGAAAGTTTATTTCGATGGGACACCGAGAAGGGTGGATAACCTTAGTGGGTGGAGACTTCAATCCAGAGCCCCAACGGCGATGGCAGCCCTTTCGACGCTGGCGATCAACTTTCGCCGATCCTCCAAGGCCGAGCTGGTCAGCACCATCTCCCATTGCCCGTGCGTTGCATTTCGGTCAGGAGGAGGGGGGGGGAGGGGAGAGGGTATTGGGGATTTTCTGACAGGCCCATGTGGTATGGTATGGAGTGTCTCGCTCTGTATAGAAAAGACAAATGGGTCGAGAAATGGCGTCGTACATGGCGTGGAAGAGCGTGAGGTGAGGATAGGTGTTCGTCTGGAGTGGCCTCCAGGCCGTGGCTTCAGCTCTAGTGAGGGGTCGGTGTGGTGGCGGCATCGTTCTTCACCAAAGGGGGGGGGGGAGGGGAGAGGGTATTGGGGATTTTCTGACAGGCCCATGTGGTATGGTATGGAGTGTCTCGCTCTGTATAGAAAAGACAAATGGGTCGAGAAATGGCGTCGTACATGGCGTGGAAGAGCGTGAGGTGAGGATAGGTGTTCGTCTGGAGTGGCCTCCAGGCCGTGGCTTCAGCTCTAGTGAGGGGTCGGTGTGGTGGCGGCATCGTTCTTCACCAAAGGGGGCAGTGCTGATGTATTTCGTTGTACGTGTGCAGTGCTTGTGGAATGGGGTCCTCTGCCGTCTATTGCAGTGCCCGGTTGCAGTGACCTCGAGCTATCACGCGTGCACGATGGATTCCGCTGACGGCTTCGTGTCCAGGTGTCCACATTGCCGTGATGCCAGTTATTTCGTTGAGGCGGTTGAGGATATCGCGTGCTACTTTATGCAGATGGCCGTTCGCGTAGGCTCGACATGCTGATTGACAGCCTGTAACAATATACATTTCCTCAACCCGCCTCGATGCCGAGATGGCGAGGGCAGCATCTTATGCTGAGGCCACGCTGTGCATGCGAAATGGATGCTAGTTGCTCCTGCTGTCCGTATCCTGCCACGCTGGTTACCATGCCCTGTCCATTCGCGCACTTGGCCACATCTGCTCAGCGAGCAGTGGAGAGAGTGCCGTATCCTCTCTCTGTTGCTTTGGCTCGTGCTTTTCTCCTGCCCATGTGATATTCCGGGTGCATGCTACTCGGGATAGAGGCCACCGTTATTTGCTTATGTAGGGACTTGAAGATTGCTTGTTGACTGTTAATTGTCATAACGGGGTATTGCTATCTTCGAAGTGTTGTTCTGTCTGTTCTAGTGTTGCTGAGGCGCGTGATTTGCGTATGTCTATGTACTTCAATTAGTTCCTCTAAGATATTGTTAATGCTAAGGAATAGAAGTTTCCTTGTTTCCATGCCCGGAGGAAGACCGAGGGTTCGTTTGCACGCTTTCCCGTAGTAATACGTTTATTTGGGCGTTTTTCTGTTGACGTTAGGTTAAGGTAAGGTGTCGCGTACGTGACTCTACTGACGATAAGGGCCTGAGTCAAGCGTAGTACGCTTAGATCTTCCTTCATACAATGCCTGCAACTGGCGACTCTGTTGATCATGCGAGCTATGTTGTAGGCAGTTTGTCTTAATGCGTTTACAGTGTGGTTATTGCGACCATTATCTTGCATTTGAACATCTAATATTCGGAGTGTTTGGACTCCGCGTATAGGTTCTTGGTTGAGGTGTATTTCAATGGCATCTCTACCAGTGTTTCTTTCTTCTGAATTTCTGTTTGGGGACGAGGAGCTTAGGTTTCCTGCCGTGCATGCCAGGCCGCACTGTTCGGTGTACTCCCCGACAGCGTCACCGCTTGTAGGGCGTCCTCCCGTTCTCCATCCGTGCCTCAAGTTGTCCAAGCGGTAATGTCGTCCCCACATATTGCGTGACGAACGAGTAAGGTCTTCTCTAGACGTTCTGGGAAGTTTTTCATGACGACGTTGAAAAGAAAAGCTGATAAGACAGATCCCTGAGGAGTGCCTCTATTTAGGACTTTGTTCTCTTCCATTGTCAGGGTATCCGCGACCGCCGTTGCTATGCAGTCCGTTAAGAACGCTCGAATATAATCGTAGATTTGTTGGCCGCAATTTAGTTGGGATAAGCTTTTTTTCTTTTTAGGGCTGCCTCATGAGCTACGTTGTCAAATGCTCCTTTAAGGTGCAGTGCCAGTGTGAATTTTCCATATGTGGTGACATGGTTCGGTACTTCTTTCTTCAACTGAAGTAGTACCTCATGAGCCGACAAATGGGGCCTGGAGACGTACATTGTGTCAGAAAAGAAACCCGTGTCATCCACGTCGCCAACAGCCTCACGTGGAGAAAGAAGGGCAGGAATGAAAGAACAAGATCGCGACTCTGAAAGAATAAAGCAAAACAAAGACATGAATTGAGTATGGCCTGTCACTGCAAATAGCGCTGCTGAAGCAATGGTAAATACTCAAAGAAATCGATAGAGTGACTCATAAACTACAACTGAGCTTTTCCCTCTCCTTCTTTTCTGAATGCCGCCTCCCTCTTTTGTTAAATCTCGCCGGCCGTCCTTTAGCTGGGCCTCGGCTTCATCTCGCTCGTCCGCTTCAAGAACGGCCAGTCGGTCTCCGGCTTCGTCTGGGCCGTGCTGGGGATGCTCAGCACCGCAAGCGTGGCAGACTTCGCAGGACGCTACCGGGCGCTGTACTTCGTCGACCAGGTAAGCGGTGTATGAACAAAAATTGCGAATATGGAGGAAGGGGGAGGGGGAAGATGGTGTTAGAAGCAGCAGACCCGAGGTCAGCGGACGCCCTCCAAACAAATGAATCGAACTCGCCCAAAACCTGTTTATAGGAGGTCTCGACTGGGCACCTTTGGGCGAGACGGGGCAGCGTAACTTCTGTAAGAAACAGCGCGGAACGAGAAGGCACACATCGCGTGTAAAAGAGGACCCAAGACACATTCGGTTTCTGCGCGCGTGTGCGCGCGATGCCGCAGACGATATAGTAAAATATGCGGTATAAGGGAAACGGTGGTTTGGGCGAGTTGGCCGCGCAGTTTTGGTTGGTCCAACCAACGGTTTTGTTCGTCCAATCCCGTTTGCTACGTTGGTGCACAATCAATGTGATAGCAGAGAGATTTTGTAAACAGCGAGCGGACGCTATTCAATGCACCCCAAGAAGCAGTGTCAGAAGCACTGAGGAAGCTGACTCCACTAACTCCCTAGTTTAGCGAAGAAGACTGGCGCGTGCTTTTGACCGCATCATTATGCAACGCATGACTCGAGGGCGGAGCTCGCGCTCCCAAAACCTGGGGCCCTATAACCTAAAACTATTCCAATATGTTTCTATTCCAATCTCCTGACGTCAAATTTGCGTAACTACCGACGCAAGCACCGGGCGGTCACCCGCAGGCTTGTCTGAACACGCCAATGAAACGCGCTCCTCGTTCATAGGAGGTCACTTTTGTTTGCTTGAAAAACGAATAACATTGCCTACACTCAGCGCCTTGTCGTATCTACTTGGCTGACAAGAGTCGAGGAGAACGCTCAAGTGGAGAGGGATTCGATGGGGCAGAGCCAGTGCACTGAAAGTCGATGACCGGATGAAGAGGGTGGTGCCGGCACCTGCGATTGGTCTGCTTTCCCTTACTTAGCTTGCGGTGGCTGGTCGAAAATCGCGGCGGCATGCAACGGAAGCTTAAGAATGACGCTAAAAGGGACACTCAGCAAAGAAGAGTTGGCAGAATGAGGTGGTAAACGTGCCAAAAGTGCTCGAAAACCTTACACGTCCACGCAAGAAGTTTTATTATGCGCAAATACACCCATGCTCTCCGGCAGGTGCGAGTAGCCAGAGCCTGAGCGATCGGCGGCAGCCATCTTTTATTCCTTTCGGAAAGGGGCAGCCTACGGCTATTCAGAAGAAAATTCAGTTTTGTTCGGCATATCAATGCATATTTAATGCGTACACGTCACTTTGACGCGGTGAGTTTTCGCGGTTTTGTGACGTCGCGTGACTGGCAGGTGAAGTGGGTGCAGCCCGAAAACTTTTGACCAATAGCCGGAGGCTAATGGCGAAAAGGCGTCGAATCAGAAATAACTCTTCTTTTTTTCTCTCAAATCATGCATAATCAGTGTGTACACATCATATCAGATGGGGAGGCATCGCGGTTGTCCTGACGTCGCGTGACAGACAGGTGAAGTAGGGGTGGTCGAAAAAAGTTTTTGACCAATCGTGGAGGGCTGATAGCAGAGTTGGAATAGAAAAATTTTGAATAGTTTTACGTTATAGCGCCCGTGATTGCAGTGAACCGTCGGCCGCGAGCACTTTCCACGCGTCGCCTTTTTGTGGCCGTACTAAACGCCGACCAGTTACGTTCGTGTGAGCTGTGGAAGCTGTGCGCTAACTTTTGGGTCAACTACTTCAAAATCTGCCCAATTTTCGGGCTCAGCGAGGCCCCTCGAGCGCACATTGTAGGATCCCATCTTTGCAACAAAATCAAAGGTTACAAGTGCCTATAGCACAAGATTGGGGCTCAGTGACAATTACTTTCTGACATTGAGTGCGATGTCGTGTGTTTATCGAACGCTTCCAGACACGAGAGAAACGAAGGAGAAATGTCATTTGCTGAAGCAGCTGGCTGTGCTAAGCACACGCAGGGATAACGGAAACGCGATCAAAGTCGCAGGCCTACGCTGTTGAAAAGTGTTCTGGAATGTACCGTGTATTTACTGCTTACGTGAACCTTTTAATACGTTATTACGAAGTACGAACAGCGTATACAGGGCGTTGCGACTACAGATCCAATACTATAGTTGTTCCTTTGGCTCTAAAGGCGCCGAGTTTCCTTGAGAAGAAAGCCTATAAGTACGTATTTCAGTTAGTCAGGACTTCGGCGGTCTAGCTGCAGCGGTGTTGATTTTACGGCGCTCTTGATAGCTCGTTGGACAAGTCAATCTTCGCGAGATCTATTATTTATAGCTGTAAAACGAAATTACGTAAACTACAGCGTCTGGTATGTGAGGGACGACGGAGTAAAGAGCGCTAAACATATCTCGACCTCCTGAGCGTGTCTGCATTTCGTTCCCATGAAAATGCGGCCGCAGCGCCCGGCAATCGAACCCACCACCTTGTTCTCGGCAGCGCAACGCCCTGTAGGCACACTGAAGCATTACGGTGAGTCAATCATAAATATTTGGGCGCTGAATCGTGCTTCCCCCTGGGAAGCAGAAACACCGTCCTTTCCTATCAAATCTCTCTCTCCCTCTCTCTGTCTTTAAGGCTCTTCATTGACTTAAAAATAACAAACCGTTGGTTCCGTATTCAGTTAGTCTTGTCGAGTGAAGCCGAGCCAGCTTTCGGAACGATTGCGTCGCTCGCATAAGCTTCGCTTTTAGCTTTGTTCCATCAGGTTTAACATACTAAGTATTTTTATTACATGCCGTCGACGCGTTTCTTTTTCTTCCTCTTCTTTGTCGTTTCTTTTTTCTTTCTTTCTTTCGTTTTTTTTTTTTTTTTGCGGGGTGCTGTGGCTCGAGGTGGCGTTTAGGCCAGGAATCCACCATACCCAGTTCCCGCGGTAGCATTCGACGTTGACCCTTTTCATCATTAGTTGGGGCTGTCAGGTACAGGTAGAGCGACATTTTGGGGACCCGTCAGCCGTCGTTGTCAACGCTGCGTTGACTTCGGGATAGGCGCTGATGAATGGGAGGGAGGAGAGGGGTGGTTGCCTCGCGGTAATCGTCTAATTAAGGCACTTGGTCGTGTTGAGACGTAACAAGGGGTTTCGCTCTTTCCACTTCGTCCAGCACCATGGCATCGTCCTGTCCGACGCCAGCTACGCTCCTTCTCTGGTGGTGACGGAGGCAGTGTCGATGTTCTTCTTCCTGGGCACCTTCTGCATCATGGGAGTACGCTGCAAGGTCTACTACAACAAGTTCAGGGGCACGGTAAGAACGTCGACGCGTCGATTTCTGTGATGATGATGATGATGATGATGATGATAATAATAATAATAATAATAATAATAATGATGATGATGTGGTTCTCTGGTATCAGACTTCGAACAATTCGGCACGCCAGGGGGCCGGCATAACGTAGCAACGCAAATCAAAGTGCTTTTAAAAAACCCCTCACCAGGCCCCATAGAAAATTTTTGTTATACTCTGGAAGTTGTTCGCGGCCTCTAGCAGCAGCCTTCGCACGCGCTGGGAAGCCGCGCTGCTCAGCCCCGCCCTCGAAGATCAACTATGGGCCGTCCAGCGGGCCGAGGATGCCGCCAGGACCCAAGAACTCCTGGCCGTCACCTAGGCGGGGCCTTTGGCCCTCCCCACCAACTCGCAGGGCACACAATAAAGTTCTTTCCTCCTCCCCCTCTGGAAGTTATGTGTCCTCTAGGGAGCGTTCTGCCGCAAAAATTTTTCAAGTCGGCTCATTGATAGCCGAGATAGAAATATTTCAGTGCCGCGAACCCATGATTTCAGGGGGCGAGCTCCACTGCCAAGCGAGACGCTCTCTCCACTTACCCCGTAGCCTCCGCAATCGAAATTCATTCACTGCGTTCTCCCATACCTGACCTCGAGGATCGCCTGACGCACACGTCACGGGCCACGCCTTCATTTTTTTCTCCTCGTTTTTTTTTTTTTTTTTTTTTTTGCGGCGCGACGCACTTCCGCTAACGGCGTCGATCGCGCACGAGCTGTTGTGATTGTCTCCTTTCGCGCAGCGCACGAGGACACCTGACTAGCGCTGTAAGTGAGTCCTACACGAATACTGAGGCAGACGCAAGCGGGTCACAGAGCATGATCCCGCGCTGGAACCATGGGAGAAAATGACATACTTTCGGTATGTGCGCGCGACTGCACAACGTGGGAACAAGCAGACGAAACGGAAGTACATTTATCCTGCTGCGGTGCGAAGTAAAACAAAAACATGCAGACGTTCGGTTTGTGTGTTTTATTATTTCCCTAAGCTTTAATTCACCTAATCAAGCAACATATTGCGAAAATAATAGATGTTGCCATTAATAATTCTCGAGGTCACCTGTCACCACGAGCGACGTCACAGTGGCACGTGTCCGTCATCCTCCGGCTTGGAGCACGGCAGCCACGAGGAGAAGGGAAAACGGCGTTCGTTTTGAAATTTCAGGTCTTTCCGCGGCACGTAGCGATGCTATGCTTTGCAGACACGATCGTTATCGCCCAATGTATGCTCTGCGCTTGTCAGCTCAACATGGCCAAACCTCGTGAGGGGTCCCTTAAAACAATTGCAGCCTGAGGTCAGATATTTCTATTTGCTCTGTCGCAACCATACGTCTCACAAGCAATGCTGAGCCCTGTTAATGCAAAATGCATACGCGTTTGTGAATGCCATGCATAGTGATTAAAGGCACAAAAGCGTTGACTCGCATCGCGGGGACAATTCTCATTGGAGAAGCTGCCTGGGAATAAAGGGAATTCAGGGAATAAAGTTGAATATTTGTAAAGTAGCAAGTCCTCCGCTTAGTCACCGAAGAGCCAGCTGCGTCGTTCATTCTTGAAATTGGTAGAGTAATACCCTGCGCACAAATACAGGAAGCGCAGGCATTTCGATCGGCTCGAAGAACGCCCTGTAGTTCATGATAGTGTCACGTTCTAGCGGCGGTGAAGAACGACGCAGTGTCATAAGCGTGAGTTACGAATTTAACTCTTTATTGGCGGAACACGCGTCCCGCAAAGCAAGTAACGCTCGAGCACAACAATAAGCGGCGAGCAAAGTCGTCGATCGTGAGAATCTGATCGAGGGGTCAAGCGCGTCGGCTTTTATACGTGTCTCGTGGGAGGTTCCAGCGTAATCGCTGGTGCCCGCGTGCCTTTCAAAAAGTATAGCACTGTTCACCTCGTGCGTACAATCTGATCACAAGGTTCGGCGACAACACAGGCAGCAGATAGAATCGGCTACAGTAATTAAGAATCTCCTAATACATGCAGGCGGCGTCTGGCCCGGCGAAACGCGGTTACCGGAAAAAGGCAAAGTAAGCGCGTTAATTGCTTACGTGAGTCATGAACCTAATTACTAATACATTTCTGCAGTCAAAATTATTCGCCAATGTCCCGCCGAAAAAGGTTCAGTACCAAGTAAACCTGCATTCACAGGAGTTGACCGCGTCGTGGAATTCATGGAGACAGCAAAATGCTAAAAGTTGCGAGATAACTAACTGACAAAGTTGCGCCACAGCACAATATACGCTCCACTTAACTCACTTTCGCGTGACTCGCAAAGTGAGGGTATGTTATAATTATTCCATTCCAATACTTTTCTCTTTGAATTAAGCTTAATCGGTGGTTCTAGCGACACCAAAACTACACTAATCAGCACGATCGGTCGGTTGTGATTGCTAGGTGATAAGCAAAGTACAAAATAGAGCGAAAGAAATCCATGCATTACACCATCTCAGGTTTCGTTTCTGTGTCCTTCTGTAACATAAATATACAACGTGTCATACTAAGTCCAACGTATGCATCTGTATGCTGCTCAATAGTGCAAAGAGCGACGAGTGTCATAAGCGTCGAACAAAATGTAGCGTAAATCGTATTTCTTTTTTTTCATTTCCCGGTGCGTTCGTTCCTTTCAGCTCCAGAAATCGATGAACGAGGACACAAGGTCGCCACTGGGGGTCTTCGTATGCTCGGTGCTGTTCAGGTAGTATAACTACAGATTTCGGTACTTATTCTGTAAGAGGACACCAAATAATACGAAATGAAAACAGAACAGGGGTGATCGTCAGGACAGGATGCACATAGAAACAGGAACTCGGTGCATTACGAAGACTGAATCAACAATACAAACCACACAGCGGCCAGTGCAATCGTCTATCCGCGAGCTCTCTTTTTTACGCGGGAACCACACGGAGCGTATTTCACATACGAATATTTTCGGCACAGCACTCGCCTGGGCACCACCACGCGGCGATATGTCCGCGCCTTATTCGTGAATGGAATGTGTTCTCCGTCGCTGCCGATTCGATCGGATGCCCCAACGACATGCATTTCAACCGTCGCAACAGCGCGGCCACCACGTAGCATGTGGTCAATGCTGTGACGCCCGACGACGTAACGCGGGAAATACGCCGAGAATACGCCCCTTGTGGCTGTTTTTTAACCCTCTCCACCGTCTGGCATGTGCTTTACTAAGCTCATATTAATCTACCGTACCATAGTTCCATTCAAATGCTTCTCGGTGCAGGGTGCGTCTTCACTACCTGTCTCTGTCCTGAGAAAGGTTCTGGGAACTGTGGGTGCGATCCTCTCCAAGCTATTTCACATTTTGCTGTTTACTTTAGTCATTATACGTGTACAAGCAGGTGTTCGCCTCTGTGGGACACGCCTTACACTCATCTGATCCCAAGCCAGCAAATAGTAAAGTCAGAGAGACATACATGAAAATATAAGAAGAAAAGCTGGTGTAAATAGCTCACATGCCTTCGCAAGACGTACTTAAATGACTGACAATATGTTTGCCGCGCCAGAACCCACACACGTTGCACCAAGCGTGACAACAAGATTTAAAAAAGAACTACTCAATTCATATTGACCACGTTGCGAAAGAAAAGTGCGAAAAACGAAGAAAACGTATTCAAATCTGCAAGAAACCGAACAGGCATGCACTCGGCTCTCACTTTAGTCACATATAAGTGTTTTTCACGTGTGATTCTTTTCGTATATAGCACAGTTAACGCACCTCCTACTAAAATATAAACACAATGAATATCACTATCCCTGCGAACGAGTCAGTGTAATCACGGGATGTGTGTGCGTTTTCTGAGTGAAGTAGACGCCGATGCAAACGCTTGAAGTGCACATAGCGCTAAGAAATAAGAATCTAACCTTATTTCACTCACTTAGATGGCAACTAATGAGAAGCACTCAATCAGTATAGACTGATAAAGTATTCTTTCATAACGTTATTTTTGTTAATTGCGCTATAGTAGGCTGATTAGCATAAGAAAATATGTAGGCGATAATTCTAACTGCAGCACTGGTACATCATTGTGACGTCACGAAGTTTTCGTATTTGGGCGGCGTTGGGTTAGTAAAAGTAAAAGCAAAAGTAAACATGCCACGCGTAATCTTCGTTCCCTTTAGAGGACAACGTAGTTCATTTTTACCGCTATAGCACACGCCATCAATATCCATGACGTCATGACGATCTAGTGCGGCAACTTCGAGGCAGCGTCGCCACCTGTCTTTATTTCTTGCGCCCTTTCTGGCTCGGCGAGCCTCATCTCGCTGCAAGTTTATCGTCTTTTTTTATTGTAGGAGAGTAATCTGCTAATACATGTAAAATAATTATTAATGCTAAAGTATTATATGTCTCATGGGGCAGGAAATCTTGCGTGATCAAATGGTGGTACGGAGATGGCAGACGGTGCACAGAGTAAAAACACGTAAAAAATTACTCGGATTTACGTCAAATTTCTCCGTGAGGTTCCTGTAGAAACCTCCCTAGAATTTACTTGAAAGCGTGAGGTTCCTGTAGAAACCTCCCTGAGAATTTAGTTGAAAGAAAATTTTGTACATCCGGGTCTGGGTGGGAATCGAACCCGGACATCCGCGGTGCGAGACCAACACGCTTCCCCGAATCGACGGCGGCTCCATGGTCCTCGATGAATAAAGGTCTGCCTAGCACCTGCGTCATTGAACACGTCACGTCTCCGGCAACTGGCTGCCACGTTAGAGTAAGGGGACATAAGGTGGAGTAAAGTGAATTAAGGTAAATTAAAGTGGATCAAGGTAGAACAATGTGGATTAAGGTAAAGTAGGACACGTGACCATGTATGAAGTCACATATCATGGTCCCGTGGTAAATGGAAGTGCATTTGGTTCCCAAATTCTAATGTGTGATGCCACGTCACGTTTCACGTCATGAAGCATACAATGAAGCAATCACAATATGAAGTCGTACCAACTTGGCGATGAGGTGGGAATGATTGCGGTTTGGTGATTAATGAACTCAGAGAAAGCAAAGCGAAGGACGGAGCGCAAAGATGTCGTAGTAGTTAAGAAGTCTTTAATGGTGACAACTTAGAGAGGTCATAATGCTTTCGCATTCAAATCACGTAAGGATACTTAAGCGACTCTCAATTATTTCTCCTTTGTATCCCTTAAACGTATCGAATAATCACAAAGAGCCCACTTTGTTTTTTCGCGAAATTGTGTGTGTGTATCGTGCTTATTTACCCTCGCCAGGCACCTCAAGAACGTCGTCTTGCTGGGCAAGGCCGTCTACCGGGACCTGCCGATCGCGAGTCCGCGCATGAAGTGCGCTCCCCTCTCCCGAGACGTCTGCGGGCGATTGTCGCGCGTGCAGATGTGAGTGTCCCTCGCCTCTACAAGGCCGCTGACACGCCTCGCGGTCGGCGCTCGCGCGACATTATGTTTGCGCAATGCAAGGGTGTACGTCACTCGCGCTCTCGGTGGCCACATTTTGGCGGGGCGAAATACTGTTACACTGGCGTACCGCCCTGCAACCCTATTGAAGGACGAGCTGGGGAGAGGGGGAGGGAAGGGGATAAACTGAACCTGGAGCTGCCCGTCAAATGTCTCTCCTCCTCCATCCTAAACTCTTGAAAATGTTTACTCCCAAACAGCACAAGTCAATTAAATAAACCGAAAACGTACAATTGATGCCTACCCCCCAATTTAAGCGACCAACCGGTACTGTACAGGTTGATTATAACTGTACGCCACAACGCGGGTACGAATGTTGTAATACAGTCGAACGGCTCTGCAACGAAATTACCGGTATAACGATTCCGTCCCGGTTCTATTGTGAGCGGTGCGATGCGCGGCCTTTACAACGAAGTGACCCCTATAACGAATGATTTCGGAGGCTCCAAACAAGTCGTTATCAAGGCGTTCGACTGTATATAGTGGTATTTAATAATAATGCAAACACTGTTTTACACGCTGTATTAGTAGAGGGTCAATCGTTGTGACAGACAGAACGCTGTTAGCTGGACACGTCTTCAATGTGTCCGAGGAGGATGCCAGACCGAAAGTGCACGTTCCCGACATTCATCGTGCGCACAACAGCACTACAGCGCCACTTTTGTTTCTAACCACAGTCATGAACCTTATTAATTTTAGACACTTCGGTTTCCGACCAAGGTCGTCCGCACTATCAAATCTTCATGGAGAACAAAGGGTATATCTATATTAACGGTATTGCAATACAAATGAAAGTTGGCCGAGTTGATGAATAATCATTGAACTGCACTCACTGTAGTTCAACAATGATAATTGAGAAAAAGCGCTGTAATGAGAGCTTGGTTATGCATTCTATCGGAGGTGCTGTAAAATTCGACAAAATTTGAATAAGTTATTTGCGTTATGCTGTGCCTGCTGTAACGCATGGGCTCATTTCACTCGATCACAGTCCTGTCTTATCGCGCATCATTCAGAGGCGTCCGATTCTGGTGATAAATTCGGCTCAGCGGGGCTTGGACCACCGACGAAAGAAAAGCAATATCACTAGAATAGCGTCATAACATTATTTCCACTCTTGTTGCTACTATCTAAAAAAAAAAAAAAGAACTCCGTGCAATTGAAAGCACCTCGCGGGCCATGAGGGTAGTGACGGTAAACTTCTCGTTGACAGAGCTCCCAAGGACCGAGCTTCCACTGAAGAAATTGGCGGCGCATCTGTCCTCTGGAGATGATCAGGGACGTTAATGCGATTAGCAATATTTTTTATGATGTGAGAGTAATTGGTGATGATTTGTTTTATCACAGTGGCACGAAATTAACCTTGAGTTTTTATTGCGCCTTTTGATTGTCCCCGTCTTCTTTCCTTGTGCCTAGTGTTCTCTGGCGCTGTTCGCCGCTGTAATGAACCAGATAGCCCAACAATGAGTGTGGACTTGTTTTATGTGTTATCAGGAATATTATTATTGTTATTGTGCTGAATGTAACGATGTAAGTAACGAAACAAAGGCAGAGCTGTGGTGTATAAATGCAGAGCCTTTATTAAAGAGGTTGACGAGGCACACGGAGCGGCCGAGCTCCTCTCTCGCACTTCACTCGGACACGCTGCGCCATCTGGAGACGCCGCCGCTAAGCCCACGCGTGACCTCCGAGATGTGTGGTGCGCCGGTGCGCGCGAACGCTAATAGATTGTGTCTATGACCTGTTTCCGGCTCCATAACCGCTTCCGGCCGATGTAGTCAGAAAAAGCATGGTCTTCGAAATTTGTTTCTGTTACTTGAATGGAGCCATCGCTGACCGCGCGCATTCGTGGTGCCGTTCGCTTAAGCGTCCGGATGCTGCGCTTGAGGAATCCGTGGGTCGCTGGTTCGATTATGCCCGGCACCAGACAGTTTTTTTTTATGGGAGCTGCATGATGTCCGTATCTACGTATTTCCTGCAAAATTTGGGTCACTGTGCATATGCCATACCCAGTGGCGCTTACCCGGTGACGCAAGTTGGCGCGAAAGAGGTTAAATACGGACATCACACTGCAACGCGAGGGAAATTTCCCAATAATTCTAATTGCATTTAAAAAGGCTAGTACAACACACGATAAGTGCAGGAGGGACAGCTGCAGCTTGCTGACGAAAGTAGCACGTAGAAGATAAAGCGTCTTTCTCTCCGCTGTCTTCTATGCAAGAGTTTGCTGTAAGAACAGCTGAGTGATCTGGAAGGCCCAGTTTTGGTATCAGGGAGCACGTACGCTTGAGAGGGCACGTGAGTACTGAAGGAACCACGCGGTTGCTACGGCGGTACATACGCTGGCCGCGGCGTACTCGGCCGACAGCAGTGCCTATTTGTGTTTTTCCTCCTGAATGATCGAGCCTTTCGGCTTCTTTAATTTAGAAGTGCTCTTGTTTATGCCAACGCTGTTCGTATTACCGAGACAATATTACTCGGTCTTTTACGGGTTTATGAGTTTCCGCCCTGCCCTTTGTCCAGACAGCGAGTTGCCTTTTTAATGAAGCGCAAATGTATCGCAAAACATTGGCGCCCCCAAACATTGGCGCCCGCAAAAATTTTGTCCGTAGTTCCAGTCTCCCATGTTAATGAGGGTCATAATGATGCGCGACTGTAATTTGTAATTGTAATTTGTAAGGAACACTTAGCTTCGAGCTGTCATTTAACTTGGTCACGCCCTGCCATTTATTTTTCTCGGTTATCGCAGCACGCAGAGGCTCACGAGGTGGCGGCTCTTCTACGCCGTCATGCGAACTGTTTGGGACGACCTGTTCTGGACCATGCTGACCACGATCGCTTACTACGTCAACGTGTTGGGAAAGGTCCCGCTTCTGGAGTAAGACATGCCACACTTCGTATGCTGCCAGTTTGAACCAAGGAACGCCAGTCTATTTCATCGCCGGTTATGGTCGCGAAGGAGCCCTCGTAATATAGTCACCGAAAATCGAGTAGCCCGCAGGAGACATGCGTCACAGCCGTTTCTGACTTAACGTGCATTCGTGATTTGCGATCTGGGAGGAAGTCTCGGAGACCGCAGGTAAAGTGGCAGGTGATTAGCGTAACCATTCTACGCCTCGTGGGCGGTGAGCTATTTTATGCGTCCGCAAATCCATCCATCCATCCATCCATCCATCCCTCTATCCATCCATCCATCCATCCCTCTATCCATCCATCCATCCATCCATCCATCCATCCATCCAACTAACTAACTAACTAACTAACTAACTAACTAACTAACTAACTAACTAACTAACTAACTAACTAACTAACTAACTAACTAACTAACTAACTAACTAACTAACTAACTAACTAACTAACTAACTAACTAACTAACCAACTGACTGACCAACTAACCAACCAACTAACTAACTAACTAACCAACTAACTAGGTAACTAACTAGATAACTAACTAGATAACTAGATAACTAACTAAATAACTAACTAAATAAACTAAATAACTAACTAACTAACTAGCTAGCTAGCTAAATAAATAACTAACTAACTAAAACTGGTAGCGCAAAACTGAGGGTAAAACAGGCTGGGGAACAAGAAAATGGCAACTATGAAATCTTTTCTAGGAACACTAGAGGAGAGATGTTGGTCGAATTCGCGGAAAGGAATAAGCTTCGAATAATGTATACCTTCTTCAGGAAGCGTAGCAACAGAAGTTGTAACTGGAAAAACGTTAATGAAGAAACAAGAACTGAAATAGATTTCATGCTTCCTGCCAATCCCAGCATAGTGCAGGATGTAGAAGTATTAGGCAAGATAAAGTACAGTGATCATAGGTTAGTGAGGTCTATGATTTACCTCAATATGAAGAGGAATATGAATATTAATATTAAAATTGGTCAAAGGGAAACAGGCCAGCCTAGACACAGTAGGGGTAAAAGCAGGCCAATTCAGGCTGGTGCTTGCAAACAAATATGCAGCTTTAGAACAGAGAGATGAAGTTACATAAGGGTAATCAATGAAAGCGTAATTGGGGTGATTTCGGAAGCAGCAATTGAAGCGGGAGGTAAGGCACAAAGGCTACCAGTAGGCAAGTTCTCCCAAGTAACAAAGGACCTAATAAAGAAACTACAATGCATGGAAGTGTCCAACTCCAGAGATCAGATAGAATTCGCGGAACTGTTAAAACTGATCAACAAGGAGAAAGTAAGAAATATTCGAAATTATAACGCGAGAAAGACTGAGGAAGCAGTAAAACATGGACGCAGCATGAAATCACTGAGAAGAAACCTTGGCAAATGCAAACCTAAGATGTATGCACTGAAAGATAAGCAGGGTAATATCATCAACAATTTAAAAGATATAGTAAAAGTAGCGCAGGAATTCTATACTGACCTGTACAATACCCAGAGCAGACACGCTACCTTCATTCGAAGTAGTAGCGAACAGGGTACAGAGGCTCCTTCTATACCTAGTAATGAAGTTAGAAGGGCCTTGCAAGACGTGACCCGAGGAAAAGCGGCAGAATAATTGAAAACCTTGCCGGCCAATGCCTCACGACTTCAAGTGTACCAGGCAGCTGGAAGAATGGGAACATTATAGTAATCCATAAGAAGGGAGACTTTAAAGAATTTCCCATTAGCTTGCATTCATTATTGTGTAACATATTCACCACGATAATTTACTATATAGTCAGGGACTTCTTCAAACAACGTAGAGAACAGGCTGGCTTCAGGAAAGAATATTCTACAATGGATCACAACCACATCATCAACCAGGTAATGCAAAAGTTTGCGGAGTACAATCAACTTCTGGATATGAGTGGTTTTCATAGAACATGAAAAGGCATTTGATTTAGTAGACATACCAATAGTCATGGAGGCATGGTTGATGAACGAGTACGAGAGGCGTGCGTGGATGTCTTCGGAAATGTCTACAGATTTCACAGCTACCTTGGTTCTCTACAAGAAAAGTAGAAAATTACTTATCAAGAAAGGGGTCAGGCCCGGACCATGAGAAGGAAGTTTTACAGAAGGATAAAAATGTGTTATGTTAAAAATGTATGTGCATACCTTGACGGTGAAGCAGTGCACTGACAAGGACAAGGCGAAGACACACAAGAAAACACAACACTCGATGCACTCGCAACTACTCTATTTCGGAACAAACACTTCGCATTTATATATCTGCGCACCCTCAGACGTGAAAGGTAAGCAAGGCAAAAAGCGCTTGCAAATGCTTTAGCCCGCGCAAGCTCGGGCATCAAAGATAGGCAGCCTATCTATCATAGTGTGCAATCCTATCCTATTTGTTGCACCCCTTGCAGACAGGCTTTCATGTGCCATTTAATCAGCACAAATATAGCTCACTAAAACGCGCACAAACGGTTACATAAATTAACAAGTGTTTAATTAATAGAAAGTTAGCAGAAGACCAAACCCATCCACGTTAAACATTTAAGCACTGGTTCCCAGCTGGCTGGCGTACCATCTTGAGAGGGTAGCCCCTCGTCAGTGCTGACCCACTCCGTAGCTTTCTGGTAAAACGGCATTAGCCTCACCGCTACGATGGGGTGCGCTATGGCCCCAGGTACGAGCCCAGACCTCCTTTACCGGTAACTTCTATTTATCAACTTATTCTCTACTGCCAACCCAGACGTCTGGTGGAGGGCGGTGAAGAGGTGACGGTGACCACATGGCTCTTCGTGTCGTCCTGCATTGCGGACACACTGCTAGCCTGCTACCAGATGCACACCTGCTTCCGCCTCGGCAACCGCGTCCGCTGTCTCCTCCTGGGCGCCATCTTCAGGAAGGTGAGTGCTTGCTCGCACTACCTGTCGCGAGTTGACCTGGCCGAACGAAATCTTTTCAGACACGTGACACGTGACGTAGGCGTGCGTAGGGCTGCCGAATAGGGGCAGGGGGAAGCACTCTTCCCTCCCGATGGTCTCGTGTTTATGTTGACTTCGTACGTGACAAACTGCGAAGCTCCTAATGGTCCAAAACGGGGTCATTCAAGAATGTTTCACCAGAAATGAAGAATTATGAAACCTGCGCTCAATATTCCGTGCCTTGGAACGTCGTCAACACACGTGACGCTGTTTTGAATTGCCTGTATTTCCATCCAGCGATCTGTTAGTTCCACGCAACATAAATTTTAACCACGTTTAGCGAAGGAGGGGGAAGGCCACATCCACGTCCTTTTCTACGCAGCGTTTCACCACATGCATCGAACCTAGAACACTGCAGGTTGCAGAGTTTGCAGAGTTGCAATTATTGCAGAGTTTTCGATAACGATGAACGCCTTCGGTCTTTGTCAGACCGTATACGATGGCCGTGTCTGGTTCTGATTCCCGTTTAGCACGTCCCAGTGAGCCGATTGAGAGCTCAATAAAAAGCAAAAAGAAAGCATGCGCAAAATTTAGATATACGTGGGCTACACTTCCGAACCGAGATATTTAGGCAGTTATCAAGCAATCGCACAATCTCCTGCATGCCGTCCTGGTCGTTGTATACCCCTCTCCAAAGACTACTGCAGCCCTTGTACTGAAACAGTCCACCATCTCCAATTGATCATATGTACTGTAAACGTAAGCCATAGGGAAGTGCGAGGACGGTTGAAAACGGAATATGTAACAAACAGTTTCTTCCGCGAAAGGGGCTTATCTGCACTTCATTCTTCTCGTGGCCACTAGAGGGATAGATGACATAGAAAGGCAAGGCAAGGTTTTTTTTGCCACCCTGTGCTGAAAAAAGCGCGTTAAGGGATAAAAGGGGATAAAATAACATTCCGGTGAACCGACATTCAGGTGCATTCCGGTGATCAACGACAAGTTGTAATGTTGGACATACTGGTTACCATAGACGAAGTCGCCACTTTGACACTGGTTCAGACAGCTCGGTTATGAACAGAGAGCTTGCGTCAAAGTTAAAGTTTTTACACTGTGTACTGGGTCGCATATCCGTACTGCTGGAGGTCATCTACTAATTCCCGTGGGCAGATGCACTGCTGAAGTAAACATGCCCAGATTTACGTGCGTCGGGCTCTTCATTATTCTGCCCAGTTGCTCGAGGGGCTTGATACTTGTCATGGACTTCCTGCAGGCGAATGGAGTCATAATTAACCTGGAAAAATCGAGTGTGACATTCCCTACGGCGAAAGCCATAGCAAGCGACGCTGGCAACGAGAACCGCACCGAAAACGCCTTGTGCATCGTCGATGACAGCATAACGGTACAGCCAAGAAGCAGCCTACTGACCCTGGTAACGCGCGACGCATTCGACGGTTATGAGGGCATCGCCGAGGCAAACATTCCGTTATTGCTTGAACGGAACATCTCCATTGCACGGGGACTCGTCCAGCTTCAGAACGGACGCTCATTAGTCCTACTGACCAATTTCAGCAACGAATATCAGCACTTACCGCTTGGCACAGCCGTCGCTTTCCTCCAGGAAATTGCTGCCCTCACGGATGTCGCCTCTCTCGGAACTGCTTCGCCTAATTCATCGGAAGCGGTCAACCTGAGTGATCGCATTCAGATTAACTCCGGCCTATCGGAAGGAGAAATTCAGCAACTACTCGACCTTGTCGATGACTTCTCTGCCTGCTTCTTTACAGAGTCTAAAGTACGGTGCACCTCCTTCGCGAAACATCGCGTTCCTACAGACGAGTCGGCATGTCCTGTTCGTCAACATCCGTATCGCATTTCGCCTATGGAAAGGGAGATGATAAAGCGCCAGGTTAAAGACATGATCAATGATGACGTGATTCAGCCGTCCATAAGTCCATGGGCGTCCCCTGTCGTGTTAGTTAACAAGGACAGTACACTATGCTTCTGTGCAGACTATCGACGGCCCCATACGACGGCCCCTATGGGGCTGCAGCCCCATAGCTCTGCGCAGATATAAGCGACCACTTTGCTGTGTTTGCCGCACGCTGTAAACTTGACAGATTCGTAGCCAGATATTGTAATGAACTTAATAAGTTAAGTTGGAAGCAAATTTGTGTAAAGGTACTGACGTAAGGATGAAATACGAGACTTGAAGCTTCTAGCATTCCACTGGAATATCACTGCGCTTTTCACTTTTGTCCGAAGTGCTGACAGCCATCGGCCCACGTCGCCTGCGGAATGAAGGCTTGAAAGCAGTAAATGCATAGCGTCCAGGGCTAGTTAGGAGCTTCGAGCTGACAGTGTCCGTAAGAGGCTTAACAAGAAACATGCGAATAGCGTCAAGCAGTCACTGCATCATGATTAGGGCTTGTCAGTTTTACTCTAGCAATTTTTCTGGCAGTTATTACCGCTACTGCAATGTATCGTTTGACTATAGTAGACGAATTACGAACGAATATGTCACGTATGTCGAGGATTCTGCCCGTGGGACGTTGCAGATGGTGCGGCTCTCGCCCCGCGCCCTGTCTCGCAACTCTTCCGGCTACGTGCTCGCCCTGCTCGGAGGCGACTGCCTGCAGATTTGCATCGCCTGCACCCAGTTCCCGCTCCCCATGACCGGCACCCTGCTCCTGCCCGTCATCATCTACCTGCTCGGACTGCGAGTGGGAGCGGTGGCGGCACTGTTCACGGCTCTGTGGCCCGTGGTGGCCCTGACGCTCGTCTGGCCAGCGACCGTGCTCCAGGACCAGCTCTGGGTGAGCGGACGCACGAATACGCGGCAAGCGCGTAGGTCCCTAGCATCGAAGCACACGCGGAACTTCAGGCATACGTCGCGCGGTTCGGATACTGGGCTTTGTGAGGTTTGTCGGTCCGGAGAATGAGTCGTAGGATCGCCGGGCGATGGGCAATGATGCGTTGCATTCCGCGGGATTCGTTCAGCGGGAAGCTGTTGCCTACAGCCTGGAGGGATACCACAGTATTCTCCTTGCAATTGTACGTGGTCACCTTCAGAGTAGATCACACCCAAATAGTCCGAAGTTGTGTCAATTTAAGGTATATGTTTATAGCAAGACATAGACCGCTTGTGGTAATAGACCCGAAATTTACGCTATGGTGCGACGATTCCAAAGCCCTGGCGTGCAGCATGTCGTATAGCCTGCGTTAATCGAGAATTGGCCTTCAAATTTTACTGCGCGCAAGAGGTCCACATGAACTCAGAAGTATCATTATTTCGACAGTATAGTTTGTATATCTCTCTCTCTTTTGACGAGTTCTTGTTCTAATTTACCACGGATTTCCCCCGCCAGGAGGCCTTCCGTCGAACACTTGATTAGCGTGGCTCTTACGATGCACAACCAAAAAAGAGAAGTTGACTGCCCTCCGCCATATCTGCCGTGCATGTCGAAAAGCGAACTGTGTTGCACCACGGGTCACCGGCAGGCGGCGCAAGAGCGGTCCGCAGTGTGCAAAGCTGTGGCGCTCTAAGGCGACTGCACGAGCTCACGTGTGCATTGCGACAGGGACGACTGTATCAGCAATGTTTCACTTTTCTTTGGCGTTTATACTTTTCTAATATTTAGCTGTTTCTTCCTTCGCTTTAACAGCTTTTTTTTTTTTCATGACAGCCATAGCCTCGCTTTCCCCTCGTATATATTTCAATGTTTTGATACTAAACCTCACTTGGAAGTCAGCGCGTGTCCGTGTCTCCTTTTTTTTTCTTTTTTTTTTTGTCCCTGTTGTTGCGGCTGCGTTGCACGCCATCGAAGACTGCAGACATCTTCCGGCGTACTACGTGCGCAGGACAACGTGCTGAGCCTGCGTGACGAGCGGCTCAGGCAGACCTCCGACCTGCTGAGCTCGGTGCGGCTGGTGAAGATGTACGCGTGGGAAGACGCCTTCTCGTCGGCCATCAGCCGACTGCGGGCCAAGGAAGAAGCGGCCAGCCACAAGGTCAACGTGCTCGACGGACTCATCGACTCCATCTACACCTCCTCGGCATCAGTGGTATGTCCGTTCGCTAGTGTTTTCCGTAAATTGTTCTCCTTCGGCGGGCAGAGTCCGGCTCTCTGTAGCCACCCTAAACCCACTATATATATATATATATATATATATATATATATATATATATATATATATATATATATATATATATATATATATATATATATATTGTAATAGACAATATTCAATATTAGAAGTGCTCCGGGAAAGCCGATCACTCCTGCTGCTTAAGTATGGCGGACTTGGGACGCGGCAGAATGTCGAAATACTTGAGTGGTGGTCATCGAAAGTACTTCCAGGGTGTCGAAATGCACGACTCTCCCTCAAAGTTAAAAGCTGAAAGTCGAGTGGACGTCACTACGCTCCTGCGTATCAACGATGCGATATTGAAGGCGGCTTTTCGTGCATTTAAACATGCGTTCTTGCGACAGATAACCATACTCTCTCTCTCTCTCTCTCTCTCTCTCTCTCTCTCTCTCTCTGTTTCTTTTTTTTTTTTTTCAGCTGGCCCTTACACGCCGAGGCCTTTTCTGTAGCGATGCTTACTTCGGATGTGAGCTAAGCGCTTGGAAAAGATTGTTGCACTGTGTATCTTGTCTACCGATAGCCACACAGAAATGCGTCTCATAGCTATATCCTCCAATATATACTAACAATATCAGAAATTGCTCGCTAATTTGAATACAATTGTTCAATTATGATTTAGACTGGGGCGAATATTTTTACAGACCCGGACACCATGCTCGTAGAAAGAGCTTCTCGTGCTCGCTAAATTATTGCTCCATTACTCGCCAAGTAGTTCTTTCGGCAGTATTGTATCTCTCTCTCTCTCTCCCTCTCTACGAGATGACGATCCTGCTGTTCTCTTCCGTGGCCTTCCTCGGCGAGGCGCCCGCTCTCACTCCGGCGGTCGCCTTCTGCTGCCTGTACCTGATCTCGGCCACCGACCTCGTCACCAGTTCAACGTCGCAGCTGCTTCGAAGCCGAAGCGTTGTGAGTCTCTTTCACCCTTTGAAAAGCAGTACGAGACTTCGTTGTGGAATGATTGCGCATTGATCGGCTATTATAAGTCTCATGGACTCCGACATTGTCCACGTCATTTGCCGTCGGCAACTCAAGCAATCCTCCTCTCCACACCCCCTTATCCCCGCCCCACCATCGGCTTCTAATAATTGCTGGCTTTATAAACTGCCACTAAAATTTGTTAACTCTATATCTGCAAACAAGAAGTGCTGGGCATCATCATGCTTCTGTATCAGCGCGCTACTGCGGTTTTCGGAAGTCCTTGTTGATCGTTACAGGCTATTTCAGTTGGTATTGTAGCCAAGACACCGAATGTACTTTTCATTGAATGTCTGGGTACACTGTAACAGTGGATTTGCACTCGCGATTTCAGTGTGTGCGTGGACCGTGTGCATGTAAATTGTCCGCAGGCACAGCGCCACCCCGTGCCTCCGCTGCGTGCATCATCAATTGTACAGATTCACTTCGTTTCTAAGAATTAACATCGCGCATCTACGTGGTGACCATTGTCAAGTTGAGCGGAATCTAAAAAAAATATCGCCCCTTGCAGATAGCATAATTATAGTCCTTAAGGCGGACGTTACTTGCACGAGAAATCGAAGCACATATTCAACTAATTGGTAAAATCACTAATTAACTCTTAATAATTACTTTACTGCGCATATTTGCAATTTACGAATTGTACCTTGCAAGGCGTGTCCATCTGGAATGAATTTCCAGAGTGACACCTGTGGAGACGTGCGCCATCAAACTCGTCGTAAAAATGCTGTGTTGTTCTCCTTGCTTCTTTAAGAAAACGCGCTGTTATTCATTGAAGCACGAAAGTAACCGGAATGCCCTCGTATTTCGTCCTACATTTTGGGAAATAATATATCGAAACTGGTGTCCTCCTGGAGACTCATTTCTGGGAGATACGTCTTGCAAACTCACTGGCTACAATTCGTGAATCACAATATGTGCCATAAGATAATTAATTAAAAAGTTAATTAGTCAATTAGTCAATTAGAGAAATCCGGCGTTGGCGGTGTCACCAAACGCTGGTACAAGAAAGGTTACGAGCCTTCGACCTTTGGTGTGAGTCCAACCCACGACCTCTGGTGTTAATTAAGGCTACGAATCCTCGACCTTTCGCGGAAGTCGAACCCACGACCTTTGGTGTTAATTAATTCGAAGCTAATTATGGCACAGTGGATTAAGGTAGAGTTATTTAGGGCACTCGAACCAACACCCTTTGTTGGCAGTCAAACCCACGACCTTGCGTTGCAGCATAATACCTAAGAATCGCACGGTGGTCGCAATGCTTTCGCATTCATCCACGTAGGGATAACCAAGTACCCCTTGAATTTTTTTTTTTTTTTAAATACTGGCACAGGGGTCCAGGCTTGGCAGGGGAATCCCGTGTCCCGCAGACTCCTCTGGCGGACAGGATAAACGGTGTCGATTAGCTACTGTTGTACTGTCCCGCTGACATTACGACCTGTCACTTTGCCTCCGCCTCCCCTCTCTCCCGAGCGTAGGGTAGCAAACCGTATTCCCCCTCCGGTTAACCTCCCTGCCTTTCCCCTTTCTTCTGTCTCTCTCTCTCTCTCTCTCTCCTGCTGACATATGTAACCTCATTGTCGTGCCTCGCAATTTTCGTACCGTTATTCGCAGAAACACTTTTTTTTTTATAAACGAAACCGGAAGCTTCCCAGCGCCTCTGGTTGTGAAAATGCGAAATGGGTCTCGATTTCGTACCCGTGCCTTCTGCTCGATACCATGAGACTCCTATTATTCACTGTTGGCGGCCGGCTGATTCTATTACCAACGCGGGAGGAACGCCGCTCTGACTCCTGAGAAAGCGCGAAAAGGAACAGCATCAGAAAAGACATGGCCACAAAATCGCAGCCACGGTCTATTCACATGGTCATCCTTTCAACGTTATCTTTCTTCCTCCCTGCGCAGAGTAACGGAACGGAGTAGCGAACCTGAAGCTGAGAGTTTCTGGCTTCGCCATCTTGTTGTACTAACGCAGGTAGGCTTGGCGATGCTAAGGTACTGCACATTCTTCAGCGAAGAAGAGCAACAAGACAGGCCGCCCTGTTTCCTCGAGACGAAAGCCGCCAAAGGTGAGTAAGCACGCCGCCTTCTTTTTCGACGGAACTAAGATATGCAGTTTCTTTAGTACTGTTCAGTATCGACACCACTGTTTTATATTATTTTGGTATCATACTGGTAACAGAAACACCGGCCACGGTGACGTAGCGGCTTTGACGTCGCGCTGCTAAAGAGTCCAGGGGCGCGGGATCGAATCCCGGAACTCGGCGGCCGCATTTCGATGAGCACGAAATGCAAAAAATACCCACGTGCCGTGAATTTGGTGCACGTTAAAGAACCCCAGCTGGTCAAAATTAATCCGAAGACCTTCACTACGCCATGACTCATAATCAAATCGTGGTTTTGTCACGTAAAACTCCAGCACTTAGTTAATTTATAATAGAAATGCGAGTCAGCAAATGTGTGATATAGTCGAGGAGAAGGTAATCATTTACCATATGTGCCAGATCACTGAACTATTTACGCGCTGTCCGCTTAAATAATTCACCGATTAGTTTAGGGAACATGCTCAAATCGCGAAACTGAAGCGAGTAATTGCTTGATAATTTGTCCATTTAGTACGTATCATAATACTCCCACACCTTGCGAAACAACCATCCTCAAACGATCTGCAAATCCCGAAATGCCGCGAAAAAGAAAAAAGAAGGAATTCATAATGTAGCCACAAAATGCATTAGAACCGCCGTGGTCGCTTAATGGCTCTGGTGTCGCGCTGCTAAGCACGAGGTCGCGGGATCAAATTTCGATGTCGGCGAAACGCAAGAACACCCTTGTATTTAGATTTAGGTGTACGTTAAAGAACCCCAGGTGGTACAAATATAATCCAGAGTCCGCCACTACGGCGTGCCTCATGATGAGATCTTGGTTTTGGCACATAAATCCTGTAAGTTAATTTAATTAAAATGCATTAGCTCAAGACTTCTTTAGTTTTTCGCATAGCTTTTCTTGCGTACTGCCGAATAAAGTTACATCTAAGCTAACGGATTCCTCCGCAAATTTAGCTGACGAATATTTCTGTGGTTATGGCTGGACTCCTCGTGAGCAAGCGTCTTTCAATCTGAAGCGAGCTTCGATTCCGCAATTACCGCGAAATTCAGTTAGTTAATTAGTGATTAGTACGCGTTTGCTGTTGTCTGCTGCGGCTAAAAACGTCATGCCAATAAATAAAAAGAAAAAGGAAAGAAAGAAAGGGCATCCGTGTTACAACGTAAAAAACGCGGAACACTGCAGCAGCAGCGATATTAACAATAGATCAATCAATCAATCAATCAATCAATCAATCAATCAATCAATCAATCATGTTAATGAATATGTTATTCACATAAATTAATCACGTTAATTATTATTATTATTATTATTAGTAGTAGTAGTAGTAGTAGTAGTAGTAGTAGTAGTACTAATGATAATAACGAAAGGCCAGGAAAGAACGTCTGAACTCACCTGTCGTCAAGGGAGTCGGCACATTCCCGCGAAAGCAGCTGGAAAACCTTTTTCCCCCGCAATTTTAGGTTTGAGGGGATATTAGTCAAAAGGCTTGGTTACCCAGGAAACGAAGCTTTCTTGAAAGCTATCTTCGCGTTATCCTTTAAACGTAACAGGTCGCAGCAAACCCTAAACACCGGCACATCTCTGTTAGCGTTAGAAGTCTCAAACATGTGACCCACGTGGCTCTCCTGTGCGCGCGTTTTCACGGTGGTAACATCTACAGGGATGTACAATCCCTCACTCCATTGTTGCAAAGGTTGGAATCGGAAATTACAATGCTCTTCTTTTCCTTTTTGTCGCAGAAACTGTGCACTAACCGAAGCTCCGCGCAACTTATAAATTTTACGTGCACCTAAATGTTGAATATAAATGTTCAATAAAATGTTCAATAATATAATAAAACGAGTGCTCGTAATAAGGGTCACCGTTTCCTATGTACATTGTCGCCGCCGAGAAGTATTTATTTATTTATTTATTTATTTATTTATTTATTTATTTATTTATTTATTTATTTATTTATTTATTTATTGTTTAAGATTTATTTTTTTGAGTCAGCTAACCAAAATAAATTGAAAGGCGATTCAACCTCTGGTTGACGTCGATGAAACACAATGTCTTCCTGTGCGAGTTAGCTGTAAAAATGGGGCGGAGTCGTCGAGCACTGCACCGCATCGCGTCACCCACCGTGACGTCACCCCTCGCTTGAAGGGAGGAGCGTCAGACTGGTAAAATTATTTCGCTGCACTACCTTTCGCGATAGGCCCATATTTTTTTGGACAGTGCAATCTCCGGGATCGGTCCACGAAAGAGGCTTGAAATACGCATACTCGATACGAGAAAGCGGGCATAACTCGCGAAACTGGCGAAACAGGACACTATCCTAAAAAAAAAAAAATTCCAAGAACGAGTGGGGTGCAAGTCTAGCTTAGGTTACTGTTCGCCCTTAGAGTCTATTTAAATGAAGGCTCTGAAGTCTAAATCGGTTATAGAAGCGCACAGGCAGTGCATAACACCGTGTCTGTCATGATTTCGGGTATGCATTGAACGATTGCCGAAGCGTTTACGCAGTGATGAAGATATATATATATATATATATATATATATATATATATATATATATATATAGAGAGAGAGAGAGAGAGAGAGAGAGAGAGAGAGAGACAGAGAGGCAGAGTTAACAAAAAGTAAAGAACATGAGTGCCCCGCGGACCAGTGGTGTAGCCAGACATGCTTTTTTAAAGAAGGGAGAGAAGGGAGTGGGGGTGTTCTGGCCGCATACTAACACTAACATTCGGGGAAGGGGGACGGGGCACGTGTACGGTGTGTCACCTTCTGGCGACACCACTGCCGCGGGCCGAATGTTTAATACGGGTCCCGTGTATGAGGTAACCGCCGTTTTATGAGGCCACGGCCGGTATAACGTGATGATTCCTTTCTCTAGATTCTCTGTTAATTTCCTATCGTCCATCGTTCACTACTGCCCAATCACAACGATAACGCGTTCGGAGGGATGCTACCACCACTAACGAAGCACGGAAAGGAATAACGTTAAAATGAAATCGTTATATCATTTCGACCTATAGTGCAGTCACTACAACATCGTCTTCTGTTGAACAGGCGAGGTGTTCATCGAGAAGTGCAACTTCAGCTGGGACCCGGATAAGCAGGGATTCGACCTCCGTGGCATCTCGGTGCAGATCGAGCCAGGCTCCCTGGTGGGCGTGGTTGGATTCGTAGGTTCCGGCAAGTCATCGCTGCTGGCCGCCATCTTGGGAGACATGATGCGCACCCGAGGGTGGCTCGACGTCGGCGTGAGGGAAAATATACATGTTTCTTTATGTTTCTGCCATGGAAAAACAAAACGCTTTATACACAGGATTCTTTAGCTCTACACGGGAAATAGCAATGGGTGACGTGCTTACCACTTGCGTATCGAGAGAGAGAGAGTGGGTTGGGGAGCTTTGAGGGCCTCGGATCCACTCGACACGTGCCACTTCTGTGCCCATATAGCTAAGCGTAACCCCCCCCCCCCCCCGCCCCCTCCCCTAGATCCGCCCCTGGTCCTCTCTCACACACTGGTAGGAATGACTGTTTAAAAATAGATTAACACTTTCGCGTTCATAGCAGTATAGCGTGCACAGTATTATCACGCGTACAATGTTTCGCTCTTTGATGGTGACCGTTTTTCACTGGATTGTCACTGGCGTAAGAAGAGCCGACTCTATCCAAAATTTGTTTAGTGTTGCCGCTGATCGTACAACAGGAGGAGACCTGTCTAGTTAGATCACGCTTGCGGCGGAAATAGCGTTGAATACATTGTCTATTCTACTACGCGAACGCCAGCAATTACGCTGGCATCTGCGGCGATGCATGCATAAACAGCAGAAGGACTTGGCCCACAAGATCAGGACACGTATGCACAAAAAAGTTCTTACGCTAGAATTATTCGTAAGGGTAAATTCCAACCAACCCTGAACCTGGACATAGCGTTAGCGAAGGAGACATGCCAATGCGAAATACTTACAAACGAAAAGCTTTGTGAATATGGGAACCACCGACGCCCGTGCTCGCCGCCATCTTTGCGATCTGAGTAATGCTTGCTTTTCTGGGCACAAGAGAGAGGTGGAAGGAAGGAAACACAAGGTGTTTAACCAGATTGAGTCCAGTTTCCTACCCTACACGTAGGGAGGGGGAGTGAGATAGAGTTTGAGTCTATATCGCACTTTCACCTGCACTAAGGTGCTGGATGTCTACCAGTCGGGCACTCAAGTCCTTGTAGCGAAGAAGCGCTCGAATTGCTTTCTGGGCTAATCAACTGTGAGGCCAGGCTCCCAAGATCTTTACTTCTGTGAATGGCCTATCGTCCAGTCTATTCAAGGCACACTGGAGAGTTTGACGTAGATTATCAAAGCGAGAACAGTGGCACAGAAGATTACTGATGGTCTCTTCACACTTGCACTTAGCGCATATCGGTCAGTCTGCCATTGCAATACGATAGCTGTAGGAGTTAGTGAAAACTACTCCTACAAAGGAGCAAGTAAGTATATGAAAAATTCATTAGTGCAGTCATGTTACTTATTCGATTAAGCATTTGGATTTTTCGTAGAAGTAATGGCCGCCTCATCGAGTAACTTAGATCAAGGGTTAGATCCAGGCTATCCGCCACAGGCAATATTTACAAATTTGGTGCAGCTAAAAACAAGAGAGAGAGAGAGAGAGAGAGAGAGAGGGAGAGAGAAATGAAAGAAAAAAGACAGGGAGGCCAACCAGAAGAAAATTCCTGTTTGCTACCCTACAAGACCACAAGCTCGCCAAATAAGGAGTTAGATGGTTAACGCACAGTTTCGTCACTGTTTGTTCCTTCGTCGCCACTAGAACGTGACAATGTCAGCTAGAGTTTAGGCGGCATCGAGATGCATCACGTCTGTTGTGCTTATGTCACTCGACGCTCTCGCAGGGAAAGGTGGCGTACGCCTCGCAGACCCCGAGCATCTACAACATGAGCGTGCGGGACAACATCCTGTTCGGCCTCAAGCTGGAGCCCCTGCGTTACCTGACCGTCCTCAATGCGTGCGAGCTGCAGACTGACCTCGCCTCTTTCCCCGCGGGTGACCTCACCGAGGTGGGAGAGAAGGTCAGTCTGGTGGGCATGGGCACTTGTCCGCATATGGTTGCATCGCCTCCACCACCATGATTTTTCAAGTCCCCGAAAAGTTATCCTCGCTAAATATGCTTACGACACCAACCTGAAAATGTAAAGCATTAACAAACAACTGGCCTCCAAGTGAATTTATTCGCAGAAAGAACACTCAAGTAGGGCTGTACAACGAAAAGACCAAAAATGAAAAGCACAATAGCACCGTTGTCACCTAATCACAGTACATGGAACTACTGCGGGTTGTACATCAATTCTGTTCTTTTCTTGTTGATGCTCTACGTACTTTTCATTCTGGTATTGTCCTTGCATAGTACTTACACAACTGTTTGTTCTGCGAATAAGAACAGGTGGAATACAACGCTGTCGTTGTCGTTTCTTGCCTCTGCCCCTGTTTAGCCTTGCGCTATAAGTCTTTTCAGGGTCACCCACCAACTAGACCCAACTGGTTACCTCACCAAGTTCTCCTTACGCATCTCTTTATTTAAATTTATGAAAGCATAATTCGCCCCTGTGTTTGGCTCCTTTTACATTGGGATGTTTCAACGCCTTTATATTTCACGATCTTCACTCACTGACTTGCGTGTCTCAAGAGGTTGAGCTCCAACTCGTTACGAGGCCTGCAAGCTGTTCGGGAATTATTTCCAGCTGCGTGGCTTGACTCTTGCCTGTAGCCCTACTCCTCTGTCTGTGTGTGATGCACTGTGCTGTAGAGTGCCTTCTTCCATCTTCGCTTTCACTTCCTTTTTTACTCTTCTCCAAGACGATATGCAAAACCTGCAAGTGCGCTTAATCACACTTTTTGCACATATCGTTTTACATAACCAAGATGGCGCACCGCGGTTTAAATAGCAATTATAGTGTCAGCATGCGGAAAAAGTAACCAACATGGCGACCATTCGTAGTGCCCTCCATTTCTCACACCGTCCAAACAAAAATTACACTGCGGCAGATATTTCACTCTACGAATTGTAGCCGGTGAGTTTTCAAGGCATATAAAATTAGAACGAATTCTTAGGACGGCAGCGGTTTCGAGATATACGTCGTCTAAATTACGGTAAAAATGCACTGTTGTTCCACTTACAATCTTATGAAAACGCTGTTTTATGCACTGAATCACAAAATTAACTGGAACGCCAATATATTTCGTCGCAAACATTGAAAACTATTATCTCAAAACAGTTTAGTCTTAATAATTCGTTCCAAGTGGATTACGCCTTGCGAACTCACCGCCTACAATTCGTAAATTGAAATATGTGCCATTAAGTAATTATTTACAAAGTTCATTAGTGCAATTAGGTTACTTATTCGAGTAAGCATTTGAATTTCTCGCAGAAGTAATGGCCGCCTCATCGAGTAACTTAGATCGAGAGTTAGAATGAGGCTATCTACCACACACAATATTTACAAATTTGGTGCAGCTAAAAAAAGAAAGAGAGAAAGCACCTGGTATAGTTCTCGCGCCGCTGCTGCAGCTGTGGGTGCTGTCGCTTGATTATCCGTGTCAATCAACTAGTCAGTTATCGCCGCTACTGCAGATTGCTTTATTTTATTATTTTTTCTCACGCAACTAAGCGCTCGTCACTCAGTGCCCATCTGTGAGACATGTGCTGGTTTGCTTCCTGTACACAGCCACATGAGACGAACAAAAGATGAAGTCAGTGAAAGCGTATGGTAAATTACTTGCGGTTCCTAATAGAAATGCAGAAATTACAAGGTAAATGGAAGCGAAAGTGGACGACGAAACAACTTGACGCCAGTGGGAGCTGAATCCACACAATCGCCATTACGCGTGCTATGCTCTACCAATGGCGAGGTATAGCCTCGATGCCTTGAGGTAGCATACGAGCGTTCATTAGCCAGTTTGCCTCCTCCTAATTTCACATACTACCTAACGATTTGCTCGTTCTCGGCCAGCCCTCCAGAAGAGCTACGTGCAACTGTGACAGAAGGAGCATAGAAAACTTAAACCTATTCATATATATGTCGTACGTATTTCTCTGTGCTTGCACCTTTCAATATCGTTCTGCCTTCGAAAACACCATACATCGCCTTCGTACTCACGACTTCCCACGCGTCGACATCTCGCCGAGTGCATCCGCCTGATTTAGCGTTTGCATTTCGGCATAGCTTGTGAATGGGGCGAGCTTCAAGCTAGGCGTGCGGCCTGATAAACCTCTCTGGTTTCTTTGCGATAGCAATTATGTAGTTGAGGGCGGCCGCGTACGCCCTATCTTGCAGATTATCTGCAGTGGGTTCGAAGGCTAGGCGACTCGAGATGGCTGATGGCTTCGTGTGCGCTGTGCTCTCGCGCGCCTAGTTCGCCTCGAAGCAATTGAGGCAGCAGGAACGGGAATTCGCTTGCCGCTGCTGCCGCTCTCCATCACGACACCGTTCTGGCAGCGTGTGTCCGCGCTTGTCGAGCGAGATGTGCTCGTGTTTGCCTGTGCACGTGTGACACCGTGCTTGTCAATTCAATTAGCAAGCGGTCGGTTGCAGCAGTTTATACAGCTGTCAAAACTACTAGCCTTGTTTCTCATAGCTGCCTGAGAATTTGTGATCGCAATCAGTGCTTCGCCATTCGAGCGACATTGCGACTGTCTGCTTGAGTAAACGTAAACATTGCATTAAATTAACGTTGTCACCTGTGCGGCACAATGCTATAACACTTCTCGGCCACAGTACAAGTCAGTCGTCGTGTCATCGCTGTCTCCATCATGCAATCGACGTCACCGTCGTCGTCGCCCTGCTGTTGTCGCCATACACAGACAATTCCGCGCCTGACAAAAACATATTTGGTCATCGTTGTAACGCGATGAAGGATAGCTATCTACATGCAAAATGCTTCGCATAATATCAATTGCCACTGTGTGCAGGATCTGCATATTTCTTTTTTTTCTGTAGATAGCCGCAGAATAATTTTTAACTCTGAAAAATTTAATGCAGAAAGTAAATTCCATTAGTTGCTTGTCAATACGTTCGAAATATTTACCTTGTGATATGGATGAAGAAAGATGGCTGACGCTGAAGCTTCGCCTCCAAGAGTGAAACGCGATAGCATTCAAAGATCCCCGACTACTTCTCACGCTTCCGGGAAACTGGAGCGTATGTAACCGTAATGGTTACCGGGAAACGCTGGCCGCGAACGCTATGCTCGAAGGCAGGCTTTCTGATAGAAACGCGGCCTCTTGCGTGGGCCGCGATGCGGCGGAGGTGAGCTCCATCCGGAAGTACTGCAAGGAACTAGGCGCACAAATCCGTGGCCCTGAGATACTCACGCGCTGGCGCGCGCAAATGGCGGACACCATGGCCGGTCTATGTATGGTAGAAACGCTGGAAAAGGAGTTTCTTTGAGCTTTCACGTACAGTCAAATTACAATCCCACGTTATCATGTCTGTAGGTTGCATGTAAGTCGTACTTTATGATTTTTCTGCATATTTTAGCTTGAGAAGTCCAATTGGTTCAGTAGCTTCCTTGCGCCATATGGAGGCCCTGGATATAGGTCATTCGAATATATTTTGCCAAAACGACTTCCGACACCGCATTTTCTGTGACACGCCGCCCTTAACGCTATCGCGGTAAAACAGACCAAATAGCAGAAATCGGTCGATGTCAGCAGTGTGATCCGTTTTCGATAGATGTAATCTGGGTCAATGTGCACAATTCAGCTCTACAGAGGCCGTTACGACTGTCTCGTTCAACCTATCATCTGAGATTTCTACATGTAGTGTATCTTAAAGGATCGAAGCCGCTCTCGGAGTACGCCGACCACAATGTTACAAATGAGAGTCAAATGCACCCGTCAAGCGTGCTCTGCCACACTAAGCTTCTTATTGTTGTGAAGCCCTTAAGTTACAATGAGTGTGTGTTAAAGGTGCGGAGTACGCCGACCACAACGTTACAAACGCGGGTCAAATGCGCCTGTGAAGCGTGCTCTGCCACACTAAGATTCTTATTGTTGTGAAGCCCTTAAGTTACAATGAGTGTATCTTAAAGGAGCGAAGCCGCTCTCGGAGTACGCCGACCACAATGTTACAAACGCGGGTCAAATGCGCCTGTAAAGCGTTCTCTGCCACACTAACATTCTTATTGTTGTGAAGCCCATAAGTTACAATGAGTGTATCTTAAAGGGAAGCTGAAACACTTTTCGAAAAAAAAAAATGAATTCTCTGCGGCATTCTACAGTTTTGAGTCCCCTGAACACGAATATCTAGTTCAAAAAGGGGGGAAACAAACGCGAGCGGCTGTTTTTCAAAGAAAACGCGCGCCAGCGCCTCAGGGCACCGCGCGAACGCCGCTGTTGCCCGTGATTGGTCGGGGCCGCTGTGACGTCTTTCGCGGCAGTCTCCGGTCGGCGCCGCCATTTCAGAGCGTAGCACGCTGTTCTGTTCTGGCTTCATAGCTGAGTTGTAAGCATTATGGAACGTTCTCGCTGTCTCGGACAGCTTGTATTTTCGCCGTACATGTTCGAATCGACAGCCGATACGGAAAACGATGGCGGCAACGACGGCAACGACGAGGTTGAGTGTGCCAACAGCGAGAGTGATGTGTGCACCTTCTCGCGCGTTGGAAATCTTAGCTGGTACGTATGTTTTTTTTTTCTTTTTTCATGTAGCTGCAGGCTCCAATGCTGGGAGAAAAAATGCGCTAAAGTGTCACTGAGAACTTGCTGCTGAAAGAATGCCGAAGCACTAACTTCTCATTAGATTGTAAACACGGGTGCAATTCCGTGATGTCAAGCACCTTGCCGCTGCTTGTCTAAAGTAGTCCCGTGGTTTTTTGAGTGTTGATACACGATCGCGAACATAAGTGCCGCGTTTCAAAGCGCGCACATGCAGTGCTGCGGGGTACAGTCATGGAAGTTGCTTATCATACAAATGCAGAGATGGCCAGAGGTATTATATGTGCAATATTCATACTATGGTTCGACGACTTTGCGATTGTGGCTCGATCAAGAATCGGTATGCGTGCTTCATGCTAGTGTTGACATAAAGATATTAGGCAGTTTTAGCACCGCCGTGTGGTAAACACGATAACTGCAACCGTACGTCGAATGTCACTAGGCAAGCCTATACTCCATTTCATACCTCAGGTGCAACGCTGTGGAAGCTACGCACGAAGTCCGGTCACCAAAATTTATTACTGCGCGCGTTTCCGTCTATGCTTCGCAGCGTGCCAGCGGCGTTTGCTCGCGTGAGCATGCACGGGAAGCTGCCGCGACGGGCTGCAATTAAAAAAATACCAAAAAGAAAATTGATTTAAAAGAACGTGTTAGCAGCCGTATAAGTACACGGATTGTTTCTATGGGTAAGTTCTTTTTTTTTTCATTCAGAACTGAGCTTATATATCGAAACTTTTCTCAAAGATCGGGTCAAGAAACACCAAACTTTTTCTAAGTGCGAACGCAGCCACAGCAAGAAGTATCTCAAGCCTCCACAGCGTTGCACCTGATGTATGAAACGGAGTATAGCAACGCTAGCAACAACGCGTTTCCGTATTTGTCGTAAGGCTATCCGGCTACGCTAAGACTGTGTTGCGAGACGTTAATGGCTGCGAATGTTCGCATTTCTCGAGTGCATCAATGTGGGCTTAATCAGGCTTTCATTAAACTAGGTGCACCTGCATGTGCTGCGTATTGATGGAAGATGAAGAGCACAGCACAGTTGATTTCATCGGCACGAACTTATCTCTCCTCACCGCACGGACCCACTGCGCTGCAAGCTTCTTGTCCTTCGGGAACCTGTGAAACACCACATCGTCTCGCCCGCCTGTGTTCGCGCAGCCGAATGCTGCACAGAACGAGGGCATGTTGGGCGCCCTTGGCTGTAGGCACTCACGCAGCACAGAAGGAAAGAACCAGTTTACGAAAATCGCAAAAGAAAACAAACGTGAGCGGCGGCGGCGGCAGATCTCTCATAGCGTCGTTCAGTAAAGCGCAGGACGGAAAGAGGCATGCCAGCACATGCCAGCACGCCGGTCCGGCAGCTCGGTCCCCGCCAGTGACGTCACTCTCGCCGGTTCTCTCCTCTGGCAACCACCTCACCCAGCGCTCCGGGAAGCGATGGGGGCGCGTCCGCGGGGGTGATTTAGAAAGCGATTTCCGCCCCTTATATTAATAAAACGAAGAAAAAATTATGGAACCGTAAATTATTAGGTCTGTTCTTCCCAATTCCAGCAATTCATGGAAATTGAAAACCGTTTCAGCATCCCTTTAAAGGTGCGAAGCTGCCCTCGGAGTACGCAGACCACAACGTTACAAACGCGGGTCAAATGCGCCTGTAAAGCGTGCTCTGTCACAGTAAGATTCTTATTGTTGTGAAGCCCTTAAGTTACGATGACTTGATTTTTTTTTTTTTTCGCCCTATTTGTGGCAGTAGATGTTAAACATGTAACCAGGAATGATGCACAAGAGACAACTGATGATAGGCAGCTATGAGTGTAGGAAGCTTCATAGGAAATTGAAACTCGTTTTAATTAAAGATAACAGTGCTGAATGCTAATGTCCTTTTGAAAGTAATCTAAAGTATGTCATTAGCGCCATGAATTTGGCCTAAAAGTCTGCCATCGTTTGTAGAATTCGCAAAGAAGTGATGTGGAATTGCAAAGCATTGCAGCGTTGTTCCTGACCAGTTGTTCTTTGAAAACGTCATTTGGATAGTTAAGAGAACACAGCAGGCCTGTCATTCTATCGGTATAATAACAAAGGTAAGAAATAAATGGAAGAGGGGTAGCACATAAAGCACAGCCAGAAACTTCTCGGACGTCGCACTTCGTAATGATTTGTTTGTGGGCTGGGCAATTAGTGTTTGATCATGGTGAACGCATTTTCGGACAGTAAGGCGACGTTCACTGCGACGCGGTACGAAATAACTTTCTGATGTTACACTTCGCAGTCTTACGAACGTCACAGATTAATCTAGCCTATCTATTACTATTTTCTCGATAGCGATCTCCGTTTTAGTACCAGTGCTGGAACACCGACCCAATATTGCCGCTGGAATATCTGCTTCCCTGCAGTCAAAACTAACGTTAAAGTATTAACTGCACTCGCATTCGACGCTTCATGAATAAAATAACGCGAAGTGCTTATCCTCTTATGCCGCGAGGCCTTCACATTTAACCTGGAACCCACGTATAGCAGATGAACTGTAAGATCCTCTGCACGGTACGTGAATTCGCACAAATATAACTGCACACGGGCTTCTTGTGAAATCACTCAATGCGCGCGTTCAGATATCAGTGCTTCCCACTTGGTGTCTTCTGCCATCGGGACCACATTAAGCGGAACAATGACAAAAGCGTTGATCACTACAGCTACAGTGCTATTTAAAACCTTGGAGCAGACCTGCAGACGCACAGGAGAGCTGTAGAGTTCGACACAACGTAACGTATGCACGATCATCAGCCAGTAATACAGACTGTTGCAAACGCTGGTGACACGAGTCACAGGTCGTGGAGCTGGGTTTTTAGCTGGTCCAGAACGCCTCTCGGTGAAACGAAGCTCTGTAAATCACCGACTGCATTGGAGTTTCTATGCCTTCGGGAATATGTAAATCCATATCGCGGGGCAGTTGTCTCATAAAAAATATAAACAATACTCGGCAGACATATACATGTGTAATACTTGGAATAGATACATACTCGGCAGCAGATAGGATGCATGAATCTGAAGGCTCGTGCATCGCTATGGGACGTAGAAGAGAGAGAGAGAGACATTGAGCGAGAGTTCTTTAATGAATACTGGAGAGGTTTGCTTGGTGGCAGGCCTGTAGAATAGGACATAGAAGATGAACAAAATTAACAAGTTAGAGACAACGCTGTGGGAGGAGTGCATACCGGGACCAAGGAACAAACCTGCAGAGTCCACTGCGCAAGTTTCGTGCCAACTCAAGCACGGCTCTGCTTGATCTCATGGTAGTACGGCTTCAGGTGTACTAACCAGAGCTACCGCCTCATCCGGCGCGCTCTGGGTTCAACGTTCCATAATGCGGCGGCTATTTTCAGGGTACAACCCTGAGCGGAGGCCAACGGCAGCGTGTCGCCCTCGCCAGGGCTGTGTACAGCGACTCCGACGTGTACCTCTTCGACGACCCCCTGAGCGGGCTCGACGCTCAGGTGGCATCCAGGGTGTTCAGGCAGGTCATGGGACCGCAGGGGCTGCTCCGCAGGAAGGTCAGTATTGGTAAAATATACGTGTATACCAACCAAGTCCTAGAAAGATAGCGACAGGGGGTCGTTAGTCGGAATCGTTCCTATTATAATTTGGAGCAATCCTTGTTCTTTATAATGTTTATGTTCTTGGCAGATTGAGTCTGTACAAACTCGTTTACGATTACGCTTTTCTGCTGTACTTACATGTATTACGATCACGCGTAATTATTATGTGCACTTCTTAGAGCTTTCGATGAAATAAGCCTTCCCTAATATTAAATGTCAAAGAAAAACAGACTGTTCAAGAATAACATTGCAAATAAACTAAAGATTGAGTTTTATCTTAGTAGGATAGGGCCAGATGGGAGCTACATCTTAAACTTGGGTATTTTACGTTTCACTAATAAACTGGGCTGAGCTCTGCTGCACAAAAAGCTTACAGGGCGCCGGCCGTTCCCTTTTATTCATCCCTCCTTAGCTGTAAGTAAGTGTTCTCGCCAAAAACTGTTCTGTAGACAACACAAAAGCAAAAAGTGCATGGTTTTTGCTTAGGGTAGATGAAGTTCCGTTCACACAAGTGCTGGCAATCTTGGCAATACAAAATGCATGAGTAGGTATAACAAATCTCACTCATGTTCTCGGCCCATTCTCCACGTATCAATTTTTGATATTGACGAGGCGTAACGTTATTTCTAGCAGTCCAGTACACGCTGAAACTGTCCACACAGTCGAAAAGAAATCTGCTGTCGTAATGTTTAGTTTTCGCCGTAATAACGAAAGTATTTCTTATTATAAGATCAACTTACTGTTTGGTTCATTGACTAACATCCCAAAACAACACAGGAACCAAGAGAGACGCCATAATGCAAGGCTGCGGATTGATTTTTGCCAGCTAGTACTATTTACCGTACTGTTACATCGTAGGTCGGACACTGCGCAAGCACTGCGCTTGACGCAGGCGAGGCAGAAACAAGCTGACAAGCTGGAAGAATGGGCGTTTATTTGCAGTGCACGTCAAAATATAAAGACAGATTAAGGAAGGAGGGGAAAGGAAACAAAGTAAGAACGTAAGATAGGCAACCAGATTGGCACATGTAGCTATCGACTTCATCTGAGGAATGATAAGAAGAACACTGCAGTTATAACACGCACACTTAAAGCCATGTGCTTTACTGTTTACTGGTATTTTACTGCTTTACGCCTAAAACCGTAATGCAGCAACACACACGTGTTTCTGCATTAGGCCGCCGTCCAAATGTGGCCGTTACGGTTGAGAATGGCCGTTCGCGACCTCGAACTTAGCAGCAGGAGACCACCGTAGCACACCCAACGCGTCGAGTCATACTCGGTTGCAGCGACCCAAACTTCACGAGTGCGAGTTGACATTATGTCATGAGATGAAAGCTAACCCTGTCGTAGTATCAGCACTTTTTTATGAAGAGCCTGACATCCTGTAGTTATGACAAGGCTATAGTACCGTCCTGACGACGGAGCTGTCCGCCGTCACGTCAAAAGGTCAGCCTTACGATGGGAGCCTTCTTCAACAATTCAACTGTTTGGTGTTAGCGAGGGTCACAACAACGAGGTACGACTGTCGTGTAAAATGCACCAAAAAAGAAAAGAAAAAACGACAGCCCTGAAGCGCCTCGCACACGGCGCTCATTTTTGCCTACGCAGACTCGCGTCCTTGTCTGCAGTCAAGGGAACCTGCTGAAGTACGTGGAACGGATCCTGCTGGTGCACGACAGGCGCGTCTTCAGCTTTTCGAACCTGAGCTCGCTGCTGCTTGACCCGAACGCCCCGCGGACGCTGCGAACCAGTCAGGTCCAGCAGACGATGCCCGTGCAGACGACGAAAAGTACCCGGTACGTCTGGTGAGCGTCCCTTGAAACGGAGATTGTGGCCTCTGAGATATTAAGCACATATTGAGATATTTGCACAGGTGGTCTTCCCAGTGTCTAACTTTAAGAAAACCATGAGGCTGAGGGCCAAACAATGAAATGTTCCTTACCTCAGTAAGGAAGCCTTCATTGCGGTGAGGCCACCTTATGTCACTCTGAAAGCTTCCTTACCGAGGGACCCTCGGTGAAGGCTTCCTTGATGCTTCCTCAGCGTAAGGAAGCTCCGAAGCTACCTTCATGCGTCCTCACGCCGCTCCTGGCCCTGAACGAGCGCTTCACCTCACTGCTTAGCTACGTGATGCTTACTTGCGCATGCGCGCTGTCGCCCACCTGCGGAGAAGCGCGAGCTCGGTACGTCTTGCCAGGCATCTTCGTTTCAGTTACGCGTGTGGCAAGATAGCGCTGCTAGGCGTTGTTAGGCGTTGCACGACGCCGGCGTGCCAGCGTTGCTGGAGCACATCAAGTTTTGCACTGTGATGTGGTACTTTCTTGCGTTTAGTGAACAAAACTAAAAGAGCGTCCACGAATCTCTATATTAGCCCTTCAATTTAAAAATTGTGCGACGACACAACATTTCTTTATTGAATAATGGTGTTAGCGTAAAGCTTTTAAGCGATAATCTCAAACCCAGGCATGCGGCAACCGCTCCTTACGTGAGGACGGTCGAAGGGAGCTTTCAGAGTACGCTTGCTTCCTCTATCGGTCCTTCGCTGTAAGGAGGCCTCACGTGAGGTTAGGAAGCGCTCTTAGTAAAGGAACGTTTCATTGTTTGGGCTTTAATTTTGAACGCCCTGTATATATCAATACAATTATTATTATTATTATTATTATTATTATTATTATTATTATTATTATTATTATTATTATTATTATGTCCTTTTCCACTATGCGTCTATTGCTGTCTAACCGAATAAACCGTGCCGATCCCGGAATCAACGTAAACGAATGTGGTGACTTGGCTGGCTGACCCTGATGCCAGTGCACGAGTTGTGTCGTCTGAATGGTTTTTAACGGGTTTTGTAATGAGGGCCGACCCTGTAGGTAGCACAACGTCACACCACCCACACGCCTCCCAGCAGTTAACCAATATAGCTAACGAATAATCCTCTCCAGTTGCATATGTCTCAACAGGTCTACCGAGAAGCTATCGCCTGACTTTGCCGTTCATCCTCCTGCGGTTTCTCCCCACATTGTTTCTTTTTTCTCCCTTTTTGTGCAGCCCCTTCTGGCGTCTAAGAATTGAACAACCAGCGCGAAGCTAAGTCTCGTTGAAGAGGTTCAATCTGCCCGCAGAATTCACCTACCACTCCAAATGAAATAAGGACACAAAACGTCGGTGACATCCATTTCATGTACACGCACTCACAACGGCGGAGAAAGAGCACGTCTCGTTGAAATATGTTGTCCTAATGAGATTAGAGACGTTGCGCGTAACACACTGGAAGATCTTATCCACTGCCCAAGCCGGCGACCCGGTTAATCTGGGAATTTAAAAATGGCGCATTATTACAAGAACTGAATGGCTTGGAATAGGGTGAGAAAAAGTTATCACAGATGATCATCCTGAAGGCGTAGTCGATTTTGATGCGATGGACGGATTGAGATGAAGGGACGTGAGCCACTTCTTTACACGAGGTCCAAACCTCTACTTGCGTTTTGCTGGAACCCAAGCGGGCTTGCAGAACCTGCGCCTTTTACATACTTAAAGCTATGAAGCTGCATGACCAGATTAGATTAGATTATTGGGCTTTACGTGCCAAAACCACTTTCTGATTATGAGGCACGCCGTAGTGGAAGACTCCGGAAATTTTGACCACCTGGGGTTCTTTAACGTGCGCCTAAATCTAAGTACACGGGTGTTTTCGCATTTCGCCCCCATCGAAATGCGGCCGCCGTGGCCGGGATTCGATCCCGCGACCTCGTGCTCAGCAGCCTAACACCATAGCCACTGAGCAACCACGGCGGGTGACCACGGCGGCTGCATGACCAATGGCTCTCGTATTCAATGCGTGTTGCAGTTCACCTTGATTTTCTTTTTCTCATAGAAAGAACCGTGCTGATTCCGGTCAAGAAATACACCGAGGAAAGGTTACCATCGATGAAAGCTTACAACCGCGAAAGGTGAGAATTTCTCTGGTTAATGTGGGAGCAGCATCATGAAAAACAAGCTTACATGCATGCTGTAACGCCGGCTGCTGCGCGTAGCTTAACATAATAATAATAATAATAATAATAATAATAATAATAATAATAATAATAATAATAATAATAATAATAATAATAATAATAATAATAAATTCTGGGGTTTTACATGCGAAAAACAACATATAGCTATGATACTCGGCGTATTTGAGGACTCAAAGTTAATTTTGACCACCTGAGGTACTTTTTTTGAACACCTGAGGTTCTTTAACGCGCACCCGTCGCACGTCACACACGGGCGTTTTTCGCATTTCGCTCCCAGCAAAATGCGGCCGCCGTGGCCGGGATTTGAACCCGCTCCCTCGGGCTTAGCGATACAACGCCAAAGCCACTACTCTAGCACGGCGGGCATGGATTCGCGCTTCATTACAGGTAATGGCGCTTTGTGGTGTGACAGAAAGTTGCGATTGATCGGTTTCGACTTCTTTGGATGCGCAATAACTTTTACACAATGTTGCCGTTAGATTGCTATTGAATAACATTAAATTTTCTTACTAGCTAGCCGCGAAGCTCTTCTCGTTCCGATTTCTGTGGCTGTGCGGCACGGGAATTCCCGTCTACAGTGCAGTTAATGTAAGCGAATTGAAGCAGAGATTGGAAATTTGCCCCTCCCTCTCGTGATTATTTCGTAATTTGAATGAGCAATGAACAGACTGAACCGTTTAACTTTCGCATTTTAACATCATCGTAAAACAACTGGTATGTTTATGCAGTGACTACATAAACTATGTATTTCTAGCTTCCCGTCACCCAAGCTTATCTCTAAAACGGCTCCTACAGGCAACGTTAAATTGGTTCAGACAGGTAGAGCTTCGAAGCTTCAGCTACATATTTAAAAAAAACGTCGATTATAAGCACATGAAAATTTAGCCGAATTCAGTTTTTTAGATCTATCGCCTGTACCGTGGACTTCATGGAATCACTGCGCCGTCACCTGTCTCGCGGAACTTTTTTCGCATTAGAGAACCGTTTCTGCAGAGGAAGTCTTCTCAGAAAGTACCAGAATGACTCTTATTCCTAAAGCAAGTTCATGTTTCATTACTTGTTAATGCTTAAGTAGCCCCGAACAGACGCTGTCAGAGTTAATGACGTGACAGAAACATTTTAACAAGGCATTTTGCTAGACTGCTTGGTGCATATCGACTGCTTCGGCCAGCAAAGCTTAACTGCCCTGGGACAAGAACAGTCTGCGAAGGAGTAATTAGAGGCGTGAAATTAAGAACTGGCTAACCTGAAGACTATGAAAGGTGGATCACGGACAACAAGCTCTATAAGTCGCTTTTGTTGTATCTGCATAGAACTGGCGTTGATGCTTACATTCGATTTCATCCTGAGATCATGCCACGTGGAAACCCAAGCGAATGATAAAAAAAGAAAGTTTTAAGACAGCGGTGTTCTTGTTTTCTCTTCTGTCGTCCCTGTCTTACACTGTCCTGGCCAAACCAACGGACGACACAGGAAGCTAGTTCATAACTTTCAAGATGGCGTTGCTGCGTTTACTTGATTTTCTTGTCTTTGGTAGCATATACGTAACCTCTGCATACTATGAAACTCAACTGAGTGGCATCCACGAGACAGAAAGAATGTGTACCAAAAGGCAGCGAGGTTAACCGGGAGGTAGTTTCGGCCGGCTACGCTGTGCGGGGGAATGGGGTAAGGGAATAAAAATAGAGATAATTAAGGAATAGAAAGACAGAGGATAAAATTCGAAGTAAACGGCATGCGCCATCAAGCGATAGCACGCAGCGTTATCGAACTCTGTTGCGCAGTCCCCGTAGAGCCTAAAAACTTGAGCAGCGCATACGCAGGCTTCTTCGCAGATCGAATTGCGTTGGGAACGGTCGCCTATAACTTTCTCTTCTGATATGGTAGATAAAATATTTTTCATACTGTTTACATTTTTTCCGTCGTCCAGGCAAGAATGATCAGGCATACTTCAGAAGGTTCGGTCACACGTATAGGAATCAACTTTATTGCGACGCCCATTCTATCCAGCATTGCATAAACCACTTGCCTGTCGGCACTGTATCGTGGGCATATGCAGAGAAGGTATATGATTGTCCCGCCACAGTTGGGTGCATCGCGTGCATGTGGCTGTCGGCAGTTCTAATGAGAGAGGCGTAGCAGTCGGTAAAACGCGGCGCCCAACCACGAGTAGTACTGGTCTTCTTAGACTGTGTGGCATAGCTCGAAGCGGGACAGGGGACACAGGGCACACTGTGTCCCCTGTCCCTCTTCTCGCTGTGCCACACAGTCTAAAATGGAAAAACAACTAGCCCAAGCCTTCACACTTCTAAGTACAGCTTTGCCTGTCCGCGTCGTGGTCACTGGCATTCAAGACGCGTCTCCTACTCACGTGCTTCGAGAGCTAGTGTTCGCGGAAAGCGTGAGCTTGCTATCCTGCTGGCAACTGACAGATCCGCACGTGCTCCCTGCACTCGCGCGCGCGACAGAGCTCGCTGGAGGTGGTGCGCCGCCTGCTGGCCTTTTCGGGCACGTGGAGCTGGGTGGCCATACTGCTGTTCGTGGCGTGCGCCGGCGCAGTCGCCGGCCAGCAGTTCCTCATACGTGGTTGGACCGACGCCGTGGCGAGGAGGGGTGCGGACGAGGACGGGAGCCGCGCGGACGCCGCCTGGGTGGCCGGTCTCGTCCTGGTTTCCCTGTGCGACGGTAGGCGAGCGGCCGCCATGCGCGCTGCGTGGAAAACACAGTCGCAGAGACTTCAGCGACTCCGGCTCTGAACTCGTTTGCAGTTACAGCAGCAAACGCGGCGATCGCCTCGAGTTCTTTACGGTGCATACAACAACGTATATACTAGACCGAAGTATACGTCCACGTGCGCCACGGCCCTCAAGAGCTAGCGGCTTGGCGGGCGAGAATCCGCACAAAGTATGGCGTGCCGGAAATGAAGGATAGATCGCAGTGGTTAGCGCGACCAGCTATACCAACATCGTATACGCAGGTTTTACAAGCGCACGCTTTAGACAGGAGAGAGACGTAGGCACGAGGTGCGCGCTAAATCCGCCAATGCGCTAACGTCCTGTCTAGGGCGTGCGCTTGTAAACCCTGCAAATGTGAGCCAACTAGCCCAGCAAAGCATTCTGTCAACATCATATAGAGCCAGAGGCATGTGTTCGAATACCAGTGGTGGTAAACCCTTCTTTTTGACGCGAGTCAGTGGGCTAGCCGGTAGATTATTTCGAAGCAACCAGTGCTAAGAACGGGCAACTGACAAAACACAGTGCACAGATTACCAAATGAAGGGTTTATTACGTGAGAGCGGTCTTATAAGCTTCTGAAAGGGAAGAAAACAGACGAAATGTAATAAGATCAGAAAGATAGCAGTGAATGTTCCGAAAACGACGCCTGCCTTAATCGCAAAGGTATTTTCGCCTCGCCATGGGCTTGAGTTTGAGGCTTAGTAATGAAGAGCTGGCCTCACGACGGCCGTAACGGACACACACAACAAACCCAGTTTCTAGCTTATCACCGCTGTCCAGGCAAAAAAGTGGCACGGGTGACGATGGGATAACCCAGTTCCAAAAAAAAATATGCACAGAGGATATCTCAACATACTTTTCTTGTCGTTCGTGAGCCAGTCGTCTTGTAGTAATGACATTACCAGAAGCTCTGTCTTTCCAATTTCCCCGGTGTAGGCTAGCAAACCGGACGTTCTTCTGGTTAACCTCCCTGCTTTCTACTTTTCTCTTTCCTCCTCCTCATTGTCATTAAGTGGGAATCAACGTTAATATGACGACCCCACGAAAAATTGTATCACTACAGATTTCATTTTCCCGCGACAGCTTTACTCACCAAACTGCGACAAGAATTTTAATCATTATGACAAATAAAGCCTGTTGTGCTCTTTGAATGAAAAAAGAAAACAATGCGCTGACTTTCAACGAACACTGTCGACTGGTTTCAGATGTCGCCCCCTAGGATTTAAGGAAGGACAAACCTAGCAACCAAATTGCAAGGTGGATTTTACCCTATGTGCGCGCTGTAGTACACGTAAGCCCTTTTTTTCAAATGAACGAACAAATTGCGCGCTATAGATGTAAGCAGACCATAACAGGGACGCCTTACAAACGGCACTCCAATGAGAAGCGGCGAGGCGAAGTGTACTGTAGCATTGTTCGTTCTTCCCCATCAAGCCCCCCGTGCTGTATCGTTAGAAATCCTTGCGTTCTAAGCAGACAAAAGCGGCATCAGTCGAACTACCAAGTCACAAGATACCGAATCCACGTACAAAAGCAGATATAAGAAAAAAACGGCAGGAAAGACGACAGCACATGCAGCTTCACACATAGCGGCAACACACCGCATGGTATAGGAATGTGCTGTATGCACATGTTATTGTGAGTGCTGCGGTAGCTTACCGTGGACTACGGAAAAGTGATACATTTGCTATTGTACATTCATATCGCTGAAGAGCAGAAAACAATAGATACGGAAGTTTCACTATTATATTTGCTAACAGTGCAACGTAAATTGACTGCTACCGTGGTAGCTGTATGAGCGCCGGTCGGAAGCTCCGAGCCAAGGACCTATCCTATCCTAGCATACCCTGCGCCTAAAGCACGCTATAGGAAGCACTTATTTCACTGCTAGAAGACATGTGTTCTCAATGATCTACTTTCTTAAGAGCGCTTTACGATAAAGATTGCTATCGGTTACGCGGCACTCGAGTTCGTACCACCGGGTTTCTCTATAACAGCGAGCAATACGCTGTTATTCACTATTACCCGTGACAGAGAGCGAGAGAGAAAAGTCAGAAGCTAGCCAATCTGCTGAGTGCTGTATGTTATGTGGCCTACCGCACACCTCGTTCAGTTTGTTCTGTAAACCACGCCGCTGTCTTCCCAAAGTTACATTTACACTATAAAGACGTTTATTCTCTCTCTCTCTCTTCCCAAGCCACACCGCAGGGAGACAGCAGTGTGCTATTAGAGAGTAGACGGGGGCAGCCGGCATTCTAGTTGAGATTAAGAGCTATTTATTAGAGGTTTATTACTAGATTTGTTAGAGCTGCGGAAGCACTGCCAATGGGTAAAAAAACGCAGCCGAGGAGAGCAGAGAATTAGGTGGTGCGCTTAAATGAGTAACTTTGCAGATGGGGTCAGCTGAGGCAAGACAGCGGTAATCGCGGTGTTCGTCGGGAGAGGTCTTCGTCGTGCAGTGGACATAAATTAGCTGCTGCTGCTGCTGCTGCTCATGATGATGATGGTAGTGGTGCAGGTGTGATGGTGATGACGATACCTGAGCCAGCGCCCCAACATTTACCACCGCGCCGCCGTGCCCTCCCCCCCCCCCCCCCCCGTCGATCCCCTTCCCGCCACTGCAGTGATGTTCCGCTGCCTGGGCGTCGTGGCGATGGCATGGGGCAACCGGCGGCTCTCGCACCGCCTCCACGCGAACATGCTGAGCCGGCTGCTGTCGAGCCCGACGTCCTTCTTCGACGCCACTCCGCGGGGCCGCATCGTGACCCGCTTCTCGCTCGACCTGTACGCCGTCGACCTGCGGCTCTTCCTGAGCGGCAAGCAGTGCGTCCAGAACGTGCTCGTCGCGGTGGGCAAGCTCTGCGTGGTCGCCAGCCAGGCGTCGGTCGTCGTCCTCGTCGGGGCCGTCGGCGCTCTCGCCACGCTCGTGGCGCTGGTGAGCGAGTCTCTCGTAGGCGCCGCTGAAGTAAGGCTGAGGCTCTGTGGTAATTTTGTGCGCAGTAGGTTCGTATTAGAGCCACGGCCTGGTCTTCAAAGCTTTAGCGCTAGCCATTTCGTGGTGCCGTTTCGTGGTGCCGTTTCGTGGTGCCGTTTCGTGGTAAGTACTCATCCTGCTCCGGACCCCAACTCTGAAGTTCATGACATATGAGGCGAAGAAATATTTCGGCCATTGACTCCCCGCATTGATACGTGTACGGAGCAGGTGAAGTTGAACATAGATTACAGCCAAAGTGACAACATATGCTGAATGAAACATCCTCAGACCAGTCGGTCACCGGTGGTTGCGTATTCTGTGTGGCAGTCGCAGCGTCGTACGCGGTGTCAGCAGTATTTTTTTTAAATCTTGATTCGTGCGCGGCGCACAACACTCTACAAAGCACGTGGTGTGAAAGCCGAATATAAAATGGAAAAGTTCATAAGAAAATGAAACTGTGGAACAAGGGATCTGAGATTAAGAATGGGAACCGCTGAGAGTAGGTAGAGTCAATTGCGGTTACTCAAAGAGCGTAGGCACAGCACCAAAAGTACCCAACCGTGCACGTCGGCAACCACGAAGCCCAAAAACTGAACCCAAGCGAGCGCTTACACTGATAGCCTAAAAGGCTAGCCAAGCACGGTGCTCGTCCTGGCTTATTTCTAAGTAAGCTCACAGCGAGCTTGTTTACTCATGAATTAAGACGTCATGGTGTCGCTGGTCTGGGCAGGTTTTCCAAAAAGAAACAAATTATGTCAACGCCATCCGCCACTGTAGAGGAAAGGAAACGATGTAATAGGGAAGGGGGTGAAGTTTTTCTCTATTCCGAATAACTCGCCTTCATACACGATAAGAAATTTGTGACTCGGTGCACGTGCCCATAACTTTGTGCGTGACAGCCAACGGGACGGTTTTGGGTTCACTTCCCTTGCTTTCCTCGTTTCTCTCTACTTTCTCTATCTACGTGTATCTGTCTATATCTCAGTGAATTGAAGCCTATGTAAGGGCCATGAAACATCCAGTACGGTAACTGTGTGAGCTGCACCACTTTTAGATGTCCTTGAGTGGTTCTAACGCTTTAAAGTGCAAAACATATAACTCGTGTCTTCGAGAAAAGAAGAACAAAAACATTTTAAGACGCTACTTTGGGCAGTATCACGCAAAAGATTGTTAACATTCGAGTGCTATTCCGTGGCAGTGCGATTGCGACTAACAGTGCAACTCCCGTCGCAGGGTGAACAAAAACGAAACTAAACACATAAGTTCTTTTTGGCAATCTGTGACCTCGGGATGCCGCGAAAAGTGCTCGTGGTACGACATGGTGCAGAGTTCGTGCTTCCGGAGACCTGTAACTTCCGTAGGTCAATGGTCTAAGTAGAAGAACAAACTAAAACCCTAAAAGGCGACGTGAGTTCGTGTTCTCCGCATGTGCGTTCCTCTTTCTTTCTTTCTTTTTTCTTCTTCACCACTTGTAAGTGTCACTTCATTACATGATCACATTCTCTGTATATTTAATCAATTGTTTGAAAAAATAAGCAAGTTGTTAGTCTGCGCTCGTACGTGCACGTCCTTTTGTCCTTCGTCCAGGTTGCGCTGCCCCACTCCTAGGAGTATGTTCTTCTCTATTTTTTTGGAGGGAGGGGCGGAGGGAGGGGTGGCGTGGCAGTGCCATCGCGTACCGCTCATTTCGCCGCTATCGTTACCAGACCTTGCAACGTGCGACGCGCGCACAGCAAACTGCGTCGTGAAGCCGTAGATGCTTCCAACGCGCAGAGATACATAGCGTCCCGGCGGCGTAAGCGGTTCAGCGCCGGTGTTGGTATCGAGAAGCCCTGCGTTCGATAACAAGGTTCGCGCTTTTCGTTATGCACTAATGATTTACTAATCTGTTTACAACGAAACCGCGCTGTCACGATATAATGCACTCGGTTACGCACACTCATGCGCGCGTACGCAGTTTTAGAGTGAAAAACTGGTGCATTGATAACGCAAGGACAGTACCGGTAAACCCAACAAATCGGCCCTACAGCTGCCCTGCAGCTGCCCCCTCTGCGTATGATGAGCCCGCGGGCACACCTCACTGCACACTTGCACGGCTACAACCAATATTAGGCTTCTTCGTGCCACACAAGCCAAAGTCCGCCTGCAACGCGAAAACGGCCTACAGACGTGGCTGAACGGCACCTCGAATCACACGCTCCTCACTTACACCTGAGAGATAAGCGGAGCGATATTTTCTCCGACCCCTCGCAGGCCTTGAGGTCATCCCCAACAATAAGGACGTTTTTACTGTTTCTGCATAACGAAAGGACTCTGTGAAGCTTGCTGCCCCGCTTAAAGACCTCTATTGCGAAAAAGCTAACTTTCAGGAGTGCTTCCTTAATAGGTACAACAGACGTACCACATTCCGTCCCCGAACTTCATCCCCAAACGTCTGCTATAAAATGAACTCGCGTTCCAGCTAGGATAATCCAGAACTGCCGGGAAAATTCTTTTAGGAACCTGTGAACTAAAACGCCTATGTATGTCGTAGCACATATCTCGAAATTTATTCAAGCCTTAGGATTCCTTGTAAAATTAGTAAGCCCGAGTTTACATATGATATCTGTGGCAAGGTCCTGGAACAGGTAGAGCAGCATAAGTGTTTGAGTGCCACGGTAACATCTCGCTTAAAATGGTCAGAACATACGCTAATGTGCATTCTAACGCAAGGCGACAACTACAAATTAGGCAGTTCCACCTGAGAGTTAAGAATAAAGGCGTACAAATGTTTACTGAGGCCCTCCCTTGAACACGCCAGCATCATCTGGGACCCCAACACAGCAACCGAGGAAAACGAGCTAGAAAAATATTTGACGCCTGGCCACTCGCTTTCTATAAAACCGCTTCAGGCGCCTAGATTATCATTCCGAGGTGCTCTCCGCAGATAAATTAGATTCGTCGAACGATAAGGGTAAATGAGTAAGAGCTCTTTTTTTTCATTTGGTCTATTTTCCTAAATAAGCTTTAACTACAAAATAGCGTGTAAAGAAGGACATGGCTGGAGCCTGTGGTTACAAGCACAACAAGAGTGCGAAACCAGTTCTTTCCCGCACAAATTGTTACAGACATCATTCCTTCTTTCCAAGAACAATAGATGACTGGGATTCCTTGCATATATCATAATTAAGTGTCGCTTGGTTCGGTGGAGTGGTTACTACATTTTCTATTATTTTTTCATGATTTTCATGCATTGTACTTTTTCCTTAATATATGAAGAGTTGTTCTATTTACCGATTTTCTTATTATTTTTTGGAACAGTCGCTGTTCTATGTACTTGTGTGCCCTCTCCTATCTGGGCCCATTGTGGTTCACAGTATCCAATGATAAATAAATAAATAAATAAATAAATAAATAAATAAATAAATAAATAACGTAGACTTGACTACACTATCTGCTGGGCTTCAATTTCAGAGATACCATTGTCAGTGTTCAGTCCGTGCCATCTTCAGTGGGTTCACGCTTGACTGCTTGTCTTTCTGCTTCATAAGCAATAACAAACATTGCAATGTATATATTTTTTCTTGCATGCTCTTCCGTGGTGACATCATTGTGGCGTTCCTCCGTATATCGCAAAATTAACCAAAAATTTAGAAAAATGCTCGAACAAGTACGCAGAGTGTGTACTGCCCAGTGCACTATGCCCCTTGGCCCTCCGGCAGGTGTACAGCGTCCGCGCCGCGTCGCTGGTGCTGTACACGGAGGCGGCGCTGGTGGCCCGGGCCATGCAGCACGTGGTCGAGACCCGGGACACCCTGAGCACCGTGCGCAGTTTCGGCGCCGTGGGCCGCTTCTGCCGCCTCTACTGCCGCCTGCTGGACGCCGAGGCCAGGGCGTTCGGCGCGTACCTCGCCTCGTACCGGGTCACCCGCTGCCTGGCCGCCCTGGCGGGACTCGGGGTGGTGCTGGCCACCCTGGGCTTCACGCTGGCCGCCAGCGGCGGCGACGGCGCCGGAAGCAGCAACGTCGGACTGGCCCTCAGCTCGGCGCTGTCGGTACGAACGCTCGTTATAGCAGCCGAAGGCCGGTACAATACGCTGAAGCAGGGTGTGAGACCGGGCTAGTTGGTATTCCATGCTGAAGTGACCAGCGCAAGGAGTAGACACGGGGCACAAAAGGCCGACAAGGACAAGCGCAGTCCTTGTCTACTCTTGCGCTAGTCACTTCAACAATACACTGGGCGGCCGATAACGAACTGTGCAGTGAAAGTTGCGCTTTTAAAATTCGAAGCTTTGCTAACGGCAGTGTAGCGATGACTACCGGAGATGGTGAAAATGTACACCTCTGTCTCGAAGACATGCCTGTATGTGGCGCGCTGCATATCGTCCAACACTCGGTGGACAGTCGCAGGATTTATTGTGCTGGGCCGTAGCTGTCTGTAGCTCCTGCAGTGTGAGAGGATAGTTCTCGTACACCCGTCCTTTGAGTGTATCCCACCGACGTCGTCAGACGAACCACGTGTCTTGCGCCATCATATCGCACGCGAAACTGCAATGTCATTCGCAATTATGATTAGATTTTTGTTTACTTTCTCATTACACAGTTACTTCTCGGACACACATTAGCAGAGATGATGATTCTTGAACTAATATTAGAAGAGAGAGGAGATATATATAGCCGAACAGTAACAGCTACCACGCCGCCGCAGCTGTTTATGCGCTATTGTCACAGCCACTCGATATGAAGGCACGCAGTGTGTCTTTCTGCTCGTCTACCGTGACCACCAACAGGAAGTGATGGTAGTATATTGCGGACGTGAGCCCTTCCAGAGTCGTCTGTGATGGGAATGATTCGTTGTTACTGAAGATAATGGTCATTCTTCAATCGCAGATACCGATCCTGATGATGTCCATCACGCTGTCGTTGTTCGCCGTCCTGCAGCTGCTGGTGCAGTTTCAGAGGGCTCTGGAATACACCGAACTTCCGCAAGAGGTCAGTGCCTGTCTTCTATGACACCGTTCATTTGGTTGGTTGCGTAGTCGCCGGCCGGGGGTCACAATGGCGCATTCTGTCCAACCGCGCTGTCTCTTGTCCCCTCGATAAGAACTTCAGCAGTACGTGCAATAAAGTGAACCCTCTACTGGTTACAAAAAGGAGGGCTAGGGTTATGAGGTAAACCTAGACGTTCATAAAAAGCAAATACGCTATTCGTATTGACTCCCCGGTGCACGCAAGGAGTGCACAGGCAAAGGGATCAACAACTGATTCTTAAGGTGTCGTCTGTGAGAATAAACTAACGGCTAGTTAGTTGTTGCCGGCAACAACCGGCTGCTGTTAGTTTCTTTCTTTTCTTCCCTTGCTTTCTTTCTTTTTTTTCTTTTTGCGATAGGCTGTACTTATCTTCCACATGCGCTAACATTTAGAAGAGCTCGAAACAGGGCTTACTGCGTCCGTCACTCCATTTTGTTCCATTACGTTATGGCGTCGTTATGTCATGACGTAACGTCGTTACGTTATGACGTTACGTTCCGTCGTCATCTTCACTACCAGCCTCGTCCTCACGACGAAGCAAAACTGCGTCCACTTATGCCACTGAGCATAGAAAGTTGCCCCCGTATTATGGAACGTTCCTCCACTCAGCACTTCTCGACTCAGTAAAACTGATGGCAGCACTGCCTTTCGACAAAAGCGGTCACTACACTACATGGATATTCCAAAACATTACCTGATAAGCGTAATGTCTTCTTCTGTAGCGGGGCGGCACTGTGCTCATCTCAGTGGGGTGCAAGAATAGCTTCGAGTCGAGGATTGTTTAAAATTACGAGAGTTAGCCACGGAGGCAGCGTTCAGTTGGGAGCCGGACGCGTGGCAGCCAGTGGGGGCAATTACGAAACTTGCGCAACTGGCGGTTAGTGCGGAGTTCGTTGCGGGCAAAACCCGCGGCCGGAGGGCAACGGCTTCTATACGGATGCATTTCAGCACGTAAATATACCCTGTCGATCAGGTGAGAAGGAGCCATTGGTGAAATGTGGCCATTCTATCCACGGCCATTGTATCAAACTCCGTCTGATATTATGCAGCCTGCTCAGCGACGACGGCGAGCCATTTTCAAAGCTAACGTGCAAACAACAGGGGCTCACAAGTTCACTGCGAACACTGATCGCTACCCAAAAGCGAAGATCTATACGAGGCCGATTCGCTTTTTTTCAAACCCCCTCTCCGTATTTCCCACATCGCGTAAAACCGGCATCGCGTGAAGCTCGCTTTCGAAGTTTTCACCTTCAGCATCCAAACGCGCGATCACACAACATTTGCGCTGGGAATGTTGAATTATCTTTAGAATGGGTACATAATATACAATCCGTGTATTTATTTTTCTTTTGTTTTGTTTTTGTAGGAGAATGATCCGGAACCCCCCAAGAGGCCCTCGCTACAATTCCGGCGCCGCTACAGTAACATGATTATCCTCGAAGAACTCTGGCCAACGAAAGGGAGAATTGAGTTTCAGCGCTACACGGCCTCCTATCGGCCAGGCGTGCTGCCCAATGTGCTGATCAGGGTCAACTTCATCATCGAAGGTAGCGAAAAGGTAAGCGCGAATATCGCAACGCGAAGCGAAGCACGGTTTCAGGAACAAACGAGCAGAAGGTCATCTTCTCGTGTTTCTCTCTCTTTCATCCTGTGTCTCGGAAGCACGGAACACCAAAAAACCTCATGATGGACTACAGCAGTAAATACGGCGATTACTTCCTTTCAAAGGTGGAACCGCTTGCTGCCGGTCTGGGATATGCGACATATTGTTTTTTTTTTATTGTCTTTTTCTACACATGCTCGTGTATGTGCGCGTGTGCGTGTATGTTGAGAGGGGGGGGGGGATGTCCCGTTGTGCGTGCGCGCGCTGACGTGTACGTACGTAAATTGAATTTTGGAGGTTGAAATAAACTTAAATCTAAAAAAAACAGAACTGTCGTGAGCAAAAGGAAATCTAGAATATGCTAGCAGCACTGTAAAGAGCACACACACACTGTGTGTGTGTGTGCTCGTGTGTGATTGAGTAGAAAGGAAACTGATGGGGCCCAATTCATGTTATAAGCAGCCACCAAACAATTACACTAAGGACAGCATAGGGGTAATTATCTGCAGTTCTTAGTGTAAAAGAAATACATTAGAAATAAATGAGAAATAAAAGTGGATTAAAGAAATAGGAAACAACTGGACGTAGCTGAGATACAAACCCACGACGACCTGAGTGGTGGCGCTGATTAACACACCCAGGGTTAGTTCTAGTAGATAAACATAAGTACACCGAAAAGGGAACGGGAAACGGTGCTGTGGTAGTTCAAATCGTAAGAGCATCGCTCGCATAATGCGAAGACGTGGGTTCGCATCCCATCTGCGGCCAGTTATTTTCGCACCCACTTACATTTCCATTTATTTACAATTTCTCTAATTCAGTTAAGAACTGCAAATAATTTCCCCGTGTGCTGTCTTTGGTGTCATTATTTGTTGGCTTCTTACGATATGAATATGAATATATATACAGTGGAAACTCGACTTAACGAAGTGATGACCACGCTCAATTTATTTAGTTAAGTCGGGAAGTTGAAAAGAAGAAGAAAAAGACAATCATTAGAAAAAAAATATGTAAAAAACGAGGGACAAGCAAGCGTTGCCTTCGCGTAACGTGCCTTTGAGTATGACCCCTTATAGCGCTGCCCACATCACAGTCCCCGCTTCAAACGCACGTCCTCCCCGCAGGTAGGCGTGGTGGGTCGCACGGGAGCCGGCAAGTCGTCGCTGGTGCAGGCACTGCTCCGGGTGCTGGTGCCCACCGAAGGGCGCATCCTCGTGGACGGCGTCGACATCTCCTCGCTGAAGCTCAAGAAGCTGCGCTCCGCCGTCACCGTCATACCGCAAGTTGGTAACACGCAAACGTCAGTCACATTGACAGTTCGTACTACGTGCAAGGGGTCAACAAATTTACCCGTTTTCGTGCACGTGGTCGTCAGAGTAAGGCGTTGCGCGTCCTCAACACGTGTTGAATTCCTGTGTGTACAAGTCGTACAAAAAAAAAGGAAACTGGGGCAGCATTTCTCTAATTACTCTTCCAGGCAGCACAATAAGCTCAAGGCTTCTTGAACTTCTTAAGCAAGGCTTCTTACGCACTCGCGCTCAGTGCGCTCCAGCAAATGCGCAAGAAGAGCCGTTGGGTGGAACCGCAGTGTCCTTTAAAAAAAATATTAACTTGAGGGGTTTTACGAGTCAGAGCCGTGTACAATCTGGCCATGAGGCACGCCGCAGCCGGAGACTACTGTGTAATTTTCTCAACCTGAGGCTCTTTAACGTGCACTCGATGCGCGGTATACGAGTGTTTTCGCATTCAGCCCGCCCCCTCGGAGTGTAGTCGTTGCGGCGGAGATTGAAACGCAATGCCATAGCCAATGGGTTTCCGCTACGGGTGGCCTTCCGAAACCCGCGAGACAAAGACGTGCGATGCGGAGTGATAGCTCACGCTGTCGGGCCTCCGGCCTATATATAAACCGATCGTTAGCGGTTTATCTGCGCAGGCGTCGTGAATCATGTCTGCTGACTAAAGGACATACCTCTAAAGCATTCACATTAATGACTCCACCTCGATTAAATCGGGTCTATTAATCGAGAGCTATTCATTGGTAAAGATTGGGCACAAAGCATCGGACAATCATTGTCAAAGTGAAGCGATAACTTCCCTGGAGCCTTGCCGAGATGTGCTGCAGGGGAGACCTAATAACTATGGTTACGGGTAAATGCTACGAGACGTGTGAGTACTGTGAGATTTGCGATGCCTACGGGATCGGCCGTCGTTACGAAGCACATTAAAACGCTCACGAGAACGGGCATTGTGCATTGATGATATAAGAACAGGCCCACCGAGTCACCGCCTTTGGTCACAACGTTGCCGGGACGGGCCCACAGTTCACTCGGTCGCACAGCCGCCTACGCAAAGTGCGGGGGGAAACAGCCGAAGAAAGCTTCGCTTTATTAATAAGCCTTTAATTCGCTCGAACACCCCTCCATCTCTTCCCTAAACCTGGGAGAGCTGGGCCTCTCCACTGCAAGAGCTGCGCCCAACACTATGGTAATTTTTGGCAGCCCACACCAAGCGCATCGAGAAGTGCGGACAAATGCACTCGACGCTAAGACCACGGCACTAGGATGCCATTCAACAACAACGTCTCGGACAGAGTTGTTAAAAAAAATGAAGTTTATCTCTCTCGTCACCCGCCGCGGCAGCGCATTCTTCGCGAAGGATCGTGCAATCGAAATAGCCCCGCATGGGCGAGAAGGAAATCATGTAGTTTCGTGTTCACCTAATAACCGCCCGAAAAAAACCAGGAACGTGACAGAGGATGACACAGAAGAGACTTACATAGCGCTTTGTCCATGTTTCCGTATCTTTACGAGATGATCGTGAATAACCAAACGCTATCCCGAAATTCCCGTCTGCTGCAGTTTGATGTATCGACCCACCAGGCGTGCTGCACGTCGTGTCTCAAGGCCCCTTCCCCGTCAGTTACAGATCGTTGGTGGGCTAGTCGGTTTTGCATCGAGGTGAACGTTTAACAGCGCGAACGGACGAAGAACAAGACGCGAAGTCGGCACACACGGCCGTTGACTTTCAAGTATACTTTAGAGAAAAGGCAGTTGTGATTAAACCGCGCGACCACTTGCATGCTAGAGTTGTATCTCTTTATTTCGGTAATTTCGTGTGTCCAATTTATGGCACGCGTTTCGTGCAACTACGCGGACATAAAAGTAATTAAACGTCAACGCCCGTCTATGTCACTTACTCGTCTTGTTGTTGATCTGTTTGCGGTGTGAAACGTTCACCACGTCCCCTGTCAGTGTCGCGAAGCCTGTCGCTGGAGTTGCTAGAAAGGTTCGCGACAGATTTGATGGTCCATTTGAACGCGCACACATCACCTCCGCTCACAGCAAGACTGACGTTATTGCTGTTCCAAATGCACAATATTTGTGACTTCGTCCCAGTATTTCTTATCAGAACAAAAAAAAAAAATGGGCTAGTTCATATTGGCTGAACATTGTCTTCTGTACCGCGGAAGACAGAGGACACTGGATAAGATGAGAGCCTGCGTGTCCTTTTCAACAGCGGCGCTGTCTGCGTCCTTGTCTACCATCAAGAAGGAGCCGTATCGGCTCCGAAATCTCTGGTATCTCATAAATTCTCTGTGATATCCTTTAAGTAAGATAACAAAAGTACGTAATGTAAGAAAAATATAACGCGAAAATATCCAAGCGCACGCGCACACAGTCGACGGCAGAACGGTCCAAGGAGAAGCTACACTATAAATCAAGAAGTGAAATTCTTACCGGAGTAACACGTTGCTTCTTTTCAAATGAATATTTCAATTCGTATATTCGTTTAGTTTATCTTGTCCAAAGAACGTTGTGGTTATACGGTAGACGCAGGCATACTTTTAAAGCGAAGCCTCCTTCGTTTGCATTCCCGGGGTTTGGCCACGTGACTGGCCAGTGTTGTATCTGTGGCCGAGGAGACTGGGCCGTGGTGGCGGCGACTGTGAGAGACGGCATCGAAACAATTCGAAAAAAAAAGCTCCGCTTAACGTACCTTTCCAACATGAACGAAAGACATTGTCGCCAAGTTGACAGCAGCACGAAGCTACAAAGGAAAAGCAGGGAGGGGTTCTCGAGAATACAGCTGCGCAGTTGAAGAAAAGCTTGCGTGAGAATTGAACGGGGGCTTTAACTGCCGGACCAGGGCGAATTTTTTTTTTTTTTTTTTTTTTTTTTAAACGTACAGTCACCTTTCGGGTTGGTGAAGATGTTTTCCTTTCAGGGATCTTCCTCCACCTAGCTGATTTCGACATAACTCATTTTCCACATTTCACCAAGTGCGCTAATGCTTTTTCACTATATCTGTGAGCGCACTTCGCGACGCCATAACGTTTCCCCTCGACGCGCCCGCTGTCAGGATCCCACGCTGGTCACGGGAAGCCTACGGGACAACCTGGACCCCACGCGCAGCCACACTGATGCCGAGATCTGGGACGCGCTGAGGAAGTCCCACCTGGGCGAGTTCGTGTCACGGAACCCGCACGGCCTCGACCTCGCCGCCGGAGAGGGCGGTGCAAACCTTAGGTGAGCTGTGGTCTCAAAACACGTAACTGGCGGCCAGCCGAACGATGACGGTGAATTTGGTGTTTTGTGGCGCAAGCGTCAAGTATGGCAAAAGAGCGCCGGGTCACAGTCAACGAGTTGGCAATGGTGTAATGAATTACGACAGTTGGCTGTGACATGGCTGTAGTGCGCCCTAAAGAAACGGTCGCTGTAAAGCCAGTAAAATGTATTTGTAATAAAATTATGAAAATGACCGATGAAGTATACTATAAAAGGAAAATATATATTGCGAAGGGATGGTAATACGATCTACAATATGTCATTGGTGAAAATTTCCAAGAACCACTACTGCATTTCTAGAACTCTTGAAACGCAAGGGCCTGGCGAGCTTGCGCGATACAAAGCGACGCTATCGCAGAGGCAGCCTCTTGCAAGAAGATGCGCTACGAATCTCTACTGCTTATTCCTTCCAAATACACAAAATCAATACAAAGCTTAAAACTTATTTACTATCAAAAAGCAGCTCTGGTCTAAGGAACATTGCCGGCTGGCGAGCAATATGTGCTCTCTGTGAGCTAAAGGGAAGTACCTTTTAGGTAGAAGTCCTGCTTCCTGGCATACTAGCAAAACATGAAGGAAGCTGAGCCTCTCACCACATCTGCCACAAGTTCGAGGCTCACCACTAGTCAGCAGAAAATTGTGGGTGCCGTATGTGTGCCCTCCCCTGAGTCAACAGAATGGGACAGCAATGTATCGTGTTTTCGTTGTGGAGGTACAAATGCCTAACTGTGGTTTTATGACGTCGGGTTATTTCGCTTCAGAATTCCACAAACGTTGCGAATGATTGTTTAGCTTTTTACGGGTAAGAAAGGCTTAGGATCTTCAGCAGAGACAGCCGCGGCAGGATTAACAGCTTCCGATGCAATTGATGTAGCGACCTCGTCGGCATGCCCATTGCCCCTCTATTTCTCTATGCCCAGGAAACCAACATACTATCGCAGGTTGATGAGATCAATAAATAGTGCACAATAATGTCATCCGAACCTGTAGGCTACATCGGAACGATAAATGTATTTGCAAACTGTGAGTAGTCTTTATAGTACTTAGTAGACTATTTTGCGCGTCTGTTTGAGCAACTTGCGCTTTGCAGATACCGTCGAGTTTAGCAGCGGTGGAAATGACTTGAATACTTTAACCTGCAAAGTATATGTAAAGGAAAGATGTCGGAGGATCAACAGGCAAAGGGCAAACGTGAAATTCAACAAGGTTCGTGAGAACCTTGACTCGTTTTCTGTCACACCCACGCTTTTCAGCGAGCCATACTTACGGTTCCGAGCATAAAGTGCAATCTGCCTTTGGGATACTTGTATCAGGCGCGAAGTACGAAGTGGTTCCAGAATGTCTTACGAGAAAGAGCCTGGCGAACTCGAAAGATAGACCGCGCTTTGTCGAAAGCAACCTGACCCCTGTAATGCCCGAACACAGCTCCACACCGAGGAAAATGAGAACTTCCCCAGCTGCATTTCTGACCGTGGAAAGCACATTCGTAAAAAGAAAATGAAATATTTTTGTTCAGGGGTGATCTAATTATCACAGTAATTATTAATGTAGTAATTGATCCATGACCGGAAAACTCTCTACATCGTATCAAAAAGGCTACTGTAGGCTCTGCAGTTTACCGCGCTCAAATCGGAATCTTGAGGCACAAGACAGGGTTGACATGGCCCTACACAAAACCCACGCACTGTAGACGCACATCCTTACCTGCTCAAGGTAATGCGAACAATCGAACAATAAAAACAACTATCATAGCTTTGTCTTGCCCAGCGCGCTGAGACAATGAATATTTACTCCACTGATCTACATGTCACGCAACTACGAAAAAATGCAGATGCGTAAAGTAGGCTGCTGCCTAATGTTCTCTCCGAGTTTGTCTAACGTGTATCTCGCGCTTGTGGCAGCTAATCAAGCCGCGCTGTAACGTAATCTGGGAACATGAGAGAGAGAGAGAGAGAGAGATAGATAGAGATAGAGAGAGAGAGAGAGAGCTTTATTCGTCAGAGTAGGGCGCTAATTCACTGGCCCGTCAGGAAGGTCAGATGGCCGCCAAGCGATGCGTGACGGCGACCTCTTCGGCTTGCTCCACGGCTCGGAGTTGTACATCTGGGCTGGAGCTGAGCAGCACTTCATCCATAATTTGAGCCAGCAAAATTAAATTTAATCTGGCAATACGTTTCCTGTAGTGTCCGTTCAGTGTGCGCGCGTGTTCGCAATCCGTTCTTCCTCGGCGTCGCAGCGTGGGCCAACGCCAGCTGGTGTGCCTGGCCCGCGCCCTCTTGCGGCGTCCCAAGATCCTGGTGCTGGACGAGGCCACGTCGCAGATGGACGGCGACACGGACCGGCTCATACAGAGCACGCTGCGCCAGTGCTTCGCCGGCTGCACCCTGCTGGCCATCGCGCACCGAGTAAACACCGTGCTGGACTACGACAAGTACGTTGTGCACGCGTCCAACACCACGAATCCCTGTGATGCGTACAAACTTCGTAGCTATACTCAATTCGTAGTACAAACTTCGTAGCTGGTAGAAGCGAAGCAACGAACTCGCAGACCTGCGGTTTCGCAGCAGTTCTTTACCTTATCAGTTGAGCCTGTTCTTTCAGAAATTATATTCTTTCAACTAGTCGTATTCTTTCAAAAGTATGTACCTTCATCCATTTGACGACTAAGATCTATCTATCTATCTATCTATCTATCTATCTATCTATCTATCTATCTATCTATCTATCTATCTATCTATCTATCTATCTATCTATCTATCTATCTATCTGTCTGTCTGTCTGTCTGTCTGTCTGTCTGTCTGTCTGTCTGTCTGTCTGTCTGTCTGTCTGTCTGTCTGTCTGTCTGTCTGTCTGTCTGTCTGTCTGTCTGTCTGTCTGTCTGTCTGTCTGTCTGTCTGTCTGTCTGTCTATCTATCTATCTATCTATCTATCTATCTATCTATCTATCTATCTATCTATCTATCTATCTATCTATCTATCTATCTATCTATTTTCTTTCTTTCTTTTCCGCTTGGGTTGCCACGCGGCACAACGTCAGTATGGAACTAAATAAAGCATGCAGGGCCGTCTCATAGAGATACCATCTATCCGTCTTCTCACGCCGACCCGGCGGCACAAGTTGTCTACTTATTGTGATACTGCAACGCGCACACACCAAGCAAGGACACGAGGCAAAGGTAACACACAAGTGCTCCCTGTCCTCCCGTGCTTGGGTCACTAGGTGTGTGCTGCTGGTCGTGATTCCATCGTCAATTCAGCTTCGTGATCTTCCTCTCGTCGTGCCGTCGCCGTCTCGCCTTCTACCCCACGCCCAGTGGCCTGAGTTTTCTAGTAGCTTTGGCCGCTATGTGTGGGCTCGTGGTGGTGATGCCGTCGTCATGCCTTCGTGGTCGTTGCATTGTCGTCATTCCAGCTTTGTCATCCGACTCGCATCAGCCGTCGTCGTCACACGATCGCCGTCATATTCTGAAGCAAGGTGTCATATAGTCGCAAAGCATTGCTTGTCACACCACCATGTGATGCCGTTGTGGTCGCTCAGTCGTCGGCATCCAGCCTCGTGACCTTAATATCGTAATGCTGTCTTCGTCATTCCTTCTACTCCAACCCAGTGGTAGAGGTTGTCTGATTCCTTGGGCCACTAGGTACGTGTTTGTGGTCGTGATGCCATCGTAGTCGCTGCATCGTGGTCATTCCAAGTTTGTCGTCAGGCTCTCGTAATGTCATCGGCACCACGCCATCATCGTCACGCGGTCGTCGTCGTGCCGTCGTTGTCACGCTGTCGTTTTATCGTTGTCGTCATTTCAGTAACGTCTTCTCATGACCGACATGCCGTCGTCGTCATGCCGCCTTCGTCGTTCCACCGACGTCGATCCTTCTGCGTCATTATATCGTAATCATACTGTCGCCACTCAATCGTGATTATGCCGCCCTTGTCAAGCCGTCATCGTCGGACAGTCGCTATTGTGGATGCGTTGTCAGACGTCATCATACCAACGTCGCCACGCAGGTTTCATGGTCCAGTTATCGTTACGCCATTGTCATCGTGCACTCGTCATCATCTCATTGTCCTCACGCCATTGTCACGTCATCGTCGTCATACGGTCGTCGTCTTGCATTCGTTGTTTTTCCCTCGTCGTAATGCTGTCGTTGTCATTAAATCGCCGTCATTGTAACTTCCACGTTCGACTGTCGTCATGCCGTCGTCCTGTTTCATCGTCCTCACACAGCCGTCCTGATACCGTTGTCATCATGACGTCGTCGTCGCGCTGTCTTTTCATCATCGTCATCACTTCAGTGACGTCATGCCTTTGTCGTCATAGCACCTTCATCGATCCATCGACGTCATTCTTCGTTCGTCATTCTATCGTAATCATGCTGTCGCCATTCAGACGTGATTATATACTGCCGTTGTCACGCCTGCGTCGTCATCAGACAGACGCTATCATGCGTCCGTTGTCCTACCGTCATCGTCATGCCACCGTGACCCTGCCATCTTCGCAATTCCTGCATCCTTCATCCGGTTGTCGTCGTACTGTCGTCCTCACACCATCATCGTCGTACAGTCGTCATCATCTCATTGTCCTCATACAATCGTTGTCACGCTCTTGTCGTTACACCGTCAGGTTAATTTAAGAATCAACATCTCATCGTCTTCGTGTAGTCGTCGTCCTTTACCATCTTTGTCGTCCCATCGATATCATTCCTTCCTCATCATTCCATCGTCCCTGCGTCGGCGTCATACAGTCGCCGTCGTGTGGCCATGTTCATGAGTGACCTTGGCAAGCGATCGATTGTCACAGCAAAGTGGGACCATATCGGAGTATATGGTCACATAGCCGAACCAACGAAAGTCTAAGGATTACTACCATTATACACGTATTAAATAAACGTCACTTCAGGAATACGGTCTATCGTTACATTTCTCGAACGATATTCGCATTACCGTCGACAGTAATCGTGAGTCGAGTTCTGCCGTAATTTTTTTTTTTTTTTTACAACCGGCTAGAACCTCAGCGCCGGTGCGTGCGCAAATGTGACGTCACGGATATCAATGCATGTTGTCGTAAACAGGCAGTGTCTGCAGAGGAGGCTAGGTTGCTAGATTTAGTATTAAATCCCTTTACACATCAATGCGATCCGTACTTGCAGATACGCAAATACATATACAGCCCGAATTGAAGCTGTCAAAGCAAGTGACATAACAGCGAGCTGCTTAGAGATGTTTGAGGTGGTTATCACTACCGGTCTTTCGTGTACGAGTCATTTCTGGCTCACCAAGCTACCTATGACAGTAATATTGGCAGTTTGGTTATTACGAAAGAGTAAGTTCATGCGACAGTTCAACTGAATACCCATGTTTGTTATCCGTTTACCTGTTCTAACACGTTTTCATGCGCGTTGTAAAGCGCATTCATTGAAAGCGCCTACCACCCTCCCTCTGCCTTCATTCTCTATACCTTACGTGCTTGGTAAGTATGAAGCAGTCAATATGTAGACAGCGTCTCAGATCAAAAACAACTGCACCGCAAAATGTGCGAAGTGAGTCTTCTATGATGGCACAGCTTGTGAGACAACTATTGCGTTAACTGACAATTTTAAAACTGAGTGAAGCGACGCGCTAAAGTTAATGACATTTTGCTCGTTAAAATACTTACCACTTTAAGTTTACATACCGAGCCGCATACTTTGCCTTATCACCCTTTTCCTTTACCCTCTTCCTCAAACAAGCGAGCCTCGATTCACCATTCAAACGCATTGTTCTGATCCGATCCGTTCGTTCTTCGGAAACCAAACAGGACGATTACACGTCTTCCCTTCCCGTCTCGCTTTCGATCCGTTCCAGAATCCTGGTGATGGCGGGCGGCGAGGTGGCCGAGTTCGGTCCCACCAAGGCGCTGCTGGAAGACCCGGCCTCGCTCTTCCACGGGATCGCCAGGGACGCCGGCGCCATACCCCCGAACGGCGTCACCAACGCCGTCGCCGCCGAGCCCGCCGTCTCGGTGCCGAGACCGCGCTCCAGTTTCGTCGCGGCGCGCATCCTGAGCAGTGTTCCGCAGGCCTGACGGCCGCAGCTGCGCACCGATTGCCACGTTTTTTCGTTCTTTTTTTTTTCTCGGAGGGTGCCGGCGAAGGTGTACGTTAGGGGTGTGCGAATATTTAGAAAAAGGAAATATCGAATAAGGAATCGAACGGCATCGTATTTCGCGATTCGGTATACGCCGTAGCGTATTAAGAGTTGGGGTGTACGTCGGAGAATCCGGGTGGTCAAAATTAATCCGGAGACACCTACAGTGCACGGCGTAGACTCGGCGTTATTTCGCCACTTTAAACCTTATAAATGTGTAGCGGCAGCGCATCGGTGCGACTTGGGGACGAGAGAGCGTCTGCGTCGAGCCGAAGGCGCTGCCGCTATACAATTCACCTGATTCAGTCTGTGAGTCTAGTGAGCATTTGTAAAAAAAACGAATAGCTTTAGAATAGTTTATACGCCCAAACGTACGCTGTAAAACATAATATTGAAGCCAAATCGCGACAAATTTAGTCCCTGTCATAGCAAATCTTGGACACGAGAAGTTGTGTCGTGGAGCGAATTACGCTATGCAACGCTCAGGGAGCCCTTGAGGGTTGCCTTCTAATCGCACGATCGTTTTTAATCGCCGAAGGGTCCTGGGTGTGAGAAGAAATTGCTTAGTTAATCCAACTGCCTCCCCCCCCCCTCCTAAATAAATTTCATTCAGTAATGCTATATTTACATGTAGTTTATCGAAAAACAGAGCGTGTCAAAATTAAAAAGAAAGCAGTCGTTCATAACGTGCAACGCTATCGTATAAACTTGCTAACGTTGTGAGTACGCTACGGTATGAACACCGTTTTGCATTAATTGTGAAAACGTCGGTTTTTCTCGTTCAAAAATTATTCGACATTCCATTCGCCTTCGCTTAATTCTCGCTCTATTCGATCCGTATTCCATTTGACCGGAAAAATTACTACGCGTACACCCCTAGCGTACATGGAATCGCTTCGACGGGCCCTGCCTCTAAATTTAACGATATGGACGTAATTAAGCAGGACTGTCGGCTGCGTTCTTAGTGCTGGCCAGAGTGTGAAAGCGTCGTCCAGGAGCCAAATTTTGAGGTGGACGGCGAATGACCTGCCGGTCTGTCAGAACTCGCTAGAATAGCACGATGCATGTGGCCGGCGCCACATATAGCATGGCGATGCTTTGCGACGCAAAGCGGCGCTCATGTTTCAATAAGCCTGAAGGAAGTGCCGGTGTCTTGATGGTTGGCACGTGGAAAGCGTGCCCATTCCAGAAGATGATCCGGGTTAGTGCACTGAGTGATGGATTAAATGCATAATAAAAAAAGCTCGTCCGTTGAAGTCACTCTCTGCTATGGACAAATGTCAAAACTAAACGTTTAATTATTTATTTGCAAATACTGTCAGCTCCATTAGGGACAGCAACGTGAAGGGCATCTTCGTAGGATAACCAATGCATACAGGCAATATGCCAAATGTGAAACAAAAATGAAATGCGATAAATAAAATGTACACAATATAAAAGTTGCACGAACCACACGAGTATAAATTAAGCAGTTTGCTTCCTCCGAACATACACGCCCAATACCACATCCAGCCCCTACCCAGAAACTTGCGCCCCGAATTTCACGTCAAACGCTGCAAACTTCGAGCCAAGGCACTATATACAACGCAGCTATGGACAGGCTGAAGGAGTCTACTATGTGGACGCCGCAGCCTACACCACTAGACAACGTTATGCTCTAGCGGTCGTATACAACCAGGGTAACACTGTTTGTTCAGCATCAGTCAAGACCACCTCGGCAGGCGACGCGGAAGAGGCCGCCATTGCACTCGCATCGGGGCTACCCGATTGCGACGTCATCATTAGTGACTCTAAGACTGCTATCCGGAACTTCAGTAACGGCGACATTAACAACCTCGCGCACTCTCTACTTGTCGCTCACCCGCCAGAAAACGACATCGTTCTCGTCCGGACTCCAGCACATCAAGGACTCCACGGCAGCGAAATGGCTCATGCCGCTGCTCGAGGATTCACGGACCGAGTGGCAGCAAATATTGGCCTAACTCTGGAGCCCAATGACTCCCAGCAACACACCTATAAGCACACACTCGTCACATTCGATGAAAGTTGCACACAGTACAGACACCAACGCCTAATGTATCCACCTCTCTCTGAGCCTAGAACGCGCCAGAGAGAAATACTGTGGCGCCAACTACAAACTCGCACATTTCTTACCCCGCCCACTTTACACTTATTCTTTCCCGCCACATACCCGACACCCGAGTGTCGCTTTTGCCCTGTCCCGATAGCAGATTTCTCCCATATCATGTGGCAATGCCCCATCAGAACTCCCCCCCCGCACGCTCAAACCATTAATTAGTAGGGAGGAGCTGTGGGAGACTGTCCTGCGCAGCTCCGATCCCACCCTACACGACCGAGTCCTGGGGTGGGCTGAAGAGGTAGTGGAGGCCTACCACGACTAGTAGACGGACGCCTGCTGCGACTGGAGTACTTAGACCTCCCTCTCTGCCACCTGGCGCCTCCCCTCTCTTAAAAGGGGAATAAAGTTCATTCATTCATTCGTTGCTTTAATGAAGGGCAAGAACAGTCAGAAAACTATAAATACTAATGATTTCAGAAATATATATATATATATATATATATGCAGAGTATAAATAAGCACGTGCGTATAGTATAGTATAGTTCAGTATATGTAGCTTATACTCGAAAACTCGAGTGACAAGCCTAGTCGAAATATGGTAAAGTATTATTAATTCGATGCAACCTTAGACACAATATCAGTGGGAACATTAAGCGAGAATTTGCTAAGAAGAAAGTGTGATGAGACAAGAACATAACCCTTGCTATTTACAATTGTAATGTCTACAGCTCACGCTGAAGAAGCGATGCAAAAGCTTCAAAGTGTCGTGCTACAAGTGTCACCTTCGCTGAACTTATTCCAATCGCGGTCTGTCTGCGGAAAAAAAGAATTGAAAAGAGTCTGTATGGAATGGTAATTCATTAAACTTAGAGAATGCTTTTGGGGCGCCGGTCTAATTTTCAATGTATTTAAGTATTCTTAAGTGTAAGGTACTTAAATATAACACCGTGGTCAGTCGTAAATTTAGGTCTACATGTGCAGCCATCGCCTCCGTGGGTTAACGTCGAGATCGCACGGCGTGTGTGAGTGTGGGCGCGTTTTTGTGAAAGAGAAACAATGGAACCAGGAATCAGCCATACTTTGCAACGTGTTCCGATTGTCAGAACATCCCGCGAAAACAGGCGATTCCGCTCGTTTATAGCACTTGCGTGTGATTGGAGACTGCAGCAACCGCTTCAAACGCGCGTTGCACTTTCCAAATTTTTTGGGAGTTTTTCACATGTGTCGTCTGAAGTTCAAAATGTCTTAAGGTGCCCTTGAAAATTGCGGCGACGTTATACGACTGGTGCTGTTAAACGGGATAGTTAGTCGCTGTGTGTTCTTTATTCGTATTACCGGCACAAAATAAACTGAACAGTATGAACAAAGCGCGCCGGTATGGTGCGTCCTCCTTCGTAGCGTGAATTATTTTCGCTGGTAGCATGAACTGAGAGCATGTGCTTCTAATCTCGACTCTCAAAATCATAGAAATTGCTAGAGCTCTCGTTTCAAGAATGAACAAAGGTATAGTAATATTACCAGTGTAGAAAACGCTCCCTTGGATTATGCTTGCAAACAACGCAAATGTGTGACACAGAATACAGAAAGACGCGACAAGGACAAGTGAATTCCAACTGGTGTAGATTATTGTAAACGGTACGTTTATATATATATATATATATATATATATATATATATATATGCCACACCAGAAAAAACATGCGCCTGAAGAACTACGATTGGTTGACACGCCATCATTTGCTGACGATCGGCAGCTGATCTATAACACGACACTGAGCTGAAACAGCTTGAATGAAGCCAGTGGTAGTAAGCGAAAGGCAAGGTAGAAAATCAAAGAAAAAGCTATGGCTTTCCCCTACACCACTAGCAGGTTTACATCCGTAGCACGCTGTGACCATATGACGTGATCGAACAATTACTTAGCGCAAACCGCTGAGAAATAGAGACTTGTTTTTTTTTTCTACTTTCATGAAATCTTGAAGTGCCAAAGCGATCTTAAATTCTGCGAGGTATATGTTTGACATAGAACCCCCCTTTAGCATCCTGAAAATCATGAGAGGGTGCACTAAGGATGTCCTACTAAACGATGCGCACATTTTCAAACTTTTCAGAGACAGCAAGGGCGCAAAAAGGGCGTTTCGACATCCGATACACTCTCGAGAGCGTAGTTTTCATTAGTGTATGTGTGTGTTGCGGTTTCTATGTCGGTTCCTGTCTCTAAAGCGTTATTGAGCTAGGTTCCCAATATGACTGACTAATTGTTTCGCGTAGACTTCAACTAACTCGACCAGCAACACATTCTATTCAAATAGCACAAATCAATGCGTTGGTAAAGTATACGTGCGCTAACCTACTCCCCCACCCCCCTTGGGGTGCGCTGGATCATGTGACTGCCTCCATTGGCCGCGCCGAAAGACGGCACGCATCAAGCCACCATCCTTATCAGCTCAACCTCGCACACTTTCCCTCGCACCCACAGCATATGGCCACGATAGGATCTGATCGCACTTGGATTTCATACGAAACATCACGGCGACGGCGGCGAAAATTCGCCTGACACCGCTGCTGGATGGAGCATCTATCTCGCTGTTCCGTTTGAAACTGTGCAGGCTCCATGCCGGACGAGGTCGCAGCGTATCATCTGCCCTTGTGGACGGGAAGAGGTGCAATACGATTGCATGTAAATGTAGAAGGGTAAAACGTAATAAATGACGACGCAAGAACTTCTGAAGCCACAAGCCCGAAGGGTATAGACAAATCCATGTATTGCCAACCACTCCGGTGGCAGGTGAGAGATCTCAGCGCCACAGTTTTCTATAGAACCCCTCTCGCACCCGAAATTCCCAATGAAATTTGTCAGGAGGGAAAGGAAAACGTGAAATTGAATACTTTCGAAAAACAACAACCCTGTGCAGTCACCGATATATTGAAGCATTTCGGCAACGCCTTGACGTCATCAAAGCGAGCGAACGTAATAGGCTATCGCGACTGTACAAGTGTTCCAGTTGGACTCCAGTGTATTTGCTACCACACTCTTAGATTTAACTACCGAGGTCACGTCAGACATTTCAAGCCCACATTTGAGCGTTCCATAGTTTTTTGTAGCTATTTTTGTAACTATTTTTGTATTTTTGTAAACTATTTTTTTGTAAGCAGACGAGGTCTATAGATATCTCCTACCGTCTCCTAACTACGGTCTGAAGAGCGTACAGCTTCCTGCAATATTTACTAAAGGGAACTATACCGCTGCAATCGTTAAGCAGCAACGGGAGTGATTGACAGTCATTGAACTTGTTTAATCTTTGTGCGTGTGAGTGGAGTCGTTCCTGTGGTGCTATTCATTACGCTTTGTCTTTCTAAATTTTCAAGGAACCGTATAGCTTCATTCCTAAGGACAGCTAGGCAATAAGATTACGTGCATATGCATAGTAATTGCGAATCGTTGCATTTATAACGCAATAATGCATTGAAAAAATGGTCATCTGCAAAGTTACAAAGCCGTCTGACTCGAAAGGGACAAAGTTTGGGCAAACTCACGCAAGAAATAGAGTCTAACAGTGATTAATATTTGTTTTCGGTCTGTCACCGGCTTATAATACAAAAAGAAAATATTTCAGAAGAACTGATAGTTGGGCGAGTTGGTACGAATTCATAGTAAAATAATTAGCGCGCACAATTGACAAGGACACAGTGAAGGGAGACACACGAGTGCTCGTGTGTCCCCCTTCACTGTGTCCTTGTCAATTGTGCGCGAAAAATATCTTTTACTATGAAGAAAATATTTCAAGCACCGCTTGGTGAAGTCGGTTTGAATTCAAGTGCTAAAATATTGCTCTCTTTCGGGGTCTTCGTATTGGGTTCCAGTCACTGCAGGGACGTGAGTGACGCAGTGAGTTATTTCATTCATGGAACGAAACGTACACCAGGTTTATTCGTACTTTGTTTACTATACCTACTATACTTATTCTAAATTGTGGAGTGAATCTTCGCTCTCTTTCTTTGAATTTATTCGCCCATTCATCTTATCTCCCTTCTCAATTACACAAAAATATTCTACTCCCAGTTTTACCTATTTCAGGTTCTTTTTCTTAAGTTAACAACTGTGCGTACAACCCCCCCTTCCTTGGCCATCTATCATTGCGTGCCATGTTTTAAAGACTCATAGTCCTCATCATCATGCACTATCCATCATTCCCGTGTTTCCTGGGCCGCCATTAATCTCAGCTCCCGTATATACAGCTTAACAAGACGCGTCGTTGAGCGAGTCGGTTCATGATACGATATAAAATAATAGAGCGCAAAGAAACACACTAGCCAGACAAGGAACAGCAAAAGCACTCACAAACAAGTGATGCATATAAGGAGCGACTAAAAAAAATCTACGCCATTCTGCCCTGCGAAGGTGGGTGACCTGCGGAGCTGCAAACATCGCGGTAAAAAAACTTGCGGTGAATACTTTATTGGCATCACTCATTGTCACTTAGTAACGAAGGTCACAATGGCTTTGTGGTCGCAATGATATACAGTGATCGGCATAGTCGTAATTGCAAACACATTATTTGATAATGCCAAATCGATGCACGTACGCCGCTGGGTGGTCGACTGGGCCGACTGGGTCGACTGGTGGGGCATCGCAACGATATGTATGCAACACGAAACGCGTAAACCGCTCCCTTTTCGTTCCTGAGAAATCCACACTGAAATCACAATAACAAAAGTGTCATCGCAACTAAGCCACGCAAAGAGACTAACCGTGAACCTTGTGGGGCTATGAACCATCGCATTGTTTGCTTGCTCACGGGGGTATGAGCCATTGCTTACGGAGGTACGAGTCATTGATGGTGACAGTTTTTGACATGAAGTTCTGGATGCTGTATCCGTGATTAGAAAGGATATAAGCACTGCTCGCTTCATTTTGCTGAGTGCTTGTAGCCTCTGCCTTACGGAGCTATGATGCACTGCATTTTTTGCTTGCTTACGAGGGCGTGAGCCATTGATGATGATAGTTTTTGTGTGCGGACACGAAAATTTTATGGTACCATAGCTCCGCTGTAAAAGGCAGTTCGCAGTCAGTGCACATGCGCGAAAACATACGCCAACAGCGGTTTGCGCCCCTTTTACCTCTTGAAATGCATCAGTTGTTGCACACGCACCGCGGAAGCCCAGCGCCCATGGCGTTGCGCTGCTGAGCTCGAGGTCGTGGGTTCGACCTCGGCTACCGCATTTCGATGGGGCGGCCACATGAGAAAAACAAAAAAAAAACGCTTCTGTACTTGAATTTAGGCAAGCGTTAAAGGGCCCGCAGTGGTCAATATTAATCCGTGGTGCCCTACTACGCCATGCCTCATAATCGTGCAGTTCATGTTGTTGGCCCTTAACACCCTGGAATTTTGTATTTTTTAATCAGTTGTTAGCGAACCCTCGTGCGTTTCCCTCGTCTTCTCAGTCTCGTTTCGCGCACTTTTTTAATTTGCCCCGTAGATGATAGCGCCAGAGTCTCCTGAGTGAGCGAGTGTGAACTTTACTTAGGTCCTGAGGAGAAATAATTGAATCAATCCGGCGGCTCCACCCAGGTCGGGGCCGGTAGACAGAGTCTTTCGGCGACGGCCCAGGCCCTCTGGACCAGCGTTGCCAGATTGGAAAGTCGGCACGACACTAAAAACTCGCTAAAATTTCCCCAGATTTCACCAGAAAATAAAGTTGCTTTTTAATGCACAAAAATGACCAAGAATTAACATTCGTCAAGCACTCATCTTATTATTTATATAAAATCACGATGAGAAGCCTTTAATTATCCCTTGGAGCATCGTAGACGCCTGAACGAAACCTGCGTAGCATATCGTCTGTGATAGCGAACTTCACGCAACACCCCTCTCTGGAGGCCAAAGTTGTGCGAATTCGTGCAATGGAATCCAAAGTTTTCAGTGACATCTTGTTCCTGTACTTCGTCTTAACACACGTGACCTGACTGAAGACTCGCTCCACCACTGCATTCGACACTGGGCAAGAAAGACATGCCAGTGCATACAATGCAAAATCCTGGTAGGGTGTTTTCCCCATGGCATTTTTAAACTTGAAAATTCTAGCCCAGAATGTTGCAGAATCCTCAGGAAGTTTCCCGTCGAAGACGGCCTGCGCAACAGGTTTTTGTGACAGCGAAACGAGCGGAGCGTCAGCACGTGTGTCGGCTGGCCACTTGACGCATTGCCGGTGGCCCGGCGTTGCTCTACCCGTGCTTCCCACGGTAAATTCATTCCTCCACTAGAACAGCCGGTGCCGTCTATTGAAACGACTTATAACTATACGTGCGTTGAAACCTAGCGCTAGCCCCATCACACGCTACCACAAACCTTAGCTACAGTAAGCTTTATATAGTTCACTGTACCCTAGCAGTAGCACAGCAACACAGGGATTTCATGAGGAATAAACAAATACAAATATAGGCCTTAGAATCGTGGCGGCCGCAGGCGCTACCTAGTTTTAAATGTTTGGATGAGCAGCGCGGGTAGACGGTAATTTCGGTAGAGTGGTTTTCCCCAGATATCCCCAGATTTTGTCTGGTGTAGTAGTTTGTTGGCCTGGCCACCAGGAGCTCTACATTTTCACCAGATTTCCGAAATCTGGTGGCCAATTTCACCAGATGGCAACGCTGCTCTGGACAGCCTTGAGCTGAGTTATGAGCTCTGTGCTTCCGAGCGCCGAGTCCCAGGAGGACTGGTCAGTAAAGTCCGTGCCCGCATTGGCAGGGCACAGCCAGAGCATGTGTTCGAAGTTGTATTCGTGGCCGCAGTGTGGGCATTCAGTAGAAAGGTCTGGATTGATCCTGCTTAGTGTCGTTGGTTTGACGTATGTTCGAGTCTGCAACTGTCTGTAAGTGACTCTGACAGTTCTTGTGCGAATCTTTATTTTACGGTAGCGATCACTACATCACGGTCACCAGCTTACAAGTGGAGCGGAAAAGAAAGAAGGCCTTCTCGGTCCCTGACTGGGACAAATTCCGTGAGGTTCGCAGGGCCCGCGCCGCCCGTGGAGAAAAGCCGGAGAGTCTCGTCCAGTGGTGCGCATTAATTCTGCAAGATGTCTGCTCCACCACCAAAACTATTGAGACGGATCTACAGACAGACAAAATGGATAGCAGGCTAGCACACCTTCTCGAGGCCAAGCAATCACTTCTCGAGAGGTGGAAAAGCCAACGCTTAAATGGCAAGCTCAGAAAAAAGATAGCCGAGATCAACAAGCAGATCGACGAGCACTGCCAAGCCCTGTCTAGGCAGCAATGGGACGAAATTTGCAATTCAATCGACGGGCAGATGCGCACGGGAGGCAAGTGGAATCTTCTCAAACACTTGCTCGACGACTCCGGCACCAAGTCAAACCAGAGAAGTGTCCTCGCTAAAGCACTCCACGAAGCCAAGAAATCGTCTTCGGAAAAGGACGTGCTGGAGATGCTAGCTAAGAAGTACCTGCCGCTCAAAACTTTGGCCGATGATGCGGCATACCCAGTATACAAAGGGAAGCCGAACTCCGCGCTGGGCGAGCCTTTCAAAGCCAGTGAAATCCGTCGTGCCCTACACGACCTCAATGGCAGGTCAGCGCCCGGCCCGGATCACATTAACAACAAGGCTCTCAGAAACCTAGAGGACGCATCGATCGAGTTTCTCACAGCTGAGATAAATCGGATTTGGGAGGAGGGAATTGTACCGGAAGAATGGAAGTTGGCGAAGGTCATACTAATCCCAAAGCCCGGTAAACCGCCGAGCTTGGACAACCTCCGCCCCATCTCACTGACGTCATGTGTAGGGAAGGTGGCCGAGCACGCCATCCATAACAGAATTGCCGAGTATATCGAGACCAACGACCTTTTCCCTCATAACATGATAGGCTTCAGGCCAGGCCTCTCCACCCAGGACGCCATGAAGCTTATCAAGATACAAATCCTGGAACGCTGCACTCAGGACACGAGAGCCATCCTTGGCTTGGACCTGGAGAAGGCCTTTGATAACATCCGTCACGAGTTCGTTCTCGACGCCATCTCCAAACTTGACCTGGGCTCGTCCTTCCATGCCTTCGTCAGATCTTTCTTGAGCAAACGATGCGCCATCCTCAGGGCTGGAGATTTGGAATCGGAGAAAATGGAGCTGAGCAAAAGAGGCACCCCTCAGGGGTCAGTCATCTCACCGCTCCTCTTTAACATTGCAATGGTCGACCTCTCAAGGTACCTAGGCAAGGTCCAAGGCATCGGTCACACGATCTACGCAGACGACATCACTGTCTGGTGCGCGGGTGGCAGTGACGGACAAGTCGAAGCCGCTCTCCAGGAAGCTGTCGACACTACAGAGCGCTTTCTAACCGACACGGGACTCCGGTGCTCCCCAAACAAATCGGAGCTCCTTCTCTACAGCCCAACTAGAAAGGGCCGCAAGCCACATAACTGGAAACCCTCCACTGAAATTGACATTAATCTCTACACCAAGTGCGGAGATCCCATTCCCAAAGTCGCGTCCATTCGAATCTTGGGAATGACACTCGAAGGGGCGGGCACGAATAGCATCACGATTCACAAACTAGCAAAGAAGACGGATGGCGTCATCGGTCTAATCAGGCGGGTAGCTAACAGAAAGAGAGGCCTGAGCGAAGAGAATCTGATAAGGCTAGTCCACGCTTTCTTGTTATGCCATTTCACGTACGTAGCGGCCATGCACGTCTGGAAGAGGGCCGAGCGAGACAAGCTAAATGCCATGATAAGGAGGGGGATCAAGTGCGCGCTCGGACTACCAAACTACACACGCACCGACCGACTCCTCCAGTTGGGTATTCATAATACCCTGGAAGAAATTGCAGAAGCACAAGAAAGGGCACAGATTTTCAGGCTCTCCGGCACCAGGGCAGGCAGACGACTCCTAACAGAGATGGGCGTCCCCCCGGCCACTGTCGAAGACGCCTATCAGGGCCTTCCGAAAGAGCAGAAAGATAGCATCCTCATATCGCCTGCCCCGCGCAATATGCATCCCCAGCGCAACGTAGAAAGAAGGAAGGCCAGGGCGGTGGCGCTCCTACGCCGCGCGACAGAACTCCCTGGCGGCAGCTGCTTCGTTGACGCGGCCCAGTATGACAACAGCAATAATTTCACGGTAGTGTCGATCAACCACAGGGGTTCGACCGTTAACGCCGCTTCGGTACGAAGCACGTCGTCGCGTGCGGCCGAGCAAGTAGCCATTGCCTTGGCCCTCTTGGACGACAAACATGCCCATATATTCAGCGACTCCAGGGCAGCCATCCGCGCCTTCAGCGTTGGCGCTGTGTGTAAGGAAGCCTCTCGCATCCTCGACGGCAAAAGCATCGCTACCCACACCCTCACGTGGTTCCCCGCTCACATGGGATCCATCATGGGAGGCCCCACAAACCTCAACGAGCTGGCCCACTCCAAGGCGCGAGGTCTCGCTTTCCGCGACCATGGAGAACTCCAACGCCGGCCCGCAGTGGTGGAGAACAGAGATCAACCGACCACATACAATGAAATTGCGCAGCACTTTTATCTCGGCAGGAGAGACTTTCCCCTTCCACACAAGAAGTTAGATAGAGCGCAGGCATTGACCCTCAGATTATTGCAAACAGACTCGTATCCCAGCCCAGCTTTATTTCACAAGCTTTATCCCGACACCTATGCCACTGATTCTTGCAGGCACTGCAATGACATCGCTAGCCTAGACCATACGCTCTGGCGTTGCCCCTCGTTACGGGGCACAGAACAAATCAATGAGGAGAAGTGGCTCTCCGCTATCAAGAGCCCCGATGCCGGGGCGCAACTATGGGCTGTCCAGAGGGCCCACGATGCGGCGGTCGGGCATGGCCTGACTGTCCCAACGTGGGAGCGGCCCGCAGCGCGCTGAGTCGCGTACCTCAGGACCTTCATTAAAGTTTTGCATCCATCCATCCATCCGAAGAGAGAGGATAAAGACGAAGCACGTTCGGCGCGAAGCGAACGCGCTCTCGGAAGCACGTCGTCTCGTGCTCGCCCGCCTACGACGACGAAGCGCAGCGCGCGGTCCAGGGGCTGAGCTGGCCGACAGGTCGTGGCGTTCCGATGGTGAGTGAACCTCCCCTTTGACAGGCGCGACTGGGAAATTCCCACTTGCGCTCTAAGCGCAAGACGCGTCGGCAGGGTCGTCGCGCTTTGCTGGCTTCCCCGCTGAAGCCGAGCGAGAGGCTACGGTTCCGCACGCCCGCCGCCCGCTGGTTCGGTAAGACATCTCGGACTGCCTCGTCAGCGGTCACCGACATCGTCGCGTAGTGTTAACGGCGTTCTATAAGGCATAGGCCAATTTCGCCGCGTTCAGAATGCGCGCGCACCAGGTCCTGCGAGCTCTTTTCTAGTGCTTAGCGCAGGAACTCGAGACGAGAGGGACAGAAGACGAGAGACACGGCGTTTGCGTGTCTCTCGAGTGCCTCCCCTTCTGTCCTTCGATGTGGAGCGCACGGACTTGTGTACAGTCTATCGGCGACTGGGACTGACTTACGACACGGCGACCGCGCTGCTATTCCCTGCAGCCCACTCGTCCATCGTGAAGCACGCTCTTTCCGCACTGCTAGACTACTGTAATGCGACGCACTTGAGAGCGCGACTCTGAGCCCCGCACTCACATTTTTTTCCCCCTTGCCACGTTCGACCTGTCTTTCTCTCCTTCATCTTTTTCTTCCCATTCCCCCTTCCCCGTGCAGTGCTGTTGAGGTGTCCTCCTGTGAGAGAGTTACGGCGCTGCACTCATCTCTTCCGTTTCCTTTCCTAAGATCACTTCACACACACCTTCTGTCCCTCTTGTCTCGAGTTCCTGCGCTAAGCAGTAGAAATGCTGTCGTACCAACAGGGCAGAAATACGACCCGGGGCCTCCGAGTGCCAGGATGACAGCATTTCTCGCCGCTTTCTCGCTGCATATACTTGGGCTCAAGGCAACCTTGAGGGGAACGCTGAGAATGCTCCTGGTGGACTCTTTCGGGAAATTTCTGGAGGAAATTGAGTGGCGCTTGTCGTCAACCTCACTCCTATTGGAATCTTGTTTTATTATTACTAATCTCATCTCCCTGCATTTCGGTCGATAAAGCGGGGAGGCTTTGTCGCGACACAGACAAGACGCTTCTTACTAAAGCTGCCCTCCCCCGCCCCCCGGCCCGCACTACTAACCGGATGCTTTGCGGCAGCGCTGGCGTAGTGAAAGTCGTCGTGAAATCGGTCTCGGCCGCGAGCCACACCCTCAACTGCAAAGCTTCCTTCCTCAGAAGCCCGAATGCATTTCCTTCGTAGCTTCGTGCAGGATACTCTTAACGTGGACGGCGACGTTTCCCTTTCACACTTGCAAAACTCCGGGCTCTCGTCGTCAGCTGTGCATAAGTTTCGCGCCATCTTCGCTCATGCTCGAGCCTCGCCCGGCCGTTGTCGCAGGCGGTGCCCATGCAGTACGGCCAGCAGGATGCGTACGCACAGCAGTCGCCGTACGGGCCCGGCGTCTACTCGCCCGGCGGCACGTACGCGCCACAGGGACCGTACGCGGACCCGGCGTACGCGGCGCCTCCGCCGCAGCCCGCCATGTACGGACCGCAGCCGTACGCCACTGATGCCTACGGCCAGCCGGTCATGCCCGTTCCCTCCAGCGCGGCCTTGTCACGTGAGTGCGCGGATGCGCTACACTGCTCTATAGATGCGCTACACTGCTCTACAGACGAGTGCTTGTGTACGCCTTTGAAGAGAGAGAGAGAGCGCCTTGCGCCCTTTGGCGCTTGTAAAAAAATCTCTATCTATCGCACGTGGGCTTCCTTCAATCTCCAGAAAATACAGTGCCGACTTAGAGGTAAATGCGAGAGAAATGCGTAAGCATTACGTTAGGATCCGTTAGTTCCGGATACGTAATTTAAACCGCATTCACCTGACTGCAAGGTGTTCAGGAGCTCGTTGAACACAAGTTCGGCCTCTTCGAGGAGGAAAGCGGAACTTGCGGTGGTTGAACGAGCTCCTGAACACCTTGCAGTCAGGTGAACGCGGTTTAAATCGCGTATTCGGAACTAACGGATCCTAACACCGTCAGTCGCACTATATATATATATATATATATATATATATATATATATATATATATATATATATATATATATATATATATATATATATATATATATATATATATATATATATATATATATATATATATATATATATCACATGAACTGCCTCCCCTACTTCCGACGGGTACACTTTCTTCTACATTGGCACTCGTAATATATAAAAAAGTATATACCCCAGTATTTGGGTGTATCTCGTCCCAAAACAACAATCGCCATCCGCCATTGCTTGCGTTTCCTTTCTTCCAAGCTCTCCGGTCGTTGCTTTCACACCTAGAACGCTTTGTAACGCTGATGCCCACATGTCATACGCAAGATATATACGATCATTGTCTGGGGGCACGGCAAGCACCAAAGGGTGCGAAGTTTTCTCAGGAACATTTCTTTAACGTAGCGTGCCCAGTACGTTCACGTTACCAACGGCGTTCGCGTATCAGCTGACATGGCGTTCTTAACATGAGACATGGTAAAAGTGTAGCACGCACAAGGAACCAAACACACAGACAGGTTATAAACAAGTGCTAGCTTGCCAACTCACCTTATTTCTGGAAAAAGTTGTACTTATAGGGTGTAATATTTTATCATTAATAGAATATTTATAGATCACCCGTGACACGTAGTAAAATTCAACTTCTTGAGCTAGATTACTCTCAGAGGCAGACATTATTTGCACTATTCGGGAGCTTGAGCTCATGCAGGGCAACGCCATAGCAACTGGGATACCACGACGGGGATACCGCGTGGATACCGCGGATAATTGGGACACCACGTATAACTGGGATACCGCGACGGGGATACCGCATGGATACCGCGGATAATCCGCATACCGGGACGGGGAAAGCACGTGGATACCGCGTATAACTGGGATACTGCGTGGATACCGCGGATAACCGGGGTAACGCGACGGGGATACCGCGTGGATACCGCGTATAACTGGGATACCGCGACTCTGTAGGGTGAACTGTAGTGTCCACAGGAGCTGCAAGTGTGATGGATCCGCGAGCATGGGAACGAAGATGATTAGTGCATGGGCTTGCCTAAACTTTCTCCTGGCTTCAGACTGCTTTGTGACTTCGCAAATGAAGCGACTTTCGAATGACTCGGAAGGAAATATTGCGTTACATGTGACAGTTTATAATGATGGCGCACTCTCGCAGAACCTTGCGGCCTTGCTGAGCTTTGAAAACTAGGATAGCTGGAAAAGTTCTGAAGAATAAGGCGTAGCAAGCCATGCGTAGCTAGACCACCTGAAGCCACAGGCGCGACGCCTCTCGACGTTGGAGCCAGAGAAGGCGTGCCCCAAGCGAACGTGCTATAGGCGCTCCCAGAATAATCGGAGTGACCGCGCCATCGAGTTTTTATCGTATCTCGTGCGCGCTGCCAATTAGGATGAGAGCGCACTCCACGGCGCTCTCGATGAACCAGGTCAATGTGTTCCGCGAGTTGTCCGTTACGACTAGCTGGACGGAAACTGCACCGCGAGAGCCCTCTCGAGCGCTCGGAATCGACCCGTCGAATTTACCATTGCACAAATCCACGTACTAACCGTCATTCCCGTGTATGTAGGTGAACGATCACGGCGCAAGGGTTTCCTCTACTAATTGTTTTGCATATAGCCACATATATTTTGCCCCCTTAACATTAGGATACGTATTCCCACTTATTTCTGCTTTGAAAAGAAAAGGTTCAATTTCCTGGTCTAAATCGTTCAACATAAAACTTGCCACTGTTACATGACTGCTTTGTCATAGTGAGAAAAAATATAGGAGACTTGCCAACGACAATGGGTGCATGGTGTCCAGAACATGGCTGTTATGACCTTACCTGGTCGCGTTCGGCCCCTTGGGCAAAGCCTGGCTTTCGGGATAAATTTATATTACCCGCCGATGGCTGCAATATGGACACCACGAAGGGTGCAGCCAAAGACAAACTCGCATTTTTCGTTTTCGCCAAACGAGGCAAGTAACTGTTCCAGGTGTTATATCGAATGAACCACACTATAAAATGTGATCTTGTTGAGGAAATTGAGCAAGAACAAAGCTCAATATTCTTTATAAGTGAAAAAAAAAATAAGAGCCGAGCCATGGTAGCAAGCGCTGCCTCTGTAGCGACGCCAATTACTTGAACCTCGACCGGCGTTACTCCCGAGCTCTACATTGCGGGGCCGTTTGAATAAGCCCGCTAAAACAGTAGGCGGGCGTTTGCTCACGCCAACGTCACGTGGTATGTATTGAGTCCGGTCCGGTTGATTGGCGGCTGCCCTCTCTCTCTCTCTCTCTCTCTCTCTCTCTCTCTCTCATTGGCGAGTTGCATGTGCTTGCCTCCGCTGGCGTTAACCGGCGAGTCCTGTTCTTTCTTCGGGTCGTCGAGCTCTCCAGGGAGATTGACACGTTGAGTTACGATGGTTCGTCGTGGAAGACGGACTCGTAATCATTGCGAAGCGCCAGCCAGACCGGGAACCACCTGAGAGACCCATAGGAAATTGGGAGCTACCTTGCGCTTTCCGATTCGGCACGGCACGGTTTTTCAATAATCCTATTTGCACCGGGTGCTAAACGCCAATCGTAACACTTAGTAGCATAATAGAGGAAGGTTAACGAGAATGTGACGCAAACGAGGCACGCCATCTTGCCGGTTGTCGCCTTGTCGTTAAGACGGTCTTGGTTACGCTATGCGAAGCAGGCCCTTCAGCCATGATGTGCCGCCAAATAGCCTACGTCGCCGCACTACTCGAGAAACGTACGTTAGGATAGTGTATGCATGGGCTTAGGGGAAGGTCTCCACAGTGCCATACAGGCTCGGTCATTGCACCACATAAACATCCCACTGCTCCCCGGCTGCGTGCGTCTATACAACTTTTTTTTCTCCTGCTATTGCGTTACGAATATATTTTAAACGCCCTGGACGAAAAGTTCGGCTTGGCACCACCGGCGCTCATACTTTCACAGCGACAGGTCACACAATGTGTCATAGATAAGCTTTTGCAACAACATTACTGCTTAAATTTGTCGCCACAGATACTTGCCAGGTCTGCTACCTAATCCGAGTCGTTCCCGCCAGGGGCGCGCGCGGCTAGTGCTGTTCATATACAGGAACACAAGTGGCCTGAACCTGAAACGTTGCTGGGGTGCCAACGGTAACGGTGAGCTTGGTAGAATTTTGCCAATGCTGTCTTCTATGTGTTGCAGCCATGTCGTACGATCCCGGCTACGTCAACTACATGTACGGAATGCAGGCGGCTCGGAGTCCCAGGCGATAGTGAGTTGATTCACGACTTTTTGTCTCGACGCACACGCATGCAAGTCTTGCCGGTTGTCGCCTTGTCGTTAAGACGGTCTTGGTTACGCTATGCGAAGCAGGCCCTTCAGCCATCATGTGCCGCCAAATAGCCTACGTCGCCGCACTACTCGAGAAACGTACGTTAGGATAGTGTATGCAGGATAGTGTATCGTCTGTCTGTCCTGTCTTGTCTTTCTGTCTGTCTGTGGGAATCCAAGTAAGCGAAGCTTTCTGCGCTGTTTGCTTTGATTGACGATAAGTAGTGGTGATGTTGACGACTAATCTTTTATTTATTCAACGTACAGTCCAACACGACAGTGTTGAGCCGATGTTAGACGTTGCCTTGCGTGCACCCCTGCTGTTTGTCTGCGCAGTACACAGAACACACTGGGAGAGGTGTTTGCTTGAGGCGGTGTTGCGTGCCATATTTCATAACCTGTGAGAGGGTTGAGCGTATTAATTGCCTCACGCGGCGCATCGCGTTGTGGCAGAACTATTACACTTTAATTGGATTGTGGGGCGGTACATGCCAAAACTACACTCGGATTATGACGCACGCCGTAGTGGCGGACTCTGAATTGATTTTGACACCTTGTATTCTCTGAACCTGTTCGTAAATTTAACTGCAAGAGCGTTTCCTATTTCGCCCCTGTCGAAATGCGGCTGCCGCGGTCGGGATCGAATCCACGACCTCTAGCAGCGACATAGCCGCAAAGCTAACGCGGGGTCACACAAGCGTTGATCTGACGTGCGACCACATCCGTACTGTCGCCTAGACACTGCGGCGCACTTTAATTAATGCGGTTCTGCTTCTGCACGCCCTGCATAGGTTTTCCGCTTGACATATTAGCATGGTGTTTATTTTTCCGAAATCGCAGAAACGTACCGCGCCGTGCCTTGAACTTAAATTTATCCCGTTTGCCCGCAACCGCTGTCGTGTCTATAGTAGTAGCGTTTCCTTGTGCATTCTCGCGTCTCCTTCACGGAATGGCTTTCGAAGCGACAACCTTTCTTGTGTTTGAGGTACTGCCCCCTAAGTCGGTGATCGCGCGAGCTTTGCAGAGATATCTGAGTTTCGATTTCAGCAACGCTAAGCGATGAATTCGAGCTTACCGCTGCTTTGTGTATGCTCACATTCTAGAGAAAAGTTATGATTTATTAACCATGCCAATACTTAAAACTGTTGTCTTGGCTGACTGATAAGTCAAGAAAACTTTCAAAAGAAGAATAAATGCATTTGCACGCTCATCTTTTCACCGGATATGGAAGCATGAACTTGCTTCAATGCCTGTATACAACCTGTGAGTGTTCACATACCAAGCAAACAATGATAAGCAAACTATATTACTAAAGCCAGAGAGACCGCTGCGAGAGGTCGTTCTTGTTCCTTTTCTTGTTTAAACACAATAGTTTCTGCAGCACCATCTGACATGCGAACAGGAAATTACTGATCTGAACGCCCTGTAGTCGTGCATAAAACACGGAAATGCAACGTGTAATCATTCCGCAGCTGGTTTCCAAGCCTTGTGTAGTCCAAATTGTATATTTTAGAGCCTGAATTAAGCCGCCGTTAAAGCTGCTGGTGAACCTGGAAACAGAACAACGCAGTGACACATAGTTTCGGAATCGTGCGCGTTTGAATCTGTGATCATAGTACGTGAATAAAGTTGCCGTCTGTTCATGTTGCACGAAGCAGAAACTGCCTTCTTTTGCCTAACTACAGAGATGAAGGCACAGCATCGTGCGGTATAGATTAGAACGTTGAGGCCTTAATTTTTATGTAAATTCGCGGTACTGGAGCGCGCTTTACACGGCTGGTTTTCCCCACCCGTGTTGAAACAACAGTCTAGTTGAATTTAGTGTCAGTTTTCACGAAAGCTGATGAAAACAATAGGATTGAGCCACTTTCATTCAGCTCTGCATGCATGCGAGTTTTCTTCCGGGATGTATGTGCTAAGAAATCGCCTCTGAGGTAATTTTCAAAAGGATTAAAGGTAATGTAGAAAGGCAAGGCATAATCAATCGAGTACCAAGCGATCGAGGGGGAGGACAGGACTGTAGATGACAATGTGTAGTTAAAAGAACAAGTATATTGCAATGCCGAGGGATGTGATTTTTTTGTAATGTTTGACCTAGCTTTAAGAAGGTCAATATTGGCCAAGTTCGCGTGCTTGTTTTTAAAATGCGACGAAATGATAAACGCTGCCATAAACACTTAGCACAACTGCGAGTCGGCCTAGTTGGAACAGATTCCTCATTTAAAAACGTTTTGTGCACAAACAGGGACAAAGAAGAGGAGCAACAAAAGGACGAGCGCTTACACAAAACGTTTTTACATAAACACTTCTTCGTTCGTCACCTGGTACGCTATAACGTAAACTTTTGTATTCCAATTCTGCAATTACCCCTCCAAGATTGGTCGAAAGCTTTTTTGGAACGCCGCTACTTCGCCTGTCTGTCACGCAACGTCACGAAAACTGCTATAGATCCCCAACGACGTGACGTGAATGCATTGATAATGCATGATTTGACCGAACAAAAGAAAAATAGTTATTTCTGATTCGACGCCTTTTCGCCATTAGCCTTCTGCTATTAGTAAAAAGCTTAAGGCGGCACCCGCTTCACCTGCCTGTCACGCGACGTCACGAAACCGCGCAAGCTCGTCGTGTCAAAGTGACGTGTACGCGTTAAAGATGCATTAGTTTGCCGTACAAAACTTAATTTTTCTCTGAATAGTTACAGGCTGCCCCGTTCCGAAAGGAATAAAAGATGGCTGCCGCCGATCTCTCAGGCACTGGCTACTCGCAGCTGCCGGAGAGCGTGGGTTTATTTGCGTATAATAAAGCTTTCTGCGTGGCCGTCTAACGTTTTCAAACACTTTCGGCACGCTTGCGACCTCGTTTTGCCAACTCTTCTTTGCTGAGGATCCTTTTTAGCGGCATTTTTATCCTTCCGTTGCACGCCACCGCGATTTTACACAAGCCACGGCAAGCTAAGTAAGAGAAAGCGGACCAATGGCAGACGGGGGCACCTCCCTCTTCATCCGGTTATGTATTTCAACGTACGCTGGCTCTGACCCATCGAAACCCTCTCCACTTGAGCGTGCTCCTCGCCTCCTGGCCGCCAAATAGATAAGAAAAAGCGATCAATGTAGGCAGTGCTATTCGTTGTAAAAGCAAAGAAAAGTTCTCCTATGAACGAACAGAGCGTTTGATTGGTCTGTTCAGGCAACGCTGCGGGTCACTGACCGATGCTTGCGTCGGCGGCTATGCAAATTTGACGTCAGGAGATTGGAATAAAAACATATTGGAATAGTTTTAAGTTATAGGGCCCCTGATACATAACGTGTTATGAAAGACTGGGAAAGCGCGTGCGGCTTCTGACAACTGAACAGCCAATTGTGCCGACGTTCGATTATCAAATAAAAACACGATATTTGATGCTCCTCATACTTCTCTATATCGCATCCAATCTACCCAGGCTCGAGAAAAAAACAACAACGAAAGGGTAGACTGATGAGCTGGTTGGTATGGTACCATGTGCGGCAGGGCTGTATGGTCAGTCATGACAAGTTGGCCAAAACACATTGCACGCCTTACAGCTGCAACCTATTGTTCGGTGACGCACAAGCGTTAGCCAGCGGCGTTGCTCAGCTGACTAGCGAAGTCGAGAAGCCGCAAGAAAGGTGACAGCTGCCTGCCTATATCCTTGACAAAAACAGAAATCCAGTTTTTTTTTTTCTCGTTAGTGATTTTTGACGGATGGACTGGTGGGTTGTTCCGTTCGTGCTCTATTTCCTTTTGTTTTGCTGGGTGACGACTCAAACCGTGTGTCTCAGCTAAGGATAGCCAAGCTGTTCAACAAAAACAACCAAAAATAATTTGAAAACACGGTGCAAGACACGCAACACACAATTATAAGACCTCCGGTGTTCGGTTGTCATAGGTCTGACTACCGAATATCGTAGGTTTTCAACTTGAATATATATATATATGCAGCTTGGCTAACGTTAGTTGGGACGCACTATATACGATTCATGTGCAATGAAACCATCAGTTGCTCGGAGCGTCATGTCCTTGTCTTGTCTTTCGTCGGCTCGTATGTTCCGTTTGCGCTACGATATACACTGGGAAACAACACGGGCGGAATTCACTAAGCTGCGCTCTTCTTACGCAATTTCTGAGCCAAAAAGTTCTTGTGCTGTGATAAGAGTGCAACTGAAGCGGCAGCTATCGTAGAAATTTCTTCTTACGTCGGCAGTTCTGACGCCTGTTTAGATTTTTCAAAAGTACCGAAGTTCGCACCTGTGCCGCCATTACACACACGCCTTTCTTTCTTCTAGTACAGCCCTCGTCTTTGCAGCGGCGGGCATCGCAAGCTTGCTGATCTTACCAACAATTTTAGCTTAGTGACTGCGCTTTTTCTTCGTAAGATTTTTCTTACGCCAAAATTCGTTCGTAAGTTCGCTTAGTGAATCCCACCCCGAATGTTTAGCAGACGCCGAGTCTCGAAAAAGGCTACAATACACTATTTAAAAAGTTTACACCCTTTGGGTCGTATCTCGTCCCACAACAAAAACCATTATCTGTCTTGCAGCGAGCGCTGTGTTTTCAGGAAAGGGAACATCAAGCAAGGGATATGACGGTTATCGTTGTGGGACAAGAGAAGCCCCAAATGGCGCAAACTTTTTTAAAAAGTGTATTAAACAAGCCTCCATATATGCCGTTAATACTATACGAAATATTATCAAGCCTCCGTATATGCCATCGACGCCTTCTTCCTTACTTTTTTCGTAACAATGGCAGCCTATATACGAATCAACTTAACGGCGAGGAGAGGAAACATTTCTACAGACTCTTGAGACGTCTCCTCCTCCTCCCTTCGTCGCAGCGTGATCCAAGCCCCGGCGAGGCGCAGGGGCACGTTCAGCACGGACAGCATCCTCACCGTGCTCATCGTGGCCGGCACGCTGTTCCTCGTGCTACTCGCCATGCTGCTCATCGTCACCGTCGTCGTCCCCAGGCGTGAGTGCCGCTTCGCACACGCAGTGACCTTGTTTGCCGCACCACATCACCGCCGATGCTCGTTTCCACGTATACAAGTGTAACTCATGCAGTCGGCTTCTTGAGGGACATATATATATATATATATATATATATATATATATATATATATGTGTGTGTGTGTGTGTGTGTGTGTGTGTGTGTGTGTGCGTGCGTGTGTGTGTGTGTGCGTGTGTGTGTGTGTGAGTGTTTAACGTTAGCGGTCAAATGGACCAACAATGTCCAATGCTTATGTTCCCTCAGGTTAAATTGATAGCTTCGTTTAGCTACTTCCCTTGATCTTCGGGTTTGAGGGACGGCTACTTAACACGGTAGAGGTCAAGAAAAATGAGGAGGAGGTCGTAAGGAGGGGAGAGCTAGCACAAGTGTGGATTTGGAGGAGAGCAGGAGGCGCGTGATTGGATCGTTGCAGGCGAAGTCACGCACGTAGGTGGAGGAGAAGGAGGAGGCCGCATCCTCCACGTGAGAAGCGCAGCAGTGCAACCGGATTGGTGTCGCTGACTTTCACAAACGTTGACCTTCTTTTTTAAGCAGGCTGTAAATGCGCCAGCAGCTTGACTTTGACAATCATATACGATGGTTTTGCCAGAAATCTTCCTTTACGTGTACATATTGTGTTGCGGTTGCTTGTAGAGATTCTTGAACTGTCATCTCATGCCACTTGAAATGCGGTTTCATCATCGCTGAAGACACAACGGCATCGCACCCCGCCCCCCCCCCCCCATACTAGTACAAATTTCCTCAAGAAAAAAAAATTGCAACGACATATGGGTGCCGACAAAAGGGGTGAGCATTGGCCTATACTACCCGGCGCCAGGAGAAAACGCGGATACCGGAAACTTCGCGCCTCCCCACTGACCCTAACGCTTGCGCTTGGCGCACAAAAAAACGCGTCACGTAGAGCCGCTTGAACGCGACAGTCAGAGAAAAGCTTAACGAGCACGGGGTATAATCAAATGTCTTTTTAATCCTGACCGTATTTCGCCCCAATTATCCCGCTGCAGCACTGTGTTTAAAATTGTACGTGTTGAAACGATACCTCATAATCACAAGAACAAGCGAAAATTATGACGTCTAATATGCGTCTCGTGCGTTTTATGACATCGCTTAATATTAGACATGCACTTCAAGATACGGTCCTATGCAGCAACTGTGATAGAAAAGAAGCGCCAGAAGGTGCATATGCCGAGTCGGCGTGTCTGCCACTGGTCGACAGTGCGCAAATCAGGCACTGGGTTATCTTCTGTCGTTGTCTCTACAGCATTCAATAGGTGAAGCGCCAATAGTGAGGACACACAAAAAGGAACACAGACAGGACAAGGCGCCACTATTGGCGCTTCACCTATTGAAAGCTATGCGCCAACGAGCCCCACAACGTGTTTTACTGAAATACATTTCTACAGCAATTGTTCACATGGAGCGTATTTCTGAAATGGTTGGGCATCTTTTTACGTGTGTGTATAGTAGCGAAAATAATTGTTGGAGTTCAGGATTAGTCTAAATTCCAAGGCTCATAATGAAATATATCAAAAATATTCAGAACGTTTCTGCCTGTCTTGGAGCTGTATCTTTTTTTTAATGACGCTAAGTCCACAAACTAACTTCTGACTGACAGCTTTATCTCGCATATCTCGACAAGCCACATTCTCGCCGAAATTGAGCTTCCCAGCGTAAATAGTTAACGGACTACTGACATCACCTGGTCGACTTCAAGACAATTTCTTTCCTTAACAGTACGTTACTCCCCAGCTTTCTATATCGGGTTTGTGTATTTCTTGCCTCTATCGTGGGCCGATCGCGGAGACGGTGCAGTAGTCTAAACACGCGGGTCGATCCCGAAGGAAGTGCACTTTAAGGCCCGCTCCCGTAAATATGTGCAGTCTAAAAAATGTGGGCCGGTACCGCTGGCAGCGGTACCGGTGGTATAAGGAGAGCTTTCTCGCATTCTTCCCTCGCGTCAGCTAGCCCTTTCAAACGCTGTCGTTTGAGACGCTGCGAACCTCTAAGAATAAATTATACGCTTCATACACCTCATTCTCGCATTAAGCTTGCTCATGAAGACATTGTCTCATCGACGTCAACTAGAGGCTGAATCACCTCCCAACTTATTATTTATTAGTATGCGGCAGTATATGAAGATTCAGCACCCCCCCCCCCCCCCCCCAAGGGCCTGTTTACGCTCGAGCCGCCCATCGCAGCAAGCCACACCGCACGCGTGCGGTAGCGCGAAAAATTGCACATCTCGCACACTTGTGCACAAATTTCAGTTTACAATGTGTGCGGTTCACACTGTGTACACAGTGTGAACGGCAATGCGTGCACAAGTGTTCGATATGTGCAATTTTTCGCGCGACCGCACGCGTGCGGTGTGGCTTGCGGCGATGGGCGGCTCGAGCGCAAACAGGCCGTAAGTGCCAGAGAAGATACTTGCAAGCATTGAGAGCGGCCCCAAAGTTATTTACTACAATTCTTCTTTCTACGAATCGTTTTCGTCATTGATACCCATCAGGTAGGTTTGTCGTGACGTCACGTTACGGCTCGCTCCGTTCTTGGAATCAGTGTGGCTGCCACAGTTAGCGCAGCCCGAAGAAATACGTGCAGTGATTTTGTTCGTTTTATACGTGAGCAACGATATCATACCCAGTCGTACAGCTACATGGCTTCAGTAAATTTTGCTCTGTCATGACGACAGGTCCGGTGTTTCAATAGCAATCAAATAATATGTGAGCGTTTCTCAGCCTTCATACTTGGTAAGTGTCATCATTTTATGCGCAAGAAGGACGTGATAGAGTTATCTGCAACTTCGAAAATATATACGCGTCTGTTTCAATACTCACCGTATAGACGGCTAAATAGACGGCTAAACGGACAGCGGACATATTAAGCCTCGTTCGAATTCTGACGAAGTTGGCAAAAAAAGACAGCTTCGCGAAGCCAGCATTGAGGTCGAAAACGATGCAGGCTACTTTGCTGTCCTAACAAGATGGCGGCTGAGCAGAAGGCTTGGAAACTCATGGAGGAAGGGAAAAACGAGAAGTAATCGTCATTTGACAATCTTGACGCTTAGTCATAAAAAATGTAAAGTAGTAGGCCCTCGTCACGTGCTAGGCAAGCGGTAGCATTTAGCCGATTACCTTTAAATGCGAAGAGCTTTAGCGCCACCTATCGCACAATAAAACATTCGTAATGTATGGCCTCTGAGATCTGGTAGCGCACCTGACTTGCTGCGGATGCCGTAACATCCGGGAGATCATGTCCGGCTAAAACGGCCGCTCTTGTTAAGCCTAATGGAACACTAAAGCGAGCCTGCATATTGAAAACAGCGTTTCTTGTCACCAATAATTTGCTGTCCTAGCATCATGGCTCATTTCTAAAAGAAATAGTATCTGTTGGGAACGATAGGTCAAAAGAGTGCGGGATGTCGACTTGATACGTCCGAAGCGACCGGTGGTCGCCTCGTAAAAGCATGCGTAAAATTTACCACGAAACAAGCAGTCTCTTAAATGAAAAAAAATGTTAAATTGTGAGGTTTTACGTGCCAAAACCACTTTCTGATTATGAGGCACGCCGCAGTGTAGGACTCCGAAAGTTTCGACCACCTGGGGTTCTTTAACGTGCACCTAAATCTAAGTACACGGGTGTTTTCGCATTTCGCCCCCAACGAAATGCGGCCGCCGTGGCCGGGATTCGATCCCGCGACCTCGTACTCAGCAGCCTAACACCATAGCCACTGAGCAACCACGGCGGGTGTCTCTTAAGTGCTCCGGCAAGTTTGTGGGCCCGAGAGCCACCACGCACCTGGAGGCTGGGCCCCGGAAAGCAAGCTGGCGTCAGAGGAAGTTGGCTTGCCGACGCTAGCTAAGTGACGTCGTGTTACTTCCTAGTTATCGTCCTTCCTCCATGTGTAAACTCGAAGGGAAGGCCGTTGGCGCGCTAGAAAATGTCGCACTATCCTATGCGCTTAATGTAAGCTGCGCGTGCTCTATCCTTCATGGGTTCGCACGCGAAAAGACTAAGAAAGTAATAACTGCAGTATGTGTGTGTTTTTTTTTTTTTGCTTTTGCTTGTCGACGCGAGGTGGCGTCAAGTCGTACGGACGTTTTCCAGATGCGTTCCATTATTTCGGAAGGAAGCTGTCTTCTTAAAAAGTGCTGGTCAGGGTTGGAACACACCCTGTCCGTTGGTACTCCTTTAAAGCCGTGCCGCCGGATCATGTTCGCCGCGCAGCTGGATATGCTTCCTCTCATGTATACGTGTGGAAAGGGTGTAGCGGTAGAGCGAAGAGATGTGAAGAGGGTGTCCAATGCTTTCGGTCCGCATTATGAAATTTTGTTCTTTCAGAAGAGCCATAGCTCCAGCCTTGCAAATTCTGTTAACTTTTCCTGCATAAAGTTGGACGTAATGTGATGAAACACTTTGAAATTAACAACAGCTAACTGACGTGACAGTGTTACAGTTGGGTCGCCAAGTTTGTGAAGAGAAACTTCGGCTTTCGCGCCCTTCGCTATATAGTAGTCAACTTTCGCGAAATAAATGCAGATAGTCTTATAAGCGTTACCTTAGGCGTTATGTTAAACAGGAAGAGAGCGGTCTGGATCAGAGAGCGAACGGGGATAGCCGATATTCTCGTTGATAATAATATTTTAAAAAATGGAGCTGCGCAGGCCATGGAAGGTGTAGGGCACATAGACGGTGTACCAGTAGAGTTACAGACATGCAAAGAGAATTGCAGGTCGAGGGCGGTAGAAAATTAGGCGGGGTGATAAAATTAGAATATCTGCAGGCGCAATTAGCAACCAGCAAGCGCAAGACAAAGACAACCGGACGTCGATGGGAGAGGCATTCGTCTTCCACTGGACATAAAAGTAGACTAATGATGATGAAGGTGATGATGACGAGTCTTAAATGCAAACTTCGAAAATCTACATGTAAAAGGAAAACCAATCACCTGTGCAAACGCGGAGTAACGGCTTAAAAGCGACACTATCGGAAAATATTAAGTCGAGCTAGCTCGTTATATTATCCTTCTAGAAGTCTATGACCGTTTTCAATGTTCCACTATATCACTTTGTTGCGCGGAAAACTGTTGCCGAAGGAACCTCTGCGCTGCTCCTGAATTTGAACCTCCCGCGCCAAAGCAGAAGACTTAACGACATGTAGCTCGAAGGCACAATCTCAATGAAGACACAGAGGCATACGTCTTCTTATTTGTGTCGTCTTTCTGGTCTTGCCTTCGCGCCACACTATGTCGTTAAGTAAACGCCAAGTAGCCCAACAAGTCATCCTGCAAAACGGTAGAGTTGATGCAACCTCCACGTGACGTCCCTCTAGGCTGCTCTGTGCGAATCAGTCAGTATACCGACATCACTCGAGAGGTACCACAGCCGCCGCAGATGGCACCACTCCGTTCTTTTTTTTTAATTTTCGCCATTTTCTTGCTTGCAAAAGCTCTCTTCTCGCTGAGAATGATGAATTCGTTAACGTAGAAGCCTAATCGTTCAGTCTAGCTCGACTTAATATTTCCCTGCGGTGTCCCCTTAAGATCAGCAGCTGCTATACGATTCTTATTTGATCACAAGCAACGTCTGTCTCTCGCTCGCAGTTACGAAGAAGCACAAATCGGGTCACAAGAAGGTACACGAATTCGCCTTGGAGCACGAGAACGGTGAGTATTTCGCCGCTCTCAGAGCGCATGCGCAGCCGCCCTGCCGGCGCCATGATGACGGTAGGCCTCTTGGCCTTGCCGTTGCGTTTGATTTTCAAGTTTCAAGTTTATTTCAGTTTCAATGTGCATTCATTCACAAGGACATCTTCCGGGACCCAACAATATTGTTTAACCCCCCGTATTCATATATGCATCTTAACTCGAGAAGTCCATGCTTTCCTTGGCCTAAACGACGCCTGTCGTAAACACGCAGAGGGAAACGCAATGAGCGTCTTGCTGGGCACGTTCACGTCAGGCGTCATTTAAATCCAGTATGAGCTTGAAGTCAAGTTGCATTTATGAAAACGACAATAAGGGTCCTAAACCAAAATAATTAACTAGGTGTACAAAAACTGCGAGCAACATTAACAGAAATTCACAAGACGAACAGTTCTATTATAAAGTGGGGTTCATAAGTTGCTTCTTTGTGTCTTTTGAACAAGTGCTAAGAAGGACGCCGCGGACGCAGTGTTCACGCAGTCCGTCATTCTAGACGTACTGCCACACAGTCGTGCGCGCTAAAGATGTTTGGTCATTGTATACCAACTATAGCCCGATCTCTGACATTGTTAAACGCACACGGAAGAAAAAAATAATGCAGCTGCGTTGGTAAATTATGCTTCTGCAATACCAGAAAGCCACTCTTGACATGAAAGGAGGCTTGGTGTGCAACAAGAGACAGAAGCACAAGACTGCCGGCAGGCGACGCCGCCTTGAGTTTTCCCCGCGCCAGTCTGCCACGAGGTCACAAATTTCGGCAGCGTCTGATTGGGCCGAAGTAATAGTGTATCGGTAAAATGGAATCTACGTTGTATTCTGGAGGTTCCAGATAATTAGCAATGAAGCAGTGCAGAGACACACCATGGTATCCCCTCCGAAATTCATTATGTATGAGGCGTGTGTGTGCATCTGGGCTCCTGCCTCTCACTTCCCACTGTACACGCGCCGTGCCATCTATCGGCGCTGTCAGGAAGTACGCTCGTGGCCGCACGCGTAAATATATATGTTGACACTAAAGTGTCGCATCATATATGTATGATGTGGGTTCGATGTCGCCCAGCAGCACAGAAATTTTAAAGGATTTTTGCTGTCACTGAAAAACGGCGCGCACGCCCAGTGGGCCACGCCCAGGAATCATGACTGGTGACTCAAGTTGGTGTGAGAGAGTTTCATCGCAGAACGTCACACATACACCTGGTTGCACGTACCTAGCGACACAAGTTGACGGGAGAGAGGTCCATTAAAGATCTGCATATACCTAGCGACTCACGCCCAGTGACCCAATATGGGGTGAACGAAATTCGTTGCAGAGCAGCGCATGCACAACCCAATGTCACATAGCCATGACCAAATATGGCCGGACGGTTGGTGTTCCGAACCCGTTTTTCTCAGCACAGCAGCCCTATGCTATACGCATTAGGCCATGGACTACCCAGCGACCGAAGTTGGCGGAAAAAACGGTTAGAGACATATACACCACAGTGAGCCCCCGGAAAGTACCCTAAGAATGCTAGTCGCGTCTATACATAAAAGGTTTGGGCATTATTTCTCGACGAGGAGAAACTCCGATGTGTTTTATAGGCATGAAAATTTGAATGAAATGAAGCCGCGTGTATATCGACTGACCTGTCCTCACGGGGTTCGCAGTGGCCGATGCCGAGCTATCGCCCTTCGACGCACCCCAGGTGAGTGGAGGAGCCAAGGCCGAGCAGACAGCGTCCAAGCTCAACTCTACCGGTGTCAAGCACGGCTCTAAGCACGGCTCTAAGCACGGACCCAAGGATCCGGAGATGGCCAAGCACGTCAAAAACCGCACGAAGGAATAGCGTCCCTGCGAGGCACACCACCGACCATTTCCGAGGTAACGAGCACAATAACGACAAAAACTTATCGAAAACATCCTGGTCATGTGCTCGCAGTGATCTCAGAAATGTACCGGACTGAAGGCATATTTCTGAGGCACGCATGGGGTCGCAGGTTTGATTTCTCGCGTTGGATGACGTTATTGCTAAAGGGCACGTCAAGAGCCGAGACAAGCAGTTATGCGCGCGCCTTTCCGTTGAAACGCTAACTGCACGTATTCTTGTATTTTCCTACACTCTACGCTCCCCTCTGGGCTGATGTTGAAGACGAAGCTTTTAAGAATGGAGTGGTGACGCATGTCACCAGGCTCATTCTTTAAAGCTTTCTATTGATGTCAGTCTTCAAATATCGTACGTGCACTACGCTACGGTATTCACTGTAAGCTCGCTTCATTGCATGTTGTCCCTTCCTGAACCCCGCCAGTCTTCTATGCCGTCGTTTACCAGTCTCGACGGTTCCAGGTTCATTTTTACGACATATCGTTTCAGCCAAGCCAACTGCTTGTCGATTTACGGTGTGCGCGTTAGGAGCGTCAAAGTGGGAAAAAAAATTCACCGAAGAATTACGATACTCCCTAATGCGAAATTTTACCGCAGCTATACGTGTTTTGATTTCGTGGTATATTGCCTCGCGTGGATAATCTCTCTCGTGCGGCATATTGAAAACGGAGAGAAGCGTGACGCAGCTGCCTCGCTAATCGGGAGGTCGCGAGAGGCAGCACGTGGGTGATCGCGTGGGCGCGATTCGCAGCAGCCGCCGCAGACAGACCTCCGCTCATGCAGCTATTTGTTTCCATATGTGATATCGGTGGACGCGCTCGCGGCATGCCATCGGTGAACAGACGACGACGCGCTACTCTGGCGCCATCTAGTAGCGATCGTCACCGCAGAGCCCGCCTAGCGCGGCACTACGCTTTTCTTCTCTCGCTTTCACCATACCCTCCTCCTCCACTTTCCTCCGCGCGCTCTCTTTGCTATCGCTGTCTTTCATACCCCGCTGCGCTCCCCGTTCGCTCTTTCATCCTTCACTGTGGTCGTTCGCTCAGTTACGCCGAGGGATGACGCCGACGCGAGACGCAGGAACGGGCGCCTAAGTACTGCGCTCTAAAAAGTGTATCTAAAGTGTGGGAACCCGGTCACGTGGTAGGGGTATATATACGCAACTGACATTGGTCTGCTCTGGAACACCCGTCAGTTGCACTTCGCTCCTTGAAAAGTCAGGACGTGTGTCGAGTAGGCTGCTGAAGAACACTTTGCAATGTGATGAACGCGGTTTCTGTCATGGATCCGGGACCTCAAAGAGGTGCGAGGTAATGCTACTGCATTTACCGCTAAGTCATCGCTGAATTCAAATTTTTTTGTTCCTTAGATACGTAAGTGACTTTGCGTGGAAAAATAGTCAAATTGCCAATTTTTACTTGTCAAAATCACGATTTAATTATAAGGCATGCCGTAGTGGGCTACTCCGGAATAATTTTGACCGCCTTGGGTTCTTTACCTTGCACCCAAATCTAAGTACACGAACGATTTCGCATTTAGCCTCCATCGACATGCGGCCGCCGCGGTCGGGATCGAACCTGCTTCCTCGAGCGTAAGCTTGCACAACGCCGCAATTACTACGCTACCGCGGCGGGTTGAAGTATAAGCGACATCGACCGTATTATTGCAGCGATAGCACAAATTTGAGTTAATATTAAAAACTCGTTTATGTGTTTCCCGCTGGTTGAACTCTCACACTTTCAGCTCCTCATAAACATTAGCGCTACAATTTCCTGCAGTAACTTTTGCAAAAACTATGGTTGACAACCTATACGGTAAACAGCGCAAGTACGGGTCAAAAGATTAAGGGAACAGAAGGCAGACGTGTCGTCTGTTCCCTTAATGTTTTGTCTTGTGCTTGCACCGTTTGCAGCGCCGTGTTGTCATGCCAACGAACAATGTGGTATGTTATGGGGCGGCCGGCATGCAGACTATTATCACGCGTCAGACACATGTTTGCAGAAGTAGCTTAGTTAATTGAGATTGAGTATAAACAGACTGGTGCGTAAGGCCTAATGAAAAGTATAGAAGCAAGAAGTGTGTTACAGTTCTTGTAGGGTTTCTGTGGTCTTGAAGTATTTGAAAGTATCTTCGTGTAGGACAAGCTGCTCGTCGCTCAATAAAAGCATGGGACGAAAAGTAATTTCGTGTTCGCAGAAAATTGTAGAGTGTTGTTGTCTCCATTGTTCTAATCCCAGACACGTTATGAAAATGTGTGCTATACAGATAAATACTCATCGGAGCGCTGGCATGCTGGCTGTGGTTTATTATTCAATAGGTAACTGGGACTTAGTCTTGTGTGGCCAATTATTAGGCGACATGTAATTGCCCTACTTAATCTTCCTCGGTGGCGACAACTGCGCCATTCTCGCAACAGTTTTTTTTTATATATATGATAGAGCTTGTTTTTTGTTGGTGACACAGGTTCTCCCAGTGCAGTCTATAATTGACGCCAAGTGCACAGAAAGTTCCTGACGCCGTCGATGTCAATGACAGCGAATTCCACATAATTATCCGCGGCCTGTGTACTGCGGATTTGCACAAAACTGCGTTTACTGATGTAGTTCTTCCCCTCTAAGTTACGTGCCAGGAGGCGCCACGGCAGTTCGACCGTGCAAATGTGTTGCTACCGTCTGGTAGAGGCGGCGCGAAAATGGCGCGGAATTTTAAATGACAACAGACGCCCGCCAGTGCCAACGTTTCCTTTAGCTCGACACGTCAAGCCAAGTTCTGTCCATGGCGATGCGCGTTACTACAGGCACGCGCACTCTGACGTCCTAGCACGTCGGTGCTGAGTCAAGTCAGGAGCTGCAGGCACGTGCGCCTCAATATAAGCGGTACGGTTACTAATGCAAAATCGCCGCACGTACCACCGAAAACTGTTTTCTCCGCTCGCTATGCTGTTACGGCGCTGCTGTTGGCCCGCGGCTGTGCCTCGATGTCCTCCTCGCCCTCCGCTCCGTGCAGAGTGGAGACAACCGCGGCGTCTACTACGGCGCTGGGCACGCGAATGGCGTACGCCGTAGTAGACGCCTTTGGCGGACGCCATAGGGACGCGTTGCCGGCACTCGTGTGCATCTGCCATTCGTGTGCCCAACGCCCTTGTGCCCAACGTCCTTGTACCCTCCCAAGGACGTCGTGAAGGTGACTTAAAAACACGCCAGTTAAAGTACAATGAGCCGCAGACGGTTGCGTATCGTATTATGAAGCCTCGAATGCAAGTGCCAGTTACTATAAAATGATGTATATTTTAAAGTTATATGCCCGGGAGTAATTCTTGCCAATTAACAACTAAACCAACGAAGACAGCCTCGATGACCTTCACGGATAAGACTTCACATTTCCGTTTTTCTGTGATTTCAGCGGGACTAACATCGCACATGTAGACGAGTTTGAATACATCAGGGTGACAGAAGCACACAGACCAAATCCGCAAACATATTTAAAGCGAACGCTAAAGGACGCTACTAAGGATTGCAAACTTCATGCAAAACACTAATCGGGCAAATTTTACAGTGTGCGTCCGTTGTCTGGTCTCTCTGCGCTTCTTGTGACGCAAAACAAGTTGGAATCTCTGCAAAGAGAAAGCAATAAGATTTATATATATAACAGATATTACCATCACTTTTGACCTTCATCATATGCTCATGTGACCTATCACTTCGTACAGTTGCGCACAAACACACGTGTGAACGCCGTGTCACCTTGCATCAGATCATACCCGGGTCATCGGTTACTGCCAGGACCGGTTTCATATGTGAAATGCCCTGCACGCGTGCAACTCGAAGCACTCACCCACTTAAACCTTTTCCATTCCAACCACGTTTTAACTGTTCTACTTTAAATTTTCCCATCCACCGCGGTTGAACTCTGGAGTGTTCCCGACGGCTCATTTCGGCAATTACCTCCCGCACTGATAAATCAACAACGTACTATTCTTTTGTTACGAGCTACGCGTATACATAACGTGCCCTTCTGTTACTGGCACACTCATGCAGTTTCGCGTTTTTTATTCACGCAAATTTATGCTGTGTCATCTTTGATTTATTACTTGCACAGAAGCAACTTTGTACACCCCTACAATGTCTGGCGCTGAGATGGCAGCGTTCACGTAAATAGCGCCTGTAACACTCGCTGACATCGGCATGCTCGCTAAGAGCGTCACTAGCGCTGCCATTAGTGCTAGGGAAGAGCGCACCCAGGGTGCGCAGCTATGTGACGTCTGCGGAGGGCAGAGAACGTGGCGTTGGTTGTAGAGCGACGCGTTAGCTGTCGGGCAGCCGAAATTCCTTCGTTGTGCAGGCGAATTGGTTGTATTGGCTTTCGTTGTAGAGATATTCAGAGCACGCACGAGAGACAGGAATCCGTCCGGGACGTAATTAGTCATTTGTTACACAGGTTCTTTTGTTGTAGAAGCGTCTTGACTGTTACCCTGAAAACTTGCCGCCTTCGTCTCAACGCCTTTGCACACTCCGTAGAACCTGCGTGTGTTATTTTGCTGTGACGTCAAAGCATTTGTTTTTCCTCATTTGCCGTTCTTCACTTTCTCGTTATTTCCCCCGCAACAGACGGCGCCGCATGACTCGGAAAGCCCTCGGATTTCCCGTCGAGAAGATGGAACGACGCTAATTCCGGCTAAAGAAAAAAAACAAAAGAAAGATCGGTCTTTCTCGCCACTCGAACGAAATACAACGTTCACCAAAATCTACATAACTCTCTCTCTCTCTTCCGGCTGACACGTTGAACCCTCAACCCTTCTGCCCTCGTCAAGTGGCTCGTGATAATTTTGTAAACAAACACCGCACTCTCCCCCTACCCCACCCCTGTATTTTTATTTTTTCACTACGGAATCAAAATTTACATATGTATGCACGAGATCAGCATTAGTCCAACAACGGGTGTCCCAATGAGGGGTCAGCGAGGGGACAAAGGCGTAGGTTGGCCACAGTTACATGATACTCGCTCGCGCGCACTCACTAATTGTTTCACATGCTACGTGCTTAATCACATTCGTGTGTACTCTCGCTCATCGACACTCACTCTCACGCTGCTACGCATGCCCACACATTCTCGCCAACACTCACTCGCGTTCATACTCGCTTTCATTCACACTTGCCCGCGCTCACTAATGCCCACACTCGCCCAGTGAGGCTCACGCCAACTTTCACCGACGTTAACGCTCGTTAACGCTCGCCTTTACCAACATTAGCTCCCTCTTCATGCTCGCATACATCCACCCTCACCGGCCCCTCGTTACCGTTCATATACACTCAGTGCAATCGCACATTTCGTCACTCGCTCACACTCGTGCCACGCCTGTGAAACTTGTGCGCAGCGACTATGAGTCGGTGTGCTCCCGAGTATGCCAACCTGATGCTCCCAAAAGGGGGACAAGCGCCCTTTGTGGCTCCAGCTTGAGGCATCCCTTGTTCGGCCACTCCGCCTCCACCTTCCTGCGAGGCTTTCACAGTTCTTAGGATGTATATGTGTGTACCCTGCGCGATTGACGTTGTACACGAGGTGGCGCCGATTCAAACGTGATCCCGAATACACGGTCGGACAACGTGTCTGCGCAGTGTACACTTGAAACTGTGTTCCGATCACACACGGGGCGAGGTCCTGGTTATATAGAACGTGCTAAGGTAGCAGAAAGATCTTGAACTGCAGCCCGCAAATGACACGCAGCATTTCGCTGACCGCGTGAAGGAAATACCGAGCCAAGAAAAAAGTGGGAGCCATGACACGGAAGCGAGCAGATTCGGCCTGTTGAGGGACAAGCTGACGCCGAGAGCGCGGCGTATAGTGTCGGCAATATATGTTCTCACCACGTAGCAATCGCGTTCAATATGAGCTGAAACACGGTGCCTATGGCCGAAGGGGCTCCAAGACAGCACGGTGGCTCCGACATTCGAAAAGTCTGTGTAATAATACCGTCGATTGGAACGGCGTCCAATTCTGCGACACTTCTCGGTCGGCGTGGACGTGTGCAGTCTCGCGACGTGTTCGACCACGGGCAGCGCGTTGCAGCTAAATATTGGACGCGACTGTACGCGCACATGGTTTAAGGAGCGTTGCGACGTTGATAAATAAAGCATGCACACTCAAAATGGTCTCGTTAGTATCTTTATTTACAAGCGTGCGCGACCATAAGCGTGCACTACTGGTTTAATAGGTACACAAGCTAAAACTGCAATGATATTTCCTGCTCCTTCGCAGCACGCAATTTTTTTTTTATCCTTCCTGCACGTTATGCCCCGGAATCCCATACATTTGGGTATCCTTAAGGAAGTTCCAGTAAAGGTATGCAGTCCACGAACTGTACACCCAACCTCCACTAAGTATTTTCACACGAAACCGTCGATATCGATGTTCGGAGTGCGAGGAACTGACGGCTTCAAAGCAATCTCCTTATTTCATAGCTGTGTCAGTTAGTACTGGAGCGTGCCCGTATTCACAGCAATGCGTAGCCACTCTGGTCTGCACACTATGCCTGCCACGAGACGGCGGTACTGTAACATACTCGCCACATCTGGAAGGCGCAAAGCTGCCTCCGCGTTTCACTTCGCACCCAGGTTTTCTGCACTTTTTCCGTGTTGCGGCTCTTCTGCTAACGGAACGACTCACCTTTCCAAGTTCAGAGGTGCAAACAAAAAAAAAAGGAAAAGGGCAGGGTCAAAGGTAAATTGATTGGCGGCATCTTTTCCCTCGCCTAAATTCATGTAACAAAATTTTAGATCCTTACCCCCATTTTCTGAAAACATAAGCAAAGTCTGCCCGACTCTTGGCCAATCCCCGCGAGTGGGTAAGCGCCAATCTCATCAAGGACATCATCATCATCATCATCATCATCATCACCATCATCTTTTTTAAGGCAGTGCGAGATGTTGGGCACATATTCGGGATCCTCGGAATACTCGAGAAACCGCCGCACTACGGCGCCCGTTGTCATGCATGGCCTATTTAATGAGTTTGACACAAGAAGCAGTTTTTCTTGCTAAAGGCCCCTACGTGAGGGTCTCCCGCAGAGTACGATTTGTCCCGCGCCGAAGTGTTCCACCGTCGTTTGTATAAGTCAACTTTATCCATGATGACGACTATCACCTACGGTCACCAATTACGACTGACTATCAATGAAAGCTCCAAAGATACATTATTATATTCCAAGGCACTGCAGACTCCATCGACAAAAAAAAAGAAGAAGTCGATGTAGTGGATTGATCCGTTCTTCCTTTTTGTAGTGAGTCGTAACAATTACAGAATAACTTCAATGTCGACCAATCGGACTTACGAGTGGAAGCGTCACTAAAATCTCGCAATAGCCTTTTTAAATCGAAATTCAATAAAAGAAGAAATAGTGTCGCCCTTACCTACCGCCGGAAGTGACGCATGACCTAGAACGCGTGGGTCGTCGGCATGACCTCCGAGATAAAGCAGAGCCCGTGGCTGCCCGCGGCGCACTGAAAAAATCTCGAAAGTGACGTGATCGAACTTACGTCACAGCCGCTAACCACCAGGGGCACGCGCCGTCTGCTTACGTGCTGTTTAGAGGCAGTTAATATGAACATGATATGATTAACAGCCTTGCGGCTTTGCCATGGCTGCTTCAGTGGAATATACTGTTCTCTTATAACCGATATAGCAATTCAAAATTTCGTTTCATTTGACCTTTACCTTTAAGTGGCAAGATAAAGAAGACTGGGCATGGATTGCTTTTATTGCTTTATTTCTTCTTTATACTGCTCAAATACATATTCATGCTCAACTGAAATATTAAAGGATTTCTTTAAAATCTAAGCGAGATACAGTAGGTCAAAAATATTGTTGACTAGCTGGTTAAAGCTAAATGTATGGTCCAAAACTGGCCTTGGGTATTTGCTTTGACAAGGTAAATGTGTGATAAAGAGATGCACCTCTATGTAGATGAAATAAAGTGTGTAGAAACTCCAATTAAATTACTAAAGATTACCAACTTGGCAGGAGAGTCGATCCTCTTCCTCTCGCGAAGCTCAGTAGAGGTCAGTCAGCTACTCTTATCAAGTTGCAGACGGGATCTTTCCCGTCGCGGGGCTTCCTCGGTAGGACATACACGGATGTGGACCCTGGTTGTACCGACTGCAGTGAAACCTTTTGCTCTATGGCTCCCATGCTCTGGCGATGTGAGGAAGCCGAATGAGAGGAGGCCATCAGAAGCACGGTACTCCGAAAGCAAGCCCAGGCTACCCAGAAGGCCCAGGAAAAGGTGAAGCGTCACGGCATTCTGTCCTCTACGTGGGCGCGGCCAGCGGCTACAACGCCCTCCCGTTAGGGGGGTCCTGACAGCAGCTCCTCAGGATCAAATAAAGTTCTCTGTCTGTCTGTCTGTCTGTCTGTCTGTCTGTCTGTCTGTCTGTCTGTCTGTCTGTCTGTCTGTCTGTCTGTGTCTGTGTCTGTGTCTGTGTCTGTCTGTCTGTCTGTCTGTCTGTCTGTCTGTCTGTCTGTCTGTCTGTCTGTCTGTCTGTCTGTCTGTCTGTCTGTCTGTCTGTATGCAGAAACTCCACTGCAGTTGTCTAAGTATGCGTAAGCACCAATTTCAGTTGGTTCACCCCCCAAATTTCAGTTGGCCCACCTCCACATTTCAGTTGGCCCATCTTCACATTTCAAGTTGGCCCAAACTTAAATTTAGGTTGGTGAACCCCCAAAGTTCAAGGTGGCCCACCCCCAAATTTCAGTTGGCCCACCCTTACTATAGACATCACCGTGCATTTTTTATGGAGCCCTACGTATGCCTATGAGAATTCTCTCTGATCATTCTTATTTATTTATTTAGTGTCGATTGTTCCGTATCGCCGATAAGCTTTCAATCCTCTACATTAATTTACACGGTTATAACAATCAAATGTCTTAACTTCGCAAATTACGCATTTTTGTGCAGATACAAAAGGCACTTCTCACGTGACGGGCAGGGGTGCTCGTCAAAGAATGCTTAGGTATTAAAAATTTCATATTGGCGAGAATATGACCACCACGTGCGCTAGGAAGAGGCCGAGGACGCCTTCGGGTTTTGTCACCAGAACATGTCTCACAGTCGACATTTTTTAGTATACCACTGTTCAGCAGATATACATAAGTAAAGGTAAATTTAAGAGCATAGACTAATATTTGGATTTCTTCTTTTTGCAGATGTTCTTTTTAAGTCAAAAATGTTGTTGAGATGATAGTTAGGGGGCTAATTATTGGCTGGAGTCATTACGAGAAAGCAATTATCTCGTCGCTATATTGAGCGAAAGCGGTACGTCGAACATCCCGTAAGGCACGGTATAGTACGTAACTTCAACAAAGTGGTCGTGTGGCGCAATGCTTAGAACAGTGATGTGGCATGGAGCCACAATGCGTACTCAAAAGGTTCAGTTTACTTTCGTGTTTGTTGCTTTTGTTGTTCCTTAGTGACCTGGCGCAGCCAACTCTGGGGCATCGGTGATGATGAAGCAACATTTACCGGGCCCGAAATAAATCGGTGGTGCACGCAGGCACCAGACGGGGTGGTTCCCTAGTTACGGGACTCATATGTTCCCAGCAGCTCCTGGCCCCTGTCCGTCAGCGCGAGCTGGATCGGTAGGGCGGGGCTGGATAACAAGGTCTCCCATCGCTCAAGGGGCTGGGAATTGGGGGCGTTGGTGGGAAGGGGAGGAGGGGGGGGGGGTGTCTTGAGTTCTGTGCACTCTGCCAAGACGTGCGGCAGGGTGCCCTTTTCTCTTCTGCAAAAAGCACAGAGCATATCGTATTCCGCAGGGTATACATGCGGTTCATCAGTACGGGATGCGCAAGCGATCCCGCCTGCGCTCGACGCAGGATCATCTGTTGTTGCCTGGTGAGGTTGGGGTGCGGTTCTGGCAGTCTACACCTTTCGTCTCGGTACATCCGGGTAATGTCGCGAAAGCTGGTAACCGGGTGCGGTAGCTCTTCCGGATCGTGCTCGGCCCGGATTGACATTTCTCGAGCATGGTAGTCGGCGATGGTGTTGCCTGCTACCTGCGAGTGAGCTGGGACCCACACGAGCTCTATGGCTCTTCCCGGAGGCTTGTGCTTGGCTAGAATGGCTCGGGCCGCGGAAGAGATTACCCCCCTGCGGAAGCTTCTGTAGGCTGTCTTCGAGTCAGTGACTACGGCGTCCACGCTCGGCTGTGAGAGTGCGAGGGCCACGGCCGCCTCTTCGGCAACTGCGGGGTCTGTTGTCTTCAGTGACGCGCTGACGATTAGCCTGTCTTTTGATGTAACCACCACCGCTGCACGGTCACTGTGTTTTCGGAGCGAGGCGTCAGCGTAGAGGACGCCTCGCAGGAGCAGAACCCTGGGGTTCTGGAGGACCTAGCCCTAGCGCTAGCCCTAGCCCTCGCTGGAGGAGAACCCTGGGGTTCTCCTCCAGCTTCTGGGCTAGTAGGGCTCTGGCTCGCGCGGTGCGCCTCTCGTCGTCCTTGCCTGGCGTCATGTTCCGGGGAAGAAGTTTGATCTGAATGATCGTTTTCCAGTCTTCCGGAAGGGCATTCTTGATGGGTACTGGCTCGATCTGCCATCCTATCTTGCGTAGGACGGCTCGTCCATGTTCCGTGTGACTGAGCCGGATTCTCTGATTAGAGAGGTGGGCTTCGATGAGTTCCTCCACCGTGTTGTGGGCGCCCATGTCTATAGCAGTATTTGCGTGGACGAGTATATGGGCATGCCCAGTGCTTGCTTCGTTGCCTTACGAAGAATCGTGTTTAGGGTGTCCCCATTCGCCTTCGTCAGCTGGAGATACGGGGCGGACTAGGCAACCCGCGACACGACGAACGCGCGTACCAGGCGCATGGCATCATCCTCTTTAAGGCCTCGGTTTCTGTTAGATACCCTTCGAATCATCATCATCATCAGCCTGGTTATGCCCACTGCAGGGCAAAGGCCTCTCCCATACTTCTCCAACTACCCCGGTCATGTACTAATTGTGGCCATGTTGTCCCTGCAAACTTCTTAATCTCGTCCGCCCACCTAACTTTCTGCCGCCCTCTGCTACGCTTCCCTTCCATTGGAATCCATTCCGTAACTCTTAATGACCATCGGTTATCTTCCCTCCTCATTACGTGTCCTGCCCTTGCCCATTTCTTTTTCTTGATTTCAACTAAGATATCATTAACTCGCGTTTGTTCCCTCACCCAATCTGCTCTTTTCTTATCCCTTAACGTTACTCCTATCATTCTTCTTTCCATAGCTCGTTGCGTCGTCCTCAATTTAAGCAGAACCCTTTTCGTAAGCCTCCAGGTTTCTGCCCCGTACGTGAGTACTGGTAAGACACAGCTGTTATAAACTTTTCTCTTGAGGGATAATGGCAACCTGCTGTTCATGATCTGAGAATGCCTGCCAAACGCACCCCAGCCCATTCTTATTCTTCTGATTATTTCAGTCTCATGATCCGGATCCGCCGTCACTACCTGTCCTAAGGCGATGTATTCCCTTACCACTTCCAGTGCCTCACTACCTATTGTAAACTGCTGTTCTCTTCAGAGACTGTTAAACATTACTTTAGTTTTCTGCAGATTAATTTTTAGACCCACCCTTCGGCTTTGCCTCTCCAGGTCAGTGAGTATACGAAGGTAGCTGGCCCATGCCGTCGTCCAACTTATCCACGCTGAGGACGTTGATGAAGGGAAGAACTGCTTCTAATCGAGAACAAGGAATATGGGTTTATTTACAATATTTATATCAGTCTAACATGACTGCTTCAGAAAAAGAGTGTCAGTCCAACATGACTGCTCAAGAGAAGTGTGTCGAGCATCCGCACAACAGCCGTTTTTAAACACTCGGCCCGCCGGCGATACAAGGTGACGCGAACGTTCGTTTACTCATTGTAAATTCGCCGCCGCCCCGCAGAACAGTTTACGCACACAAAGGCACACACATTCCGATGTCCGGAGCCGACGTCAGAAGGGAGCGTTCCGAGTACCTCAGAGCCATTCTGAGTAGCTCGTTGTCCTGCGTCCCGGCCGGCGCGTGGGAAACAACAAAAAACGGCTTTCCCGCGGCAGCTCACGCACGCGTAGCAGATCAGGTCCGCGCTGGGGAGTTCGGGCACAATAGTTCGTCCGTCGAGCTCATTCCGTCACAACGGCGATGGGGCTAGGGGATGGCGGCGGTTTTCAGCACAAAGCCCGCTTCATCGAACGCATCCTAGCTGAAGCGACGGAGAGTGGGGGATGCGCGTCTTGTTCCCCAATCGTAATTGGGTGGCAATCCCGCATTGCAGCTCGCCATTCTTAACAGTATGCATTGCAGTTGGTCCCCTGAGTTACTACTTCGAATCATACCAAGTATCTGTTCGGCTGTAGTCTTGATCTTTGTGATGGCGGCCCGTGCCTTCCCGTCGCTCTGAAGTAGTAGGGCCGAGAATCCTAATCTGCTGTGTTGGCTTGATGGTCGTTCCGGCGATGGTGATAATCACGTTCGGCGGCAATTCCTTCTTGGATTTTCCTGGTTGGATCATGAGCAGCTCTGATTTCTTGGCAGCGCAGCTCAGTCCGCACGACTTTGCGTACTCGTGCACGGTCGTTGCCGCCCGCTGCAAGACTTCCTCCATCCAGGCATCGGATCCGGCTCGGGCCGTCCACGCCGTAATACCGTCGGCGTAGAACGCGTGGTTTGCTTGAGTAGATCCGGTAGGGGCAGCAGGGCCAGATTGAAGAGCAAGGGCGACAAGACCGATCCCTAAGGGGTGCCCCTATCGCCGAGCTCGACAGGGCCCGACTTCTCCTCCCCTATCCTGATGGTCGCTGTTCGGTTTGATAGAAAATCTTTTATGTAGCCGAATGTCTTTCGGCCACACCGGATCTTGTTTAGATTCTGCAACACGCTCGCGAGGGACACGTTGTCAAACGCTCCCTCCAGGTCGAGGGCGAGTATCCCGCGCGGTGCGTGCCTCGTTGCCGGCTTGACGACCAGTTTGTGGAATTGGATCATCACGTCTTGGGTGCTGAGATGTTGCCTGAAGCCGTACATCGTCTCCGGCATCTGATCCGTTTGTTCGAGGTGATTCTGGAGCCGGCGAAGGACCATGCGCTCCATCACCTTCCCCACACAGGATGCGAGGGAGATGGGCCGCATGTTGTCTATCGTGAGGGCCTTGCCGGGCTTTGGAATGAAGCGGACCTCGGCGTCCTTCCATTCCTTCGGCAACTGCGAGCTCTCCCAGGCTTCGTTAATGTGCTCTATATGAGGCCGCGGGCCGCTGTACCGCTCATGTTACCGAGTAATTTGTAATTTGGGGCATCGGCCTGCAGCTCAATGTCCGTGTTCTCTGTTTTTTTTCTACTTCTTCTTCTTTTTCCACAGTCAACAGAACACGCAATAGTAAGTCACGTACACATGCGCACACCCCTTCCATCCCATCCCCATCGTCAGCACGTATCAGTGTCTCTCCTTTTACTTCAGTTTGTCTTCGCCAAATGCTTACTGTTAACATTTGAACTGATAATTTATTTTGTTGAGTGCAGTTTGCCGTTACATGAGATTTCTAAACAGAGGGTGAGCAGGCTACAGGCGTCACAAACACCTTACGTATAGGCCAGCCCCTCCTGTAAAAAAGTTGCAAGACAGAACCTCGATTCAAGCGACCTCTCGGCTTTCCTATCGTGATAAATTATCTATCTCACTCCGTGACTGAAGGGGTTATACATTGTTTCGAATAACAAAATTCACCTTTTGTAAGCGAGTTCGTGGGAATCCTCGCGTCCCGAGGTGGCCGTTCCGCAATTCTCACGCGCAACAGAATTCGTAGCCGCCCATGTCGGCAAGTGTGAAACCATTCTTTACCTAGCACCTTCTCTTCGGGGAATCTCTCAGTAACGTTAACTACAGCTAGCTGGCCTATTGTAAGTGTAATTTGCAAGCGTAATAAATGATTTCCGGATGTAACACGTGGTTGCCAGTCACTGCTTCCCCGAGCTTGAACTGGACATCGCGGTTGTTGGGCAGCCGTACGGTAACCGCAGCGAGCAGAACAACAACATCATCAACGACAACAACAACGACGACGACGACGACAACAAATAAAAGGAGTACTTCAATTCTACTGAAGAATTACCTGTCGTGGCGCTTCTTTCGTACTCACCTTTCCATATACAATTATTCAGTAACGGGTGATCATGAAGAAGTCAGAGGTAGGAAAACTATGACGTGAAGTGCCGGTTTTAAATTATTCCACTAATTGCACTAAAGATACTCCTCTCGTTTTCGTTATCATTGCTTCGTGTCGCTTCCCTGTTCGGCCCAACCTTCGCCCTATTTTATTATCGCCGCTTATACTCTATTCCGCTGGAGTCGCCGACTGCAATAAATTTCGATCAACTGCCACGAAATTCATCCAACATTTCCAAGACCCCCGACGTGCCACTCGGAGCAGTCTCGATTGTCGGGAAGTGCGGCCTTACCACGCTCGGGGCTGATTGTTCCTTCGCAATGCAGGCGCGGTGTATGCCAACCTTAAACACGGTGCGTTTCCCAAGCGCGCAAATCAGCACAAGCTATCGAGCAATAGTGCGCGCTAGCGTAGTACGGAAAAGCAGAAGTACTGACACACGTGTTCGTAAACTTCTACGTTTTCCCGTATTACCCTGGCATTCACGTTTACCCAAACGCCGCACCTTATAGCTTAGCAATTTACTATTCTGCGGCACAAGCTTGCTGAACTTGCTTTTTTTTTCTTTTTTTTTCTTGGGCAGAGTATCCCCAGGGAAGAGGGAATTATTTCCTGCAACGAAACTCCCGAGCAGAAAGCAGCACAGAATGAGGAACTCTTCGTGACAGCGTGCATGTAATCTCTGCAGTTAAATAAAGTACTGAGATTACAGTGCAAGACGTGAATGTGTAACCAAGAAATAGTCTTTCGGGAACCCAAAAATCAAAAGCACCCAGAGCAATAATATGAATGCAGATTATCCCATACTTCCCTCTTTGAATGTTGTTTCATATCCTGTCAGCTCCTGACGACACCCATCACCAGCTAAACAAGCGAGTCTTCTATGTCCAGCTACGGTTGCAATGTATTCTCATTTTCCAGGCCATGCCTCGCATGCAAAAATGGGCACACTTGGCATCGTCAGCAAGACGTGCGGGAGAAAATCGCCGATTTTCCCATCAAACCTAATGACAGGCAGATTTGAAAATCTGGCCAGTTCGCGGAAAGCGGGCACTCTTGCAAACTTATTCAAAGCAAATAAATCGACATCGTGTGGAGGTAGAGGCGACATACGGTATTTACATGCTTCTTAATACTTTTTTTGTTGTTGTTCCTCAGCTCTTGTCTGCGTTCCTGAAAGTCAGCTTCTCAACTATGAGAGGCTTTGTGTGAAGAAGCCTGCTTCGCTCACTCTCTTACCTTGTGCGAAAGCGTCCAAAACGATCTTGCGCTTGCGTGTAGCGAACGCGTCTCGGGCTACGAATGGAAAAGAGACAACGCCAGATTTCGCTCTCTCTCTCCCCTCTCATGAGATACGGTAGCCGATTACACGAGTGCGCAGGACGTGGCTCTACTTCCGTAAACTGCCTCCGGCTGGTGCATTAAGGCTTAGCTCGCACCGTCCACGTTTACATCAATGAGAGGTGCTAAAGATATGATGCTATGCGCTACTGTCACAATCATGTAAACGCGGCTAATACGCCTTTGTCTAATGTTCCGAAACCACTCTACGGGTATCGAGGGCTATCAGATTTGGGGGACACTTTCACTTTTGCGTGACGTAACCTCTGGCTCGACGCCCCACTGAAGCGACGGGAGTTTTGTGGTCTCGCTTAGCCAGTTGGCCTCAGTTCAAAGTGATGCCACCGAAATTTATCGACCAAGAATAGCGCTACAGTCGGTGAGGCTGTGGTGGGGGGTCACGTGGATGGTTCCTCAGACATCCCTGATTTTCAAGCTCAGAAACAGGTCATGAAACAGCCGCCTAGGTCATGGTGATCACATGATCGTTTCGTTAACTTAGTAGGTACCAAAATCGACATAGTATGACAAGAGTGCATGACGAACATAAATGATAGGTCATGACATGCGCGTCATGTAGGTCATGAAACAGCCGCCTACGTCTTGGTATGTACCAAAGTTTTCGTAGTATGGCAAGAGTGTATGAGGAACATAAATGATAGGTCATGACGTGAATGTCACGACACGCGTCTCATGTAGATCATGAAACAGCCGGCTACATTTTGATGCTCTCATGGTCATTTTGTTAACTTGGTAGGCTCCCAGCACACTGCTTCTCATAACATCGATTCCCACAGGGCGTGGGATCAGCGAGATTCTTTAATAAAGCTCTCTCTCTCTCTCTCACTGCAACATGCTTAATAATTGGACAACCGTATTTCTCTTAGAACATAGGTGACGTTGTTTTAATGCAGCAAAGAATTTGTGTCTGGCCAACAGTAAAGAGTGCGAGCAGTGCGCTTCCTTCTTCCTCGATGGGGAAACCGTGGGGAGATAGCGGCAGTGGCCGAGAGGGCGCCAGCCTAGCGGTTCCCCTTCTCGTTTCCGCTCCCCTCCTCGCTTCCCCTGGCGGAGCACAGGGATTCGTGACTCGCCAGCATAAGCTGCTCCATGGAGTCCAGGTGGCCGTTCAGCTCCACCGTGTCCTGGCAGTGGCTGGTCTGTCGGGCTCTGTCTATGCATCGCTGGTACTTGCGCACCGCCCTACAAATTCCAAATCGCGTAACTTTCATTTGCCAGGTTTGGAAGACCTGACGTATTCATTTTTGGAACTGCACGTTTAAGAGAGTAGTTTTGTTTGCTACCACGCTCCAGCTATAACGCGAGACAGGTTTATTATTATTATTATTATTATTATTATTATTATTATTATTATTATTATTATTATTATTATTATTATTCATCCCGAATAGATTCACATCGCGCCCAGCTGCAGCCAGCTCACCCGCTTTGCAGCTGTGCTATGCGGATAAGCCGAACTTTTCAATAGCACACGCCGCGCGGGTGCAGCTAGGCGCAATGGGCGCGATGATTCAAAACTATCAAAGCACTATAAAACACGTTTATCTAATGGCTTGTAAGCCTAAGCGTCCGTTCCACCGCCGCAGTGTACGCCCAATCTGTTGTCTATAACAAAATTAACCGCCGTTTGTGTCGGCGCACTTGGCACCATCGTGCAGAATGCCGTTAAAAAAGCTTTATCGCCACGGGTTTCTACATGGACTACCGCGCATACGTAGTTTTAGACCCGCTCGTACTCGCTCTGGAAACGCACCGCCTTTCACACTATGCTAAATGTCCCTGTTGTAACTCCACGGATGAAGCTCCGGTACACACCATTAATTGACATTGTCGTCGTAACTTCGCTTTATTTTTCTAGAGACGAAATTTCCCCCCTCGAGCTATATATATATATATATATATATATATATATATATATATTCGCGTTTCCGTTTTGCATGCAAATGTAAACGTTTGTTCGCTAGAAGTGTAGCGCATGAGAGAAATTCGAGCTTTATTAGGCGACGAAGCGCTATCAAAAAGTTACAGAGACGTTTCACTTCGTGAACGCTGGTGACACGCAAGTGTATAGGTGCTATAGCGTGCACGACGATAACGGCCCTGGGTGCGCCTTGACGCCTACGCTGTCCGCATCACAGTTCGTATTCAAGACAGAGCTCGCGTGGCCGCGCAACACGCAGCGGCCGCCGGAGTAGAACGCCCCGTTGTAAACACTGACCGTGGGCACGCTGGCGTGACGAATCGCGGCAGCAGCAGCGAGCGAAGTGACCTATCGTGCTTTTATCACTTCAACGCAAACTCCGCGGTCAGAACACGGCACACGCGAAGCTACGAGCCGTCGGCCCACCTAGACTTTGCCCCTAAAGGAGACCGTTTTCAATATAAAGCGTGCGCGGCCGAAGTACAACGAACCCGCTCCATACCTTCGCTGGTGGCATGGAGCAATGCGCGCGACGGAATACGGCGCGCTTCCTCCCTTTGCGCACGCGAGATTAGAGACTTTTAGCTCAGCGGGTTTACGTTTCGCTCCGCTCGCGGTCTCCACCGTTGCGCCAGCGGAGCGGCTCGCGAAAAAAGACTTTTAGCCCGGCGGATCACTCACCCGCTCGAGCAGGGTAAAGAGCGGGGCACTCTGCTGCCCCACCTAGTGGTTTGAATAGGAGTTACTAAGAAATGAATTTGAATTACGCTTGCTTTTATTATGCAAGAAATGTTGAATAACGATATATTACATGTTCTCAGTACATTATTTGTTAAGAATGTGCTCAGTACTAATGTACGGATCAGCGCCGTAGCCGCAGTCGTCGATGCAGAGCTGCCGGCGTTCATGTTCGCAGCTGCCATCTTGCATTTCCCATACACGCCCGCGCGCGCTTACGCACGCTCGCGCGCTGCGTATACCCTCCGCTGGGGAGTGCTTTCCAGCGGGCGTAAACGCTGCTCCGTAAAACCGCTGGCCGCCTCAGCGTGGTGCGCATGCGCAGTCGCGTCTCCGCTCGCCCGCTCCGCTGGCCGTAAACCCGCTGGGCTAAAACAACCTATCTAAAAACGTTGGCTAAAACTCTCTATTGAGCCGCCATCGTCGGCCCTCACCGTCGCACGCTTTCACTCGTACACACAGCGTACGGCGCGCGACGACGACGTTACCACGAGACGAACCCACTACGTTTGCATAGCAATGAAAACCAGTAGCAACTGCCAGGGGAGGTCAACCTTTAGGTCAACCCAGCGCGCATTCGCCTACTTTCCTCCTCCACTCCGCTCAACGTTACCGCCACGTTCCCCTAGGTGGCGGTACTTGGCCGCGTGCTCAGCGCATTCTTTCGTACGATTTCCTTCGCCTCCAAGCGCCTTCCTCGTTCGCTTGCTTCGCGGTTTCAGTCAAACACCGCTGTTTTAAAGAGCTGGCCAGTTGTGCTTGCGCTTGAAACCGCGGCTTCGCTTCGATTAGAGTGTATACTGAAGTGTGGTTATTCTGCTACGTTACAGTTCCGAGACTTGAGCGCGTCGAGGAAAGTGGAGGTGATCGCGATGGCATGTTCTGCCCGGCCTCAAGGTAGCATATCGCCAGAAAGGTAGCGCCCGTAGAGTAATGAAAACAAATCTCAAAGCCCATGCCCGCTGAACATTTGTGAACGTTTAACAGCGCGGACCAGACTAAGACCAATAAGACGAGAAAGCGACAAATGGGCACTGTGTGGTGCCTTCCTGTCTTATTGGTCTTCGTCTGCTCCACACTGTTAACTTACAGCATGACCCAAAACCAGCAAGCCCACGAACAAGTTGCACTTTTGCCGTACTGCGGGAGGCAAAAAGAACCGGTCAAGTCATGTGGCCACCGTTTATTGGACCCCATCTATTTTCCATGCAGTGCCATTTCATCAATCCGGACAGTCCTCATTCTTCTGTCTCATTATGTGTCGCACCAAGAGGCCGATTCTGGCGATAACATTAGCGCTTTGATAACCGAGTCAATGACGAAGGGCAAAAAGAATTGCAAATGAAAACAGATCGTTAAGAAATGCGGCTCTCCGTTTGCATGCTGTTAAGCGCACGCCCTAGCAACAGCTCTAAATGACAACAGAGATCGAAAGCAGCGCTAACACAGCAGTTGCCAGAAACAACCCCGTGTATGCTTATCAGCTAATCTCACATTTTTCTTTCACCGACACCAGTGACACGGCTAAACGATGGCGTTAAATGGTATAGTATAAAAGTGACTAGCAATCACTAGTTACCCAAGTCTATAGCTTCCTAGTGCGACCCATTGAATCATCCATTGAGTTATGTTTCGCTTGATATTTATGATGACGTGTTAAATTTCAAGCACTACAGCACAGTCACTGGTGATTATTAATGATGTGGCCTTATCGGTAAAAGAGACTGACAGCCTATATTTAAGGGCAGAGCTTTCTATGGTGCGACGCAAAGCTCACCGTTCGTAGTGTTTACACCAGCAGAGTTTACTTCCAAAAGCACGTAGATATCTTGTAAGCAGAATTTTTCAATCTGAGCAGCCTCTAATGGCGCGTTCACACTGAGGCATTCGGCGGCGGCGAGATCCGCCGGAATAGCCCCGCCGATCGCTCCCGGACCGATTTTTGCGGCAGCTGCCGCCGGATTGCCTCGCCGCGAACCAATCGGAGCGCTTCTCAGCAATACGAAAGATGGCGGCCAAGGCCAACGCTCTCGTCATATCGCAGTCTTCGAACGCGTCGCGACATTGGAAATGCTCATCGAATTGGTGCGTAACCGCCCCGTCCTTTTCGGCAAGTACCACGCGAAGCACAAGGTATAAGCGACCTGACACGGTGGCGTGACCAAGCTACGCGCGCCCTTGCAAAGCAGGACGAACCCAGCAACGCCGGTGGCGTCGTCTCTTCGGCGAATGCTTCTGCGCGTCACGCATCGCCAGAAAGGTGCTTGCCACCAGGCCTAGCAGTACTGCCTCTTCTTGCTCAGGGTTCATCATTGCCTTTTCAAGCAATGGTGGAGACGCGCAAAATTAACACACGAACTCGACGCGAACGGAGACAACTGCGCAATTTCGAGCTGCGCGAACATCCGGGATATACCGCGCTTGGTTGGAGGTTAGCACTTTATGGGGCAGATGGCGCTGTATCTCGTTCCGGCGGCGCGGTGCGCAAGCAATGTGAACGACACGATTTTCGGCGGCTGGAGAATTCCATTCTCTGTAGACGCCGGATTCCTCAGTGTGAACGGGCCATAAAAGAGTCCCTCCTCTAGCAACGGTAAAAATGAGAGCGATACCGATAGCCCACCTTGCAATTTGTGAAAGCCGCCCATCGTTCCGCATTCAGAGGAGTTAGTGCAACTGAGATTAACGCCTACATTTCAACCTTTTCAACCTCATTTGAAAATAAAAAGCTGGTACAAAAATGTTTTGTTGCTATACAGGCCTATCTTATAATTGAACCGCATTTTTCCCCAAGTACACCTATGTCATGGCTGGCTGGCCCCCGTCGTCGTTATTCTGTCGATAGACAAGCCAAGCCAACTCATTGAAAGAAAAGGCAAAGGCAGTGCCCCTTTTCTGCCCACTGCAAACGAAGGCCTATCTGCACATTCTAAGTTATAAGAAGTTACAACCCTGAAAATTGTGCTGCATTTCAATACTAACAGAAAGACCAGGAACTGCATAGACTAGTAGACGGCAAAGTTATAGACCTCTTATGCATCTTCATGTTTTTGCCGAGTGGGGTGCCAAAGCTTATTTGTCGCGGCATTTAGTGAAAAATTAAATATATAAATCCAAGTTCGAAGCGAGAAATATGGCTTGTTTTAACCAATACAATAGGCACTCTTCCTATCAGCGCAGTTATCTCGATTCATGTTCTGAGCGGCTGTTTGTCCCTTTAATAGCAGTGGTCAGCTAATCGTTTTTTCCATGAAAACTTTACTTAGGCCCATGACAGCATAATCGAAGCTGCAGGTGGCATGTTCTAGTTATTCATAATCACTAGTGACTGATGCATTTTATTTTCCAGAATCACTGATCAGAATGAATCGTGGTTTTCCATCAAAACAGGGTGCCCTAATCTCCGTGAACTGAGCTGTTCCCTAACAATCACTAGTGGCTTGGCCCTAATGAATAGATAACAATAAGTTCATTTTTTCACTCATTTCATGACTACTTGGTTGGATGAAGGCTATCCATGACACCGTGAAAGAGTGATTTGTGGTCACTAATCACTCAAGGCTGAGTCTCATTTCATGGTGCAAAATATTGAACCACCCATTGCAGGAAACTTATGGCGTTTTTCACTGGTCGATCTGGAGCAGCCGCCTGAATCCTCGAGCGAGCGCTCGGCTTTCACCAATCCGAGTCTGTCAGTGGAGCGCACGAACGCTCCGCGGGAGATCACACAGGAAGTCTGCGTGCACGTGACACAAACCGGTTCCGCAAACTATGCCCAACACAATGTTGTGCGTACCAACCGGGTACCGATTTCGCTTGAAGACGGAAGTGACGCCATGTGACGCGTTCTATTTCCGCCCGAATCCGCGTCTCGGCGGCGGAGCAAGTGAGAGCGATCCGGCGCGGGGCGAGTTGATCCGAAACGACCAGTGGAACGCGCGAACCCGCTCCAGATCGACCAGTGAAATTCGGATTCGTTGCCGCGGAGCAAAAAATCCTGCTCCGAATCGACCAGTGAAAAACGCCATTAGTTTGATATCTATTACCCCAAATTACAAGTACATCAAACTGAGCACAGTCGCTAGTATTACTAGTGACATAGCCCTATTACCAATACTGATCACATCATCACTAATTCAATGAAACCTTCACGGAATCCATTATGACATGGCAGAATAAAATGTTACTGATTGTAAACTTGGAAAGTGACTTATTTGTGACCGCTAGTGACAAGCCTACCGCTTCCTATACATCAACACACTATCACCCAATGAATCACATTTTATTAGACATATATGGTGATGCGATAGTTTAAAACCAAACAACTAATGACTGGATATAACCAGCCTTCGTAACTTGGCTAGACATTCGCTACGTCATTTATTTTTCCTAGCAATAATTAGTGCACTTAGGGCCACTTTCGTTTATTCAGACAGCAAATCGGGCAAGCAGGTACCAATCCATCTTCAACGGCAGCATTTTTGACAAGAAGCAAGAGAACGCAGAACATGCGCTTTCTTTTTTGCTTTCTTTTAATATTGCACATAATAGCACTGCACGTGTAACCCTGTTTGGACAACTCTTGCCTACAGGCAACAGACCAGGATTTTTCTTTTTGCCGAGTTTCAGTATTGAATACTGAGTTACTGGCTGAATTCCTTCAGCCAACACTGAATGGCAGGCAGCAAGCCAGTGAGGAAGTCAGGTGACTAGACGAGCTCATCAAGATAAACATGGCTATGCTTCATATTTTTTTTTCAAATTTTAATGTTTCAATTTTTCATATTCACCTTCCAGCTTCAGAGTGCATAGCCTGTAATGACTGAGCTAGCAAAGCAAGCATCAATGTCAACACAACCAGGTGGTGTTTGTGAAAAAAGCAAACAGTCCTCATAGTTTAAATGGAGGATGAAAGGACTAACAGTACTTGGGGGACTATATTCTTTTTTTATATATAACACACCTGAATTATTTATGGAAGCACACCTCTTTACATCATTTAGGTTTGCGCATTTCCAATAAAAATGGAATCCTCCTTTGCTATTTGAAGTTGTGCTACGTCATTTATTTTGCTGTGTTAATATTTTGAACTGAAAACTGCATCATCTTCAAAAATTCCATTGTAATTCTTGTCAGCATTCTAAAACACAACATTTCGGCAAAATAAAGTAGCCTTTGCTTGTATAACAGCTTACTTCAAGGACCAGATTAAGTTTTTCATTACCACGCCTATATAAATCAAATTTCTTCGGCAGCTTTTCTACACATTGTTATATATTTCTTTTGGAATTCTTCTACTAGCAACATCATGCACCCTCTGAAATGAAAACTGAACTTTAGCTATTTGTCAGGTTTGGCCATTTTTGGTAGACTGGGGAGTCAGGAAAAAAACTTCAACTGGAGGTATCATCGAGACTGGCCTCCGGTGCTCCTAGCACTTCTTCAATAAAGAGACTCGAAATTTGAGCTTCGGTTGATTTGGCAAGATAGCTTTTAAATGACAGCAGCCATGAAGAAAGACACAGAAGCTTCTTTCGGGTTGTCACTTTTCTGGTAAGACGTATAGGCTGTTTTCACGAGGTCTCAAACAACAGCAGATGCTCATGATTGAGTGCACATTAATTTGGTAATTGTGTTCGAGAAATATCAAGTGCAGCTTTATTTTACCCCCCATGGGTTGCTTTTATCAGTCATCGCTTTGACAGCGTATGCACAAATTATTATGAGCTATACTTCCTGTTATGTAGGGTTTCCACCCACACGAGAGCACGCAGTCGATTAAAGACCAACCTTCGACCAATGCTTGACTAGCTGTCCAAGCTCTTACATTTAGAACACCACCCGTTCAAGTGCCCTTATTCATTACTGTACAGCACTGTACAGCAATTCAACAATGCATGTGGAAGCTCCAGCACCAGCTGAACATACAATAGACCACCCTGCTTGCACAGAAAAGCTGATCGAACCAAATGAATCAACTACGAGGAGGATTCTGCATGCTCCCTGACCTGGCAACCATTGCTTGGCGAGCCTAAAGAATGCAGTGAATAGGAACCAGATGCCTGCTGCAATGAGTAAAATAAATGCCCCCTGTACAATAGGGAATTACCTGTTTTCACATTTGGAAAGCTACTGCTTTCCCACATAACACAAGGCACCGCTATGCCTAGTATTCACGCCAGCAAACCTTCATAATAATTTGTTGCATGATCTGACTTACAAGAATTGGGAACTAGGAACCAAATGTATATTTTGTCTGTTCCACTTTTTTTTTACTCTCAGTACTTAAATATGGCAAATTATTACTTTCATTCACGTTCCGTGAAGTACTTCTTTGAAGTTTCACATAAGAATCCTCAAAAAGTAATTATTACTGCTACGCATCCATACAAAACACCAGTGATCAGATTATATTTTTTTGTATCACAGTATACATTGCGACTATTATTCTTGAAATAAAATGTTAACACAGAGGCACCGAAAGTGAGAACGTTTCTGGCAGTAATGAGAGTAAATACGAAGTAGTTCCCAATAGTACAGAAATCTGCTGTTAGAGGTCAAAGGTCCTCAAGTCTATGCTTCTACTCGTAGCTAACAGCTACAATAAAAAACATACACAGCTAAAGTGGTCGTCAGTGAAACACACAGAAGAATGACCCGCTACATCAGTTCAGCAGATTGGGCAAAAGCTTCAGACACCTATATAACCATGAATACTGGTTTGTCTGACTTGTGCATTCCACAACTTAATGTAATGACAGTTGGCAAGGGGTTCCTAGTACAGGGACTGTGCAAATAAAAGGTCATTACGATAATCAGTTCGCCCTTCCTCAACAAAAACAGCCAAGCAAACACAAAGCATTATTGAATTAATCGACTGCAAGTGTCGTAGTACATGTTGACCATGTAATCGAACGACTTAAGTGGTTGAAAATCCTTATGAACCATTGCAATGCATATGTTCTGCTGCACATTGATGTCACAATTGCAGTGATTGCTGGATTAACAAAAATCTCAAAGCCACTTTTCAGTGAGAAGCACTTTCTCTGGCAGTGATGTAATTCTCACCAGAATTGCATGCTCAGGTAGATTTCTTGTTGTGCACTGCCACCTACAGAGCTTATTGATTTAGTTGAAAAAGAAAGCTAGGAATCAGGAAAATGTATTGTAAACATTCCTCAAAATCTCGAAAGCAAAGCTTTCTTCGAGAACCATCCTGGAATTTGCTCACTGTGGCTGCTGCTCCTGTCTTGCTAAGCAGTTCACACATAAACAATTACATGCCTGATCGAACCTAAGTCTCTTCACAGCACAAGGGCTATAGGCATGGGAATGAAACCAGCAAATAATGGTCAATTTTACCACTGTATTTCGTGTCATACTTGTCCCTGCCCACACCTCTCTTCCCACTTTCCTTGACAAACATTAGGCATTACCTGTGTCCTCTTGACACAACTGCATCATCACCTCACAGCGTACAACTGCATGAACTGCTGACTGGATTTTGGCATAGGTTGTGAACGGTGCAGTCCGTAAACTTGAGCACTGCGTAACATTAAAGTTGTGACATGTGCAGTGCACAGATGTGTACACTGAATGAGATCACATTGCAATGAATGACAAGAAATATATATATAAATGCATTGCATTTAGTTTAATGAAATTTAATTACCTGATTATGAAAGCTTTGCTTACCATATATTCTAACAAGTGTGTTAAATCTGCATCGTTTTAACACAGTTAGCATTCTTTGGGAACTTTACCCATTTTACAGCACGTTAATCGGTCTATATATAACCTTGTTCACTTACCCGGTGACCCAAGTTGTCTACTGTGTGTGTGTGTGTGTGTGTGTGTGTGTGTGTGTGTGTGTGTGTGTGTGTGTGTGTGTGTGTGTGTGTGTGTGTGTGTGTGTGTGTGCGTGCGTGTAATAATTATAGGAAGCATGTCAAGCTCTTTAATAAGTACTCCACTTCCACACATCACGATTCTGTCTCTATCTTGTTACTTCCATCATCATAATCATCACAATATTCAACATAACCTATAAAACATATCCCCCACCAATTACACATCCATCATAGGAACGATTTCAAATTGCATTAACGTTGCCAGTAATCTCCAAAGGACGAATAGGCCACCAATTCTTATTCATGTGTAAAGTTGGCCTAATAGAACACAGTATAATGTGATCAACATAAAATTTTCTTTCCAAGAGCCACAAAGCTCATTACAGTACTCATACCATCTCTCTACAGATGACTGTGAGAAGATTACACTTTGTAAGAAGGTTTTGTTTGCAATGGCATTAATTCACGCTTCCATAGTGCGACAGCTATCCAAGTCTCATTGAAACTACCTGCACTAGAAAGGTGAAGGCTTATCACACTCCTCTCGCACTTTCACAGACTTTATTTCAGTAATTCGTGGTTTGGTCATCCCTTTCGCATTGGTCATCCCTTTCAAGTCGCCCGTCCACGTGCGCACACTACCACTTTTGCCACATCATTCTTCCCACGTTCAGCCTCGGACTGGAACGGCCTTCCACACGACATCGCCGCAATCACCTGCCCATCCAAGTTTTTGAACTGTATAATTAACATATTAACCAGCGAGCAAACTTGTACCTAAACATCTCTCCCTTGTGTATATAGTTTATTTTTAGCTACCCACCCCTTACGTAATACCCCCAATCCTGGGGGCCTTTAAGGTAATAAAGTGAAGTGAAGTTTGTGCATTTGCAGATCAGACCAGCCCACCTCATTTTTCCACGCTTGGGTCACGTATATAAAATCCAGCACATGTTTCCATGCACTAACCTGCTTCGTAACTCACCACTGTTTACCAACTGCCAAGCGCAACAACTGTGCACATTCATGACTCATTTGAAACTTAATACATTCAAGCATCTATTCAATGCAGAGTTGCAATAATTTTTTTTCCAACATTTATAAAAGCCTGAATATTTGATGCCTTGTCCTTGCAATGTGTATAATGCACTGTAATGTAATATATAATTGCACAATCTCGTTCTAACACTTGTACTAACATATGTGTTGTATATTGTATTACACTGCATTATACTGCACTTTCATGTTCACGCTGCACGCGAACTTGCTGTGCTTTTAATTCTTTAGTCTGTGAAAGTAACCCCACTGCACTATAAGCATGCCTGCGAAGGCCTTTAGGCTATATGAATAAATAAACAAACAAACTGTTGAAGAGGAAATAGCTCATTTTCATCTTCTTCAACGTAACACCAAGAACACACAGTCCATCCAACACAGTCAATCCATCCGATTCATTACATCTTAAACAAACTAACACAAACAACATCAGAATAAAAGGTTGCCAGTTACAGAGGTGGCTTTTGAATTTTTGTTTCTGGAAAATGCACATGTAAAGCTAGCACAAGAATTGTATCTCCATCATGCACAAGCAATGAACACTACAGTTATCACAGTAATCATTTCAGTACAAACACAAGGCGCACAGAAAATACTAAGCATACAGATAAATTTATGCTACTGCATAAAACATTACTTGCGCTATATTATTGCACTGACGGGCAGTGAATGTGCCAGGAAAAAGTAATGGCTACTAAAAGCATTATAGGTCAATTACAATACTTAATGCAGAAAACAAAGTGGTCTGCAGGTGAGCAAAATAACTGAAATGTGCTTCCTCTATTTAAACTATGACACGTAGCGCTTACTTGAAGCAAATGCTAGAACATGCCCTCGCTGAACAACCAGGTTGGGATTCAATTCGTTGGCTTCATTCATGTGTAGCTTAGCACGCTTCATTCCCGGCCCATTATTTATCCATTCCTTATTAGCCTTCTTGCTCATAACAGTTTAACAGCTTTGCAGATAAGTTAATTAAAATCCAATTACGGGTTTTACCGTGATGTTTTAGGAACACACAGGGTACGAGAATCACTTTAATGGAAAACTCGAGACTAATTTCAATCCCTTTAGTTTCCTTAACACGCAGCCACAAAAGCAAAATGCCGTTTGCAGATCGTGTTATCACACTTGACATCTATGTGAAGCAAAGGTTAAAACTAGGAGCGTGCGAATATTTGAAACTTCAAACATGAGTCTCATAGTTTTATGCTTCTCGATTCAAGAATAGCACAAAACATTCAAGATATTATATAAGAAACAAAACCACTCATTGCAGTCTCGCGGAAGGAGGAATGATGGATGTGAGAGCCCTTCAGAATTATTCTGCTGCACAAGATCCACGGTTGTGCGCAGAGGCAGGAATTTGCAAGAGAACTTAAGGGGCCAGTTAACTTCCTCATAAATAATTTACAGTCATTCAATAAGAGTTTCAAGGTATTTAGGCAGCCTCCATATGAATGTCTTTTTTTTGGTAGCCAATAAGGCTACCAAAAAATACATTTTTGGCCAGTCGCACCGTGTTTCCATCCCTTTGAAACAATCTGTGGGACTATAGCCCGACACTTGGCTCCTTCAACAAGTACAACACTCTGCGCACATGTTGTGACATCCTGTTTTCTTGCTTTATTCCTGTCACCAGCGTGGTGCACCAGATAAATCGAAAAAGGTTGTTCAAAGTTTACAATATTTGCAGCATCGGATGTTCAGTTATCGATGGCATTACACCCAACGTATAATATAACATATTAGCCCTGCCCTTTTTTTACTAAAGGGCAGAGCTAACTATTCATATGGGATAAAGTTATATTAACATTACATTTCAGTGTGTTTATAAATGTGAAGATATTCAATATTGAAGGCTGTTCCCCTCGAATATTCACATTCGACTAGATTAGGAAATTTCACTGTTCAAACATTCCCAGTTAAAATATGTGAACGTTAACAAAGGGGCACACTTTCACACAAACAAATGGGTATATAATTAGATGAGTAAATGTAGAAAGCCTGAACACGTACTGCAGGTATATACAAACTAATGTGCGTTTACGAATTGCGTTTCTGCTTTGCATTACTATACCTTTGCCATTTCAAACAATTAGTTAAAAACAGCCTATTTCACTAAGAAGACCAAATTAAAAATATCACTGGTTTCAAAATAACAGTTACTTGGCAATGTGCATTGTCCCAAACATCATCGTAAGAATGTGAATGATCTTCTCTTTTACGCAGGAACAGCAAAATCAAGAACTGATACAAGTGGTACGAGTGAGAAGCTTCATCACTGTCTAGCTGCTTTTTGTACTGTTTCAAATTATGTGCGGCAAAACGTAATGCCTAAAAAAAAAAAAGATGTAGCCCTTTATGCAATATTTAAGTACTCCTGTGACAACGGGACTGTGATTATTGCCACTTCTTGGAACAAATTGCAGTACAGTCCACAATGACCTGTAAGTCAGTTGACATTATCAAAGTAAAATGACCACATCCGCAATGAAAGGCGGTTTATATCATCCTGGAGTGCGCAAGTTACTCGAACGCCGAGTTGGGAGAATCACAAACGGAAACAAAGGTACGCCTCCGCACCTGTCTCACGCCGAGAGCATGGTCTTGTGCAGAATCTCGTAGGCGACGCGTTTCCGAAAGTACGGCATGTTGTGCTGCCCGAACGAGATGGGCGCGTCCCGCGAGACGCACTCCGCGTACTGGCAGGCGAACATGCCGCAGTCGTTGCTGTTTTGCTGCAGAGGCACGTCCACCACTTTCAGGGTCCAGTCGTCCCCGACGAGCCCGTGGTTGCGCCGCTGCCGACTCTCGCACTCCAGGTACTGCCGCAGCACGGACAAGCAGGGCGGACTCCTGGACGGCGGGCCGAGGCTGTCGTAGTAGGCAATGTGGCGCTTGCGGAAGTCCACGGCAGCGAGACACCAGTGCGTGTTGCCGAGGTGCAGGGGCACCAGCGCGATGTCGAACGAGAACAAATCGACAGTGCGCGTCCATCGCTTGACGCCGGCGTAGCCGCTGGCGATCAGCTTGGGATAAAAGAACGTGTTGAACGCGTACACGCGGGGAGAGCCTTCCTTCTTGGAGCGCTCCGCGAGGAGATTCATGTAGAAGTTGATCACTTCGTCGTTCAACCACTCGCCGTCGGCGAGCGTGCGCATGTCGGCCCTGCGGATGTGGATTCGGAAGGCCGACACGAGCACCTCATCCGCCGGCGTCGGCACCAAGGCCGCCTCCACCTCGCGCTGCATTGCCTGCGTGATGCCGGGCGACTCGACAACATCGTGACCGAGGTTCGATTTCGTTTGGCGTTTCGGAACGCAAGACTTCTCGGTTAGCAGCTTTTTCAGGGCAATGAACCAGTCCGCAGATCCAACCGGGTGGCGACGCGACGCTGCAGACTCTGGGTGTTCGGAAGCGTGCATCGACTTCAGGGTTTTCTCTCGGGTTGATCGCCGGAGCACACGTCCGCTGAGTGACCGGGTGATGCGACGGCAGCCGTCGACGTTTGTTTCGAAGTCTAGATACTCGTAGCACTCGTTTTGCCTCGTCCGCATCTTTGGGGCGCGCGGAACTTCATCCACAAACTCCGTCACCAAACCCGCGCACTCTTTCCTCCGCGGAAAGCAAGGCCGCCCGCGACAGCCCTCATTGTGCCGAGTGGGCCGGCTACGTCCGTACAAAGCTTCTGTACGGTATCGCACCGTCACGCTCGAGATCCACTCTTGCCAGTCAACGTGCTTGTCTTCTTGAACGTCTTCGCGACCCGCGCCGACAAAGCCAAGACCGTGCGCTAGTTTCACTGCACTTTCGTAGTACGCGCCGCGCGTTCCCGCCAATGCATCCCGAGCTGACGTACCGGCAGGCAGCGTTTCCACTCGCGGCACCATGAAGCAAGCGGTCCTTCCTCTCAGATCTCGCACAACGGTCGAAGCCAGTGAACAACTTCGGCGGTTTGCAGCACGTGTGATTGGCTAAACGGCGGGACGCGAACAGAACATCGAAAGAAAACAGAGAAGAAACCATGGAGGAAAGAAAAAAAGAGAGAGAGCGCCTTGCGTCCACAAGCCGACCTCCTCTGCAGCCGCTCACTCCTCTTTTCTCCTTTCCCGCTGGCAGTTCAGCGCGTTGCATGCTGGGAGCTGAACGTTCTTTGGTTCTAGGTAGCTTTTAGTAGCGCCGGCCGTCGATCGTGGCGCGCTACTGCAGATGCAACGCTGTGGAAGCTACTCAAGAAGTTCGGTAAGACTATGCATCACTCCGCGCGTTCCGTCTATGCATTGCTGTGCGCCAACGGCGTTATTTCGCGTGCGCATGCACGCGAGGCTGCCACCACGGGCTGCAAATAAATAAAATTTAAAAAGGAACGAAAAAAAAACAATGAAAACCAAATCGATATAAAAGAAAGCATTAGCAGCCGTATACCGCAGTTTTTCTTTTTTTTCGAAGGGCTACAGCGTTCTTCGTTCAATACTGAGCCCATATATAGAACAATTTCGGACTATTGTGGTACAAAACATCGAACTATTTCCAAGTGCGAACGCAGCCACCGCAAAAAGTACCTCTAGCCTTCATAGCGTTGCACTCGATGTCTGAATCACGGTCTGAATCGAGCCATGCACGAAGCTTTGTAGCGGGTTCAAGTACAAACCCCATGCCAGCGATCTTGCGCGCGACAGCAACGCGATGGAGGTGGCTGTCGTATAGCTGTCGCGTTCGCTCGTCGCCTCCGAGTCGTACGACTCCCCGGTGTTGCCGGTACGATGGCAGCAAATACGCGCCGGAACTGGTATGACGCGTGCCTTGTTAAGCTTGCTTTTTACTGTAAAGGAGCAGCGTAAAATATTTCTGAAGGTCTCGCAGTAAGTTACCCGTGCGCGTATCAAAATTTAGTCGTTCGCTCGTTCCGTGCGACAATCGGTAGTACTTGAATGGTGTACAGTCTTCGTTAAAAGTTCCCAGGCCGCGGCGACCGTGCACAGAGCAGCCACGCTCAGCTATCGCGACCCTGCCATCAACGGCGCTCGCAGACGTTCGCTGGTTGCGGGGCTAAAAGCGAGCGAGAAGGAACATCGCTCTCGCTTTATCGCTGTCGTACGCTCCGTGATCATGAAGCGGCCCGTCAGCTAGTGTGGCATTGAGCTGCGCTTTTACCTTTCGTGCTCCCGCCGTGCGAATGAGCTGCGGACAAGAAGGAACTGAAGCCAGAGCTGCCGCCAAGGCTCCGTAAACTACTGCCTCATACCGCGAAGCTTAGCCAAACGACCAGGGTGTTCTGGCGAGGTAAAGTGTCGGGTTTAAAACGCAATTGTTACGGTAACCAACATCCGCGTTTTTGTCCATCTGCCTGTTCCCGTCGCGTGTGAGGTAGTGGTGCCCAGGATTTATTTCTTTAGCTCTCTTGAACGCGCGTGGAGTGTTTACCGAAGCACCCGCCGCGGTGGCTCGTTGGCTAAGGTATTGAGATGTAAGCCCAAGGACGTGGATTCAATCCCGGTTGCGGCGGCTGCTCTTCTGATGGACGCGAAAAACGAAGACGCCATTTTGTCGAGATTTCATCGCACGTTAAGGATCGTCAGGATGATCCTGACAGGATCCTCGCATATTTGAATTCGTAGCCCTCCACTACGGCATGCCTCATAGTCCAGGTGTAGCTTTGGTGCGTTAAACACCCAAAATTCAAATTTTGTTTACCGAATCATATAAGCATCGAAATTTGCTGTTCATGTATCCTCGAACCCAAGACGTGGGCTTTGGAGCCCTCCGGTGGGAGCACGAAGATATTGAGAAAACGCTCCTGGCGAAGCTCCTCTCTAACGCGCGGAGCGCCCTCAGTGAGGGCAAGACTCGTAAAGGGGCATGCGGAAGAGCTCACTAGTTGTTGCCGCACCATAGCATGACAGCGAGAACGATATTCCTTCTGAACCTCGTTTATCCCCGCAACCGGCAAGCGTCGCCTAGCGCCGTTGATGGAAGCGTCGCGATAGGGGAGCCCGGCTGCTCCGTATACGCGGTCACTGCGGCCTGGGAACTTTCGACCAAGACTGTGTGTCCAGTTCCACCTTCGCGCTATTGTCCAGTCGCTCATACCACTTCCGGGCGACGAGCGACGAGGGCGACGAGCGACGAGGGCGACGAGCGACGAATCCTAGATTTCCGGAACCGAGCGACAACACTCTAAGAACAGTTTACACCCTTTGGCGTGCCCCTTCTGCCACACAATAATCGCCATCTGCCTTGACGCGTTTCCTTTCTTTAACGCTGCGAGCCCGTAACTTTCCAGTAACGAACGGCACGCGCATTATCAGCATAGAACAGTTTACACCCTTTGGAGTGCCCCTTCCGATAACGCGCGTGCCGTTCGTTACTGGAAAGTTCCGGGCTCGCAGTGTTAAAGAAAGGAAACGCATCAAGGCAGATGGCGATTATTGTTGTGTGGCAGAAGGGGCACGCCAAGGGGTGTAAACTGTTCTTATAGAGTGAAGAACGAGCGATCTAGTCGCGCGACGGCCCGTTTCGCCGCTCAAAGCCGTCGCTCGTCGCCGTCGCGCACGAGATCACCCCGAGGGGTTTGGCCACGATTTCGGTCGTTCGTCGCCCAGAATGCAAAGAATCCCCGAAGTCGAGTCCCCGAAGAATGCAAAGAGAGGAATCTGCCCCGACAACATGGCGGAGTAACGCCAACTTCCGGCGTCACTGAGCTTCACAAAAAGTGACGTCGGGCCCTCCTCGTTTGTTTTTTTTTCTCCCTCAATGCTCCTATTTTTCTATTTCTTTTGTGTCACGCCACGTTCTCCCCTAGTTTTTTTTTTTTTTTCTTCTCCCTCCATGGAAGAAACACAAGACATTTTGATGCTCTAGCGGTGTTGCCAGACGTCTGTAAATAATAAATTTGATTTGGGCTAGTTGGTTAATTTCTCTGTGCCGTCCTGTCCTTTCGCGTGTCCATTTCTTTAACGCGTTCGTGATTGTTTCTTGCGTATATTTCATAGTTTTCATTTACGGTGGCCAAAAACAGTTCACCGACGGTACTCCTTAATGCGAAATTTGAGATACGTGTTTTCATTTAGCAGTGTACAGCGAGGCATCGTACCTAGAGCCGGGATTCGATCCCGCGACCCCGTGCTCAACAGCCCAACACCGTAGCCACTGAGCAACCACGGCGGGCAGAGGTAAGAAGAGGGACCGGAGCTCACTTGCTCGTCCGTTTGTTCGGGATATTTGCTCGCACTCACAATGACCCCTCCACCAGCTCACGCACGACGGTAGGTAGCCGCGAGGCACGGCGCTATATACGGGGCGTCCCAGCTTAACCTTAGCCAAAGATTTAAAATATGCAAGTGCCATGTATCTGTACAGAACCAAGGTAATGTTGTTTGCCATCCCTTGGAAATACTCAGATTATTTTTCGCATTCTGTCTATAGCTAGATAACTAGTCTTAATTATTTAACCAACTGCTCAGATATTATCATTAGATGAAAAGTGTCATTGAGAAAATTGTAGAGCGACATGAAAAACTCCCGATACAGCTTTCTGTTGCTCAATACGTGCAGCATAAAAGTGTTTTTTTTTTTTTCCGAGCATGAAAGAAGCCCGCAAGTGCACGCAAAATTGCCGCGCGACTGGCCTCTCGAGGCACTTTGCGCGTATTCGCGGGCTTCTTTCACGCTCGGAAAAACACTTTTATGCAGCACGTATCGAGCAACAGAAAGTTCTTCGCGAAGCTCCCTCCTTTGACGTTGGAACTGGAACGAGACGGCCGCTGTCCGCTTAGCCGTCTACTCAGCCGTCTGCTATAGGGCGAGCATTGGAACACAACCTGCGAATCAGCCAGTGCTGACGTCACATGACAGGTACCGCAGTCGACAACGGGTGGCGCCACTCCCATTTTCGTCATTGTTCTCGCTCAATCTCTGTTCTCGCTACGAATGACTCGTTACAGAATCCTTATCTTTCCGTCCAGCTCGACAAAGGGAGGAGGAAGGGAAGCTGTCGCTCGCTTGTTCATCGTGGCAGACTCTGGTGGCGGGAAGGCGAGGGAAAGGGCGCGTGCTCTACGCCATCCAAGCTACAGCGAGGATTCAACGGTAGGAAGAAAAAAAATTAAATTATGGGGTTTTACGTGCCAAAACCACTTTCTGATTATGAGGCACGCTGTAGTGGAGGACTCCGGAAATTTTGACCACCTAAATCTAAGTACACGGGTGTTTTCGCCCCTATCGAGATGCGCCCGCCGTGGCCGGGATTCGATCACGCGACCTCGTGCTCAGCAGCCCAACACCGTAGCCACTGAGCGACCACGGAGGACCGGAGCTCACTTGCTCGTCCGTTTGTTCGGGATATTTGCTCGCACTCACAATATTCGTCGATCGCTTCTGCATATTCTTTTTCCAATGGTCACCATTTACCTGCAAATGTGCGCCGTGTCCTGGCGGCTGCCGCTCGTCGTATTCATGAAAGCTTTGGCGCAACGGAAGAACTGTCCGATAAACCTGTACCCGTCGCAACTCTTCTCCGCATCCGAGAGACCTGGAACAAGGTACACAAAAGTGTCATGTGCTATATACTTGGCATGAAATCAGTCGTAACTGTCACTTTTGAGCGCGGCCACCATAACCCGAAAACGAAAGGACCTTGACGCAACCGCGGTCACTTGCCCTTTTACAACGTAGAGATTTCCTGCTAAGTTTACTAGAGGGAACTCCGTCTCTCGGTTAGAACATGGATTTGGTGTTTGTCATCTGAAACGTCTTTGTGGCGTTATTTATTGTGCTTCATACGTGCTTGCTTGCTTGCTTGCTTGCTTGATTGATTGATTGATTGATTGATTGATTGATTGATTGATTGATTGATTGATTGATTGATTGATTGATTGATTGATCACTTATTTGTTTATCACAATACATGTGATGGGAGGCGAAGAGAAAAGACATTCTCAAGGATGGCTTGAGAGAGTCCTTAGCCCCCATACTGCCAGAGACAGCAGCAGAGGCAAGCATTTTGTTTGCATTGTCGTACACTTAAAAAAAAAAAAAACGTCAAATTAAACACAACACTTTCACGCACTTTGACGCAACCATGAAATTAAATACATCACTAGATACTGCCCTACACAGAGCGTCATGCATTTACGTACATCAGCATCATGCATCAGCACAACACTTCGTTGCAACGTATACGCATTGTAATAGTGGCATTTAAGAATATAATTAAATGTAAATCGAAGACCGCTCTAGAGGTCAATGTTAGGCTAGCAAGAACATGTACATTTCTTAACTTCCAGGCAATTATGGTTTTCTTTAGGCAAATTGCATGGATGTATACAGTACATCTAGTCCATCGTTCACATGCTGATTGAACCGCCTTGAACTTCCCGTAGACGAATGGATGGATGGATGCTCTGAGCGTTCCCTTTCAAAAGGCGCGGTGCGTTGCGCCACCAGCCTCCTTCTTTCCTTAATTTTTTTAGCCTAATGCTTTGCCTATCATTTTTTTTTTCTTAACAGACAAAATATTTCTAGCATCAAACTTTCTGAACCCCTATTGATAACTTTGTTTTTGTTTGCCTCCGTTGTTTGTGGTCTCATTACTTTTCTGGCACCAAAACTCTTGTCGCATTTTACTAATCTCTACTGCGGACACCTTTACGTTCCCCCTGCTGTCCCTGAGAGCCTAAACCGAAAGCTGGGTAGATATTTTCACATTCTAATGAAACATGTTCCATCGTTTCCCTAAATTTACCGCAGCAAGCACATGCTTCTTCTTTATTGGTGTAGTTTATAAATAAATAAGCACGCGTTCTATAAGGCATCCTGATTCCACTTCGAAAAGTAAAGAGCTTCCTTTTGAGTTTGTTTTTTCCTCTTAGGTAGTTACTCATGGCAGGTTTCATTTGAATTTCCACAACTCAGGAGATTGTCTGCACCTCTCTGACTTTGCGTTTGTCGTTCTTTGTTGCCATGTTGCTTACTATACCGGTCGCATTCTTGCTAGTAAGCTTCCTAGTTATTTTCCTCTACAGTGAGTCAATGTTTTTCCTGTACAAATACCTGAACACTCTCGCAGCCCATTTACTTTCTTCCATATTCCTCAGTCGTTCTTCGAAGTGAATTTTAATCTGCGCTTCCGTCACTTCAGAACTTGTCCAGCCCATATCAACCAAGGTTGACGACTGGGTGTGTTGGTATAGCATATTAGAGGTTGGATTGCGCAACATTTTGACGAGACACACAGACACTCGTCAAAATGTTGCGCAATCCAACGTCTAATATCACCCGGTACAACTTCCTTTGTAGTCTTCCCGTGAGCGCCCAATGCGAGGCGTCCCACAGACCTTTGGTTGCCATCGAGTCCTGGTTGTGCCCCTAACGTCAAGCAAACAATCGCGTTTCCAAATGTAAGTCCTGAAACCATTACCCCTTCCCAGACACCTCGGAGCCACTCGTACCTATTGTATCCCCATAGCGCTATGTGTTTCATTATGGCCGCAAGTATTTTCCCCTTAGCTATTATTGTTCTTTCCTGCTTCATTATATATATTGCCTTCGTTTATCGATGCCATACTATTACCAAATCCACTGGTATTAGTTTACCAAAACCAAGGTAAATGTATTCTTTCACCCGAATAGTGTGTCAACCCGAATAGGCAGTGTCAACACAGGGGCACGAAGTACTACTTCGTGCCCATGTGTTGACACTGCCTATTCACTGTATTAATTGAATACCACAAAACCTTATTCTTTAACGCTAAATATCGATCCTAAATTCTCGCCTTCCTGTCCGCAGATATTAGCCAGACGTTGCATATCACTGTATGGCGCTATCACTAGCGCCATATAGTGCTTTCTAGTAATTTATGTAAGACGTTCAGCGGTGCGGTCATGGCCTCCGAGCTTGGGCGACGCGCGCCGCCCGATCACGGAGGCTGCAGTGCGGTACGAGGCGAACTATTGAGAACGGAGTACATCTAATATAGCCAGCGCCCAACCTACTCTAACAGGGCAACTCTATAATTATGTCCCCGCTTTAACATTTTTCAGGGTAACTGGCGCTCTCGGCCGTAAATATTAGTCGTATGACCTAAGTTATAGTATTTTAACCGCACTATAATGCTAACGTGAGCACATAACAGTGTGTGGCTGCAACATCAGATGTCCCGTTACAGCGTGTATGGCATGACGTCTGGCACTAATGTGAAGCATTACTTAATAATGTCCATCCTGTCTTTGGATCTAACCAGAGCTGACGAAACTATCCATGCGCGCAGTTCATGCGGTTGTTTCTGGTAAATAAAAGAAAAGAAAAGAAACGCCACTCACCTATTCCGGGTGTCCCACGTAACTTCAGCCACGCTTGAAATATATGCAAATGACACGTAACTGGACAGAACCAAGGTGATGTTTGCCGTCGATTGGAGATACTCCGGTCATTTCTAGCGTTCCGCGTAATTTCACCTATAGTCTTGATTATTCTTCATTATTTAATCAACTTGTCAAATATTATAATTCGTTGAAACTATGTTGTTGGGCTGCTGAGCACGAGGTCGCGGGATCGAATGCCGGCCACGGCGGCCGCATTTCGATGGGGGCGAAATGCGAAAACACCCGTGTACTTAGATTTAGGTGCACGTTAAAGAACCCCAGGTGGTCGAAATTTCCGGAGTCCTCCACTACGGCGTGCCTCATAATCAGAAAGTGCTTTTGGCACGTAAAACCCCATAGTTTAATTTTAATAATTCGATGAAAAGTATCAATGAGAACGTTGTCAGCAAACAACATTACCTTGGTTCTGTCGAGACATGTGGCATTTGCATATTTTTAAAGTCTGGCTCAAGTTACGTGGGAGACCTGGTATAAATATGAAAAAAGAATATCGCACTTTCGCCCGAAAGCCAAAGCACAGATAGCGATACTGTGCTGTGCTTAACATTATATTATGTATTAGACAACCACACGAAGTAAGTTTAGTAATCTTATCAACCATGCATAAGTTACCGTAAACGCTCGCTTACTATTATAGTTACATTACCGCGCCTTGTGTCACGCGCGCGCACAAACAAACGTGATTCAATCTCACTGGCTATCGCAACGCTGAGTGGCGGCAATGCGTAGCAAGCTCTTATTGTTGCCTCTTGCCTCCTCGTAGAGCACAGCACGGGCCGTGACTCTAGGTCCGGGCCCGGGCCGGGCCCGGAAATTGCGCATGTTTGCCCGCCCAGGCCCGTTCCAGTGTCTCAAAGCAATAATCTGACCCATCTCAAGCCCACCCAAAAATTTCACCAGCCGACCCAGCCCAGTCGGACCGCAAATAAGGCCCGACCGCGTGGCCGCAAAGTACAGAGAGCGAGGTGTTTCAAATAGCGACGATCAATATTTTGTGTGCGCATGCGTCGCTAACTACCACTCTAACCTTCACTAGTTTATTTTAAAAAGGAGGATCGAGAAAGACGCCCGCACATGCAGGGTACCAGGAGCTGCGGCATACTGTACTTTTTCTGCAAATACAGCGGTTGGAATCGTCGAGGACATCCTGGAGCAGATCTTGTAGGAGGCAAAATGAGCTATAGCACCTGTTCTCACTTTAGTAGCAGGTATTCCATAGCAAGAGAAGCAGAGGATGAAAGACACATTTGTTGACTTTGTTGCCGGTACAGTTGGAACTTGGATATGGGGAACCGCGATTTCAGTGAAACACAATCCGTGTTCACTGAAGCTCATAACGACCTGATTGTTGTAACGCTGCCCGAAAACAGCGTTGCGCGCGCAGACGCCCGAGCAGGACACACGTAGGTAGCCCTTCTAGTGATCATACGTTTTCTCACTTGTACGTGCACTCGGTTAGCTATTTCATGTTCGAAGCAAGGAAGCTCTGCAGCGCTCTAATTTATTATGTACCACGTGAGAGTAGCCCCATATGTGTGTGGCGCCTCCCCTCCCCCCCCCTCTCCACACACACAGCCTTTACCACGCACGGAAGCAAGCTCTGCGTGTCCATCGCGCATCACACGACAACTGGCAAACGCGATAAGTGCACTGGACAAAAAAAGTGTTTATCTGGTGAATCTACGTCATGAGACTCAGCGCATCCCTTTCGTTTTATTGCGATAGCAGTTATACGGACGCTCCAGACGCATTTTTGCCGTCGGCGTCGGTGTGATGTTCCGCATAAAGTCCAAATGCGACAACATCGTGGCCGCGCGCCGTGCTGTGCTTGCGACTGAAAGCGCGCGCATCTCGCGCGCTGAAGGGAGCAAGGCGGGGATCAGGAAGCGCGTCTTCCATTGCGCGCAAGGCACCGAAGGTGTTTCTACTCCGGCGGCGGCTGAGCACTGCCATGTGGGCTTTCTCTTGAAAGCGATCTGCGACGGGAGAACGAGTCTATTCGCACCGAAGGCCGATATATATATCTTCCTGTGCGTTTAGTTCGTGCTGGAGCGAGAGGCAGCACAAAGGTCATGGTCTCGGGCCCCGCGGGCAGGCCCGAGCCCATGCATTTCTATATTTCACCGCCTTTCCCAAACTTGCAAAGCCATCAGGCGTCTGTGCTCGACCTATTAGCTTTTGCGCTCACCGCAAATACGGGGCGCGAGCCACCTATGCGCTCAGCCGCGGGGACCGCCATGCGCAGCCACGGCGGGGATAGAGGAGCAGACGCCCACTCCCCACTGGCGCGTTCTTGGTCGTGTGACTTCCAACAATGGGCGCGAGCAAAGCCGGTGCGCGTCAAGCCGACACCCTCGCCGACACCCTCGCCAACACCTCAGGAAACAGTTGTGTGCGGGAGTGCCGGCTTGACGCGCACCGTGTTCCCGCGCGCCCACTGTTGTAAGTTACGTGGTCGATGAAGCCACCATCCTTCTCTTGCCACCCTTTCACGCTTTCCCTCACAACGGAAGCGCGCGGTGCACGACTTATTGCACTTTCACTTTATATGAGCGTCGACGAAAATTCGCCTTGTCCATATAATTGTCATCGCGATGACTAGTTAAAACGTGCCGCTTTAATAAAGGTTGCCATGTTTATGATAATATATAGAGTGGTCAACAGTGTTCGAACAAAGAATGTCGCTGCAGCCAACGCCTTCAAAAGGAGAGATTGTCAGAGCGAAGACAAGCGCCCCCTTGCCTCAACGTTCGCAACCAGCGACGTTCCTTGTTCGACCAGCTCAAGACTCGACGTCTTGCGAACGTTTCTCTTGTTCGCGCTTATGGAGAGTGCTCGTATACGCAAGCTCACCGTCCTTGTCGGTGAGGCGTGACACCATGGCGACGCCACCCGCCTTGGAGTCCGCCCTGCACTTTTCCGCGAACTTCTGCGTGAGGAACTCGAAGAACTTCTCCGCGTCCTTGTACAGCTGGTCAGGTGGAGCGCAGCCGTACGTCTCCAGGGACGTGTTGTGACACTTCCTGTACCTCTCGATGTACCTGTCGGCGTGGCGAAATCATTTCTATGGGAATCCGCAGCGACTCCTTGCAACGCAGCGGAGAGATCGCCCTTAATTCCATGTACGTTGTAAGTGTCGCACAGAATAACCGTTGTAACAATCGCACTCGCCGTGGCGCAGTCCGTAATGCTTTGTCACGGCCGCTCTTGGAAGGAGACGCTATAAAGGCTATGCTCCATACTCAGCCTGCCTGGCTGCCCTGCTGATGCCAATGCATTGGTATTGTGTACTGCAATTGAAGAGAACGCGAAACAAGCGATTAAAGAATGGATGCGACGATTGCGCAGTATGGCCCGAGATGCATTTCTGCCATAAAATCGCACACGCACACGGGGTCGGTTCTGGGTAGAATAAAGGGAGAGGGGAGCTTCGTATACAGTGCCGTTGACGCACGCTCGGTTTTTCGACCACATGAGTTTTCTGCACCGCATATACACCAAAACAAAGCCACGTGTCAAAAGAAGTGCCGGCGTATCTCGAAAAGGGAGAGGTCGGAACCCTATAACCTCCACAGCGCTGGGCCACCAGTACAATCCACTGGTTTATGTTTACAGCAGCAATTTCTGCCAAGTGCAACAATTCCAACACTTTCAACGTCCTTTTTTTCATTTTTTTATTTTTTTTATTAGGAGTTTGACGGGCAAGAATCTGTAGGACAGCGCTAGAGTGCTATGTATTCGGTTTCTGCCCCATTAGTCGGAGTCGCGCTGCGTTCCCAAACGCTATGAACCAGTGGTAATTTTCAGCGCGCGCCCAATGGCTGTTATGCATGTAATAACAATTCTTGGCCATACTGGAGTAATAACGTAATTTCAGTGCAAAGACAGAGGGGCACAATCAAGTGGACACGCACAAACGCTTCCGTGCGTCCTGTTGTCCCCGGCCTTCCATGCGCTCAGTCATTCTTAAGTGTTTGTGTACAAGGGCGACCCTCAACGCCAATCCAAGTTCTCGGACCATCACCAACATATCTGAACGCGCTCAAACCAGGCGCGAGCTTCGCTTCTGCAAGGTGCACCCAACCTTTGAGGTGCGTCTCGTAATTCGCGACTCGCGTCGGTTCCGTGCGCGTCCTTATGCAATGTCAAGCGAGGGCTGCACCGTTGGCTGCCATATATACGCGTTCCCGGAAGTTGCGTTCGATACCGGAAGTTGAGGGTGGGAGCGATAGAGTGCTGGGGGTCGGAGATAGCGCGATAGGTGAGCGCCGAGGAGTGTGCAAGTCGGCACCGCGTTTTTTTTTGTTGCTCAGCGAGAACATATATATATAGAGAGAGGCTCCATCTTGTTCTTTGCTCAGCGCTAACACACGACACTGCAGTAGAATACATTCAACTACGCCGCCATTTTCTAAAGTAGAAAGTTTTGTCAGACGCTAATAGACGCCGCCAGTGTGGGCTTCATTGCGAAAACGCCAAGACAGCGCGTTCGCAAACTGCGACGTTGTGGCCCAGATGCGAGATGATTGGTCGGCCTTAACCTCCCACGTTGTGTAATTTCGAAGCACAGAGTACACTATATATCAAGAGTTACCCAAAGCCATTCGGTGCAACCGATGGTAAGAGAATCACATAACCAAGGAAATAAGTTGCTAAAAAATTAAATTTGGGGGTTTTACGTGCGAAAACCACGACATGATTATAAGGCACGCCGTAGTGAGGGACCCCGGAATAAATTTTGGCCACCTGCGGTTCCTTAACGTGCATTGTGCACAAAAATAAATTGTTACAAAAGCGGCACAAGTGCGGTGTTGAACTGCTCTGGTTTAATTTGTTCGCGACCGCCTAACTAGGATTGAGATTATTTATTTATTTATTTATTTATTTATTTATTTATTTATTTATTTATTTATTTATTTACTTATTTATTTCGTCGCGCCATAAGTTTACACTGCGCTAGACAGTGACAGATTCAGTGGTTAAGGCTTCAGAATGAGTTTACGTCCCCAGGCGTTGATTATATTAACGTGCACCTAAATCCGAGTACACCGCTCCAATCGTCGTCTGCGAGTCGGCGTCCGTGAACCGAAGCATCGTCCGTATATAGATGCAAGTTTAGGGCGCCGAGTCTGACAGCGTCGCGGCATATAAGCACTGATGCGGAAATAATCTTTCGTACCATGCAGAGTAGATTTCGACGCCTCCGAGACAGGGGCGCACTTGGTTCCAAGTTAAATTGTTCATAATTGCCGATAAGGAGTAATCTCGCATGGGACACTTACGTGCACGGATTTATGCCGGTATCCTTTCGGGCGATGTCCATGATGTTGGCGAAGTGGAATCCGCACAGGAACATGTCGTTGATGAACCTCTGACGGTTGCAGGCTGTCGTGCTCTTCTGGAAAGCTGAACCAACAGCCGCGTTTTTTTTTTTATTATTATTATTATTCAGACGTTAATCTCGCGAAGCACAATACGCGCGCGGTCGCAGCCGCTGTTTTTGGCAACATTTGGACTCGCGTGATATCACCAACGCGGGTGCTTTAGAACCCGTGGACAAATTACAGCTAATTTCAGAGTGCCAATATTAATTAAGGCGGGCCGGGCCGCCACACTGTAAAATAATTTACACCCTTAAAGGTGAAAAAGGGTGTAAATGTGTCTATAACTCACACCCCTAGGGTGTCCGTTATAACACCCGAAGGGTGTGAGTTATAGACACACCCTTTTTCACTTTTCAGGGTGTAAATTATATTACAGTGCAAGCTGATATCCATCTCAATACAAGCCCTAACGGCGGTTCGGCGCACTATACATGCAGCCGAAAACGAGCCAGCGGTCACAGCTGGACAATTCGTTTGAACACACGGCGCACTCTGATTGAAGATCTGGTCTTTATCTCTGAACTGCGCATGCATCTTTCCAGAGACGAGGCAATTCCTTGAGTATACACAGACAACAAGCATGCAAGAAAACACTATATTATTGCACCAACAACTCGTGACCGCTTTCTGGCTGGCTGAATGCACGTATACGTACTTAAATGGACATCCCAGGCAAGCTAAAAACAAAAGAAACAGCTCACGAAGACAGCGGTACAAATCAGTCTATTATAGTAGAAGGTACGAACAGGACCAACCTTCAATAAATTAGCAAGGAGCTGCCTGAAAACACGAATTGTCGAAAAAGAAAAAAAAAAAAGGCTTTCCGGTTATTGCTGCGGAAAACTTTGCGAATTGGTTACTTAATTATAGCCTTGTGAAGTTTGTTAACAGCGCCTGTCCTGTGTAAATCATGGTTAGTCTTCCTTAGCACTGTTAACATGCTTCACAAAGCATTCCAGTTCTAATAAGCGCCACTAGCGAATTTATTTTGTTTTCTTTGTTGACGCTCCAGAGATATGAGACGCTCGCGGTACCATATTTGTGCGAGAAGTTCTGTCGCTGTCATGGCGGCTATTCACGCCATAGCGTTTCCGACGAGGGAACTGCGGCACTACTGCCCACTGGAGCCGCTTAAAAAGTACGGCTGTTTAACCAGCGCATAGGAATGATGGGTGGATGAGACGGATTTGCCTACACTTCATCCTTCCGGCTTCGAACGGCTTTGCGACTCTTCAAGTTGGTAATGTTCACCAAAATATCTCTTTCTAAACGCAATAATTCGCAGTGACCATGAGCACAAAAACTCATTGCCGTCGTGAGTTTAGAAATGTATAATCAGTCGGAACGTTGGAGTGCAGAAACATAATAACGCGACAAGAACGTCTGAAGCCACAAGCGCGAAGATCAGAGCGATCGTTTTACCACTTACGCCCATTCCCATGGTGACTTTATAATAGCAGCGTGTGAGTTCCCTCTGGTAATTTCTGTAGGGAAATATTCATGAATACCACTGTGTGTGTGCGCGTGCGTGTGATGGGGGGGGGGGGCGAAGGGGGGAGGCATGCAGATTCACAGCACATCCGAATCAACAAAATTTACTTTTTTTTTTTGGAGCAAGCCTGTTTTAATGGCAGCTTGGGAGCGCGGTTTGAGTGTTCATGTCGCAGATATACGGCCTTTCTCGAGCTATGATTACCCCGGCCACGAAGCAGCCGAAATCAGCGGATTCTATCGCGGAAGTATAAAGAACCAGAATAGAAGCGCCCTTGGTGTGTTCTGTATTCGCCTTTGTTTTTTGGCGCTATATCTGCGACGTCAGTCGATATCAACTTGCTCAGTTCACTCTCCCTATTAATAGAATAGAAAGCAGAACCAGAATGCAGACGTTTCTGGACAAGGTAAAACGGTTTAATTCAGAGAGTTTCAGCTTGAGATGCTCCTTCTAACTGCAATGCCTTGCACACACGTTCTCGCGGTGCATTATTGTTTATGAAAGAACAAAAAAAAAGAATGTCGAAGTCGCCGTGTTAGTGATTACGCCACTGCCGAGAATCTACACCAGCAGCGAAATATAGAATACACTATGGTTACGGCAACAATTGCACTGCATTCGTCCGGTTCGCCTCCGCGCTTTAATCCCCGCTCGCCTTTCTCAGGTAATCACAGTGTACAAAAAAAAAAGAAAACTCCCTATAATAAAGCCGTCGAAAGTCTCGTCTGTGTCGACACTCATGAGCCATATTCGCCACGTTCCGCAGCCGTGCAAGCTCACCTGCTTGCTTCAGCGCGCTGCACAGGAGGTGGTACCTCTGCGTGACACCGTCCGCGATGAACTTGATGTGGGGCGCCATCTCGTAGCCCGACGAACATCGCGCCTCCTGCTGGGTGTCGTGGGCACACTGGTCGTACGCGTCGACCTCGCTGTGTGCAGAGTGAGTTAAATTTTAAATTATAAATTCTGAGGGGGGGGGGGGGGGGGGGGACTAGTAGATACGTGCCAAGACCACGATCTGGTTATGAGGCGCGCCATACATTGTGGGGGACCCGGATTAATTTCGACCACCTTGAAAATGCGGCACACTGGCGTATTTCTTTCTTTGTTTCTTCTTTTTTCTTCATTTCGCCCCCGTAGAAATGCGGCCGCCACGGCTGCGATGTGATCTCACAACCTCGGGCTTAGCAGCGCCAACGCCTTGGCACCACGACAGGTCATACATAATACGAGACAGGTCGTTGAAGTCCCGCAAGTGTGTTCAATGACTTCGTTTAAAGAGAAGCCCTTTATACGGTGCGATATCCCGAGGGGACGCTCCTCGTAGCTCCGCCCAGACACGAACATGAACTTCCGTATGACCTCCAAATGGATATGTTACAACAAAAAAGAAAGCTTATCGTAATTCATTGCTCAACGGCCAATAATATACCTTCGCGTCGCTTTTGCTGTCTAGGTACAAGTTAGCTCAATAAGATGGCCGATCATCTGATCAATGATTCTGGTAGTCTTCCCATATACTTGTCACTTGTCATATCGCGCCTATTGTCACTACGCCGTGACAATATACGCATGATATGGTGCTATGTTGGCGCTGTTAATCTGTATGAACGTGACAGTATATAAATTAGAAGCAGGTATAGCAGATTTTCTAAATGTGTTTATAGAAATAAGTGAGTTCTGTGCAGGACAGGCATGCATAAGCAGATAAGCAATATACTCGTCTGCACGGATGGAAAACGTAGCTAGTACATGCTCGCAAATGATTAAGCGATGTCTATACAATAGCAGATTTACCCATAGTGGAAAGGGTCGGCGGATTTCAGACAGGGATAATTGTAGGTCGCTGAGGGAGACTAACTCCCCACTCCCTCATGTAATGTCTCAACAGAGACCTTTGAGGAAATAAATAAATAAATAAATAAATAAATAAATAAATAAAAATAGTACAGTGGTCATATTATTGGGGCAGGAGAATGAATAAGGCGTTGTAGTTGAGGTGCGCCTGTTGTTCTATAACGCGTGCACGTTATGGTGAAACGCGGCGTCAGATAGTCTTTCTTTAGTACGTTCTGCTGCATAAAGTAACGGATTATGTTATCATCATTGAATATAAGTGGTTTGCAGTCGAAGCCGGCAGATATCATGTACCAGTGAGAGTTGGTGCTTCGGATAACCCTTTCTATAATTTCTCGGGTACTTATGCAGTAATGTGGAAGCTAGTCGATTGCAATTGATGCATTCTTTGAATCGGCGCGGAAAACGGCGGCAACGCAACAAGGAAGGACGCGGGACAAGCGCTGTCTAGCAAATGAAGTTTATTAATAAAAAAAAACGCAAAACAGGAACGCACCATCTGCGCGCGCATGTCATTACGCCACGCGATCATCAAGCATTCGCGCCTCACAATCTCACAGAGAAAGACGGCTCCGATACGCAATCATCGCGCGTCTTTTGTATATGAAAGGCGTCTGCCAAGTTCACGAGCTCTGTTTTTGTTTTTTGTTTTGAATTTATGCTTGACGATGACCGTAATTCTATCGAAGAAAGGCTTCAGCTGTTAGATAGCGCTGGTACTGCGTCCTTCCTTATTGTGTTGCCGCCGTTTTCCGCGCTGATTGAAAGAACCCCCGTATTTATGTAACAATACTTAGGTTTTATCGTGGCTGTATATATTCCATCTTTTTTTGATAGCGCAGCTCTTCCGTGCCTGGGGCGAGCGTCGGCGCTGCCCCTCGTAATGGTACGCCCACACTAGCGACAAAAACGCGCGCGACACGCCGCACGCGGCAAGCGCCCGCGCGGCAGACGCGTGCGGGAAAGTCCACAGTCGCGTTTTGCGGCACGCGGCAGCGGCCCGTGGAGTCCCGCGTTGTCTCGTTCCATTCGATACTTCTCGTGACAACGCGCTCTCCGTTCTGCCCATTTCGTCTTCCATCGGAAGTGTCTGTGTTTTTTTGCGCCACTGCCGGCCACGCTCAGTCATGTCGGATACGCACGAGGAGCTACTGGTGACTGTGAACACTATAATACTTGTTTGTTCTTTACTTGTGTGACGCCGACGTGCCAGAAAGCGGACGAGAAAGTTTTGGGTACGGTACAGGGACACTGAGGGCCAGGCGCACACTCTGCTTCCCCGCCTTCACCAATTACTCACCTGTCATGCCAAACTGCTGTCCATAATGTGCCAGCGGTTGGCGCGCAGCTCCTTGTCCGACACTCGATTTGTCATAGCGGCACGCATATCCGCGAACGGTTTCCAAAAACGCCTCCATTGCGAGGCGAATTCTTCGTCGACGCCTCAGTGGCGGTGTGGTAAGGCTTAACAAAAACAGCCCCCTTGACTGCAATGGCCTCTGAGATTTTACGGCGCGCGTGTCACTGTTCAGTCTCAGAGCCCATAGATTATGATTCTTTGCTTGTGCGACAGGTGGCGCCACAAGAGCGCGGCTCGTAAAGCGGCTCGCTTCTGATTGGTGGTCGTTTTGCGTCTGCCGCGAAAAATGGGTCTCGCACCCATTCGCGCGTTTGCCGCGCGTTGCTGCCGCTTTTCGTGAATCTTGCCGCGCGCGACAACACCGCTCGCCGCGCGCGGTGTGTCGCGCGCGTTTTTGTCGCTAGTGTGGACGTACCATAACTGAGCGAATGAGCCCAGCCAAAGATGAAAGCGAACGCGCAGGGCAGCTGGAGCTGAAAGAAGTGAGCGATGAGGAAAGCGGAGGAGGAGGCTACAGTAAAAGCGCGAGGCGGAAAGCGGAGGAGGAGAGTATGGCGAAAGAGGAAGGAAGAAAGCAGAGTGCCGCACGAGACTACGAGATGGCGCCATAGTATTTGTAATCTGGTTGTATGCGCGGCGCGACTTGTGCAGTACTTTCTGGGCCTACGCGGGCACGAGCAATTACGCTGGAACCTTCGACGTGTCAGGTATAAAAGCCGACTCGCCTGTCGCGCAGATCAGACTCTTTCGACAATCGCCGACTTTGCTTGCCGCTATCGTTGTGCTTGAGTGTTACTTGCTTTGCGACGCTTCGCTCCGTTTGCAACGTGCCGCACGAGACAGATTGTCCGCGCCAGCCAATATATCGCAGAAATGAAAACACATAAAGAGCTGCGCTCAAGCTTCGCATTAGAGAGTATCGTGATCGCTGGCGAATTTTTTTTTCAGTACTTTTTTTTTTTGTTCGCAACGGGCACTAACCGTGCATATCGCGGCAGTTCTTAACGGATTCTATAGGTGGCCTTGAATGCTGTTCTATCAGAATGCTTGCAAGAGAGAATTGGCTCACTGTAGTACAGTGATTGTACAGAGACACAATGGACCGCCGCGGTTGTCTAGTGGCTATGGTTCTGCGCTGCGAAGCTCGAGGTCGCGAGATCGAATCTCGGCCACGGCGGCCGCATTTCGATGGGGGCGAAATGCGAGAACACCCATGTACTTAGATTTAGGTGCACGTTAAAAAAAACTCAAGGTGGTGCATATTTCCGGAGTCCGCCGCTACGGCGTGCCTCATAATGAGATCGTGGTTTTGGCAAGTAAAACCCCGTAATTTAATTTTAATTTAACGGATACACGATGGTGCTCAACTTACGGGCAAATGGAGGTGAGAGACACGGTGGCGTGGTTCTGGAAGACGCGCACCGCGCTGTCGTAGAACCGGTTTCCGCAGCTCATGAATTTCTGGAGGGCCTTGCCCGGGTGGCAGTCCTTTTCGGGCCCACCAGAACCGTCTGTAGATGAACATTCTTGAAGTGAGGTACCCCTCCACGAGGCCTAGACTCCGGGTCATAGCATGTCCTCCGAGATTGGACGTGCGCTTGCTTCCCCGAAAGTTACGCTCATGCACGTCCTGGTTATCAAAGTTGTTACTACGTGCATGCCATATAAAGCTTTAGTTGGGTCAGTGTTGAATTAAGATTCCGTCATCACGTGTTATAACCAGGGTACACTTTATTAGCTGTATCAGTTCACTGAAAGGGCCACTGAAAAACTTCTTTTTTTAACATAGCCTGAAAACGTTGCCGGTCTGTAAGCTAGGCTCCTGTGAACGTGTCAGCCCAATATTATTTCACTGCATGCCAGCAGGGAATCTACAGTCTCCTGTCAAGAACAGCGAGAAAACCGCTTGATCCTTTGATCGCAATGACGTCTTGCAGCCAGTCGCGAGCAGCCAAGCTCACCCACACTTATTGGCTGATTTCGTAATAGCGAGAACATTCTCAGTAAGACTATTAATGCTAATTTTGAGTCAAATAAATGAAATATATATACATATATATGTACGTATGCATGTATCTGTATGCGTGCGTGCGTGTGTGCGCGATCTCAAAAGTCGTTACTCACTGAGGCAGTCGGGGAAGTACGCCTTCTCAATTCTCTTCAGCAGCGTATCGTTGTGCCGAGCTGCCCCCGCCACGTTGTCACAGTGCGAGTACTTCCAGCTGTCTCTCAGGCAGGTCGCGAAATCGGCGAAGTCTCTGCGGGAAAAGAGCAGCATGACGCACGTAGGCCTCGGTATAGTGACGTCAGGAGCTAATGTTAGTAGGCAAGAGGAAGCTGCACAACAGAACGTTCTCAGTAATAATAGTAATGCTAATTTTGAGTCAAATAAATATATATATTAGCGATCCCCTTCGGAGACTACAGAGGCTCGCTTCTTGACAGGGATAGCCATGTTGCGGTTACCGTCATTTAAATGTAGTAATGGTCACCTTACGTACGCACAGTGAAGTAGACCAGACAGATGCACATCCGTTGCAAACGCAAAATAACTTTTCATACTTGGCTTATGGACTTAAGAACATACACAAATTAAAAGTACAAACAACAAACTAGGCACACACTATCTCAGTTGACAGGTGAATAAGCAGTGCATTCCAATGCACTAATGTTTAAGGACATGAAAGAAAGTCCAAATCATACTTGAAAGTCGTTAAGTGTCGGGTCGTCATGGGGACGCATCTGCTGGGGCCTTCGAAGCGCAGCCGAAGGGGCAACTTGACGCCGTTGTCCGGAGCGTGGCCGGGGTGGGTCGTGACCAGGAGGGAAGTGGTGAAAGTCTCGGCGAGTCCTTCCCGCACCGCTACCAACGCCGTCCTCCCCGTCCCTCCGTTCCGCTGCCGGCGTGTCGGGGGGTGGGGGATACATCACGAGCTCCTCGTTTTCGTAGGCAATATCATCAGTCCGAGGTCAAGTGGAGACGGCATCGAGAGCAGCTTACACGCGGCCACAAACGTCACTCATGCGCCACGTGGCACCTCGCACCTAGTGCTACAGCGCGACGTCGACCGCATCCTCACGGGAGGCGCTCTGGGAAGCGCGCGAGGACGAGGTTGAAAGAGAAAGGGCTCAATACACTTGCCTGCCGGGTCACGGGTCGGGGCGGACTGATCGCGCGCGCGAGCAGCTGGAGCGTTCGATAGGCGAGGAAGGCCTGCACATCGTCGCCGATATTAGATAACTCCGTCGGCTCGCCAAGTGCGCGGCGCATACCTCGGCGTGCCCGTAAAGGGTTATTCACACAGGAGACTATATCTCCTGTAGACGATCATTCATGACATCCGTTTCCGGCGAGCCGGCTATCTCCGCCGCGAGCGGCAAGGTCGCTCGACGCGGCGGTGGCGCTTTGATGGAAGGGCATCCGATCAGATACACGCCCGAAGGCTAGGCGCTTCTCCATGCACGGCCGCCGACGAGTACATCTAGCGTGGTAGGAACTCGTAGGAACGCTATCCCGTCCCCGCGGGGTAATCCCCGGAGCCGCACCGCCCGATGAAGGCGTGACGTCGTGGTCACGTGGTGATTAACCTTTGCAACGGAAGCGGAGCGGGCGCGTATTTACAACTGCTAGCAAGTACAGCGAGGCGGGGCATTTCTCGAGGCGCCCGATGTTTGTGCGCAGGCCCGAGGAAGGGAGGCTGCGAGAGAGAAAATCTGGGGGCCTTTGCTCCTTTAATATCTGACTTTGCATAGTGTTGTGACTTCGGGGTGGAGGACGAGAGACTGACTCTTTCCGCAGACGAAGAAGAAACGAAAAACTTTATACAATATTTACAGATAATGGATGATAGCGTACATGTAGATGTAAGAGCGCAACAGACCAACTGGGCGGCTAGAGGCGACTCTCACTTCACAACGCGCCGGTTCTCCCTTAAAGGGACACTAAAGGTTAATGTTAACTCAACGTGGACTGTTGAAATACCATCCCACAAACCTCGAAACGCTTGTTTCATGCGAAGAAGAGACTTATTTTAAGATAATATGCGTTGTGAAGCGTCCGCGTACCTCTAGCGCAGTTCAAATCGCCCGTCCTCCGATCGAGGAGTGGTGACGTCATGGTCTCGTAGTGACGTTGCGCCGTCGGTGAGTAAAACGGCGCCCGCAGACGGCGCTACGGCTTTTCTGCGCAAAACGCAAACGCGCGGCCAGAAACAGAGACAAGACAGAGCCGACAGTAGCGCGAAAGCGGAACTATGGTGGCTAGCGGAAAGGAAAGAGCGCGACGATAAGCTGGTTCTTTAGTTTGTGACGCCAACTTTGACGCTCGTTGCAATGGACGACCTCGACAACGACGCATTGGCTCGCGATGCTGGGCTCGACTTCAGCGATTTAAGCACTGATGAACGTGACCTGCTGCTGAGGGCTCGCGCTGCCGACGTCGTTGCGTACTGCTACGACGGAAACTGTATGTCATGGCTGTACATATTCGCACATTTGTAGCTTTTTCTTCGTGAAAATCAAATACCGCACTCACCGCCCTGTCTTCGACCTGCAGCAATTGTTCTTGCACTTCAGAGAATGCAGGCAAGACCGACGGAACAGCGCTACGGGAAAGCATTACTTTGAAAGGCACTCCACACGACTTCGGTAAGTCGGCGTTGAACTCGTAATCCTCTGGACGAAAGTGCAGCGAGCACACTATGCGATTTTTCGGCTCTTTGCCAATGCGCTGTGGTAGAGGTACGACACTTATAACCACTTCGAACGGAGAGGTTCACTCGTTGGCATACAGTGATAAGTAACGTTGGATTCGCCGCTGCAACTGCCCTTGGCCAAGTTCCGCGGACCGTTCGCGCATCACACGACATCACATGGACGTGGCATTCTTGCTGCTTGTTCCAAATGCAAGTTTCGCGAGCCAGCAGAACCAGTGCAGCACGACGCGATAACGAAACAACTGAAACTCCAAAGCGCGCGCGGCAGATAGTCGAGCGAAAACGAAACCTTTTGACCACCCATACTACTGAAGGGTAACGTCAAAATGTTATTATTTTTTTCTTAAAATCGAACACAAGTAGACAAGTAGCATTTTCTTCCGTCTTATAACCTAATGAAATGATCTTTTTAATACGAGTAGTTGTGTACTAGTGCCATAAATTATGATATGGAGCGCCTTCGTCATCGGGCTAGTATCGGAATGTCGCTGGAGGGTCTCAAATCGTGTCATGCATATACCTAAATTTCTCGGTTACTAAAGCTCTGCTCGCGATTATATTGACGCCTTAGACGTTCTAGAGCATTGCTTTATCACTTTAACTTGACTTCAGTAACCTTTAGTGTCCCTTTAAGTCACCTTTGGCGACTCCTCGTCGGCAGGAACCAGTCGGGGCAGGTACTAACGTCACTCGCGCCGATTCTTGATTCGTCGCGGAGAAGTGGGAGCTCCCGTCGCCTCGATGATAGGCACGTGGTGCCCGTAGTATGGCACAACACTAGGCACTACAGAGGAGGAGTTTCTTTGCTCGTGTCGTGCAAGCAAGACAGATGACGATTATCGTTGTGTGGCAAGATACAACCCAACGGCTGTCATCATCATCAGCAGCAGCAGCCTGGTTACGCCCACTGCAGGGCAAAGGCCTCTCCCATACTTCTCCAACTGCCCCGGTCATGTACTAATTGTAGCCATGTTGACCCTCCAAACTTCCTAATCTCATCTGCCCACCTAACTTTCTGTCGCCCCCTGCTACGCTTTCCTTCCCTCGGAATCCAGTCCGTAACCCTTAATGACCATCGGTTATCTTCCCTCCTCATTACATGTCCTGCCCATGCCCATTTCTTTTTCATGATTTCAACTAAGATGTCATTAACGCGCGTTTGTTCCCTCATCCAACCTGCTCTTTTCTTATCCCTTAATGTTACACCTATCATTCTTCTTTCCATAGCTCGTTGCGTCGTCCTCAATTTAAGTAGAACCCTTTTCGTAAGCCTCCAGGTTTCTGCCCCGTACGTGAGTACTGGTAAGACACAGCTGTTATAAACTTTTCTCTTGAGGGATAATGGCAACCTGCTGTTCATGATCTCAGAATGCCTGCCAAGCGCACCCCAGCCCATTCTTATTCTTCTGATTATTTCACTCTCATGATCCGGATCAGCAGTCACTACCTGTCCTAAGTAGATGTATCCCCTTACCACTTCCAGTGCCTCGCTACCTATCGTAAACTGCTGTTCCCTTCCGAGACTGTTAAACATTACTTTAGTTTTCTGCAGATTAATTTTTAGTCCCACCCTTCTGCTCTGCCTCTCCAGGTCAGTGAGCATGCATTGCAGTTGGTCCCCTGAGTTACTAAGCAAGGCAATATCATCAACGAAGCGCAAGTTACTAAGGTATTCTCCATTTACTCTTATCCCCAATTCTTCCCAATCCAGGTCTCTGAATACCTCCTGTAAACATGCTGTGAATAGCGCTGGAGATATCGTATCTCCCTGTCTGACGCCTTTCTTTATTGGGATTTTGTTGCTTTCTTTGTGGAGGATTACGGTGGCTGTGGAACGGCTATAGATATCTTCCAGTATCTTTACATATGGCTCATCTACACCCTGATTCCGTAGTGCCTTCATGACTGCTGAGGTTTCGACTGAATCAAATGCTTTTTTCGTAATCAATGAAGGCTATATATAAGGGTTGGTTATATTCCGCGCATTTCTCTATCACCTGATTGATAGTGTGAATATGGTCTATTGTTGAGTAGCCTTTACGGAAACCTGCCTGGTCCTTTGGTTGACAGAAGTCTAAGGTATTCCTGATTCTATTTACGATTACCTTAGTAATTACTTTGTAGGCAACGGACAGTAAGCTGATCGGTCTATAATTTTTCAAGTCTTTGGCGTCCCCTTTCTTATGGATTAGGATTATGTTAGCGTTCTTCCAAGATTCCGGTACGCTCGAGGTCATGAGGCATTGTGTATACAGGGTGGCCAGTTTTTCTAGAACAATCTGCCCACCGTCCTTCAACAAATCTGCTGTTACCTGATCCTCCCCAGCTGCCTTCCCCCTTTGCATATCTCCCAAGGCTTTCCTTACTTCTTCCGGCGTTACTTGTGGGATTTCGAATTCCTCTAGACTATTCTCTCTTCCATTATCATCGTGGGTTCCACTCGTACTGTATAAGTCTCTATAGAACTCCTCAGCCACTTGAACTATCTCATCCATATTAGTAATGATATTGCCGGCTTTGTCTCTTAACGCATACATCTGATTCTTGCCAATTCCTAGTTTCTTCTTCACTGCTTTTAGGCTTCCTCCGTTCCTGAGAGCTTGTTCAATTCTATCCATATTATACTTCCTTATGTCAGCTGTCTTACGCTTGTTGATTAACTTCGAAAGTTTTGCCAGTTCTATTCTAGCTGTAGGGTTAGAGGCTTTCATACATTGGCGTTTCTTGATCAGATCTTTCGTCTCCTGCGATAGCTTACTGGTATCCTGTCTAACAGAGTTACCGCCGACTTCTATTGCACACTCCTTAATGATGCCCACAAGATTGTCGTTCATTGCTTCAACACTAAGGTCCTCTTCCTGAGTTAAAGCCGAATACCTGTTCTGTAGCTTGATCTGGAATTCCTCTATTTTCCCTCTTACCGCTAACTCATTGATCGGCTTCTTATGCACCAGTTTCTTCCGTTCCCTCCTCAAGTCTAGGCTAATTCGAGTTCTTACCATCCTGTGGTCACTGCAGCGCACCTTACCGAGCACGTCCACATCTTGTATGATGCCAGGGTTAGCGCAGAGTATGAAGTCTATTTCATTTCTAGTCTCGCCGTTCGGGCTCCTCCACGTCCACTTTCGGCTATCCCGCTTGCGGAAGAAGGTATTCATTATCCGCATATTATTCTGTTCCGCAAACTCTACTAATAACTCTTCCCTGCTATTCCTTGTGCCTATGCCGTATTCCCCCACTGCCTTGTCTCCAGCCTGCTTCTTGCCTACCTTGGCATTGAAATCGCCCATCAGTATAGTGTATTTTGTTTTCACTCTACCCATCGCCGATTCCACGTCTTCATAGAAGCTTTTGACTTCCTGGTCATCATGACTGGATGTAGGAGCGTAGACCTGTACAACCTTCATATTGTACCTCTTATTAAGTTTCAGAACAAGACATGCCACCCTCTCGTTAATGCTATAGAATTCCTGTATGTTACCAGCTACATTCTTGTTAATCAGGAATCCGACTCCTAGTTCTCGTCTCTCCGCTAAGCCCCGGTAGCACAGGACGTGCCCGCTTCTGAGCACTGTATATGCTTCTTTTGGCCTCCTAACTTCACTGAGCCCTATTATATCCCATTTACTGCCCTCTAATTCTTCCAATAGCACTGCTAGACTCGCCTCACTAGATAACGTTCTAGCGTTAAACGTTGCCAGGTTCATATTCCAATGGCGGCCTGTCCAACGGCTGTACATTTGTTTAAGAGTGCAGGCGTGGTGGCATTGAGGAGGGGGGTCGAGTTACTCGGCGACGCTGGCTGCCGGCGCGTTGAAGCAGGTTAAACAGTGGGCACGGACGCCCCATTTGGTGGTCAGCGTGTTTAAAGGTAGGTCGGACGTACGCGATCACCAGAAGCTAAATGTATGTCTGACAGACTTTCCTGCGCTTGCGGCGCTGGTGCTGAGTCAGTCATGCCGGTTTAAAACTTTCTCGTGCCTTATGGCGCTCTACCTTCAAAAAAACATCACTGGTTTCCCCGGGGGAGCAGAAGGGGCCGTATATAGTAGAGGCCGGGCCTGCTTTCCTGGAGCAGTATCTTCGCTCTTGGCAGGCTTTTTGTATGCTGCTGTCTGCTACTTCTCAGTAGCATATTTAAGTGAAATAACCGCACAGCGCCTTAGCAACCGTAGTTGAACGCGATTGGCTGAAACGCCGCAGGCGACGCCTTTATGTCACGCCGTGAGGATTATTGGCTTTGACTCCCACCCACGTTAGGATGGGTTAGGTTTAGGTTAGGTTAGGGTTAGGCTAGGTGCCGCGGCGTACTCTTACAGCCGTTACGCCGTGAAGTGAAGGTTAGCGTAAAAGGCGTCATGTTGGCGCGGCGTATACTCTTATTCTTATTCAGTCGCGTTCAACCGCGGTTGCTAAGGCGCGGTAGCTGTGCCTTCTAGATTTGCTAAATATGCGGCCCGGCCTCTACTACGGCCCCTTCTGCTCTCTCGAGAAAATCAGTGATGTCTCTTTTTTTTTTTTTTTTTTTGAAGGTAGAGTGCCGTAAGGAGCGAAAAAGGTTTAATCCGGCATGACTAACTCAGCACCAGCGCCGTAGGCGCGAGAAAGTCTGTCCGACATACATTTAGCTTCTGGGAGTCGCGTACGTCCGCTGTACCTTTAGACACAGCGATCCCCAAATCGTGCTCACTGCTTCACTTGCTTCACCTGCTTCACCGCGACAGCAGCCAGCGTTGGAGTGTAAACAAGGTCGACTCCACTCCACATTGGCGGCACGCCTAGGGACAAACGCATACAACACGAGCAAAGAAACTTCTCCATAGTGCCTACAGGCAGTCAGATATTCAAGGAGCAACAACTCCCACGTTTTCCCTCTTGCACACGCTTACTCGCGCATGCGCACAAACGTCCGGCGCCTCCGGAAATGTCACGCCCCGCTGTACTTACTAGCAATGGTAAAGTCGTCCCTGGGTGTCGTCGTAACACATTTGGGCTTGTAAGCACGCATGAGCCATCCTCAAAGTTACTACTCAAGCTGCACCACTAGAGGAAAAAAACATGGTTCCTCCTCCCGTTTGAAAAACCTGATCGCGCGAAACGTTGCCCCAGCGCACCGCCATTTAAATGTAGCGGCTATCGGTGTTCGAGTGATGCTGCCCGTAGGCCGTCAAGACAGGTTGGTCAGCGGCTGGAAATTCACATGTCGCCACCGCCTTTTAAGTTTAACGTGTACACTAGCTTACAGATGGAAGTAAAACATACAGAATATATACTTTTGCCGTTAGCTTCACTGGGTGATCGCTTACTTGCAGTTTTCCGTAAGGTCGCCCAGCACCGCTTTGACCTTTTGTTGCAGGCCTTTCAAGCACTGTCTCCTCAGTTCTGGATAACTTTCGCCGTTACAAAGAAATCCTGCGAGACCAAAAACCGGCGAACAAATTCAATGTGTGAATCATTACCGCGCGACAGAGCCCACCGCCCACACCGTGTAAATACAACTGTTTTACACACAAACGAACTGTCGTTCCTAATAGCTTACCCAATCGCATGAACGCAGCTTACATAAACCTAACCGATCGCAAAGTCAGTTTCACTAAGTCACCGTTGCCGTCAAGGATGCCGATAGCGTTATCCTTGGGGGAGCCGTAGCAACCGTGCATGTTACACAGCTCTTCTAAGTTTTTTTTTCTTTCTTTTCTTTTTTCTAACTTGAGGGATTGCGAAGTGCGATAAGATGCAGGGCATAACATTAAGACGCTAGGTATAACTTTAAGAAACAGGGAGAGTGTGGTGTACATAAGAGTAAACGGGTTAGCTGATATACTCTAGTTGACAATAACAATAAGTAATGGAACTGGGCAGGTTACGTAATGCGTTGGGAAGATAACCGGTGGTCCATCAGCATTGCAGAATGGGCGCCATGGGAAAGGAAGCGCAGTCAAGGACAGCGGAATTTTAGGTGGGGTGATGAAATGAGGAAATTTTCAGGCGCAAGTTGGAATCAGCTAGAGCAAGACAGGGGTAAGCGGAGATCGCTGATGCCCCACCGCCCCCTTATGTAATGCCCCTCAAGGCGCTCTTTAAGGGTCTAATGAATGGTGATGAGGATCATGATTGCTGGGAGAGGCCTTCGTCCTGCACTGTGATATCAATATAGGATGATGATCATGATGATGATAGTGATGATGATGATGATGATGATGATGATTAGGAGGAGGAGGAGGAGGAGGAGGAGGAATATAAGTGCACAGAATCCACGCAACTTGGTTTAAATTTATCCATTTTAAATATCCTTTCTCTAGGAGCCTCCTCTCTTGGCAACTAGCACAGGGATGTCTGCTCAGCCGTGGAGGAATCCATAGTTGTTTCAAGACGTTTTCCTTAGGTTCTTCAAACATTATTTTTATCAGTTTCCACATGACACTATAACCAGTTTTTGTACCACCAAAATGTTCCTAATACCATCCAAATCTTGGCCGATCCCCCGCAGTGGGTACGCGCCATAGAAGAAGGAAATCCAATGCAATCCAATCCAAAATGCGACGAGAACCGGCATCATGGCGCCAGCAGAGCAACTACGCATGCGTTAAGGACGGGGTTAGAGATCTTACGTGAAGCTGTAAATCCTCAGCCTAAAAATACACATTCCCGACATTGCAAGGGCAGACATGCAGACAGCCGAGCCCTATATAAGAGACGCCACGAACTTGAAAGAAGGCTAACTGTTTTGTTGGGTCTATAGTATGCTCACAAAGTGGTCAAAAATAGTTAAGCGGCAGTGACAGTGACTGCGATTACGGTAGTCAGCGGCTCGATGGAGCTAGTATAGCTTGTACGCTCACACAATCTGCGGTCGTTGTCGCACCTCTAGCTTGTTTCAGTGGTAATCGAAAAAGGGTATCGACTATAGCTGCGTCAATAAATTCGACGAAATTTCTTCTTCATAAATGATTTCATTAACATACCTGCTCAGCACACACATAATAAATGCATCCCCAGTCGTGTCTCCATGGCGTTTAAAATGCTTCACACCGAGAAATGTAGTTCGCGTAGCCAATGATGGCATCCCTATCGAAAGCATTCATGTCCCGCATAACTCATATCACAGAACTGCATATGTCGTACCTTAGTGTTGCTGTGTGAACACCCCCTCTAAATATATATATATATATATATATGGCCATAAAGCGTATGGAATGACTGCATTTAAGTCTTGCAAGAGCTCGAGTCTCTTTGATGAGGTAGTATGTTTTTTATTATTTTTTTAACTACGCGGTGCTAAGGAATCCACGCGCTCGTTTACCTGCACACGGCAAAGCCAGGAGTGCCGTTAATATGCAGAGTTGACACAGCAGAGCCTTCATCGTCTCGTCGCGATGGCGTTCCGGTGTCGTTCGATCTGCGGAAGAACGAGCAAAACACAATCAGTCGCGCCGGAGAACGCTTCTACTATAAGAACTCCGTACCTGGCGACTGAAAATGGTCGCTTTCTTTCACTTCTTCTGGTTGGTTGGTCGATCCTAGCTTTGGTCGATCCTAAGCGATATGGCCCAGTCCCACTGCGGGCGATATGCCACCAATCGGGCAGTAGTAAAAAAAAAAAAGTAACTTTATGAATTATATAGAGGTTAAATTGATATTTAGTGATATTGATATTGAAATATTGATAGCATACATTAACGGTTAATCACAGTAAAGGAGCTCAATTCTTGGGTTTTCGTTATTGTTAATTTTAAGAAATATGTTAAAGGAGAGAAGTTTTTTTGCATTTGTTAATTTGTAACGAAATAAATTAAGGAAATGAGCAAGGTTGTCTGTTTGTTTCACTTATAGAATCAAATATGGCGTCTCATACGTTCCCGTTGCAGCCACCTATAGTTCCGACGCCCCGGTAGAATGAATAAAATTTTATTTGAAACGGCTCTTCGTCCGTGCCGTCCGCCGCTTCGGTGCCGTGTGATCATGTAGTAGCACCCGGAGTGGGGGGTGTGGTGGCGCCCTGGACGTGCCTTATGTGTTGCACAAGGAGCGAACAAAAAGCGGCTCGGTGGGGTTCAGGCGGAGTGGTCCAGCTCTCCCAACAGTAAGGCATAGATGGGCTCAGGGAAGAGGTGGGGAGATAGTAAGGCGAGGACTGTGCACGGGGGCAGGTCCAGTACGTGTGGCGAACATCGGGGTAGCCGCCGCACACCGGACATGCCGGATGGCCGCGGCGTTGTTCAATAATGTGTTGCATGGCGTCATTCGCCAATGTTAGAGTTTGAGCCTGACGAATTAGGGAGCCCTCGTGGCGGGTGAAGGAGGGATCGGGGGCCGGAAGGGTACATGCAGACGAGCGCAGTTCGCGGAGCCTAGCGCGGCTTTGCTTGCGGTGTTCAGCGCGGTGCACTCTGGCGCAATAGGTGTCGGGCCATGGAATAGGAGCGCTCGATATTTTAGACTCGCGAGCGAGGGAATGAGCACGCTCATTTTCCTGTATCCCCTGATGGCCCGGCACCCACTCCAAGAGGACGTGTAGTGAGGGATGTTGTTGCACGTGTAGCGCGAGGGATGCCCCAATATGACAGGGAAGTAGGTTGTTTGCGAAAGAACGAAGGGCTTCCTGGCTGTCTGAGCGAACGGTTATGGTTGGCGTGGAGTGAGGGGGAATAGTAATGGCTTCCGATATGGCAAGGATCTCGGCGTCGGTTGGAGACGGTACTCCGCTATGCCAACGAGTGATGTCACCCTGAGGGCCGATGACTGCCGTCTTGGATTCGATCGGCGAGAAGGCGGCGTCAACATAGTATAGATGTTATGCGCTGGGTCAGTTAGATGGGTCGCCCGCGCCTGTCGCCTGCCTGCGTTGCGTTCGAAGTGCATATTCCGGGGTATCGGTCGGAGTTCGATTCGAGGGATAGTTATCCATGGTGGAGGGTCGACGGAAAGAGGTGGAAGTGGTGAAGTGTCGTGTCCCAACATTCGCAGGATGGCGCGTCCTTGGGACGAGGTGCTCAGACGGAGATGCTGAGACTCCCGGTGTGCTTGGACCTTCACATCCAAGGTGTTGTGCAGGGTTGCGCGTTCAACATCGATGCTACGGGCGTACCAGGGAACACCCATTTCAATGCGGTGACATCTTCGCAAAGAAGCCTCGAGTCGTTTGGTCTGGGTGCGTGTAAGTGCAACGTATGGCAGGCCATAGAGGATTCGGGAGTAGATTGCTGCCTCAGCAATTTTACGGAGTTCGTGTTCACGCAGACCTGTGTGGCGCTTGCTTACGCGTGTCATCATGTGTATGACCTGACTTGCCTGATGGAGAATGCGCCGTAGCCACTCCGCACTACGTCCATTCTCTTGCCACAGAAATCCGAGGATGCGGACGGATTTTCTGCGCGGGATAGGTTCGCCGGTCATAGTCAAGGTGATGTGGGCGCGTTCAGCAGCTGCTTTGCGCGTAGAGGAATTCAGTACGACGACGTACTCTGATTTTTCCGGGGAGCATATGAGGCCTAGCTGGTGTGTGTAGGTGTCGACGATGTCTAAGCCGGTTTGAAGTGTGGCTTCCTGTTCGCCTGGGTTTCCGGTGGCATACCAAAGTGTGATGTCATCAGCGTATATTGCATGGCGTAAACCTGTAACGAGGTTGAGCTTTGCGGGGAGGTCCTCCATCGCCAAGTTGAAGAGAGTCGGTGATAGAATGGAACCTTGTGGCGTCCCTCGGTTTATGGGGAAGCACATGGATGGCTGGGTGTCCGGACCCAAGAAGCGTACTTGCCTAGCACTGAGGAAGCCGCAGACGTAGCGAACCATGCGTTCTCCGGGTTTGGTGGCTGCTAGGTTGTCAATGGTGGCTTGGTGCAGGACATTATCGAAGGCACGTTTGATATCCACGCCTACAATTGTCCGGAGTTGTGCCGAGCTAGGGTGATCGTAGATATCTGTGGTAATTTGCAGGGCCACGTCTTGGGCGCATACGTGCCTGCGGAAGCCGATGAGCGTGTCTGGGAGATGGCCCTGGCTCTCAAGGTGCCATTCTAGTCTCGTCAGGGCCATCTTTTCCATCAATTTTCCCGCGCACAATGTGAGGGATATCGGTCGAAGGTTTTTAAGCGTGTTTGGAGGCTTACCAGGTTTGGGGAGGAAAATAACTAAAGCTTCCTTCCATGACTGTGGAATGTTCCCCGTCTCCCATGCATGGTTAATGAGGTGTAGAAGGTGCTTCTGGTGGTTTTCGGGCAAGTTGCGGAGCATGGTATATGTTATCTGATCCGGACCCGGAGTTGTATTGCGTCGGAGCTGCATGAGTGCTGACCGCAGCTCCTGGAGTGTAAATGCGGAGTCAATTTCTTCTGGCTTGGTTGGTGATTGCGGAAAGGGTGCAAATGGTGGTGGGTTGAACTCCGGGTAAAATGTCTCTCGCAGTTCTTGGATAATTTCTCCTGTGGAGCGCCCGGTCTGCATTTGATATCGTTGGAGGGCGTAGCGAGGTTTGGCTTTGCCCATGAGAGTGCGAAAGATTTGCCATACTCTAGATGTGTCAAGCTGACCATTGAGTTCTTCACATGTTTGCCACCACCGTTGGGATGCCAGTTGGTCAGCGTATTCCTGGCTCTCCTGAGTTATGGTGTGTATACGTTGGTGGAGCGTCCTATTATTCTTTGCACGGCGCCACCAGCTCACCAGTCTGCGGCGTCGTTCCCATAGGGCTAAGAGGTGAGTGTCGACCTGGGGTTGATCCTTTGTGGCGGCAATGTGGGAAGCATGTTGGGACACAGCCTGCAGTAGATTGTTTGTCCACTCTGTGGGGTCAGTGTTCTCATCAATCTCATCCAGTTCGAGTCGTTTACGCGCCTTGTTCCAGTCAACGAGACAGATGGTTTTGTGGCGGGGTGTCCGACTTGGCCTTTGTGTGCACAAGGGAAGCCGGATCTCAATAATAGTGTGATCGCTCCCCAGAGTGTCTTGGGTATTCTCCCATTGTATGTTGTAGCGGCTGATTGACCAAGTGAGATCAGGGTTTGTGTCCTTCTCATGTGAGTTCCCCAGTCTGGTGGGAGTGGTAATGTCGTTTAGGAGAGAGACTTTGTAGTTTGACATGAAGGTGTCTAACTTGCGGCCGAGCGCTGATGTTTGGTCATATCCCCAAGAGGGGTGTCGACAGTTGAAGTCTCCGAGGATTAGGACAGTATGGTGAGGTGTTAAGCGTTGCTGGGAGGGGTTGTAGCTTGATAACGGCCAGATATCTTGGTTTGGCGTCCAATAACAGTTTAAAATATCTAGACTGTGACCATGAACGTCTGTCCTCGTGCTCACGTGCTCAGTAGTCGGTGTATTCATATGCGTAGTGTCGAGTTGGACTGTGGGCAAGGAGCTCTTGACGTAAGTCACCGTCACTGTAGGAGTAAGTGGGTCTGACGTGCCCCGTTGTTTGTATGTAATACTAGGAGCAACAAAGTGTTCATAACCAGTGAGGGGAAAGGCACCGTGGGTCTCCTGCAACACAAGAATGTCCGGTTCTGTTTTCATGAATAGCATATGTTGCAGGAGATGTTGTTTCTTGCGTCTGAAACCACGACAGTTCCATTGCCATATCGTGAGAGATGGGGATGGTGGGGTTGGGATCGGAGGTGTTTGCCTAGAGTTAGTGGCCATGTTGTGATTCAGAAGGGTTATGGGGGATGGGGCGTTTGTGTGGGTGCATAGTGTCCTCTATATGTTGGAGGCGGGTGGAAATTTGCGCAAATTGGTTTGACAAGGGGGTTAGAGCGGTCAGAATGGCGCGTTGTATCTGTTCAGTAATTATAGTTCCGATAGTAGATTCGATCGCTTGTTGCACGATGCGACGAATACGTGCATCTAGCTCCTCTGACAGAAGGTCTGAGCTGAATGGGGATGGCTGCGGAGCGGGGGCAGTTTCTGGGAGAGCTGTACCACTCACCTTTAAAGGCTTAGACTGCGTCTGTCGCTGGTTAGGTAGCGCAGGCCAGTTAGGGTCGTCAGCAGCAGGCTTGGGTTTAGGTAGTTGCTGCCACGAAGGACGGCGCGGATCGTGTTGATCACTTTGTGATTTAGCTGTCTGGCTCTGTCTGAAGTCCATCTTCTGCTTGTGGGCGGGCTTCGGTTTTTGTTTGGGCCCATTTTGACTGGGCTTGCGGTTGTGACTTTGACTCTGGTTGCGACTGCGGCTACGGCTACGGCTGCAGTCGGTGTCGAGTGCCGAAAACCGGTTGCTGATTGGCACGCCGGAGTCTTCTCGAGTAGGCGGTCGTGAGAGGTGGTGGGCTGCTCGGTGATTTGGATTGATCCGTGTCGGTGCTTTGCGCCGGCGAAGTGCCTCCTCTGCAGCGCGGCGGTGTGGGCAGTTTGCGTCCGTAGCCGGGTGGTCACCCCCGCAGTTGCAGCAGCGCACATCGCACTCGTGAGGAGTAGTTGACGTGTCAGTTCCAGGAGGGAAATGTTGCCCACAATATCTACAGCACGAATATGTCGAGGCGTTGGGGCAGACATCAGATCTGTGTTTCAGGCTGTAACAATGCCAGCACTGAAGGCATTTCGGCTTGGGTGGGTAAAGCCGGTAGACCGCTGAAAACAGGATGGCGCTCTTCGGTATTTCAGGCCCCTCTACCGTGATGATGAGAGACGCCGTCTTGCCAAGTCGCCGAAAAGAACGGATTTTTCGGCCCGGAATAAGGAGTTCTTCCCGTACGGCATCTTCAGAAAAGGAGAGTGGTACACGGTGCAGGACGGCGCGGGCGTTCTGTGGGTCGTTGGCGCAGTACGCACTCACAGGGTGCGATTTTCCGCAGACATCCACGGAATGTAAGGCGAGTAGTTTGGCGGTGGCCGATGCACGGTACGTGTCGATGGCGATGAGGTTTTAGGTAGTTCGAATTTTCACGACTGTGTCCTGCCTCTCGAACTTGGCAAGGTGGGCCGCCCGACGAATTTGTAGGCTCAACTTGATTGGTGTTACTGTGGAGAGGTTGAAGCCATCGGTCAACTTCACAACTATGGTGGTGGCCTCGTCCTGCCGTGGTGCTGAAGGGGTCACGCAGGTGAATGCTCCCTGTGAAGCGTCACCAAAGTCCATGCCCTGTGGGTTCAGCGTGGTAGATTGCGCAGGCTGCGATGCAGTCGTAGCTGTTGAGGGCGGCGGATCCATGCCGAGCACGGCAGCGGAGCAAGCCCCGCCGTGCGCGCGTGATCGAGGCGGCCGTGACCCTAGTAAGGGAAGCGTAATGGCTCAGCTATGCAAGATGGCGAAGCGGGTCCTTAAGTCGTTTCCTTTGAATTCAAGACCGGTTGCGTTCACAAAAAGATATCCGCGGTTTCATGTTCCCTGCGATAATAACATTGAGTGGAAAGTCTCGAACTAGACTTGTGTGAATAAAAATTAAGCACTGTAGTATACGCGGCAACGCAGTCCGGTAGATAAAACTTGAAACTTTCTTGCGGCGCACCGTCTGCCATAGGCGGCAAGTTCTCATTTTTCTGAGGGAGGGGGGGGGGGAGGGGGGCGAGAAGCTTTTCTAAAAATGGGTAGGGACCCTTTAACAAATATGTTGCGTCCCACAAGTGTTTACTTTGTGATCGTACACCTTACTTATGCTAAATAAACTTGCAACTCTTTATTCGTTTTTTTTTTTCCTCAGACGGTTTTTTAGAGCAACAAACTAACCAGGCAAGACTACAGTTTTCTTAAAGAAAAAGAAGTACGAGCAATCATGTACAGCTTCAGCTTTACCATCATCTCTGTCATCAGCCGTAATCTTAACTAATTGTCTGTCTGTCTGCTCTTCACTAACCATACCCAAATTGTCAGATTTATTATAAACTGTCTATTCTCTTCTCTCAAGACACGTCCCGTTCGTTTAGTGTGGGTGCCAGGCCACAATGGTCTAGGCTTAAACGAATATGCAGATGCATTCGAAGTAGCACGCCGCGATGCTGCTATAATCCACATTTTACCTACATTAGCTTTCATCACTGCGGCGCGATTAAGAAAACATACTACTGCAAATAACTTCGCGCAATCATCCTTGTCAACGTCTGATTTCCAGCATCGCAATTTTCCTTGGATCAAAGGGCGCTCCACTAGAAAAATTGAAGTATCGATTACGAGAGTATAGGGTGCCGAGTCCCTCAACTGCACATTTACCTCCACAAGTCTGGTCTGACCATATCACCTTTGTTATGCAATGAGAATGAATATCTGGAACACTTCTTTTTGACCATGCCGTCCTTTCATTATTCAAAGGAAAACATTTTTAGGAGAATCCTTCCGAAAGCTTGGCTTGAATTTGGCTCTTCCTGTAATTCTTTCCTTTGGGGCTACCGTACTGGGTTACAGCCACAGGAACGTCTGTGAAGACCTCTGCATTTTCTTCCGCGAAACAAAAAGAATTGCATGCTAGCATATATTCTTCTTGGTACTTATTATGCTCACATAATTATTTTTATGTAATACTAGGGTAATTATCTGTAACAGTATACACTTCAAATCCCATTTGCAAGATGGTTATTTCATTTCACCTTAATTTAGTCTAAAAACAAAATTTAATGGCAGTTATTTTCACCGCCCGACTCATGGCCATTCCCCTAGAGTGGGTTGTGCCATTTCACTAGAGAACAAGAACAAGATCAGAGGGGTGAACACGCCGTGTTTGTCGTCTCGCTTCGTCATGGGAACATTCTCACACCAATGTTAGGCTATAATAAGGCTGCACGTAAATTATCGCCAGCACTAACACTCCGTTTGCCCCCCCCCCCCCCCCCCCCTCCCCGCTTTCAGTTCGAAGCATTGCATTTTTATCAAATTGACCCAGAAAGGGAGAACAGCGCACTTTACCCAGCAACTCTTGCCGCTATCGAGAAGGGGAAGCCAGAAGGCGCTCAATGGCAGCGCGGACAATATATAAGTCGGGAAATGCGATGTAATTACGAAGTTATTGAGTTATCACATGTTCAACATTCTCCCTTCATGTTTTCCATCTCTACGGCACCTAATTCATCATGTACTTGTATCCTAAATGGCAAAATAACGTCGAACAGCATCCTATAAAGATGGAGGTGAAGAAGCGTAGGAGAGGACGTGGCAACATGTGAGTTGTGCGCCACGGGAACGACAGAAGCGTACGCGCTGGCTCTGGAAGTAAGCACAGGATTTCGACCGCTCGCGCTCGATAACAGAGTTCTGTTAGAACCTGCTTCCAGTTTGAAAGCGCGGGAACAAATCAAGAGGGCCTAGTAATGTGCCAAGAAATTTATCGCGATTCTGCACGTGTTCAAGACACGCGACCAAGTGCCGCCAAGCAGCAATGTGAAAGTGGTTGTGAGTCCTCGCGAAAGATGCCGCCAGGTTGCCACGATCCTCCAAATTGGCGATGCCCGTGGTCTTATTTAAAACAATCATTTCAGCACACGCTCGTAATTTATGCAATGATCAGTTTAATTTCTAAGCATAGTTTGACATATTGCTTAACGTTACAATGCAGTTTGAAAAACCCGTTTTTTAAAGAATTTAGGGACCATTCAATGCACGGTATGGCGCTGTATGTGGGCGAGGATTCAAGGGAGGGGACGCTTCGCGGATGGTGACGTCAACCCTCGGCGACTGCGGTGACTCGAGCAAACGGAGCTGCACCAAGCTTTTCACACCCGGCTACGCCTAAGATAACACTTTGTTCGCAAATTTTGCCCGCACAATACTCGGCTTTCTTGCGGGCGATTTTTTATTTTTCACAATCAGCAGTCACCTCAGAACACGCACCTGTGTGCGTTTTGTCGCAACTGTGTACATTTACTGACGCAACGACGAATTAGAATGACTCATGGTACACGTGCCTGTGCTGTCACACGACGTAAACATTGCCGTTCTCACAACAAAGAACGCTGCAATAGATATTTCTTCGGTCAAATATAACATATAAAGGTGATGTTCAGCGCGAATTGCATGTTCAGCGTTGAATTAGCAGGCGTGAAAGCGGTTATAGCATGTTTGAGAGTGCTCTATGTGCTGCGTTTTCGTTTTAGGCTTAATACGGTGTACGGCCGCTCCGTTTGCCTCACAGTACCCCTGCGACAATCTCCGGGCGGCGTCGGGTCCCCTCTCCACGTCCGGAAATAGGCGGGGCTCGGCGGCAGCCCTCTCCCGCCATTGAAAGCGAGCCTTTGGCCTGCAGAATGTGAGTGAAAGGGCAACCCCGGCCGGTTAAATAAACACAACCATGATAGTGGTGCGATGGAAAGGAGGAGAGGCAGATGGTCGATGCGGCGGGGTGTCGGGCACGGAATTGCCTGAATCGGCAGCCGGCGTGCCCCGTTTTCCTGCACGGCTGCTGCTGTTGACGGCGTCGTTTCACTGCTGTGAACATCGCCACATGGGAGAGTGCAGCTTAGTAGTGGCGAATCTACCACCAAAATGGCGACCCAAAAATGCCGGCGAAAAGTTAGCTTGGCAAATGTTTTCCACGACGTTCGTTAGAGGACACTTGTATAATAGAAATGAAATCACAGAGACGAAGTCAGTGCGCCAATAGATAAAGCAAGCCGTGTCATTAACGCCTTACAGTTATTCATAGATGTCCGAGACATTGTATTTCCTTACTGTGATGCTAAAGCTCGTGGGTAAAAAAGTACTGAGGTGATCTCTAGATTGTGTCGCGCACACGCATTTATCTGTGTTTCAACGAAGCGGTGGCTTTATATGCTGTGATTTGTCCTTGTGAAGAACACTTGGGGGCAAAACCAGGAAGAAACGGGACCACCAAGATGGATACCACTAAACGGCAGTGCTTCGCTATACGCAAGGGTATCGTACAGGATGTTTCGGCTTTGGAATGAGCGATGATTTGTCGCCGGGATTGGAGAAGTTGGAGGAGCACTCGTCTCTCCGCTCAATTTGAAGGGGAAAGGTTACGTGATGCCCTCCTCCCCCAGTTGTCTCGCCGTCGACGGCACCGACCACAGCCGAAAGACCGCATGCTACGTGCGACAGCGTAGGGCAAGAAATCAAAGATAGAAACTGGTTTGCCAGCTGTCTGGCTAGACGGGGAAGGTCGGGTCGCGTTTCGACGAGCACGCAACTCTTCGGGGCGTTATCAGAGCCGGCAGCTGCTTTGACGCTGCACCCCTCTTCTCCCATTCCGGTCTCCCTTTCTCCTCTTTCTATGTTTTGTCCTTTTTTTTTCTTTCTTTTCTTCGTCAACAGGGCAAGGTCGCGGACACACCACCTCTCCCTGAGCAGGTGTGTTTGCAAGTGGTCTGCCTTGCGCGTGGCTGGTTGCATCCACGTGCCCCGGCTTTCAGCTGGTGTCGCTGTGGCGTATGGAATGGAGAGCGTCTCCTTGTTCGCTGCTGGAGGCAGCAGCGTCAGCTTGATTCACGTGCGGTAACGTGACTAAAAACACTGAATGAATGAATGAGCACCCTGTTGTCTTTACACAGTTCCTCACGTCACTTATCCGCTGGGTTATGCCTATAGATAAAAAAAAAAAGCTTTCGCGTGAAATGCCTCAATTGCGAAAAAAAGTTTCCTCTCTAGCATTGCAAGTAGTGCTGCTCGCCTTGAAATGTGATATCCATCGAAATCAACTTCACTTGTGAGTGACAGCGCCAGTGTCGCGTTCTTCTATGCCTAAGTCCTTGTCCGTTTAGCGCTGTTACTTTTTGAAAAACATGAATAATGATCTCCAACTCGGGCAAGTTTACACATGAAACTCACGCCCATTGTGTACGAACATGTGTCGTTCTGTGAATATAAGTACGCCTCGGCGAACATCGGGGAAGAAAAAAAGCAAGAAATTCATTCTGGTGCAAACAATGAAAAGCAGAAGAGATATGTCCCTCCTGGGGTGTCAGTGGTATTGTCAAGTGCCTTTGTCGCCGCAGTGCAGCGACTGCTGGACACTTCACGTGCGCTAGAGCATCTGCGCAGTCGTGGCCGAGTGGTTAAGGCGATGGACTAGAAATCCATTGGGGTCTCCCCGCGCAGGTTCGAATCCTGCCGACTGCGAAGTTTTTGCGTTTACAATATTTTTTTTTTTTTACCTTGACTCATTTTCCTGTGACTCTGTTTGGATATTCGTCGCAGTAAAAAAAGCAGTCACAATATGAATATCTAGGACTTCGTATTTTCTGTCACATAAAGCCCGTCTTCTGCAATGGACGGCTGCTTATTAGAGGGATGCTCACCGCAACTGCTTCTTCCATCTCCCCCATCAATATTGTGAATAACAAATTGATTATTATTATTATTATTATTATTATTATTATTATTATTATTATTATTATTATTATTATTATTATTATTGGTTGATGTTGGCTAATCTGGTCATGTTAATGCTGCGCCTGCGCAAAAGTACTGAAGATGCCTAGCGCTAATAACAAGATAGCCGGATGATCAAACACGGACACCCGTCATGTTATTAGTGCTCTACAAAGTCCAGTTTCTGGAAGCTCGTCCCGTAACAGACAATCTTGTCATCCGCGCAGCATTCCTTTCGCTGAAGAAGAATACTGAACTGCGTGAGATGGTATTGCTGTTCATGGTCGCAGGGAACAGCGCTAATCTGACACGGCATGAAGCAACATCATCTAGACAGCGCAAGGTCACTGCGTCACTATACGTCATGCTACGCGCCCAGAATTTTCATTGTCAAGGGTGGCGTGACGAAACTGGTGACGTCAACTTCACTGTTGCCTGCTCAGGAGCATCGCCATTAGATTCTATATGGCACTCGGGCCACTAGCATGACATCAAGAACCGGAGTGAAAAAAGCACTGTGCTATCTAGGTGGTGTTGGATGAACCCCATCGTATATTGTGTCTTTCTTTCGTCCCGTGTCAGTTTAACGCCTTACTCATGTAGCAATGAATTCATCTCGTGTAAAGTGATGTACCGGCAGCATCGCCGCCACCCTGACGTCACGCTGTGCGGACACTTCCGGAGAGAAAGAGCGGTGGACGTTCTGAACTGCTCTGTGGCACGTATTCCGCAGGTATTACTCAGGTATAGGCTTCTTGCAGCAGCTGGTTCACGACGCCCGCACACGTGACTGTCGCAAGCCAAAAGCAAGGTTACTCGGGCGTCGTGACATTGACCACCTGATTACCTTTACCGTGTCGGGCGCGATATCTCCGTGATCCTCTGCCGCTGCCGTCCACCACGTTCAGGGCGCACGGGCATCAACACTCTTAATAATTAACGTAACGTCAGTAGATTCGAACCTAGTTATGATTAAGCCACCTGCGAGACAACATTACCTAACTTCGTTATATATTATATCAGGTATTCGTTATAAGTGTGCACGCTGTTATCATGGGATAAAATCGCGGTCGGGTCAATATACGGGAGAGATGGCAAGCGTGATGCCTTCGACGGGCCAGTAAGAGGTTTCCTGTCATTTTGATAACACGTCGGCAGCGGGATTCGTGCCGATACGAGGCAGGTGGCAGCGCTAAATTTCAAGCACTTGTCCGTGCGGTCGCAGGGTAACGGCACTTATGGATTTTCCCAATGCAGTGGGTCAGCCACGATAAGTCACCGGCCAAGACACCCACGTGCACCCAGAATGTGCCATTCCAAGTTATTTTTGCTGGTTGAATAGTAGAGCGGCAAGTTGCGCTAGTTGGTAGAAGTTCACCCTCTAATAGGGGGGGGGGGGGGGGGACTATAAACACACGGACAACGCGTCCTGTCATCTTCTACCTCCGTTGTCCGTGTGTTTATAGGGCAGTACTTCCCCTCCCTTATTACGAGATGAACTGGTTAAATAAATGTTTCCTGCCAGAATGCGCTTTTATCCTATAGGATCTCGGATTCTCCGGCTTCGCTGTAGCAGTAGAATAGTCATTGAAGTTTAGAAAAAACGGTGCTACGTCTCATTATTTCGTTATACCCAACAATTTGCAATATCAGTGTTCATTATATCGAGGTCAGACTGTAGCCCTCGCTTATTTCCCGGTGCTATCCTTGTGCAGTCGGCTAGCTCTGATAAGGGAGAATGCGCTTCGTCAACCCCGGTGCTACTGAAGAATCTATTTATACTCACTTCCCTTTCTGAAGAGTCCCTGTACATTGTGATTGATTTATTGTAAATAACTGCGGCCGTGCTTCTATTTGCGGCAGTGGTTAGGTATAGAGTTATCGACATTGGCCGTGAAATATCTTTATTGCGCAACCGCATGAAACCTACCTTAATATGATGGCGCTTGAGGCAATTGAAAAAAAAAATAAAAGAGAGATGCAAAAAGTTTTCGCAGCCGACAGGATTCGAACCTGTGCGGGGAAACCCCAATGGATTTCGAGTCCATCGCCTTAACCACTCGGCCACGACTGCGCTACGGTTTCGGAGGCGTGCAATGGCGACACTAAACTTTCTTTTTTTTTCTGTCTGCATTTATTTCAGGCAGAAATGACTCCTGCGGGAAACATAAACCGATTAATTTATCACGCAGATCGCACTGGCACATGATTGATAATATAACGTTGGTTCACCTGTCACTTATCAGCACGCATTCAGCCGCCGACGGATCATCAACATGAAATGTCACCCTTGGAGACATCACGCTTGCGTTTTCCTCGCATAGATGTGATTATTTTTACGCCATGCTTAATCGCCTCACCGACCATCTCACACACACACAATATGATTGGCTTTCGGTCGGGGCTGTCGACTCAGGACGCCATGAGACTGATTAAGCACCTGATCATTGACTCTACTTTCTCCGACACTAAGGCAATTCTCGGCTTGGATCTGGAAAAGGCTTTTGACAACATATCGCACACCTTCATTCTCAAGAGCCTGACAGAGTGTAACGTCGGCAAACGGGCGTACAATTTCGTGCGCTCCTTCCTTTCCTCAAGGTCCACTAGACTCAAGATTGACGAGTTTTTGACCCACGAAATCCACCTTGGGCCAAAGGGAACACCTCAGGGGGCGGTGATCTCCCCTACGCTGTTTAACATCTCCCTGATCAACCTGTCGCGGGCCTTGAACAAGATCCCGAACATTAACCACACGATCTACGCGGGCGACACCACCATTTGGTGCCCCGGCGGATGTGAGGGTCAGGTCGAAGGTGCTTTGCAAGACGCCATCGATGTGATGGAGCGGTATGTTTTCCCCACCGGGATAAAGTGCTCGCCCGCTATATCCTAGCTCTTGATCTACAAAAAGAGGCCCAGAGGCGGTTCTCACTCGTCCTGGATGCCAGCAACAGAGAGCCACATTACCTTATTCACTGGTAAGGGCTCCCCAGTACCGCGGGCAGACACTATCAGGGTCCTAGGAATGTTTATCGAGTCGAACGGAGCCAATGAAGCCGCCCTCAAACGCATTTGTTCCAAGACCGAAAGCGCCCTGGGCCTGATCCGAAGAATCGCCAACAGGTACCGCGGAATCAGCGAGGACAATCCGATCCGGATTATCCACGCCTTCGTGCTTGCCGCCTCGCTTATTCAGGGGCTATGCACAACTGGCTCGTATCGGAGCGCAACAAGATCAATGCCCTAATGAAAAGAGTCTTCCAGCTTGCCCTCGGCCTTCCCATCCGAACGCACACAAAGGACCTCCTCAATTTGGGAATTCACAACACGTTCGAAGAAATCGTTGAGGCCCAAGAGTTTTCCCAGTTTGTCAGACTCTCCGGTACCCCAGCGGGCCGAGCCATACTTGGCAAGCCGGGACGTAACCCCATGGTCGTCGGTCCCGACGCGGTGAAGTTGCCGAATGATGTAAGATCCAAGATTTACGTACATCGGATGCCACGCAATATGCATCCCACCTACCACGAAGGACGAAGACGAGCCGGGGGTAAAGCTCTGCTCGCCAGTGCCCGCTTGAACAAGGACATAACATGCTTCGTAGACGCTGCTTCGTACGTTCAAGATGAAGTCTTCTTCTCAGTGGTCACCGACTGTGATTCTAAAGTCCTTAGCTGCGCTACCATCCGCACTTCTAGTTCCAGCGTTGCAGAACAGGTTGCTATTGCTCTTGCATTGACAGACAGCGTACCATGACACGATTTATTCAGATTCTGAGGGCTCTGTCAGGGCCTTTCAGGTGGGAATGGTGGCTCCCCAGGCCCTACGTGTCATCCAAAGTGCTAAATACATCAAACATCACTCTTTTGCCTGGTTCCCTGCGCACCTTAGAGCCATTGAGGGTGCCTCGATCAACCCCAACGAGGAGGTGCACTCGGCTGCACGAGGTTTGACTGACCGTGCGATGGGTAACGCGTCCTCTCCTGGGCGACCCGAGCCTCTCTGCTCGTACAACGAGATTTGCAAACATAATTATCTGTCAAGAAGACTCCTGCCTTTGCCCCACTCCTCGCTGTGCAGGGCCCAGGCTGTCATTCTCAGATTTCTGCTAACAAGCACTTACCCGAGCCCCACGGCGCTGCACACAATGCACTCCGAACGGTTACCAAGCCCGGACTGCCCTCTGTGTGGTGAATATGCAGACTTCGAGCATGTCCTGTGGGGCTGCGCCTCTGCCGCTCCCCTTTTCACCCAAGAGGAAATGATGAAGCTGATTAGAGCCCAGGACCAGACCTCTCAAATCCTGGCAGTCTAGAGGGCTCGCGATATGGCCGTCAGGATTCACCTGATGGTCCCCGAGTGGGCCTAGCCAGGTGACGTTGAGTTTGCTCGTGTCTATTGTGGACCAAATAAAGTTGTTTCACTCACTCACTCACTCACTCACTCACTCACTCACTCACTCACTCACTCACTCACTCACTCACTCACTCACTCACTCACTCACTCACTCACTCACTCACTCACTCACTCACTCACTCACTCACTCACTCACTCACTCACTCACTCACTCACTCACTCACTCACTCACTCCTGATATCAGCGTGCACGGTTATTCTTGTGCTATATGTGACGTGAACGAACACAACAATGGCACTTATCTCACAATGAGTGACATTCTATAAGCACGATCAAAAATAGGTGCTGATAACGTTCGCATATTACTGCTTGCTGTAATTCCGGGCTTTTAAACAGTCGAAATGCGGCACGTGCCAATGAGAGCGTTCTTTTTTATTTCTTTGTTCGTGGCTTTAGCAGGCATGCAGTTGACTGCACTCATACCCGAACGCTAAAATTAAAATAAGCTTATAAACGTGGCAGACTCCTGAAAGAACGACTTCCTTATCCACTCGGAATCGTAGCGCTTTTTTTTTCTTCGCGGATAAAGGCAGTCACGTACCTTTACGAAGGCATATTCAAATCAAATTTATATAGCGCTGCAACAATAAATATCACGTCTTTTAAATAAGCTTGAATGGAACAAGCTAAAGGTATTTGGTGTTTATATAGGGAACGAGAAACTTCGCTGATAAGACTGGTCGAGAACTGTATGCCTGGGATACTAGGCGGTAAGAGAGACATTTGTCCTTAAGCACGTTTCTCTACCCGTTTGCTCTGTGACCGGAGGGAGGGGAGGTGTTTTGGGTGAGGGGGATGAAGACGGTGGTACGATAAGTGAGGATGATGACAGAGGGAAGGAGCTGAGGACGTAATGCAACCGTGTGTCAGTTCGTGCTATTTTGTCAGTTCAGCAGAATGTTTGGGCATTGATGTCTAAACAGACTCCGAGACCACGCACATCGTTACGCGCTATGGTATACGTTCACTTGTCTCGCACACGTGCGATATATGCGGTTCTACAGCGAAGTTGTATATTAGGTGAAACGCTCGTGGTCACAGAAACCCCTTCTGCGGGGGTATGAGCCCTTGTCTTGCGTGACGGACGGACAAATTTCTGGTTGGGTAGGCATAGAAATGCTTACGCATTTAAAATGTATACATTCATCTACGTATTACTGCAGGGAAGGAACACAGAGGGGGACGGGGTTAAGACAAGATCACGATGACGTAATTATCTCGCAGCAGACGTGTGGCGCGCCATTGGCTATGCCGAGAGTGACGTCGTTTCCCTCTTGCAGCAGAGCGCGCGCGCAGCAGTCTCTCTGCGTCCCTGCCTGCGTGCCTGTCTTTAATTAAATGAAATCTGCGGCCCCGGTGTGTCACTTTCTAACTACAGTGCGTAGCCGAGTCATAAACACTGTGATTAACGCCTTACTAAGCACAAATGCGTAACATAATTCACAAAGACTTTGATGAACCCGCTGGATAAACACAGCGAACCGCTCATTGCATCCCTCCATGAGGGTGATAATGCGAAACGCAATGTGTGGCATTTCAAATAAACAATGTGATAAACCCAAGCCAAACGTGTGCGTAACCTCATTAAGAGACATGAAGACGTAACCAATAATTAAGAAATATTGTAATGCACCGTCGGGATTAACCCAGTGATAAACACCGGGGCCACACATTTCCCCTTGGCTCGCTTATCATCTGTGCGGGATGCATGGGCGGTGTGCTTTTGCTTGCTGCATCGCGGGCCGCTTCCGGCGTGGTTCCCTCCTTCGTAAGGGGAGAACCACAGCATGGGAGCATTGCGCAGCACACTTGAGGCCAGAGGTAACGGTCCTCGCGTGATCGTCACGTCAAGATGCACGGTAGGTTTTAGTGTTCCGGCTCTGCAGGCCGAGCTACGGCTACAGTACATCGTACTAGGGCAGGACAGCCGAACAAGTGCGCGCACCGATTAAATACTACCGGGAACCAACATTACCTGTCATCACGCCGAGTCTCAGAGGTCATGTATTGGGCCGAAAGCGGAAAAGAAATCGCGCGATGGTTACGACCGTGTTAGGCGAATTCTTAACCGTTATATATGGTGCGATAAAATAATACTGTGCCGATACGTTCAGTTTTGTCGATTTTATTTCAATGAAGCGATGACTGCCTTGTGACAGCAAAGGAATCAGTTACGCATGTTCTGAATGACCGGTATGAGATCTATTTCCTTCCTCCAAGGTCGCAATGCTCTTGAGTGCTCCACAAAGACACCGGGCGGATGCCACGCCTCCAGCATGTCGCTTGCTGTACGACTGACCAAAAAGGAACGCACAGGAGCGTTTGGCGTAATTTAGTTGGTAATCGTGAAACTACTGCATCGAGGCGCAACCTCCGGCACCTGACAAGAAAACCGAAATATTTGCAAAAAAATGTCGCTGCGCAGCCGACAGGATTCGAACCTGTGCGGGGAGACCCCAATGGATTTGGGGTCCATCGCCTTAACCACTCGGCCACGATTGCAGGCACGAGGGATAATCTTGGCTGACTTGTTTCGGCAAGCGCGCAGTTCACGCAGCAGGTGTAACGTCTCGAGATTTCATTGTTTGCAGCACAATGACATTTTCCATTTCCTTCACGACGGCGACGCGAACGCGGTGAATGGCAATAGAATAACACTGCGCTCTTAGGCCACGGACGCTGCACATTTGTTCCCCAAATTTTGCCTAATTTCAAAGCAAAACGATTATTCTTATGATCCTTATCAATTTGTGATAGTTATTTCACTTGCACAGGTTTAGGGTAAATGTTCGTGACGTCAGTTCCAGCACGTTGTTAAAAAATCCGAACACTCAGTTGTCGTCGGAAAAACATGCCTACGGATTCTTAAAGCACATCCAATTTGTGTTTGCATAAAGATGCTTCGCGACTTTGTGCAATAAACTATCGAGAGAAGAAGCAATATTTATCGCGATAATTCACTGAATCCGCAGCGCATGATTAAATATAAATGGTACTAGCTTACAAACACGTACGGAGCTAGTGCCGTTAAACTGAGATGTCGCATGCTCAAAAAACCGCAATTTGCCTGTCAACTATTTCGCACAAATCCCCGACAAGAAAAAAAAAAGTGTCGTAAGCACCATATCCAATAATCCTCTATGAACATAGCGTGATCATACAGGACATGTGCTATTGTTACGTGGCAACATACGGGATTTATATGTTCATATGTGATTCAGGCATACGGGGCTGATGGACTCTTTAATAGGTACAAGCAAGTGCACAATGAATCTCAATGGCGACGCTTAAAGCCGCAGTATTTTTTCAATTCTCGAGCAACCTATATAGGACTAAATCGCCCATCTCGAAACATTAAATGTATTATTAGAAAGCATCGTGTATTCATACGCTCTGTTCCAACCTTGCACTTTATTTGAAATCGCTACTTTACTATTCTTGTGACCACGCGATTTACTTTTTTCATGTAATCATGATCTGCAATAACATACACAACAATAAAAAGAAATACGTGGTGCGAGAAAAGACAAGCACTCACTAGCGGGCTTTCAAGTTTCTTTTTATTTTTTCTCCGTCATGTTTCTTGGTCCTTGCCAAGAAACATGGACCCAAACCTGCCATATTACTGCAGCCAGGCGGAATGCTAGGGAAAATATGTAGAGAAATATCTAGCAACCAAGGCGAACACGGTATATACGGACGCCGCGGTGTATCCTCGGAAACGAGGAAGAACAGAGCAAAAAGTCGTTGCGACAGTAATTGGCTCGGACTATACAAGGAGATCACTTGCGCGTCGGCACGGGACTGTATACGGTAACTGAGGGAGAAGAAATGGCTGTTGCTCTAGCGGCCACTGAGGGTTACCGCGCAAACAAATCCCTTACAATATTAACGGATTCTAGGGAAGCATGCCGTAACTACATCAATGGCAGAATTGGCCAAAAGGCGCTCCAAATCTTCCTCCGCGCTGGCCAACACGAAAGACGAGTTAGGCACAACATTTTTTGGATACCGGGACACACTGAAATCGAGAGCAACCAGAGGGCCGATAGGACCGATCGCGAGCATATACCGAGCGCACCTCAATGGGGACCCCGAGGACTTCATGACGGTGATCCCGACGTATACTCCGAAATACTAAATTACCATAGAGGAACGAGCGTGAAATACACCCCGCCCCATAACATACTTAATCAACAAGAGGCGGTTTGCTGGCGGAAGCTGCAAACAGGAACCATCCCCAAATCTACACATACTAAGCAAAATGTTCCCAAACCAATACACGGAAATATGCCCATGGTGTGGCGCAAAACCCACCCTTTATCATATCACGTGGGAATGCAGCAAAAACAAAACATTCCCCAATATAGAAAATCAGAGTAAGGAACAGTGGGAGAGTGTGCTCTCCAGCGGCAACCCATGCCTCCAACGGGGGCTGGTACATCATACCCGACGAGCAGCCACGCTCAGTGGTGCCCTGGAATAGGGGCGCCAACCCTGCAAGACAGGACAAGACAAGAAGAAGGTGGAAGCACTCGGTCTGACCGCTGCATGACTCTGTAAATTAGAGCAATAAAGTGAAATCCTACCCTATCTTATAAGCATGGCAGGACCGTTTCTGCCGCCTCCAGTTTGCTTCTGTGCGACAAGTTTTAAATCTTCACAAACGGACACATGCATTCTTAAACACACCGCTACCAGAGCAAGTCGCGAGCTAAAATAGTTCTTGTTGGTTAGGACGACGATCGCGTGAAACTGAAGGAATCGCAACCGAATGTTCACTGCGCGTAAATAATCCATCGCTGAAATTGAATTTTGTCCGCTTTAGATGCGCTATTAGATGCAATTAACATAATTGTGATATCGTTTTTCATTGCTGATTTCAAGAGTTGTAAACTTGGAGTCCAACAAAGTTGTACATTGCAATTTACATTTCTGTCCATACAATGCAGTCGTGGAACGCAGTTGGGACACATAAGATTGGATTTATTGCCTCAATAAGATTCCCTGCCGGCCCACAAAAAGTAACGGAAATTTAAAAAATAAAGAAACCCTACGCAGTCGACAGGATTCGAACCTGTGCGGGGAGACCCCAATGGATTTCTAGTCCATCGCCTTAACCACTCGGCCACGACTGCAAGCGTCGGCGGCCGTGAGGAAGGCGTCGACACAAGCATTATCTCGAGAGCTTTCGCAACCGTGTAAGCACACTCGTTCGCATGTCAAGTAGGATGCTCCGATAGCGGGCTGGCTTCTCATTGTTTGCATTAAAATGGCGCTCTTCGTTTCTCTTTGTCAGAGCGACGCGAATGTGCTAAGGTAAAGGTAGCTGAGCCCGCATCTGGAAGGAAGTCTGCCGCTATAGGCGGCACTTGCTGTAAGAAATGTCTAACAATTTGTGCGTTGAAATATTTACTATATATTGTTTGAAAGCGAACTCGACTTTTATTTCTCAGTAACGGAGCCATGTGCTTGTTTCCACGGTGAGCACGCTTCAACTGGTCGTTTTCCGGGATCTTAAAAAACCTGCATGCTCCATTTATTAATTATTTTGAAAAAATATGTGCATCCCACGCACTGTGGGAATCGATGTCGGCGAGGCTTCTTATGCTGTTTGCTTTGACGTTGACGATAAATGTGTAATTTCTGCAGCGTTTTCTCCAACGCGAGGGTCGTGAGTTGATGTTAAACGCTACCTCGCGTTCACCACTGCTGTGTTGTCTGCGTGGTGCACAGAACACACAGGGAGGCGCGTTTGCTTGAGGCGTTGTTGTGCGCCGTTGTTCATAATCTCTGAGAGGGTTGAGCATCATCATTGCCTCACATGGGACGTCGCTTCGTGGCAGAAGTGTGAAACCTACTTTTCAATTAAATTATGTGGCTGTACGCGCCAAAACCAGGATCGGATTATGAGGCACGCCGTAGTGGCGGACTCCGGATTAATTTTGACACGCCGGTGTTCTTTACCGTGCACCTAAATCGAAGTGCACTAGCATTTCCGTATTTCGCTCCCATCGAAACGCGGCTGCCACGGTCGGGACTGAACACGCGGCCTCGAGCAATTCCATAGCCGTGAAGCTACCGCGGCAGGCACAGAAGTATTGATTTGATGTGCGACCGCTTCCGTAGTGTCACCTAGACCCTACGGTGTTTCAATCAAGCTTTACGTCTGCACGCCCTGCGTCAGTTATACGCTTGACAAATTTGCATGGTGTTTGTTTTTCAGAAATTGCAGAAGCGGACTGTACCGTACCTTCAGTTTGTCCGTAACCACTGTTTCCTTGCCTTCTGACGTCGCCTTTTCCTTCTCCTGCCCTCTCCTTCTGTGTGGGAACTGCGAGAGTGGCAAGGCTGTTATTCCCTCGTTTCGCGACTGCGTCGGTTCTACCCGTCCTCTGCTTCCTGTACCCTCACCACTCCACTTGACTCCACTTGACTTGCACATTAGTATAAAGATAAACGCTGCAGTTTCTGCAAAGCTTTCGAGGGGTGTCACAGATAATTACAGCTCTCAAGAGTCTAAATGGCGATGCCCAGGAAGCTAGAGGGCCAAATCAAGAGTTTGACGAAATCTCGTCTTGTCATTAAGTAAGCTCTAGAGGACATTGTGCACATGCCACGTGATGGAAGGTCCAAACGAGTTTCTCGAGTCGATTTTCTTCTCTGGCACACTCCTTCCATGTATATGCACGCTGTGAACCAATCCGCGACGCTGCGTGCAACGAAACAGCAGCAGCGCCAAAGTCGAAGGAAGTGGCCGGGTGATCGTACACAGACACCGGTCATCGCTATTAGCGATGACCGGTGTCTTCGCTAGTTCGTCCGCTAAACGCCAGTTTTGTCATCGGCGCAGCAATTCTTTCATTGAGGAAGAATAGTGAATCGGGCGAGCTGATATAGCTTTTCATGGTTGCAAGCAACAGCGCTAGTCTGACACAGGATGAAGCCCATCGTATATTTTGTTTTCCTTTCAGCCGGTGTCATTTTAACACCATACCTCTGTAACAATTAATTTATTTCTTATGCACTGATGTACCGGCAGCATCGCCGCCACCGGGACGCCACGCTGTGCAGACTCCTTCAGAGAGAAAGCTCGGTGGACCCGCCACGGTCTAAAATGGTCTTTGGCACGCATTCTGCAGGTATAACACAGAAATAGGCCTCCTACAGGAGCTGCTTTACGACGCTCACACACGTGACTGTCACCAGCCAAGAAGCAAGGCCACTCGGGCGCCGTGAAATTGACCGCCTCACTACCTTTAGGGCCGATTTACGCTCGAGCCGCCCATCGCCGCAAGCCGCACCGCACGCGTGCGGTCGCGCGAAAGATTGCACGTATCAAACACTTGTGCACAAATTTCGGTTTACAATGTGTAAGGTATACACTGTGCACACAGTGTAAATGGTAATTTGTGCACAAGTGCTGGATACGTGCAATTTTTCGCGCGACCGCAAGCCGCACCGCACGCGTGCGGTCGCGCGGCAAATTGCACATACCGAACACTTGTGCACAAATTTCCGTTTACACTATGTACACAGTGTAAACCGTACACATTTTAAACTGAAATTTGTGCAGAAGTGCTCGATATATGTGCAATTTTCCGCGCGACCGCACGCGTGCGGTGCGGCTTGCGGCGATGGGCGGCGATGGGCGGCTCGAGCGTAAACAGGCCCTTACCATGTCGGGTGCCCGCTTCTTGTGAGCCCGTGCGGCTACCGACCACCACGTTCAGGGCGCACGCGCATAGGCACTCTTAACATTTAACGTAACACCAGTGCATTCGAATCTTGCTATAATGAAGTCACCTGCGACACAACATTAACTTCGTCATATACTATAGCAGGTATTCGTTATAAGCGCGCACGCTGGTATCATGGGAAGAAATCGCGGTTGGGTCAATATACGGGACAGAAACGCAGGCGTGATGCCTCCGAAGGGCCAGCGCGGTGTTTGTTGACATTTTGATAACCCGGCGGCAGCTGGATTTGAGCCGATACGTGACAGGCACCGTGCTGTATTTCATGCAACTGTCCATGCGGTCGCAGGGTAACGGCGCTTATAGCTTTTCCCAATGCAGTGGGTCAGCCAAGATAAGTCGCCGGCCAAGACATCCACGTGCACCCAGAATGTGTCATTCGAAGTTGTTTCTGCCGGTTGAATAAGTAGAGCGGCAAGTGGGGCTAGTTGGTGGAAGCTAATCTCGTAATAAAGGGTCTACTATAAACACACGAACATGGCCACAATTAGCACATGACCGGGGTAGTTGGAAAAGTATGGGAGAGGCTTTTGCCCTGCAGCGGGCGTAGCCGGGCAGACGATGATGATGATAAACACGGATAACGCGTCCTGTCCACTTCTACTTCCATTGTCCGTGTGTTTATAGCGCAATACCCCCCCCCCCCCCCCATCCCCTTATTATGAGATGAACTGGTCGAATAAATGTTTGCTGCTAGAATGCGCTTTGATCCTATAGGTTCTCGCATTCTCCGGCTTCAGTGTAGCAGTAGAATAGTCATTGTAGTTTAGGAAACACGGTACTACGTCTCATAACTATATCGTTATACGCGATGATTTGTTATATCCGTGTTCGTTATATCGATGTTCGACTGCCGCCCTCGCTCATTTTCCGGTGCTATCCTTGTGCAGTCTGTTCGCTCTGATCAGGGAGAATTTGCTTAGTCAACCCCGGTGCTATTGAAGAATCTATTTGAACTCACTTCCCTACCTTCTCATCTGAACAGTTACTTTACATTGTGATCGATTTATTGTAAATAACTGCGGCTGTGCTTCTATTTGCGGCAATGGTTACATATATAGCGATCGACATGGGCGTGAAATATCGCTTTATTGCACAACCGCTTGAAACGCGCCGTAAAATGATGTCGCTTGAGGCAGTTGGCGAAAAAAAAAGAAAGATGCAAAATGTAATCGCAGCCGACAGGATTCGAACCTGTGCGGGGAAACCCCAATGGATTTCGAGTCCATCGCCTTAACCACTCGGCCACGACTGCGCCACGGTTTTCTCGGCCGTGCAGTAGCAACACTAAACTTTCCTTGCTTCTTTTTTTTTCTTTCAGGGCATTTATTTCAGGCACAAATGGCTCTTGTGGGAAATACAGATTCCTTTAATTTATCACGCAGATTGCACGGGCACGTGATTGATAATATAACGTTTGTGCACCTGTCACTTATCAGCACGCATTCAGCCACCGTCGGGTCATCAACATGAAAGGTCGCCCTTGGTCACCCATCACGCTTGCGTTTTTCTCGCATAGACGTCATGATGACTTTTTCTCCCCATATCAGCGTGCATGTTTATTCTTTTGGTATCTGTGACGTGCATGAACACAGCATTGGCACTTGTACCACAATGAGTGACATTCTATAAGCACGACCAAGAATAGCTGCTGATAACGTTCGCATATTACCGCTTAATGTAATGCCGGGATTTTAAAAGGTCGGAATGCGGCATGTGGCATTGAGAGCGTCTTTTTTTCTTTCTTTCTTTGTGGCTTTGGCAAGTATGCAGTTGAGTGCACTCATTCCTTAACGATAAAATTAAAATAAACTTATAAAGGTGGCAGACTCCAGAAAGAACGACTTCCTTATCCACTCGGAATCGTAGCGATTTTTTTTTTCTTCGCGGATAAAGGGAATCATGCACCTTTGCGAAGACATGTTCAAAGCAAACTTATATAGAGCCCCAACAATAAATATCACGTCTTTTAAGTAAGCTCGGAATGAAGAAGTTAAAGGTATTATGTTTATAGGTAACAAGAAACTTCACTGATAAGACCTGGAGACTGAGACATAGACCTGGGATGCAAGGCGGTCAGAGAGATATTTGACCTGAAACACGTTCGTTTATACGGGTGCTCTGTGATCGGAGCTCCCTCGGATCACAGAGGGAGGTGTTGTGGGTCGAGGGGGGAGGAAGTAGGTGGTAGGATAAGTGACGATGAGGACAGAGCCGTGTGTGGAGCCGTGTGTCACTTCATGTCATTTTTTCAGTTCCGCAGAATGTTTGGACCTTCATGTCTGCACAGTCTCCGAGACCACGCACATCGTTACATTTAATGGCAGGTTCGCTCGTCTCGCATATGTGCGATATGTGCGCGTTTACTGCGAAGCGGTGAATGCGTAGGCGAAACACTCGTGGTCCGACCACAGAAACCCTCCTGCGGGGGTATGAGGCATAGTGTACGTAGGCATACAAATGCTTACGCATTTAAAACATATGCATTTATCTGCGCATTAATGTAGGGGATGGACATAGAGGGGGATGGGGTTAAGACAATTTCGTGTTGATGTAATTATCTCGCTGCAAAGATGTGGCGCGCCATTGGCTACGCCGATAGTGACGTCTTGCTCTCTCGGAGCAGAGCGCGCGCTGCCAGAGACTTCGAAATGGGTTGACAAATGTGTCCCTGTCTTTAATTAAATGAAATCTGCGGTCACGGTGTGTCACTTGGTAAATACAGTGCATAACCGACTCACAAACACTGTGAATAACGCATTACGAAGCACAGATACTTAACATAATTCAGAAAGGTTTTGATGAACCAGCTGGATTAACACAATGAACCGCTCGTTGCACCCCTCCGTGATGGCGACTATGAGGAGCGCGATGTGTGGCATTTCAAATAAACAATGTGATAAATCCAAGCCGCACATGTGCGTAACGTATTAAGAAACGCAAAGACGTAACCAATAATTAAGAAATACTTTAATGCACCGTCGGAAATGACCCAGCAATAAATACCGCGGCCGCACATTTCTGCTGCGCTGGTTAACCATCTGCATACGGGATGCATGCGGGCGGTGTGTTTTTGCTTGCTGCATCGCGGGCCGCTTCCGGCGTGGTTCTCTCCTTCGTAAGGAGAGAACCACAGCATGGGAGCATTGAGCAGCACACTTGAGGCCAGACGTACCGGTCGTCGCGTGATCGTCTCGTCAAAGCGCATGGTATGTTTAGGTTTTAGTCTTCCCCCTCTGCAGGGAGAGCTGCGGCTGAAGTACACTGTACTACGGCAGAATAACCGAAAAAGGGCGCACCGATTAAATACTACCGGGAACCAACGTTACTTGTCATTACGCCGAGTCTCAGAGGTCATATCTTGGACCGAAATCGAAAAAAAAAAAATATCGCACGATGGTTACAACTGTGTTACGCGAATTCTTAACCGTTATATGGGGTGAGATCAAATAATACTGCGCCTACATGTTCAGTTTTATCGATTGCATTTTGATGCTGTGCTGACGGTCTTGCGATCGCAAAGGAATTAGTTACGTGTGTTCTGAATGACCTGTATGAGATTTATTTCCTTCCTCCAAGGTCGCAGTGCTCTTGAGGGTGCCACGAAGACACCGGGCGGAGCCCACGCCAACAATTTGTCGAGTGCGGTACGACCGACTAAAAAAGAACGCACAGGAGCACGTGGCGTAATTTAGTGGTGGTTGTGAAATTACTGAATTAAGGCGCTATCTCCGGCACCTGACAACTAGAAAGCCGAAAAAAGAAAAAAAGCGATTTCGCAGCCGACAGGATTCGAACCTGTGCGGGGAGACCCCAATGGATTTCAAGTCCATCGCCTTAACCACTCGGCCACGACTGCAGGCATGAGTCGCAACTTGGCTCCCTTGCTTCGGCAAGCTCGCACTCCGCACAGCAGGTGTAACGTCCCGAGATTTCATTGTTTGTAACACAATGACATTTTCCGTTTCCTTCGCGACGGTGACGCGAATGCGGTCAATGGCCACAGAATGACACTGCACTCTTAAGCCACGGACGTTGCACGTCTGTGCCCCAAATTTTGGCTAAATTCAAAGCAAAATGATTATTCTTATGGTCCTATCAATTTATGATAGATGTTTTACTTGCACATGTTTGGGGTAAATGTTCGTGACTTCAGTTCCAGCACGTTGTTAAAAAAATCCGAACATTCAATTGTCGTCAGAAAAACTATGCCTACGGGTTTTAGGGCACGTCCATTTGTGTTTGCATAAAAATACTCCGTGACTCTATAAAATAAACTATCAAGAGAAGAAGCAATATGTATCCTGATAATTCACTAATTCGGCAGCGCATGATTAAATATAAATGGTACTAGCTTATAAGCACGTACGGGGCTAGTACCGTTAAATTGAGATGTCGCATGCTCAAAAGCCCGCAATTTGCCTGTCAAATATTTCGCAGATATCCCGATAAGGAAAAAAAAATGGGACATAAGCCCCATATCCAATAATCCTTATGGACATACCGATATGATATAGGACATGTCCTATTGTTACATGGGAGCATATGGGTTTTTATATGGGGGCCCCCACAGGTTCATATGTGATTGAGGCATACAGGGCTGATGGACACTTGAATAGGTATACGAGCAAATGCACAACGAACCACAATAGCGACGTTTATTGGCACAGTTTTTTCGATTCTCAAGCAAGCTATATACGACTAAATTGCCCATCTCGAAGCATTAAATTTATTATTAGAAAGTATCGTGTAGTTATACGCTCTGTTCTAACCTTCCGGTTTATTTGAAATCGCTACTTTACTTTTTTTTATGACCATGATTTACTTCTTTGATATGATCATGATCTGCACTAATATACAAACAACAATAAAAGATATCTGGTGCGAGAAAAGACAAGCACTCACTAGCGGGCTTTCAAGTTTATTTCTTTCTTTCCCGTCTTTTTTTCATGTGAGTTGTCCCGCACTACATTCACGGAGTGAAATTATATATAAGCATGGAAGGACCGTTTCTGCAGCCTCCAGTTTGCTTCTGTGCGACAGTTTTAAATCTTCACAAACGGACTCATGTATACTTAAACACACGGCTACCAGAGCAAGTCGCGAGCTAAAATAGTTCTTGATGGTTAGGAGGTCGCGTGAAACGGAAGGAATCGCAAGCGAATGTTCACTGCTCGTAAATAATCCACCGCTAAAATTGAATTTTGCCCGCTCTAGATGCACTATTAGATGCAATTAACATAATTGTGATGTCGTTTTTCATTGCTGAATTCAAGAGTTGTAAACTTGGAGTCCAACAAAGTTGTACATTGTAATTTACATTTCTCTCCATAGAATGCAGTCGTCGAACGCACTTGGGACGGTTACATTTATTGTGTCAATAAGATTCCTTGGCGACCCACAAAACCGTTACAGAAATTTAAAAAAAGAAAACCTACGCAGTCGACAGGATTCGAACCTGTGCGGGGAGACCCCAATGGATTTCTAGTCCATCGCCTTAACCACTCGGCCACGACTGCAAGTGCCGGCTGCGGCGAGGAAGGTGTCGACCCAAGCGTTATCTCGAGAGCTTTCGCAAACGTGTAGGCACAATCGTTCGCATGTCAAGTAGGGTGCTCCGATAGCGGGCTGGCTTCTCATTGTTTGCATCAAAATCACTTTCTTCGTTTCTCTTTCTCACTGCGAAGAAACTGTGCTAAGGTCAAGGTAGCTGAGGCCCCATCCGGAAGAAAGTCGGCCGATAGGCGCCATTTGCTTCAAGAAAAGTGTAGCAATTTGTGGATTGAAATATATACTATATATTGCTTGGAAAGCAAACTTGACTCTTTTGCTCAGTAACGGAGCCATGTGGTTGTTTTCACGGTGAGCAAGCTTCAACTGGTCGTTTCCCGGGATTTTTAAAAATCTCCCTGCTCAATGTATTCACTCTTCTGAAAAAAAAAAAAAAAAAAAAAAATATATATATATATATATATATATATATATATATCGGATCCCACGCACTGTGTGAATCGATGTCAGCGAAGCTATCTATGCTGTTTGCTTGGATATTGACGATGAATGTAATTTCTTCAGCGTTTACTACAACGCGAGAGTGGTGCGTTGATGTTAAACGTTACTATGCGTGCACCACATGCTGCGTGTCTGCGTAATACACAGAACACACGGGGAGGCGTGTTTGCTTGAGCCGTTGTTGTGCGCCGTTGTTCATAATCTCTGAGATGGTTGAGCACTATCATTGCCTCGCATGGCACGTCGCATCGTGGCAGAAGTGTGAAACTTACTTTTCAATTGAATTATGCCGCTGTACGCGCCAAAACCACGATCGGATTATGAGGCACGCCGTAGAGGCGGACTCCGGATCAATTTCGACGCGCTGGTGTTCTTTAACGTGCACCTAAATCTAAGTGCACTAAGGTTTCTGTATTTCGCTCCCATCGAAACGTGGCTGCCACGGTCGGGACTGAACCCGCGACCTCGAGCAATTCCATAGCCGTGAAGCTACCACGGCAGGCACAGAAGTATTGATTTGATGTGCGACCGCTTCCGTAGTGTCACCTAGACCCTACGGTGTTTCAATCAAGCTATGCGTGTCTGCACGCCCTGCGTCAGTTATCCGCTTGACAAATTTGCGTGGTCTTTATTTTTTTCAGAAATGCCAGAAGCGTACCGTACCGTACCTTAAGTTTTCCCGCAACCACTTTCCTTGCATTCTCGCGCCACCTTTTCCCTTTCCCGCCCTCTCCTCCTGTATGGAAACTACGAGATTGGCAAGGCAGTTATTGCCTCGTTTCGCAACCGCGTCGGTTCTGCCCATTCTCTGCCTCTACTTTCCCATTCTCCACTCTACATTTCTATCTGTAGATCCCCTCTTGACTTGCACATTAGCAGAAATGTCGGCGCTGCAGTTTCTGCAAAGCTTTCCAGGGGTGTCATAGATAATTACAGCTGTCAAGAGTCTAATTGGCGACGCCCAGGGAGCACCAGAGGGCGAAATCATGAATTTGACGAAATCTCGTCCGTTCGGAAGTTAGCTCCAGAGGACATTGTGCACGTGCCACGTGGCGCAAAAGGTCCAAACGAGCTTCTCGCGTCGACTTTCCTCTCTGTCACACTCCTTCCATGTGTATGCAGGCAGTGAACCAATCCGCGAAACTCTGTGCAAGGAAACAGCTGCAGCAGCAACTGCAAGGCTAATCCCACCAGTAGCCTACAACAACTCAACTCAACTCAACAACTCACTGGCCGGATGATCGAGCACAGACACCCGTCAGCGTTATTAGAGCTTTACAAAGTACAGTTTCTCGAACTTCGTCCCCTAACCGCTAGTTTTGTCATCGCCGCAGCATTTATTTCGTTGAGGAAAAATATTAAACTGGCCGAGCTTATATAGCTGATCATGATTGCAATGAACAGCGCTAGTCGAACAACCCACGTCGTATGTTGTGTCTTTCGTTCAGCCCGTGTCAGTCTAACGACACACTCCTGTGTTTCGTCTTCACTGATGTACTGGCATCATCGCCGGCACCCTGACCTCAGGCTGTGCAGACGCCTTCAGAGAGAAATTAAAGCTCGGTGGACCCGCCACGCTCTGAACTGGGGCGCTATAACGTAAAAATATTCCAAACTTTCCTATTCCAATTCTGTGATCAGCCCTCCGCGATTGGTCAACAACTTTTTTGGACCACGCCCGCTTCACCTGTCTGTCACGCGACGTCACGGAAACCGCGATAGCTCGCCATCTGATATGACGTGTACACACGTCATATCATATGCTTCATTATGCTTCATTATGCATGATTTGACTGAACAAAAGAAAATTACTTATTTCTGATTCGGCGCCTTTTCGCCATTAGCTCTCGGCTATTGGTCAAAAGTTTTCGGGCTGCACCTACTTCACCTGCCTGTCATGCGACGTCACAAAATCGCAAAAACTCACCGCGTCAAACTGACGTTACGCGTGGAAGATGCAATTATATGCTGGACAAAACTGAATTTTCTTATGAATCGTCGCAGGCTGCCCCGTTCCGAAAGGAATAAAAGATGGCTACCGCCGATCGCTCAGGCACTGCCTACTCGCATTTGCCGGAGAGCATGGATTTATGTGCGTATAATAAATCTTTTTGCGTGGCTGTGTAACATTTGCGAGCACTTTCGGCACGCTTAGGACCTCGTTTTGCCAACTCTTCTTTCCTGAGGATCCGTTTTAGCGTCATTCTTAAGCTTCCGTTGCATGCCCCAGCGATTTTCGACGAGCGACCGCAAGCTAAGTAAGGGAAAGCGGACCAATCGCAGACGTCGGTACCACCCTCTTCATCCGGTTATCGATATTCAGTGCAGTGGCTCGGCCCCATCGAATTCCTCTTCACTTGAGCCTGCTCCTCGCTTGTCAGCCAATTAGATACGACAAGCCACTCAGTGTAGTCAATGTTATTCCTTTTTCAAGCAAACAAAAGTAACCTCCTATGAACGAGGAGAGCATTTGATTGGTCTGTTCAGACATCCCTGCGGGTGCCTGCCCGATGTTTGCGTCGGTGGTTACGCAAGTTTGACGTCAAGAGAATGGAATAAAAACACGTATGGGAATAGTTTTACGTTATAGGGCCTCACGTCTGTGGCAAGCATTCTGCTGGTATAACACAAAAATAGACTTCCTACAGCGGCTGGTTCCCGACGCACACACACCTGAGTGTCGCCAGGCAAGAAGCAAGGCGACTCGGGTGTCGTGACATTGACCGCATCATTACCTTTACCGTGTCGGGTGCCATCTTTTTGTGATCCCGTGCCGCTACCGTACACCACCTTCAGGGAGCACGCGCATCGACACGCTTAACATTTAACGTAACGATAGTACATTCGAACCTTGTTATAATGAAGTCATCTGCGACACAACATTAACTAACTTCATTATATACTATATCAGGTATTCGTTATAAGCGTGCCCACTGGCATCATGGGAAAAAATCACGATCGGGTCAATATATGGGAGAGAAACGCAAGCGTGATGACGGGCCAGCAAGGGTTTGTTGTCATTTTTATAACCCGTCGGCGGCAAGATTCGTGGCGATACGTGACAGGCACCATGCTATATTTCAAACACATGTCTGTGCGATCTGCGTGATAGCAGGGCAACGGCACTTATACCTTTTCTGACTGCAGCGGATCAGCCAAGATAAGCCAATGGCCGAGACGCCCACGCGCACCCAGAATATGCCATTACAAGTTGTTTTTGCTGCTTGAATAAGTGTTTGTTGCCAGAATCCGCATTTTGATTTATATATAGGATCTCACACTCTCAGTTTCGCTGTAGCAGTAGAACAATCATCGAAGTTTCGCAAGCATGGTGCTACATCTCGGAATTATTTCGTTATACTCGATAGTTTCTTATATCAGTGTTCGTTATATCGAGGTTCGATTGTATCCCTCGCATATTTCCCGTTGTTATTCTTGTGCAGTCGGTTTTCGCTCAAGCGTTTCTACTTTTGAGTGGCAGTATGCTGAGGCTAATGCTACTGCGGACTATTCCAGGGAATTAACGGGAGACCTCATGGAGAATACGTTTTGTCAACGATGGTGCCATTGAAGAATCTAGTTATCCTCACTTCCCTGCCTTCTCATCTCAAGAGTTATTGTACATTGTGATTGATTTACTGTAAATAATTGCGGGCGTGCTTCTATTTGCGGAAGTGGGGACGTAAACAATGATTAACATTGGTCGTGAAATGTCGCTTTATTGCGCAACCGCTTGAAACGTACCTAAAAATGATGTCGCTCGAGGTAGTTGGAGGGAAAGAAAAAAGACGCAAAATGTAATCGCAGACGACAGGATTCGAACCTGTGCGGGGAAACCCCAATGGATTTCGAGTCCATCGCCTTAACCACTCGGCCACGACTGCGCAACGGCTTCTGCGTCGTGCAATGGCAGTACCAAATTTACTTTGGTTTTTTTTTTCTCTTTCATGTGATTTACTTCAGGAACAAATCACTCTTGCCGGAAACGTAAACCGATTCCTTTATCATGCAGATCGCCCGGGCATGTGTCTGATAATATAGCGTTGCTGCGCCTGTCGGTTATCAGCAGGGGTAAACAGAAGGCCATGCAGGGTGAGCCTTGGAGGCATCACACTTGCGTTTTTCTCGCCCAGACCTGATCATTGCTTTATATATATATATATATATATATATATATATATATATATATATATATATATATATGCCAGACTCACGGAAGAACGACTTTCTCATCAAATGGGAACAATGGCGCTGTCTCTTTTTCCTTACCGGACGAAATGAGTGATGTAACTTTGCCAACGTACATTAAAAACCAGTTGGTATGAAGACCCAACAAGTACTATAATTTGTTGTAAATAAGCTGGAAATGATGAAGTTAAAGGTTTGATGTTTATAGGCAACGAGAAACTTCACTGATAAGATTGGCCGAGCGGTGTAGGCCTGGGATTCTAGGCGATCAGACAGATATTTGTCCTGAAACACGTTCTTCTACCCAGATGCTTTGTGATCGGCGGGAGGGGAGGTGTTGTGGGTCGAGGGGGGAGGAAGAAATTGGTGCGATAAGTGACGATGAGGACAGAGAGAAGGAGTCGAGGACGTCATGGAACCGTGTGTCAGTTCGTGTTATTTTTTCAGTTCAGCAGAATGTTTCGCCCTCGATGTCTACATAGCCTCGAAGACCACGAACATCGTTACGTGTCATGGTATGTTCGCTTGCCTCGCATATTTGCGATAGGGGCTTTTTCGCTTGTCGCCGCGGGCCCCTTCCGGCTTGAACAGGCTATATATACAAGGCGAGGACCGTAGCAGCGAGCACCGCGCAGCGCAATTGAGGCCAAACGCAACGGTCCTCGCGTGATCGTCGCCTCAGAGCACACAGTGGGTTTCAGCTTTCCTCAAACCTTCTCTGTCTACCTTGTACCGGTACCTATGCAACTGCTACGTGACAGTCCAGGAAGACTCCGGGCGGAGCCCACGCCGAGAATTCGTCGCTTCCGGTGCGACAGACCAAAAACGAACGCGCGTGCCAATACAGCTGGCGATTGTGAAGTTACTGCATCAAAGCACAATCTCCGGTGCCTGAAAAGAAAAGCGAAAAGCAACAAAAACACCATCGCGCAGCCGGCAGGATTCGAACCTGCGCGGGGAGACCCCAATGGATTTCAAGTCCATCGCCTTAACCACTCGGCCACGACTGCAGACACGAGGAGCAACTTGCGCTGGCTTGTTTCGGCTTCGGCAAGAGCGTAGTTCACGCACGAGGTGTAATTACAGTTTACTAGAATAGAATAATGTCTAGTACACTGTAGTGTAATGTCTCGAGAGATGTCATTGTTTGTAGCACAATGACATTTTCCATTTTCTTCGCGACGGTGACGCGAATGCGGTCAATGGCCACGGAAGCACACTCCACCCTCGAGCCTCGGACGCTGCACATTTGTGCCCCAAATTTCGCCCGATTCCCAAGCAAAACAATTATTGTTATGACCCGATTAAATTGTAATAAATATTTTACTTGCACGTGTTTGGGGTAAATGTTCGTGACGTCAGTTCGAGGAGGTTGTTCAAAAAAATCCGAACATTGAGTTGTCTTCAGAAAACATATGCTACGGGTTTTAGGGAACGTCCAATTTGTGTTTGCATAAAAAAAAAAGAAATTCTTCGTGACTCTATACAATAAACTATCAATGAAAGAAGCATTGTTTGTCGTGATAATTCACTGATTCCATAGCAAATTATTAAGTATAAGTGGTACCAGCTCACATGCACTTACGGGGCGAGTGCCCCTAATTTGGGATTGTCGCATGCTTTTAAAAGCCCGCAATTTGCCTGTCAGATATTTCGCACAAATCCCTACAAGGAAAAAAAAAAGTGTCGTATGCCCCATAACAAATAATCTTTAATCAAATATGCAGATCATATAGGACATGCCCGATTGTTACACGGGAACCCCACATGTTCATGTGGGATTAATGGGCATAGGGAAGGACTCTTTAATAGGTACAAGAAAGTCTACAACGAACCTCAATGGCGACGTTTATAGTCGCGGTTTTGTCGAGTCTGACACAATAAAGCTACATATGACTAAATCGCTCATCTAGAAGGATAGATTTTATTATTAAAAAGCATGATATACTTATACGCCTTGTTCCAACTTTCTGTTTTATTTGAAATCACTGCTTCCCTTTTTTTCATGACCACGATTAATTTGTTTTCTGGGATCACGATGTGCAAAAATATACAGGCGACGTCAGCGAAGAAAATTTTTGGTGCGAGAAAAGACAACTTAAGCGTGCTGCACTTGCACGCTTTCAGTTATTCTTCTCCCCCATTCTTTTTGTTTCATCTGAATTGTCATGCGGCGCAAAGAATTTACATTTCTGTGCATACAGTGCAGTCGTCGAACGCACTGGGGACACATACGATTAGATTTATTGTCTCAATAAACAGTCCTTGGTGTCCCACAAGAAGTTACGGAAATTAAAAAAAATATTACCTACGCAGTCGACAGGATTCGAACCTGTGCGGGGAGACCCCAATGGATTTCTAGTCCATCGCCTTAACCACTCGGCCACGACTGCAAGTGATGGCCACCGTGAGCAAGGTGTCGACCCAAGCATTATCTCAAGAGCTTTCGCAAACGTGTAAGAACAATCGTCCGCATGTAAAGTAGGGTGCTCCGATAGCGGGCTGGCTTCCCATTGTTTGCATCAAAATCACTTTCTTCGTCTCTTTGTCACAGCGACGAAACTGTGCTAAGGTCAAGGTGACTGAGCCCGCACCCGGAAGGAAGTGCAGCACTTCTTTTAAGAAATGTGTAGCAATTTGTGCATTTAAATATATGCTGTGCATTGCTTAAAAAGCAAAACTGGCTTTTCTTACTCAGTAACTGAGCCATGTGGGTGTTTTCACGGTGAGAAAGCATCATTGGTCGCTTTTCGGGATTCTTAAGAACCTACCTGCTCAATATATTCATTCTTCTGAAAAAGTGGGAAAATCTTCCGTTCTAATAAAAAAAAAGTAAAGAAAGGAGACATGCTGCGATCGATCAAAAAGATATTATCTTTCGTGTCAACATATCTATTCTCATGCCCACTCCTCACTCATGCCAGGAACGGCGAGCAACATGATGTCCACGATCTTGGTTATGGAGATTTTGGTGTTTGGCTTACAGACGGTGGACAATGCCAGCGAGGTTTAGCCGGCCCACGAAATTTCTGACAAGGTCTTGTGGGGTGTCCATTCGCGCCGCCCGAGCGGGTTTGTGAAATTTCTCACACAATGCGCTAGGACCTCACATGTACAGCGTCTTGTATTTACAAAACCCAACATAAATCGTTTCGTGTGGAATATGCACAAAAAGGTGCCGCCCACCGTGGTTGCTCAGACCGATTCCACTTCCGGCCACCACAGCGGACGGTCACGGAATGTTGTGCTCCGTAGGGGCGGTTCATGCGGCCCAGCCGGGCCGCGGTATCAGGCTTACGGAAACGTCTTCACAGGATTACCAGCTTGTTTTGCCGCATCTGCCATCAGGTATGACCGTGTGTAATACCGTGTTTTTGCACGGTGATTTGAAGGCCAGGCCCTATCGAGTCGAACATTTTCGCGATGCGCTTGACCGTCATAAGCTGTTGCCGGAGGTGGTGGCCCTCGGGGCCTACCAGATGAACCATGTCTGGGCTATAACATTCAAGGACGAAGTCGGAAAAAAGAAGCTGCTGTCAGCGAAGGCCTTTAGTGTCAAAGAACACCGCTGCGTCGCCATTGACCCTTGCAACCAGGATATTAGAATGAAGCTGTTCTGGCTGCTTCACACGACTCCCGACGAGGACGTCAGAGCAGCCTTGGCGCCGTTCGGAACGGTGACCGAAATTTCCAGGGAGCGGTGGCGAGTACCAGGGTGCGGCGACAAAGGTCCTCACACGCGTCTGGTATCGTTACGGCTGAAGGCTGGTATGACCATGGAAGACATCCCGCATCAGCTACGAGTATCAGAGGACCATGCGCTCGTGATTGTTCCAGGCAGAGCTCCGCTCTGCCTCCGATGCTGCGGCACCGGCCATATACGGCGCGAGTGCCGTGTGCCACGCTGTGGACTCTGTCGTCGTTTCGGCCACGACGAGACCCAGTGCGTGAGAAGCTACGCTAACGTGACCGGGTCTGGCCGGAGCGACGCGTTAGACGAGCACTTGATGGATCAAGCGGACGCGGAAGAGACTGCTGGAGCGGGCGGAGACCCACGAGGCACGGAAGAGAAGCCAGTGGTCATGGCAAGCGTCAAGTGCCAACCCAGAAAGGGCAGTAGCGAGGCAGTGGCCAAGAATGAAGTGCAAAGTGAACCGTCTGCAGAAAATTCTACGGTGCGTGAAAGTGAGGGGGACGCGGAGGCTGCCGAGGGCGTACTGCGACAGGGCAACTCTGGCGCTGCCTTCATCGAAGAATCCGGCGAGAAAATGGACCAGGCCAGCGCCGTCTCAAAGAGACCTCGCGAAATACCCGATCAAGATGTCAGGCTTGAGCAAGACGACGGTGACAGCAGCGAAGGGCCACCCACGAAGGCTTCCTCTTTCCGGCGGTCTACACTCAAGCCCAAGCCGAACGTTCCGCTCGAGAGGAGGCCGACGCGAGAACATCCACCTGAGGGGCGCCAGACGCCGACCAATCCGCCAGGTGGTCGGCAGACGCCGACCGTCCCACCAGACGGGCGACAGACGCCGACTGTCCCACCAGATAAGCGGACAATGCCGACAGTTCCCCCGCGGTGTTTGCATTGTGTTTGCATGTTTGCAATTGTGTTTGCATGTCCGAAGATAGGGTGCCCAGTAAAATAATACGGGATACAAGTGCGCATCAACTCTGCGCAATCGTGGCAGACTATGATTTAGTAGACGTTGGAAGCATATTAAGCGGTAACAGTGTTGTTTTTACTCATTTCCAAGGGCAGAGTCACGCTCGACTAGATCGTTTGTACGTATCAGCAAACCTTGCGCGAACGGTCAATAGCTACGCAGTAAAGCACGTGAGCTTCAGTGATCACAGCCTAGTAACGTGTACATTGGGCACGAAACATAGAGGGTCTCACTTTAACTGGGAACTGTGGAAAATGAAAGAAACGATCTTGAGTGATGAATGGTTTGTCAAAACGGTAAAAGGAAAAATTGACGTAATGCAAATAGATGCTACAACAAATTGGGCTGAGCTGTGGGAGCAGTTTAAAATTGAAGTGAAAATGAGTGCGATCGAGAGGGCTTGTGTGATGCGTCATAAAGCTAAACAAAGAGAGAAAGAACTGCAAAGCATGCTCGATTATTTTCTAAACGCGGAGTGCACAATACCGGGATTGTTTTCGAAACAGATTAGAGAAATTAAACGCGAACTTGAAAGGGTGGACGCTCAAATTTACCAAGGAGCCGCGATAAGAGCACGATCCGAGAGGCTGTGGCTGGGAGAGGCGCCAACTAAGCGCGCGCTCAGTGACGAAAAGGGTTACGCATCCAAAAACATAATAAAAGAAATTTGTTTTAACAACACAATGTCAAAAGACCCAGAAGTAATTGAAAAAGCTTTCGTTGAACACTACCGAGCGTTGCTCGGTAGGCAGGTGCCCGTAACAGAAGAGTTTGTGAACACCTTTCTAACACTTCTGCCAAAATTACAAGACGAAATAAAAGAGGGACTCGAGAGACCGATCTCTGCGAAAGAAATTACAGAAGCCATAGAAGACTTGGGTAAAGGAAAGGCGCCTGGACCAGACGGCCTAGGAGCAGCTTTCTATAAAACTTTCAAGGCCGAAATAAGCGAGATACTGCACTGTGTAATATCAGAAGCTCATGAAACTAAGCACTTGCCGCCATCATTCAGAAAAAGTCATGTTGTGCTTATACCGAAAACCACCGATACGGTAAAGCTGAAATCTGTCGCTGGATACAGGCCCATAAGTCTTACGAATTCGGATTATAAAATCTACATGAAGGTGCTCGGAAAAAGGATGCAGTCAGTTATTAAATCCATAGTAGGCCCACACCAAACATGCAGTATTAGGAATAGAACAATATTGTCGAATATTCACATCGCTAGGAGTATATTGGAATGCTGTGATGCGAACCTCGAATGTGTAGCAATGGTTCAGTTAGACCTAGAAAAAGCTTTTGACAGGGTTGCTCACAGCATACTTCTTGCCCTGCTAAAACACATTAATGTAGGCGAAGTGATTCAGGACGGAGTAGCCATGGCTTATGAGAACTGTTCCGCTCACCTTATAATCAATAAAAGACTCAGCGAAAATATACCAGTATTATCCAGTGTGCGCCAGGGGTGCCCTTTGTCGCCCTTACTTTTTGCGATTTTTCTTGAACCTTTCTGTTTGAATGTACGAGAAAACGAAAACATTCGCGGCTACCGTCTTTTAACTCAGGAAGTAAAAATACTAGCTTACGCAGATGACATCGCACTTTTTTGCATTGACCAAGAGAGCATTCGGGAGGCAGTCAAGGATGCAAGAAAGTTTTGCAGTCTAACGGGGAGTGCCATAAGCTGGCCAAAAAGCTTAGGCTTCTGGCACGGTGAATGGGACAGCCGGCCTGCAGTGTTAGAAACAGTACCGTTCACAGATACGCCAACCAGTTATCTTGGTGTTCCTTTGGAATACTATCGCGAAACCACGACGCAATGGACTGAACAAACTGAGCGGGCTAAAGCACAAACAACGAAGTGGGGAGGCAAGAATCTGTCAATATTCACGAGAGCCACTGTCTGCAATTTATTTCTTGTCGCTAAAGTGTTTTATATGTTGCAAGTTTTATGTATATCCCGAGTGTGTGTACAAAAGTTGCACAGGGTTTTTGCTATGTTCCTGTGGGGATCAGGATGGGAGCGCACGAGTCGTCTGAATCTGTTTCACGCTGTGCAGAAGGGAGGGTCGGGTTTGTCGCATTTATTTTTGAAACAAGTAGTGTCGCGTTTCATGTTCTTGCGCGACGAAAGCGATTGTTTTTTGCGGTGCGTTATCCAGACGCGATTAGGTGACGCACTGCCAGAATATGTTGTGACGTCGTATGGCATACGTCAAGTGGTTGTCCGAGGTTTTTTGCTTGAAGTGATAAGCTCTTTCCGTTTTCTAAAAGTACACTTTTCTTTGGAATACCTGAACACAGTCGCAAGAAAGCGATTATACCGAGATTTAGTTAATATCATCTGTCCAGTACCAATATACCGTGCAGTATATGCACTGGGGCGTGAGCAGAATGTCTTAAAAAGAGTTAAGAAAATGCCTGTAAGAGCAACAACAAAAACTTTTTTTTTCATGCTACACACTGGCACGCTTCCTGTCAAGCCATGGCTGCAGGAGAAGGGGATCTTTGTACCCTGGAGTGTGAATTGCCAGATATGTCAGAAACCGGAGACAATGGAGCATATTTTTCTGGAGTGCAGGGACTCAGTCTTCCTTTGGGACATTCTACAAAGGACACTAAAAAAAGAATTTCCTTTAACACCTTTTGGAATCCGTTTTTTACCGTTTGAAGAGACAGAAGGCGTGCCATGTGATATGGTGATGTTACTCTGCATGCACAGCGTGTGGAAAACACGAATGGCGGTGCGTAATGAGGATGTTGACGCAAAACCGGCCAAAGAATATTTTGCTGAAAATGTATTGTACATTCGCGAAGCGTTTAAAGCGCTCAGCGAACCACCTGAGTGGTTAACAGCATTTGAACAGCTTGCAAACATTCAGCCTTTTTAAACCAAAATTAAACGACAAGGTACACCCGCACATTGAACTGTCTTTTTTGTTTTGTAATCGCAGCGGAGAATAGCTGTGAATCGTGTATTTGTTATAAAACAGGCAATAAAGAAAAAAAAAAACCGTGGTTGCTCAGTGGCTATGGTGTTGGGCTGCTGAGCACGAGGTCGCGGGATCGAATCCCGGCCATGGCGGCCGCATTTCGTTGGGGGCGAAAACACCCGTGTGCTTTGATTTAGGTGCACGTTAAAGAACCCCAGGTGGTCGAAATTTCCGGAGTCCTCCACTACGGCGTGCCTCATAATCAGAAAGTGGTTTTGGCACGTAGAACCCCACAACTTAATTTTTTTTTAAAAGGTGCAGTCTCCAGCGTGCTGGGAGAGCGCAAAGGTTGCGTAACTCTGCATGCAGTAGCAAACCCGACCCGTTAATTCATATGATAATTAATCAGCAATATTTTTCTACTTCAGGCCACTCTCAGTTGCCTTTCCCTCCAAACTCCGACTGCATCAATGACAATAGCTACAACTACGAACTGGTAGCCGAAGTGTTGCTTCGGGACGTTAACTTCCCTGTTCTTGTTCTAAGATACCGATCGAACCAGTGAGCGCTTGAATCAATAAATTAGGTAAACTAGAAGCAGAACTATACTCGACCAGGTCACAATGTTATGACGAAGTCCGAATCGTTCCGTCCTAAGGCAAAGCGTACTACGAGCAATGTGCAAAACACGCGATCACACTGCTTAGCCGTCTTCTGCTACGCACTTAGCCGAGAGGCACACGCTCGTCCAGCAACACTGTGCGCGATAGCCGTTGGTGTTTCGAGTGCGTTTGGATTTTCGGATGCGGAGATGGGTGACGGCGGAGAAGCTGTTCGTTATGTGTGTTTTGGTGCGTGTTTTGACAGCTCGGTTGTGCTCCGCACCCGTATTAGCGTGGATTACTTCTGTGCAAGTACACCACGGATATACGCAAAGGTAAGCGTCGCTCTGTTTCTTGCTTCGCTGTCGTGGAGTGCGCGCGAGTGGGCAGACGAAACCGTTTATCAACGGTCGCGCGGATATTGTGGACTAGTCGAAATGGTACGTTGCGCGTACTCTTTTGAGCTTATTTCAACGATTGCAACTGCGCTGAGCCACTTGCCGAACCTACAGTATTGCTGTGGCCGTTAAGGTCGTGGCTAGCAGGGAATCGCGATGCGGATAGTTTGCGATTCCGTTGCCACTGTTCCTGCTTGCTCGTTGGAGTGGCGGGAGTTTCAAAGGCCTCTCACACTTCGTCGCTCGGTTGGCTGTTGCATTTGGGTCGCGCAGCGCGGTCGCACTAGTGTTTATACGACAGTCTTGTGATGTTTTCTTATCACCTAGCACACGAGTGAGTCATTGAAAATAGTTAGCGGCAAGAAGTACGCGCGCCGGTCGTGTCTCGATTTTGCGTACGTTCAGCTGCCATCTGTGGCTTTGTTTTTCAGTGGATTTATTGCGTCGCGTGCGCCGAGTGAATTTTATTGCTCCTTGAGAAATTGTTGTTGCACTTGAGAAATGCAGCAGCAACCGAGAATAAACGACCTCGCTTTGGTGGTTTTATCAATGAATGCTGCCATTCAATGACTTGTTTTATGTTTATTAGAATTACAATGAGTTCCAAAAGTGTGCAAAATTGGGCTTGTTGGTTTATCATGATTGTTGGCACAGCGTGAGGTAGAGTCATAAAATGAGACGTTATCATCCTAGAGTGGTGGTCACTGGTGACAGGTACTCCATTTCTGCGCAAGTATACTGAGATCATAGGAAATATATAAAAAAAAAAGTTAGACGGAAAAAGCCCAGTTGACCTGATTGAGGGACCTTACGAGAAAAAAAATGAAGCAGTACGGTTAAAGCAAGCAAGAAGCACGGTTCACTGCTGTTGTGAATGTGCTAAACAATTTGCATTGCTAATGGCATTGGGAACTGTTCATCCCTACTAGGCACATAGCTGTCCTTTAAATATATATATACATATATTCAAACGCGTTTATAGCTTCTTGCTGTACTAGTTTTGGTAATTTAGGTGTGGTTTGTGTCTCGATTCCGCATTCTCTGTGTTAAAGCTACATCGGGAAAGTAAAATTCTGTAAAGGAGCTCCCATTAATTTGCTTGCCCGGGCCTTTAAAGTGCACTTCGCTACAGGAGCATAGTCAGCTCGGCGATCACACTGCTAAAAGCTGTCATAACATAAAAAGGAGCGTTAACGGGACGGAGCCGGAAAGCAAACACGACTTTGTAACAAAGGCGGGTGCTCACATTGTCTTTTCTTCGTTCCCTGTCCCTTTCTTGCTAATTTTTCATCATGAAGTGCGCTAATGTTTTTGTACTTTACTCTCACTGGCAAGCAGCAACAAGTGCAACAAATTGATTCAGGGACCTCATTTCCTGCAGTAAACAGAGTGGTATATCCAAATCACATCTTGAAAGGTTTTTTGTGTGAGACGAGTTGCGCTGCGGAATTGTCCTGATGCCTCCTGCTGTTTTCCAGAGGTGCTGTTTCCCTTACAAGAGAAATCTGACAGGCCCTATAAACCACCGAACCGATTAGCTTGTATGAATACATATGATATCAAATCTCATATGATCGTAAGAGACTATGTGATATCGCGGTTATGCTGTGTACAAATTTTTGCACTTAGTAGATGATGTATGCGCTATTTGCCTACGTACTTCATGCAAGCACTACTATTAAACCTTTTGGCCCGTCCTCCCTCCAACAAGCCAAGAGACAATAAATTGGGCCTTTCTTCTGCTTCTGACGCTGCTGTGTTGAAACCAGGAAAGAAGTCATGACAATTTTTGTAAGGGCTTTACAGCCAGCTGCCATATACGACAATAGTCTTTCTAAATTACACTAGGTTGGGTTTGATTGGAATCATCAGTTGTGTGGGCTTCCTCTTGGACTATATCTTAGGTATCGTTGAAGCTGTGGGCATTACAGCTAAGTGGAAAAAGATATGGTTTGTTCACCCGACGACGAAGGGCAGGCTGTAGTGGCACATGCATAAAATATAGATAAAATAATTAGAACCCGTCTCAACAATGAATGTAGACGTTAATAAGATGATAGCATTGAAGCAAGGTAGCGACACTGCAAAATTCTTCACTTCTGTGTAGCTGACTTTTTTAATGTTCTGTCACCAGCATCCTCTTCGCTTCTCTTTGAGCTCAATACCCATCGCTCAATGTATGCTCGAGTCCCATTCTGTTGACTTCTTTCTCCGCACATGCACATTCTCGATGATCGGCCAACAATGTTCGCACATCCAGTGGCGTGTGTGCAGTTGCGCTATCTGTTTGCCCAAGTTGTCTGTTCCCAAGTTGCCCATTCCGGCACATACCTTGTGGCCCAAGTTGGTGTGAAAGAGGTTAGACACTGAACATACCGAAAAGTGCACGACCCCAAAGAATAGTCGTGGCATTAATGAAGCCTATTTTGCTGAAGTCAGCCTAGAGGTGGCAAGGCAGTGCACAGAAATATGTTAAAATGCTGGGGAAGGAGTTCACAACTGATCAGTCGAAGTGGTGGAAACCTGTCAATAACAAGTGACCACAGTATGAAGTGGGACATAACTAGCAGAAGACGGTACAGCGTGTTGCACATGCAGTATAGCTCTTGTTTCAAAGGAGCTTCCCATTTGCCCGATGGCTTGTTGATCTTGAGTTTCGGCTAGCGTCTGTTGCTTGGCTTCGTTTCCCTCTGGTTAGGTGCATTTCTGCATGGGCAGTGCACAAAGGGAAATGGGCAGTGACCCTAGAAGCATGTACAAGGGGGTACAGATTTGCCACTTAGAGTGAGGTCTTGCGTGAACCTCACAGGTGGCTATGAAAAGGTGGCAATTCAGAATATTTTCATACGATATGTTTGTGTAGTTATAGAGTGCACAATAATGAGCGCAAGTTTGTCATCTTTCATTTCTGAAGATGTAAATGGGATGGATATACTACAGATAAGCGAGTTGGTAACGTATCATAATTAGTTGCAACTTACAGACACGATTTCGATATACATGTTGTGTGTGCTGACCAGTAATTCCCACATGGGCACATGCTTACACTCTAATAATTGTACTGATCATTATGCAGTTTTTACTGATAAGCTCGTGAAAGGTGTGTTTTTGTTATTGCAGGACTCTAGTCACCTATCAGAATGTTGTACCCTTACGTGGTGTTGAATGTGTCCATCATACTATTTATTCTTAAGCTTATATCTTCTTGCCCCCTGCTTGGTCACTGGATTGCAGTGTGTTGCCAACAAATAAATGAATATGATACTTTAATGGCTACATTTAGGATGCTAATCAGCATTGCACCTTGCTAGTAGATTTAATACGAGCTGGAAACGGTTCAGAGATGCTGTCGAAGGTCCTTTAGGAGTGGCCTTGTCGTCTAGCTGGCACCACAACAAGACCCCCTTGTGAATGTCGCTATGTGACCCTATGCTTTTAGGCCTTCGCAAACCGTGTATAGCTCTCTCTGGACGTTTCTTGTAGGGTTTCAGCTGCACATTGTGCATTCCCACTTTAGCTTGCTGCGAAAGTCAATGCAACATGCTTTCAGCTATACTGGGGAATGACATAGGCATATATGTATGATTGATAGAGGCAAGAATAGGCAGTACACTACAAGCTGTGTTGATTCAGATTTCTTCTGCCTCGCTCGATTGTGACCACAGCATGAAGTCCGTTAATGCATTTCAAAGCTTCATTAAATGACTACTTCATTAAAAATAATGCTGCGAAAGCTTGCATTTTCAGAGCTCCACATTGTTTGTAGAATTGACAGCAGGAATGCCATTGTTTATTACGTTTTTCAGAGTCGAGTTGATCGTTAAGAATTGCTGTAATTTAATGCTAATTGTGCCGACTCACTTGAAATTTGTGTGGTAAGGAATCGGTATTAGATCAGTTCAAGAAATTTTACTGCAGTTAAGACAGAACCCTACTAGGTCCAAGTTATTGCCGAGTATTATTGTAGGTATCGCACAACTGCACACTGATAATACATTCAAGTTATGTCATTTCTGTTATACACAAGATTAACGTGCCAGTGTTCGAGTATACGAACCACGTAGATCACGGCAGCCTTTCATTCCTGCATAATGTGTCACAGTATCGTGTGTTGTCACCAAAACACCAAATGAAGAGCCTGTGGAAATGTTTTACTTCTGCTTCTGCAAAAATAATGAAGCTGGGTAATAGTACCACAAAATCAAAGACTGTAGACAGCATAAAATTTTTTCCATGTTTATTTCGGAAAGCACATACAATAACATACACTTAAACAAGGCTTACGTACTCAACATAAATAAAAACATTTTTTTACGAGTAAAATTGTTCTCATATGCATCACAGTCACACCACAATATATTATAGTACATGGGTGCAAGGTATGAAATGCTCAGTTCATCATTGTTGTACTAACCATACTTCTGAAAAGTCTCTTGAGAAAGCTGCCAAAGAGTGCTATTTACATAGTATCACTGCTGCCTTCAACTTTCTGCATAATGTGTATTCAACCCTCTGTTAGTTCAGTTGGTTAGAACTGCAAACACATAGCATAGGTGTTGTGTTGGGAGAAACAACATTTATAGCATATAATGCCTGTACTAAATGTTGCTGTGGAGTGGAGCAGAAAAGGAAAAGTTTATCAGTGGACAAGGTCCAATAAGTCTTGCCTTGGGATTGCAAATTCCTTATGGAAGATGTAAATGACATATAGATATGAACAGACATCCCTTGAGATATAGAGCTTTTAAGTGCGACATTTGTTGAATGCTAGCATGCGTGATATGGCGATATGCAGCCAATGATTACATTCTCCTCCAAATTTTCATTTGCAGCCATGTGAATGAGAGGACACATTACTGTAAGCCATTGTTGAGTACATCATCTACAAGTACTGACAGACAGGTTAAGTAGAGTTACTATAGTGATGCAAGTGCTAAAACAATGAGTATTTGTAAGACAGTTCACAAGCTTCTAGTAGCTGGACTGTCAGGCAGCTCTTCCAGCACTTTTGAACAAGGTTTGCACCAGTAAAAAAAAAACTAGCATGACAATGCTGGCCTCGTAGGTGGAGAAAATGCAAGTGAGATTTTTTCTGCTGCTTTAACGGCAGTGGGAGATCAAGGTACAGCCAAGCAGAGTGATGCAAGAGAGCCTGACAGTCTTGGAATGCCCTTACATTTAGCAGCCTGCCTCTTACTACATGTAATAAAGCACTAGGTAGAAAAAAAGTGCGTTCACTAGCAGTTGAGCTCATCATAGTAACTGCGGTAACAACAGAAACTGTGGTAGGTGCATATGACTAGTAAGAACAGTTAATGTCTCACACAAGGTTCTGCTGCCGGCTGTTCTTCAGGCGGGTGTAGGTTCCTTCTTTTCTCTGCAATAGACGAGATGACGAGGTGGACGCAATTAAAAATTACATAATAGTTTCCACTCGTAGGGTATGGCCCACACCGTTAAAGCAGGAGTCACCACTCTGCAAAATATTTGTCACAAACGCATTTACTGCATACATGCTAAACTTTTTTTATTTCTGGTTCGCAAGTCTTCTACATAGTGAGAGTGATGCTTGTAGCATCATGTGCTGTGTCACTATTCACAGAAACATGTCATGTCACAAACGTGTCACTCACATGCCTTGCACAGGAAAGCTTTTCTAATAATTACGGTAGTGCATTACATTTCCTGTTGTAGCAGCGATAACACATCCATGGGTATTCAGTTTTGAACTATCTGCGGTTCTATAAAAATTGGCTGTGGTGCTCTTCTACATGTACAAAGTCACACTGCTGTGCTGAAAGCAATGTAGGGCACACGTACATTAAAAAAGTTCGGTTGGAAGCAGGTGTCACATGTGACTCAGCCATGACATGAGAGTGACACCAAAGGGACATTAAGGAGAAATGTGAAATAATTTGATAAGAATGGTGCAGCGTTCACTCAAAACTATTTTCATGTCATTTGTGGGAAAAGTAGGATTAGTGGAGGGGAAGAAAAAGACGATGTTGATTGTATTTTCACGTATATTGTCATTTTTGTGAAGGACAAGGATGCAAGGTTGAGTCCTTGCATGTTGGAATAAAGCATAGTCCTTGTTAGCAAGGACTTTACTAACACCGAGGAGATTCTGTGAAAATCCATCTACGATGAGCTGATGTGGGAATTTCGATGTCTTGCCACGTGTTGTTTGTTTTTGCATCTCTTTGGTCTTTCAAGTATTCACTCAACACTGGCCCATTCAGCAATGCATAAGTGGAATCTACCTACCTAACCAAAATGGAAAAATAAGTCAAGCTGTGTTAGTAAACTGCCCTTCTGCAATAGCAGCAAAAGCGCACCCTTGCTGCGAGATCAGGTTTGGCAAGCCTGATCAGATGCAAGAACAAAGGATGGGCGGCGACGCTGCGTTGTAGTTCCTGCAAGAGCTTGCCCTGGTGTCATGTATTTTTATGGTGTCTGCTCACGCCCATAGTTAATTTTTTGGACTACCAGGTGGGCTAAATCATATTCTGAAGCAGCTAGGGGCTTACCTTGGCGCGTTTAGAGGATTTCTACTGTGTCACAATGGCCTGAATGTGAGAAGATACGTGGAAATATGAACGTCGCACTTGTGCACCGGTGCTGGGGTTTTAGTGGGAAGATAAAAAAAGAAAGCTTAGCCTTCATTTTTTTCATCTAATAATAGACCTGTGTCAAGCTAAATAAATATAGAGCTTTGTAAGTATACTTTGTCAGTCCAAATTGATTTAGTAGTTCTCTTCAGTGTCCCTTTAGTATGTAAATTTAATGTCTGTTCAAAGCATGAAATCGCTTGCAGGGAGTACTAATGATTGAGGTTTCAGCAACTACAGCAGGTGGAGATGCGAAGGTGAAGCACGAGCACAGATAGCCTACAAGGAAAGCACACAGGATGCCAGCAGAAGCAATCTAGCCTCATGGCTGTGCCTGCCCTAAGCTATAGGTTGAATTCAGCCATTGGCGATGTGCATCCTTATAGCGTGGATTTTAAAAAAAGATTTTGCACTTACCAGTACTTTGATTCAGCTCAAATTTCACAGAAAGATTGCATTTTATGGTTCTGGTTGATCATCACAACTAGGGTTCTCCATTTTTGGATGAATCTGACAAAATCCGAAACACTCGCCAGTAAAAAAAATTAACGACTCCGATTTATCCGTAGGACTTTTGACTTTCGGGGTCCTGAGTCGTGATCATGTGAATTTGCCGTGGTCAACTGCATCAAAACTCGAGAAGGTGATGGCGTTTGTCATGGCAATGATATTTTTGCACAATCTGCTCACAAAGCTGAAGTTGGCACTGCAAAATTCAAATGAACTGCTCTCAATAATTAATTAGAAGCTGAGTTTACTCTTTCGCACAATGCATGTACCACCCCTCTGCCGTGTGCCTCTACATTTCACTGCGTCGATAGAATGACGCATCTGTGACTACTATTGCATGGATGTCGACTGCAAGCCTTCACTGTGGATGAGAAAAAGCACTCTGAAGTCCATAGCCGCCTCGTAGAGTACCACGCTGCTTTTGCGGAAAGGTGTAGCTGTGCCATGCAGTGAAACATGACTTATAGTACACCATCGAGTGATTGTGTCATATCGCTCAGATTGTGAGCCCAAAATGAAGGCAGGACTGGCAGTAACACTTGGCACACATTGCCAGTTGTTTTTTACTGTTTTACCGCTGAAGTGTGGCACTATCTTGGTGTATAGGCATACATCAAGCATACATCAGGTGTTTACTGTTGAAGAAATTGTTGAGCCACCATTTTCATAGAAGATGCATGCCCATGAGAGGGACATTCTTTTATGTACTATGCTGGATCTACTGGCATTTTTCTGTATCAAGCCAGAACTCTGAAAGGCCAATTTTGATGTTTTGTTCTGCAAAACTGGAAAGAGCACACAATAAACACCACTCTCAACCCTCGTAAATTTCCATATTAACTGCAACAGTGATGACTGCTTCTGCTATTTTAAATGTTGACTGTAAACAACAAGTTTTCCCATGGCTTGTCTGCCTTCTTTATTTTACTTACTTATTTATTGTTGCAAAATAGGCTGTTTTCAGAGTGTGCGCAAAACTAAAAGGTCGAAGCTAAAATAGCTGGAAGGCTTAGAGTTTCACTGCACCATACACCACATGGCACTGTTATTTACATGATTTATGTGACAAAGACATGAATGAAGAAAACAGTGGACGGTTGCCCTCACCTAAGCCTCTCGCCATTAGTGGTGTCCCAAATATTGGGGTTGTGATGTGGCTTGTTTGCCTTCATCATCTGTGGTATGGCAACACATGGCCTTTGAGATTGGTGCTTGTTACTCGGTGGCTGGTGCAGTGTGGATATTAGAAGGGGAGACGAAAGCAAATTTGCTTTCTTTTTCTCTTGACAAACCATGAACGTAACAATGCCAAGCGTTATACTAAGTGATCAGGACCATAAAATGTGATCTGCCTGAAAACTGAGCAAGATAAAGCAGTGGTAAGCCGAAAATGTTTTTTTTTTAAGTGTAGAACATCAAAGTGCAGCTAATGGTATACCGAGGCACATAGTAGGTATGTTTTACTTCATGCACTGTAGCTGCTAGAAAAATACAAGTAGGTACGTTTGCTCAGAGAGAATAATGCAACATTGTAGCCATTTGAGAAGTCATCATGAAATTAATTTGTCTTTTTACTAGAGCTTAGAGCTGTGCAATTGGCAGCTATCTACATCGAACACGTTAGTTGATGCTGGGTCAATAATTAAGCAGGCTTTGCACATTTCTTTATTCTGGACCATGGCAGTAGCTAAGTTGAGTTGAAGGCAGCAGCCACTACAATTTTCAGTTTTGTTTTATAATGAACGAAATATAAAGGCACGATGGATGAAGCCCAGCTATGCCGTAGGCTTTGAATTGTGTAGTTGCAAAAAGGTCTCAATTACTGTTCACAGCCTAAGCTTTGAGCAGTGTACCATTCAGTTCGTAAATGCAAGAGCATGGAGCTTATGACTTGATGACACCTGATGAGATGCGGTCAAATTAAAGCTGCGCCATCTGCTGGAGCCTACGAAAGCAAGCGTGAAATGGTGAGGTGTAAAGTGTGCAGGAAAGCATTTGTAGATGAAAATTTCTGGTGTGTGCTTCAAAGTGCACAAATAGGAGGGCAATCATAGGGCAGCAAACATATTTTGAGCAAAATGAGTAGGAAAGAAAGACTGGCAAAAAACGAAGTTCTTGCCATTGCCACCTCTTGGCAGTCCTTCTGGGGGCTGCGACTGCTCTTGCCAGTTGCACGGTGCAAAGCAGTGCCATGCTTGTCATGCATCGCCAGAAGCGACCCAGGCAGAGGCGGTGAAATGCTTGGATGTGAGCTAGTGAGGCAATGATGTGGTGAAAGAAAGAAAGGGATACCCTACCGTACCATGGAGTTTCTAGTGGCTGGTCCATTCCATGGCACGTCATAGGCCTCCTCCAAGCCCTGGCTGTTCCTCTGGTCCATTGTCCTCATGTAGGAGGTGCGGGCATACTGGCTAACAAGGGGCGTACCTGAAAATAAGGGAATTTGTCGTTGTAATGAATGACTTCACCAGTAGTATTTGCTTCATTTTTGAGAAATTGCAAGTCTTATAGGTGCCCTAAAGAAAAAAAAACATAGCAAAGTTACAGCTACATAGAGCAAATATATGAGGTGTTTTCTTCTTCAAGGCTCAACAGTGCTCATGGTATACCACCTGGCCTCCTCACCAGGTTTGGCCATCTTAAACAAACAAGCGGAACATATTGCATGAAACGCTGATCGGCAAAGTATCACAGTACTGCACGCTGTGAAAACGGCTGAAATTTAAAACCAAATGCTATGCGCCTTCTCTCTTGAAGAATCCAGCTGCCAGCCAAAGTGTCACTGTGACCTGCACAAATGCCTCTTCGCAGTGCGAGTTTTGTCACTCACCATGACTAATCATCCAATGTGGAAGGTGCAATGCCACATAAAAGGAAGAGAAGGGAAAAAAAGGGGGTGGGGCTGGAGAGCCGCAGTATGTCCCTTTGCTCCGGTATGGGAGAAGGCAAGGAAGGAAGAGCGTTTGGAAACGCTGCTAGAGGCAGAGGGTGAGAGTGTCTCCATTGGCAGTGATGCTCACCTGCTGGTGGCTTGGTAACAGGACAGCTGATTTCTGCTGTCTCTTCCAATAACAAACCAATTTGAAAAATTCTTGTGGTGAAATGCTCCTTAGACGGCGTTTTACAGCTTGCAGTGTACAACCAAAATTTGTAATGGGGCCTGGTGAGCGGCTGCTTTTTATAAGTGTCACTAAAGTACTGGCACTTTTTCGTGTTTCTGACGTGCCATGTCACTGCCATCAGGTACGAATGTGAGGATTTGTCGTTATCCATGTAATTTGTCGTTATCCATGTAATTCTTTCCCAATCTGCATAACCAACAATAAAACATGCTCATTTTACAATATCCAAAAAGAAAAGAAACGATGACGTTGCAGGTGCATCACCTTGAAAAAAACCCGACACTGAAAGAGTTAAAGGGACACTAAAAAGAAGCACAAAATTGGTTTGGACTGATGGAGTATTCTGTGAAAACTTTGTTTTTGCTAATTTCATGGTTATAGGTTGATTATTAAAGGGACACTAAAGGCAAATACGAAGTTGACGTGAACTGTTTAAATACCATTACAGAAACCTCGCAATGCTTGTTTAGTGCCAAGAAAAGACTTGGTTTAAGAGAAAATTGCATCTGAAGGTTCCGAATGCGTATTTTGAAATTCACATCTCCCGCCACCCAACCGGGGGAGTGGTGACACACATTGTGTACGTCATCACCACCCTTTGCTGCGGTCGGTGAGTAAAACCCTGCCCGATAGACGGCATTGCCGAGCTAGACAGCACGCCGAACCGAATCCATGTGGATTCGCCGCTGCAGCTGCTTTTTGGTCAAGTGGCGTAACCGTTCGGGCATCCTGTGACATCACATGGAAGTTGAATTCTCTGTTACTTGCAGTTTGTGCGAGTTTCACGAGGCAGTGAAACCAGCGCAGCTTTACACGATAACAAAACAAGTGAATCTCGAAAGCGTGGGCGGCGCAGAGTCAAGCGAAAATGAAACCTTTCGATCACCCGCATCGTTGCCAAGGATAATTTCAATTAGTTGTTTTTTCTAAAAAGTGAAATAGAACTGGACAAGTAGCATTTTATTTCATCTTATAATACAATACAAGGATGTTTTTTGCTACGAATGACTGAGTACTAGTGACAGAATTTAACTGAGGAGTGCTTTTATCATTGGGCAACTAACTACTTGAATATCACGCGGGAGTCCCCAATCATGTCCTGCATTTACCTCAATTTCTCTATTATTAAAGCTCTGTTTGCGATAATGTTGTCACCTTAGAGTTTTCGAGCACTAACCACTTTAACTGGACTTCATATTTGCCGTTAGTGTCCCTTTAAAGATCGAGGTCAAGGTTTTATTTTTGAATTTTGCACCGGAAACTGAGACAGGATGTCATTGTCCCCAAAATGGCAAAGAAAATGAGTATCTCTCACATCATCATTATCATCATATTTATGTCCACTGCAGGAAAGGAAAGAGACGAAAGACTCCCTCAATTACCTCCAATTATCCTATTTTGCGGCAGTTGACCCCACTTACACACACCACCTAATTCTCTGCCATTCCTGACTGTGCCTCCAGTCTCTTGATACCATTGAAATCAATTTCCCTGTTTTTTTCTGTACTTCTACATTACCAACCCCACAGCACACACTGGCTTATTTTCCTCCTTAACTATTGAGGGTGGGGAGAGTGAGCAAGGTGTACATGGGGGGGGGGGGGGGAAACGCTGCTAAGGAAAGCAGTTGTTACGCTGACAAAGGTTGTGGTCAGAATGTAGGCTTTGGCAACATTTCTTCAACCCTTCTCCTTCCTGTAAATTTCTGTCTTCTTTAGAGGTCAAATTTCTGTTAGATGTGAGGCCTTGTTAGCAATACCATCAGTGTCTTTTCATCAGTTATGAAAGTTTTGTCATGGAATAATGAAATGAAGTCATTAAGGGGATATTAACACGGAGAATTCAGATCTCTTGATGCAGCAGAGAAAAAAAAAAAAACAAGCTTGAGGAGGTAAGTGTTCAATATTCCAGCGTGATAATGTGCCCACTGACTTTGACTTAGACCTGTAAGACATATTTTAGTTCCCAGATAAAGCTTGCTTCCACAGTCATCAGTTTCAAGCCATTGAAATTACCAACTAGAAATTGTGATTGGTGCTGCATGAGCATTAGAATTTAAGAGTTTACTTTTTCAGAAGAACCACCAGGCTTAGTCATAGACTCGGGGAGAGCTATTCAAAATGTGGCAAGCTTTTGCAACTTCTGGGCAAGTGCAAGCAATTTGTACAATTGTTTAGAAGTTCACTAGCATTCTGAACACTCTCTGTAGAGACACAGGAGGATGGTGCTAACTACTGGTGGATATAGCCTTGCAGAGAGCCATGCTGACAATCGCTTCCCACTTGAGCATCTCATTTGAAAATGCAGCGATAAACATGCCACAGAACTAACGTGTGAAACTGTGTAGGTGGCTAAGTTGAAACTGCAGCATTTGCTGACAAAGCTTTCATGGAGCGAGAGAAATAACACTATTCTAGGTCATGATTGCTGTATGCTCGTCAAACGTATGAGAAGGGGCACTGGATTTGCCTTCAAGCAATGCTTACCCATGACATGAGAATTCAAATTAGGCATGTACGTACTTACTGATTAGCTGAGCCCATCCTAATCAAATTGCATGTGTCATGAAAGCCACAGTACATTCTTTAACCGATATATGCACCAGTGACTGCTCTGAAATATACAGTGTGCAGATGTATGAAGAGTCGACAAGCTTCAGCAACACGATTTAATTCGATGACCACTGACTGGGCATATCGCAATCACTGTTTTGCCTTCTGAGCACAAGACTCCAATGAGAAGTTAAATTGTTTAATCACTTATTCTATAGTCGGGTACAACTTTAGAAAAAAGGGCCGTGTGCTCCTCCAAGGCGGATGCCCACGAGCCTCGACCAATGGGTGCGCACTCTAAACTGATGTCATGAGCCGGACGTCCGGTGACTCCACTGATGGAGAAGATGGCCATGTGCACTTTAACTGGGCCAAGTTACGTCAGTCGTGTGCATCTGCCCCTCGTCAGAGTGAATTCCCAAATTGTTTGTGGTGGTCTATCATGCTGGAAACAGTATTGCGAGATTACAATGCACCATTTGTGCTGCGTGCGTTTATTCTGAGCAGTGATTCGGTGACGAAAAATTGCAGCAAGCATTGCTGATGCTACGCTACGCAAACTGGCAAGGCTGCAGGCTTGCAAAAAAGAAAGAAAAAGAAACCCATGAAAAAGAACGAAAGAAATCTATCGCATTCTTGAAAATAAGTTTGTGAGAACCTAAAGCCCCCAAAATATAAATCTTATGCTATTTCAAACCAACGATATTTCTTTAAATTGATGAATAAAGCATTTTTGTATCATTCCTGCCTCGTTCGTCTTCTCGCTGCAGGTTTGTAATCGTTTCAATAAATGCATTTTTTAAGTTCTTGTTAGATAGCAACTGATTCATCTTAAGCTCGGAAAACGAGTAGTAAATGTGCCATGTACATGTAAACCAGTGCAAAAGCCATGTAGAGCTGCTCTTTCTTCTTTTGTCCCTTGTAATGAAGCTAATAAGCAGACGACACGCAGCATTGTAGAAGGCACAGGGTTATTTTTTTCTCGCGATTCGGCATGTGCTGTAGCATTCCAATCACGAGAGCTCTATCAAAGCAGTCATCAAAATACAAAAGTATTTATTTATACCGAGAATTACATGTTTTAGAAGCGTGGTTTTTTGAGTGAGACTATTTTAGTCGCGGAGGCAATTGGTTGTCACGCTTCGGTCATCTGGGCATGGCCTCCCCTTCTTTCTAAAGTTGTACCCGACTATAGTAGTGTTTTAGCATCTTTAGTGTCAGTACACCATGACATACATTGCTCACAGGGTGCATTCAAACTTATTTTTAATCTCATTGTCATGAATTTTCTATATCACTTCACCATTTTTCTCAAAGACTGGTGAGAACCTCACTTAAGGCATACTTCTGTGCTTTTCTTTCACAATAAACATTCCTTTATGTCCTTTTCTGGTTTTCGACCATCATGACCCATTCTAGCTAAAGAGCCAACCTCTTGTTGGAATCTGCATCGTTACTTCAGTTGCTGAGCATGCCCGTTTATGCACATTTTTCATGACCCTCAACAGTGGCCCGTGTTTCCTGTAAAAAAATTTGGAACCTCTGAGTGAAGGACCTATGATAAATTGGTTTTATCAATGCACCTGGCAAGCTTGTTCAGGAAACTCAAAAGTGTGTTCGGCTTTCAGAAACAATGCTACACCAGCTTAGCTACAGTGCATTCATCATGCCTCAGTGTATCCCGATATCATGTGATCACGAGTTGTGTTTGCCGTGCAGACTCTGATCTTACGATGCTGTTAGTATTTTTTCGAGACTGAAACACAGAGTGGTCTATACATAGTTGTGAGTCAAATGAGTTTTCACACCACACTTGATGGGCACTGGGACACAGGAACCAGGACTCCAGGACTTTGTCAGCATTTCTTTAAGCAACACCCAATTGACAGCAGTATTGTGTCGATTTCATCCTTTCTGAATGTGTTGTTGTGCTTTGGAGCTTTGCACACCTTCACACCTTCAATTGTGTGTGTACTGATATTTGGCTGTGCGGTGAATGACTAGTACTCACTCTGCAGTATGGTAGCCCTCTTGAGGCAGGCCCAGGCAATCACGATGGCTGTGATGATGACAGTAAAGGAGGCCACTACGGGCACAACAAAGTAGGTGCGGTAGTAGAAGGGCATCTCCTCATCCACCAATGAGGGGAATGAGCCACCATCTGCAAATGGAATGGCATATTTCTGAATGCTTGCAAAGAACTGTAAAGGGCTGCATAATGTAAAGGAACAACATGAAGCAACATCCGTTGTAAAACCAGGTTCGACGTATTCACAGTGTATGACGTCTATTAACTGTGAAAGGAAGACAGCACCAGTTTTTTCTTCTTTTTTGTTGCTTGTTGGATAGGAAAGTTGTTACCAACCTTAGCATTCAGTCTTAAAATGAGAATGCACGACTTCGTACAATGTCAGAGTGCATAAACTTATTGATTCTAAGCTGCTATAGATTCTAATACCTGTTTGGGTGGGAAAGCGCACATGTGTGATAAGCCACGCCAGACTAGCTGAAGTGCTTGTGCATGATTCTCTGATTATTGCAGCGGTTAGTTATGCACATATATTGAACACACGGGCTGGTGTCACTGTTAACAACACTCCATGGGGGGCTGAGTGGCTACGCTGTTTTGGCGCTCAATATGAGGATGCAGGCTCGATTCCCAGCTGCACTACACTGGGGCAAAATGTAAAAATGCTCACGTGCTATGGGTCGAGTGTTCATTAACCTCAGGTGGTCGAAATTAATTCACAGCCTCTCACTGTGGCATCTGTGATGGCTACTGTGTTGCTTTAGGACCCCACCAACCAATCAGTGAGCATGAGGTTTGTAAATTTGGAAGCTATTCTATTGTTCAGAGCAAAAGTTGCTTCCTGTGAGCAAGTTTGAGAGCTATCATTTCTTGGAGACAGAACAGAACTTGCCATCAGTTGATAAGTTGCAGAAAACTGCCTGTGCTGGTTGGATAGTGCTGGATAGACAGCTTGGATCACATTTGCCTACAGACCTATGGCCAGCAAAGCAGCATTCACTTATAGACAATCAGACACACCTGCTGTTCGATGAACTACACATGGTTTGTTGCTTCAGGATTTGGTTTGCTCGCAATGCTGAAGTCAACCAGCATGCAAACTCCTTTTTTGGCTTTTGTCTGTGCTCCTGGCACCTCTTTTTCTTTCTTTTGTTGATATTTTCCATAAAAATGGAGAAGGTCAGGAGGAAAAAGCAAATAAAAAAATAAAAGGGAAGCAAAAGACGAGCTGAAAGACCTATAATGCCCCAAGGACGTGATGTTGGCAACAATGTGCAAGAGCCCTGTTACACAATTAGTGCAGCAAATATTATAGTGCCACAATATCACATGCAATTAAAAACTAAATAATACAGTACCATAAATTCACATATAGTTTGACTAACAAAGAACATGTTAGGCAATCAACAAAACCCACTCATGAGCATTCCTGTACCCTGCGCATCTGTGTTGCTGTGTTGAAAGCGTAATTCGGATATGTTTGTTGAAAGCGTAATTGGGATATGTAACAGTCTAAAACACAGAAACCAAAGACTATGTGGCTGCTCATGGCTTGGTGCAATACTGTGGTGTAATATAGGTATAAAAAAATTGGCGGATCCAACACACTGTGGGAATCGATATAAGCGAAGCTTTGTACGCTGTTTGCTTTGATTGACGACAATTAGTGGTGATGTTGGCGGTGAATGTGCAATTTCTTCAGCGTTTAGTCCAATACGAGAGTGGCGAGTTGATGTAAAACGTTGAGTGCACCACTGCTGTTTGTCTGCGTAGTCCACAGAACATGCAGGGAGATGCCTTTCCTTGAGGTATTGTTGTGCATCATTGTTCATAATCTCTGAGAGGGTAGAGCATTCTCATTGCCTCAAATGGCACATCACAGCGTGGCAGAAGTGTTAAACTTTAATTGAATCATGGGGCTGTATGTAATTCAATTAATTACTATAATTGTATGTATACATAGCACACATACGTTGGCGATCTGCGCCATGTTTCGCTGAATAGCGAAGACGCTCCTGTTCCGTGCGACGCTTCTTTTGGGCCTGGGTGTCCTCTATGCTGAGTGCACACTTTCGAGCCATTTTGCTGGTGCGTGCTTATGTATTCCTTCTGCATACGTGACCAGCACGCTGTTTAGACACCAGCTCAAAGCGCTCTCTTCAGGCTATGGACTATTGTAATGTTTACACTACGACAGCGCAGCATGCCACCTCCACAGCCCAGCATCTGCATTTTTGCCGCATACCAAAGCAAGCACAGCACATGCAATACGCACGAACTGTGAAAGGGACACTAAAGGTTACCAGAAACTCAAGTTAAAGTGGTAGAGCAATGTTCTAGAACGTCTAAGGCATCAATATAATCGCGAACAGAGCTTTAGTAACCGAGAAATTGAGGTAAATGCATGACACGATTTGAGACCCCCCAGCGACATTCCGGTACTAGCCCGATGACGAAAGCACTCCTCATAGTTTGTGTTACTAATACTCAACTACTCGTATTAAAAATATCATTTCATTCGATTATAACACGGAAAAAAAATGCTACTTGTTTACGTCTATTCGATTCTAAGAAAAAATAACATTTTGACGTTACCCTTCAGTAATATGGGTGTTCCAAAGGTTTCGTTTTCGCTCGACTCTGCGCGCTCGACTCTGCGCCGCGCACGCTTTGGAGTTTCAGTAGTTTGGTTATCGCGTCGTGCTGTGAGGGTTCTGCTGGCTCGCGAAACTTTCATTTGGAACAAGCAGCGAGAATGCCACGTCCATGTGATGTCGTGGGAAGCCCTCGTTGCTTTCCCGCTCCGGAGAGCCGGTGTCGAGGCCGCCGTCGTAGTACGCAACGACGCCGGCAGTGCGAGCCCTCATCAGCAGGTCGCGCTCGTCGGTGCTCAAATCGCTGAAGTTGAGTCCATTATCGCGAGCCAATCTGTCGGTGTCCGGGTCCATTGCGACGAGTGTCGAAGTTTGCGTCATAGAATGAAGTACCCGCTTATGGGCGTCTTGCGCTGGAGTTTGAGGTATAGTAGCGGCGCCTGGTGGCTGTGCGGGAAACGACATCTGGGTCGTGCCAGCTTGGGTCGTATTGAGCCCTGGTTGTGGCGAAGCACTTTTCTAGGCCGAGTTTTGCGTCGATTCGCACTTTTTTATGCCCTGTTGCGAGTGCGAAAAGGCTCGTCGCTTCTCACAGACCACGCCGACCACGCTGCGAGCTCGCCGCAGCCTATAGTTTAACGAAAACGGACTCTCCGTGTGCCGTGGGACGTAATGTGGGACGTAATTAGTTTCTCCTTCCGCTAGCCACCATACTCCCGCTTTCGTTCTGCTGTCGGCTCTGTCTTGGCTCTGTTTCTGGCCGCGCGTTTGCGTTTTTGCGCAGAAAAGCCGTAGCGCCGTCTGCGGACGCCGTTCTACTCACCGATGGCGCAACGTCACTACGAGACCATGATGTCAGTACTCCTCGATCGGAGGGCGGGTGATTTGAACTACGCTAGAGGTACGCAGACGCTTCAGAACGCATTTTCTCTTAAAATAAGTCTCTCCTTGGCACGAAACAAGCGTTTCGAGGTTTCTGTGATAGTATTTCAACAGTCCACGTTGACTTAATAGTAAACTTTAGTGTCCCTTGAAATGCTGGAGTGGTGGTGCCGACTGGGATACGCGGAGTCGAGCACCATCTGATGGTATTACAAGAAACCCAGCGGCATGTGAGGCAAGACCATTACAGCAGCGCCCGGAAATTAGGGAGAAGAGCCAAAGAAAGCTTCGCTTTAAAGGGCCTCTCACCAGGTCTGGACATTTTGAGCTGACAAGCGTAGAGCATACAATGCGCACCAATGATCGTGTTTGCAAAGAATTACATTGCTATGCGCCGCGGAAAGGTCTGAAATTTCAATACAACGCCATTTTCCCTTCTCCACGCTGCCGCTGCGGTCCAAGCTGAACGGTTACGTACTCGCGTCTCTGCGCCTACGTACTCAGGTCCGCAGTGTGACGTCGCTTGTAGTGACACGTGACTTCGAGAATTATTCAAGGCACCATCTGTCATTTGTGTGATCTATTGCTTGAATTTGACGAATTGAAGTTTAGAGACATGATGAAACACACAAATGGAATGTCTGCGTGTGTTTTGTTTTCGCACCGAAGCAAGAGAGATGTACTTCCGCTTCGTCAACTTGTTCGCACGGTCATGCAGTCACGTGCGCAGGTACCGAAACTATGCCATTTTCTACCGTGTTCCAGTGTGTGATCATGCTCTGCAATCCGCTTACTGAATTATACCACTAGTCATGAGTCCTTGTGCACAGCGTGCAAAATTGTGTGCTGCGCGAAACCAGAGAATCACAACAGCTTGTGCGCAGCGCTGCAAAAAAGAAGTGAAGAGCAAAAAAAAAGTGAAGGCGGGGCCCATGATGTATGTGTCATGCGATCCTCGAGGTCCAGTGTAGAAGAATGCAGGGAAGGAATTTCTCTTGCGGAGGCTTGACGGGGCGAATGGAGAGAGTGTCTCGCTATGCAGTGGAGCTCGCCTCCTGAAATCACGGGTTCGCGGCACTGAAATATTTCTACCTCAGCTATTAATGCGCTGATTAAAAAATGTTTTTGTCAGAACACCCCCTAGAGGACACGTAACAACTTTCAGCGTATAACCAAAATTTGCTATTGGGCCTGGTGAGGGGCCCTTTAAAATAATGTGAAGCTGTGCATCTTCTTGTGACATCTTGCAAAGCCCATATGTAAGACCTGGAAACTCACCTTAATACATTTAATAATAATAATAAAAAAAAAAGACCAGCAAAATCGCCAGAAAGTTATCCTGCACCCCCTTCCACGTTCCACCTCCACCCCCTTCCACCTTCCACCTGCACCCCCTTCCACCTGTAAAATCTGCACCTACGGTGCAGATTATATAGCACATTATGGATTAGTGGTACATGAACAAGGCCAGTTAGACACCTTAGCCCCCTATCATGGGGGCTCCTGGCTCGGCATGCATAATAAGTGATCTTCTGGCTTGGAGATGACGGATTCTTGTGTACCTGCAACATTCTTAAAGGAGCACTGAGAGAAAATTTTCATCTCGATTTTATTGCTTCATTAGCTAGCTGGCAGCCCAGTAATTAAACTATAATGTGCCAATTCCTGGAGAGCATAGCAAATAATTAATTACATTACCTTTTCACATGACAAGTTCCAAATGCCCCCCCAAGAGCAGTGTGGCTTTGGACATGAAAAAGGCGACCCATTATATCACCAAAACCTGTTGTGGCAATCTTGTCCTACATGACAGCACCAACGCATACCGACACATTACGGCCGTGCTGTGAAAACCTGAGAACACGCAGCACTCGACAGGGTAAGAGGGAGGTGCCTGTCCTCCTGTGTTTCAAAGAGAAGTGAACAGTGCCACTTTTCGGCTGCGTGGTAATTATAAGGCCTTTAACAACCACACCCCGCACCTCTGCTTTCAATGATGTGGGGAGTCTCCTTTTTCACATCCGAAGCAGCACTCCCTTAAAGGGCACCCCTGGCATAACAGCACATCACCTGAAATTTCTGTCTGCAAGCTTAGCGAAGTGCCAACAACTCTGAGCACACCTTTATTGCCTTTAAGGCCTTCCTGCTGTTGCTATTTCTACTTGTACTCTGCAAGGCATGCATCCTAGCCAGCGAAGGACTTTCTTCTGAGGAATACCTGGCCAGAGGGAGGGTAGATCGAAATCTGAAATTTGTGTAATCGGAGTTTTTATGTCACTTTAATGCTTTTGATTTGCTAGACTCAGCAGTTCTCTTGTCTATTTGCTTCCTGTCTCGCAGTGTTGTGATACACAATTCTATAGAATTTGTATGTACTATTTGCCACCTTTTAGGCACACTTTGTTAGATGAGGAAGGAATAGAAGTGAGGATCAATGGGCAGGTATTTCAGCAACCTGCAATACACAGATGACATTGTCCCATTCAATGACAGAGGTGGCTTGCAGCAAATTATTGATATAGGACCTTAACGAAATCCAACAATAGGTCTGCGGATTCATATGCAGAAGACTAAGTTTGTTCAAGAATCTGGCAAGCAAGTGAGAATTGGTGTTTAGGAGTCAGCCCTTAGAATCTGTGGAACAATATGTTTATCTGGGCCACTTAATCACAGGAGATCCTGATTATGAGAAGGAAATTTACAGAGGAATAAAAATGGGTTGGACCCCATACAGTAGACATTACCAAGTCGACCGGTAGTTTACCGCATTGCTTAAAAGGAAAAGTGTGCAGTTGCACCACTTTGCTGTTACAAACACATATAGAGCAGAAACCTGTAGGTTAAGCTTGAGAAGAAGTTGGAGTGCCCTACGAGTGATCGAAAGAAATATGATACGTGTAACAATAACAGGCAGGAAGACAGTGGTGTGGATTAGAGAGCAAGTGGGGGTAGCCAATACTTTGGCAAACATTAAGAGGACAAAATGGAGTTGGTCAGGACATGTAATGCTTAAAAAAAGATAACCAAGGGCCTATTAGAGTTGCTGAATGGGTGCCAAGACAAGGAAAGTGGAGTGGGAGGATGGCAAAGAATTAGGCGCTGTGACAAAATTAGAAAACTTGTAGTGATAAGATGGTGTCAGCTGCCACAGGACAGGGGTAAGTGAAGATTGCTGGCAGAAGCCTCTGTACTGCAGCGCACGTAAATCAGGTGGTGGTGGTGGTGGTGGTGGTGGTGGTGGTGGTGATGATGATGATGCATGTGTCAGTGTTTTGTCCAGATTTGACCTATGTCAGAGCCCGGTCACCTGTGAGCCACTTGGAGCGCGTAAGATTTGAAAACAGTGGAGCTTCACAGAGTACAGGAACCACAGTTTGTGATGATTCTTTCCATTTTACGTTTTTTTTTGTGCTTCATAATAGGATGGCATAAAGCCACACTTTGGTTATCACTGGCACCCAGTGCGACAATGGATGGAATATACGATACATATATAATGGAATGGTAGATAGATGGAATATAATAACGAATAGGATAAGATGGCCCCAGGACAGCACTGCATCACGTAAGCGTGACTAGGTCGGCAGGACCAAAAGTGACACGAAAGCAGCTCTCACCTGAGAGGTGTGTGACGGCGGGCAGGTCATGCGAGAAGTCTCCACGGCCGTACAGATTGAAGGCGGCCATACGGAAGTTGTAGCGGGTGCCGCTGCGCAGCTCCGTCAGCGTCACCGTGTCCTTGGTGGCCGGGATGTGCAACTGCCGCTTGTCGCCGTCGTCGGTGCCATACTGGATCTCGTACTCTGCACGGGGCGAGCGGTGAGCATTTGGAAAAAGTGCCACTGGGTGTTGCCTTATCCAGGGCACATCAGTCAGCCATAGCTTGTTTGCCTTAATTATGTGAACATTAGCACCAAGTCAGGTCTTCGAGATCCATATATACAAGACGGCATCTGTGCAAAGAAGATTCTGTGTTCTTTCCTTTGTTACTTTGTGATATTTAGTTGTCAAGATCAGATTAATATTGTACGGTGCTGGGACACCATTTTCTTGTTCGAATGCCTTGCTATGCTGTATCCCTATATAAGGTGATGATGAGGCCCTTCATGCAGGATGTTCGCAGTGGTACTGTCATCTGAGGATGGGATTTTACAAAAGTTGTTGCTATGCGAAGAAAATTTTGTTTAGTTACATCACATAATGTTTGATTACTCATTACAATGAGTGGATCAGATTACTTCATAGAAGAAGTGGTCCTTCACAGTATGGCCATGAGCTGGCTTTGTCCTGATAAAATGATCTTGCACTTTGGTGGTGGCACTAAGCCTGTTTGCAGCATTCTCACTCTGAGCAGCCGTTCGTGCAAATTTACTTGGGTACCGCCTTCAGACCTTAGCTTGCAGAACTTCCCTATCTTGGAACAGTTCTTTACATGTTATATTCTCAGTTCGTGCAAACACTGCGATGAAAATCAGGCCACCTTCCAGTCGCAATGCAACCAATCGCGTTTTGCATGCGTCTCAAGCACAAGCTACTGGCGTGATCAACATCGGCTCTCTGCGTTTACTGTTTTTAACGCAAATAGCTGTTTCGCCAGCTTTTATGGGGGTTGGCAGTGGTCAGACTTTCACTGCCGACTGTGGTGCTGATGCAAAAGGCCAACTGTCCTTGAGCTCTCTGAAATATACATGCTTTTGTGTGAGCACTTTGGGCCATCTGAAGCTTTAGATGCTGTGGTAGTGCACTCGGAGAGGAACAGCCTTGCTCTTCTCCTGCCGCCCTCTCCCTCTCTGGTGGCGACGGGAGAGGGTGGCAGTTGACTTTCGTTCTGCTAAAATTGACACACACATGACAAATTGTGTATAGCCGCTCACACTACCGTTACAAATATGCTGGTTAACGGTTCTGTTCTCTACAGAACCACACAGTGAAACAACAAATGCTACCCAAGTATCCTCACTGCAACAAAAGTACACATTCAAGCGCATCACTCCTTTAATAAAGTGAACAGCCTTCTAGATGCATTCAGCTGTTTGCTTAACATTGACAATCATTGTCGAGGAGTTCTAAATTTTTCAGCAGCGTCATTGGGTCTATCTATGTTCCATTGTAGATGGTGAAAAGAGCGATAATCCCAGCACACCTTGCTGCATTCATAGTGGCTACGGCAGCACAAAGCAGAGGAATTTAGCTCCACTCTATCCTGCACGTGACAATTTGATGCGAGAGCAGCCAAAGTAAATTCAGTGAAACACATAAAAGTGGGCACACATGTTGCTATAGGCTAAAATTTCCAGCACCTGAAGGCAGTCGCCATATGTATGGTGATGATGAGGATGATAGCGTGAGAGTTGCCTGGGAACTGTGGGTATGGTGCGGGCGGCAACGGGCCGCAGCATGGTTGCAGTTGATTTGCTCATTTGCATGTGATGGCAATTTCAAGAGCGTTGCAGCCTCCTTGTCATCGCTGGAGGCTGTTAAACCTGACTTCTTTAACACGATCGCATTTAATATGACAGATTTATACCGTGGAGGTAATTTAGTGAGAACAACCTGCAGTGTCTTCTGCTTCAACGGAGATGCATGTTGTTTGTGTCACTGCAGTTGCAACGTCGTATAGTTGCCCAAGCTTTCTTTTTCTGCGAGATCTGCATATTTATAGCAGTTTTAAGCACAGGAGGCAGTGTGCAAAGGGACTGTACAGCATCTAGTATGCTGTACATCTTTTAGAAGACGAGTAGCATGTTAGTGCTGCATGCTACCACCATACGTTGTGCTGCACTTTTCAACTTGCTTTGTCATCACGGTATGCTTTGAGCAACCACAACCGATATGCACACAGTCGCAGGGAAAAGTCTAGTGCTTACGTAGGTTACACAAGTTTACATGTCAGACACAAAGCAGGTATGAGCAGCATGGTCTGTATAATCTCTCTCCACACTGACAACCAACACACTCAGCAACATAACCAATTAAGGGGCCAGTGCAGCGTGCGTGAGATAAAAGCAATACATTTAAAATCGCTTGTGCTGCGAGATACAAGTGCCCAATTTTCGTAAGCTTTTATATCTTAAATTCCAGTTAATGCGCTCCGAAGTCTAAACATATGCCTGAATGTCTATCTGTACGAGTTTGTGGGCTGGCTTATCACGAATGTACGAGAAGATGAAAGCTTGCTTTGGTGCATTGTCGCAAATTCTACCTGCTAAGAATTAGCGTTGTTGAAATGACAAATGAAAAAAAAATGTGCTGAATGGATGACTGTGCACTTTGTTTTGCTTAGTGCTGTGTGTATTTGGAATTTTCATTTCAATTGTACGGGCATGGCATTTTTTTATGTATAAATTACATTGGTTTATTCTTTATTATTTTATCCATATATAATAATTCACTTATTGTTCATATGCGACGTGATTAGGGTGGCATCCATATTTGACTGCCAGCAGACTTATGTACTTTGGCAACCGGTGTGTCTGAATTCCAAAGCACTGGGCCTGTGGCATTTCCCAACTTCTGTAATTTTGGTACATCTGCGATCAGGAATTTCTTGGTCGGATCAGGAAACATGTTTCTAAATTTCTTTGAAAATTGCTGTCATGAAAGCAGCCGAACCAGTTCAATGGCCATTTCCTCAATATGAGAGAGAGTGCATGTACTCCATTCCAAGCATAGCAGGCAGCGAACACTTGAAACTTGACGTCTATAGTGACGTCTATAATTGCTTGTGACAAAGAATACTGCATCACATTGAAAGAAATATGTAGGTACAATCGCCGATTGATTTTTCGGACTCCAAAAATTCGGACCATGCTCGATTATTCGGTCTGCTTCGCGGCACCACCATTCTCCCCATAGACCATGATGTATTGGCCTCGAGCTCCACCACTGGAAAAGCTGGTGCCACCGTCGGCGTGACGTGCTATTAGGGATCACGTGGACATAGCGGCCGCGTCGGCTGCTTCGGGAGCGCCGAAGCGAGCTGAAAACGAGAGTTTAAATTCCCTCGTACGCTGCGGATCTCAATTAGTGGCGAGATTTTCCCGCTTAGAGTGTCTCCTTTACAACGTTTGAAAGCACTAGAATAGGCAGTGGGTGCCTTTGAAGGCGCGCAACATGGTAGGCTACTGCTAGGTGCCGCAGTGCCGGACGTACGCAATGGAGCCTGGTGTCAGCCTTATTCACACGTAGCCGCAGGAAAAGAAGCTGCGTGAAGCTTGGCTCGCGAAACATAAAACCAGCAAACAGTCATCGGCTACAACTCGGGTATGCAGCAAGCACAAACGCGAGGAAGATTTCTGCTACGGCGCCGGGTCTGCGATGTTCGGAAAACGCGCACTGAGACGCTTGCCCGAGTCACTGCCCGACTAATGTCATGACAGTTGGTCTATAAACTTGTCGATGCTATAGATACTGGCAAGTTCACTGGAGTGGAAAGGGAGCGGTAAGCAGCACATTAAAAAAAGCATGGCATATGGTCATGTTTGTGTTATGAATTAATGCACTGGATTACAAAAAAAAAAAGCAGCGAGACATCGCACGCTGAGAACACCGATAAACATACAGTGCAACGCAACTCGAGAAATAATATGGAAATGCCCAAGAATTTAGAAGAAAAAAAATATTGAATCGTCGTGACGGCACATCCGTCGCCTACAGGCGTCGAAGTCTCTACAATGAAATTATTTTTGAATAGCTCTGATAGCAACCAGGCAACAATGGTTGCTTGTATACTGTCAAATGCTCATATTCTGCGGCCTAAAGCTCATGGCACGGTGGGAAAGTGAAGCTGCGCGGACAAGCATGCAGACATGCAGTCGGTCGCTGTGAATCTGTGCGATCGCTGCATTGAGGCTTCATTCTATTACGCTCCATTTAGTTATACAAACACTATAAGAACATATTTCGCATAGTTTGCTCTCAGCGTTTACCTACCTTTCACGCAAAAAGCCGGTTCGGGAGACTCCATCGCGGCGACTGCACGCAGTGGCGTTCGCTGTACGTATTCGGTAAAGAGATAGCGTCTGTAAACGATTCTGTGCTTTCAGTTTGCCCAAGATTATTATTTAGACAGTAAAAAACTTCTCTCGTTTCGAAAGTACTTGAAGAAATGTCCGGGAGAGCTCACGCATGGTGTTTTCAGCGAGCGCTGGCAGCAAAACCTATGAGGAGCGCACCACGTGATCCCTCATACTACGCCAGCGAGGCGCTTCCGATAGATGGTGACTCCGTAACTCTTCGCCGCCAGTATAACAAGTGCCGAAAGTTCGGACACCTTGCAACCTCTTGTCCGATTTTTCGGACACTCCTTGAGCCAACTCGATCGAGAGCACCATGCACTGACTCTGACCAGTGCATGGTTCGACTTGCTGAACGCCATTTTTGTTTTGAACGGAGCCTCCTTGCTGCCCCACGAAGTGGCGCTACTGGAAATCCCCGCTCATCATCGTTTCCGCCTGGTTCGATAGAGTTGCAACAGCAGTTCCGGCCTCAGCCTAGGAAGCCAAGTCAAGACAATCCAGCAGCTGATTTGTTCGTTTCTTCGTGCACGACACTGCGAGCAGGCCACGTTTTTCGTTTTTGGAACTGGTGTCAGCATGACGGCGTGGTAGTGTTTGCTTTATGTGCTGTATCGAGGTTGCGGTGATGCAACGTGGCATACGGAAACATTGTGTGAAGTGTCTAATGGCGCCGACAGTGCCCGCACAGACTGCGCTGGGGCATGCCGGCAAGCGGGTACCGGGAGGCCTAGGATTTGTTGCCTTCCAATGTGCTCCCTACTAACGCCGAAAATATTCTGCGGAGACCTGCACAGTGGTTGCATTGCAATTCCGGACATCGTCTCATTTGACAGTTTCACAGGTGCTCACACTGCTGTACTAAGATGCGCAAAACTCGATGACGGCGAGATCATTCGTCAGGTTTCTGCTGCACCGCCGGACAATGACTTTAAGTCGGAAGATGACGCACCATGTGCTGCACTGCCGTCACATGCAGAGCGTGTACAAGCAGTGACTGTGCTTTCAGCCGTCTGTAGTGACCGTATGACCCTCTCCGAAATTTAGGCTTATCTGATAACAGCATGCAACGCCGCATTCACGATTTGTTAAAGCCTACTGCCGAGCCAGAATAAGTGCCTGGAAATAAAGGATTTCTTTCTTTTTTTTTTTTCTTAATCTGCTTTTTCGGACACCTGTTTATTCGGATATTTCCACAGTCCCCGTGAGGTCCGAATAAACGGTCGGTGACAGTATACATAATCTAATGCTACGTAAGTCTCATACCTGTAGGTCGTAAATATCACGTAATCATCCCACCTAGATTTATACGCTAATGAATGAGTGGAATGATCGATTTCTGTGACCAGCGGACACGGTGTGCCACTTACGCTCACAACTAAAATGTAGTAAATTTCATACTGGAAGCACAGAGGCGCACATATATGTGATTTGATGTACCTGTACGCCCATGAGTTCTACTTGTTATGTGCCAGTTATTTGATAAGAAGTACCGCAAATCAAAAACAACTGCATTGGGAAACTTCTGGAATAAGACTTCTACGGTTACACTAATGTCCCATGTATGCTCCCTGCAGGGGGAGCAGAGTTGCATGTTTGTTTTCACATGCCGCTTGCGCCCTTCTTTGTCAAAGCATAGTTATGCGAGCTGAAAACATTCTTTCTTGCAGAAAAGCCTACTTTATGGCTGTTCTGCTGCCCACCACACCGCCGCCACGCCCCGTACCACTTGTTGCATTGCGTGTCGCATCGGTAGATACAGCTTTGCAGGACATTTTCTTATTACAATAGCAATTATACAGACACTCCAGGTAAATTTTCTTCATCACCGTAAGGTTCCGTATAAAGTCCAAATGCAATAAAAGTCTATCGTGCTCCCCTTTGCTTTTGGAATTAGGGAAAGCATGTGAGCGTGAGCTGAGACGCCTGGCGGTTGCATGTGCAGTCTTTCTGAGCGCCTAGTGCTGGGGGGGGGGCCACATGATATGAAGTTTAGAAGGTGTGTTAAAGCGAGAGGTAGCAGAAGTGTTCGCTCGCCTTTGTTTGCCTCTGTTCGCGGTCATTGAGTGAGATCAGTTCATGTTTTTTTGGGGGCGCACCTGACACCATGCTTAAGTTAATTGCTATCAAACAACAAGTAACGTTCCGAGTGAAACTGCTACTTCTTTTTGGTGGTTCGAGCTTGCGGTGTGACGATTATTAGAGCCTTTTGGAATATCGGTGCTTCCCAGCGCCACTGAGTTGTGGCTGTCACTGGGTGCTGCGCATCAATGTGCACAATGCAGGATGAAAACAGAACATCTAGCAGTTCAGGATAATGTATTAGACAAATTGCACAGTACAAAAGTTGGTAGCCGTCTCAAGCAGCTATTGCGCTCAATTTACCTCGATCTACGTGGAATAGTTGCACGCCTTCTATTAATAGTCGAATGCAAAGTACAGGAGATTTATAGCACTTCCCATTTATCGGGAATCATTGTTTGCTTTAGTTTTTTTTTTTTACCAGTAAAACGAAACTTGTTGACGGCTTATGTGGAATGACCGACAGCACACTGCTGCCACTGGGCCGCGCTTTTCTCCTGCAATCAAGAGGAGTGGCTTCCCTGCATACCTTGGCTATTTCTGCACCCAAGATGCAGACCCATGCACAACTATGCTGGAGCGAGTGTAGGGACACTAGGCTGCACTAGGCTTCCACAGCCTTTTATTTTTTATTATTAACTGTATTTAAGGAGAAGTTAGTGCCTATGCGTGGGGCACTACCAAGTATGAAACAGGGTATAGTTGAGGTACCCCTGCAGTTTGGACATCCTGAACAAAGAGGCGAAGGGCCTCCTTTTGAACGCATTGCAAGCGGAGTCTCTGTGCCGGCTATGCTTTTATGTCATGGCATGGCCTCTGAGATCCTGCGGTGCGGCGCCTGCACAGCACCACGCAATCTCAGAGGTGACGGTTGCGGAAAGCTGCATGAACTTACGTATGACTGGTGACGCGGCGGAGGTAGGACTGTTCCAGTGCAAGCTGACGGAACTGGATGTGATGCCTGTCACTCGCAGGTTCGGCACCGACGGCGGGTCTGCAAGAGAATTGGGTGAAGAGCGGTGACTTGAAGCAAAACACAGACACAGATGTGCACCCGTGAGCAACGATACAAGCAACGACTACTCACGGTGAGCGGTCTGATTCAGATTTCTTTATTTTCGCATTTATTCCTCTTTACAAGGAACACTCTCAAGACTCATTCAGGAGTGCCGTCGCAGCAGTTTAAATGGTGATATAACACCGCACGCACAGTGACAAGAGAGGGAGATGGGGGAGTAAAACAGAGAGAGAGAGCGAGAAAAGGCATGACTCTAGGTTGTTCACACAGCATGCAGTACGGAAGATCCGAGTATGGTTTCCACGTTCGGCAAGTTGCCTTTTCATGAGCCGAGGTGTCTCGGCAGAATACTCGTGATGCCATATTGAGGCGGTGCAGCCTTGTTCACGACTGGCCGCTTTTGTGATAGCCATGGTGTGTCCATTTCCGTCGCCTTGTATTGCGATACCAGCACTAAAAGACAGTACACAAACAGGCAAAGGCGGCACGATACAGGCGCTGCGTTGTGGAAATGTTCCGGTAATGTGTGTTAACTTACGGACCAACTGTCTAAAGCCCTCATTCTTTCGTGTTGCCTTTGTCTCGAGTCCCCTTTTTTACAGCTGGTGTGGGTAATAAAAAACAACATGCAATGAATGCACTAGCATCCATTATCCGCGTCGCTATTTTGTATTTCGCTGCCTGCTGTCCATGGTGCCGAACCGCTTATTGTGGCTGCGCATGGAGTGGCTGAGCGCTGCCGCGCAGGCCCTTTCTTGAAAGCGATCCTTGGTCGGTACTGAATCTAGGTGTGTTGAAGGCTGATGGTTTCGTGTGTGCTGCATTCTCGCCGCTTAGTTCGCGTTGAAGCGAGAGGCAGCACGAAGGTCAAGTCGCTTGCCGCCGCCGCTTTTCCTCGCACCAGGGTTTTGACAGCGAGTTTCCGCGGTCATCGAGTGAGATGCATTCAAGTTTGTCTGTGTGCTCATGACACCATGCTTCTTAACTTAGTCATTAAGCATTAAGGCCGATAAAACATATATTGTTACTTCGTATAGCTGTCTAATAATTTGATGGATAAAATTGGCAGGAACGCCCGTCAACAGCTACAACTCGCTCATCCATGTCGTAATTATCTCTTTTAGGCGTTACTTCCCCCATGTGTCACCGTTCACTCACTTCAACCTTAACACTGGCATTAGGGGATCCCTAAACAAGTATTGTTTGAATACACTATTTTCGTTGGTTTCCACATAAAAGGTTCATTATTAAAAGAGGGAAAGGGTGGTCAAAGTTCTATCTTCTGAATTTCACGCCGGAAGTGCAGCACAGGTACATCATTGTAACGTCGCGAATTTCAAAATATTTCTTCTCATTTGAGCCGTTTATGATGCAGTAAAAGTTCCGGAAAACTTGACATGTTCAGTCTTATGAGCCTCCTTCAGAATGCAGTGTGATCGATTATTACGGGTATCAGTTCAGTAGGCCAGAGCAGACGCCATCAAAGTTCATGACGTCATGACGGGCTGGCGCAGGAAATGCAACGTGGCGTCGCCACCCGTCCTTTGCTTTCACGTCTTTTCTGTCTCACGAAACATCTCACAGCAAGAGCAGCCTTTTTGGCATTGTATAGAATGGTAATTTACAAACACAACTCGAATTATTTCTCTCTTCAGTGTTCCTTCGAAGTGGCACAATATATTTGTGCTAAGCGGAATTCGTTTTAAGCGTACGGCATCCAGCGCTGGACTGACGCTACCCCTGGTCAGTACAGGGACTCGTGGAACAGCGAAAATTTTGACGCTTTCGCATCGACTCGAAGATATCAGTAGGGCAGCAGTTTCGCCTTTCGTACCACGCCGCAGTCTTGTCGGATGAGAAATACATGACAGGCTGATGTAAAGCTGGTTTTGCATGTATTTAACGGGAGCACAAACCATTATGCAGATTGGTCAGACCCAACATGAAGTGTTTCTAAACGCGTAGGTGGGTGTAAACACTACCGGAAATAGTCGTATTTCCTCCACCACCTCTCTTTCTAGATCTCGAACATCAATAATCTTATGTGCGTAAGTACCCTGACACCTTTTTTCGTCTAGCATGTCATATAATACTTATTCCTTTCTCTTTTTCTGTGCTTTCGTATGATTAAGTAGCGTTCGCAAACGAATTAATAGGCTTCCCATAGGAATCAATAGTAAAGCGTGTCCCACTGGACTGACTTCTCAAAAAACAAACCCGCTCGTGGAAAGAATTAGGTTCGTTCAGCTAGCCACCACTGTATTCCATGTGCATGTACTATGTAGTGTATTACGTACCTCCGTTGAGTGTGATGCAGGCGACCTCCTCGGAGGCCGGCCCTGAGCCCACCTCGTTGAAGGCCTTGAGCATGAAGCGGTATGTGGAGGCTGCCTGGAGGCCCCGGAACGTGCGCTGCTCGGTGTCCCTGTTGACCGTGTCGTGCACAAATGGTGTGCCGTCCATCTTGTGGCCGATGTAGTAGCCCTTCAGCTCGCCGTTCAGCTGGTCTGCCGGAGGGGGCTGTATGGTGGGGGCGTGCGCAGCGGGAACCATAGTAAACCATTGCGACTGAGTGTGCCGGGATGGCTGGCCAAGAAAGCCTATGATCACGCAAGACCGTAAGCTTTGAATAGAACTGGTCGTCTCGTGTAAGAAGTGCGCAAACCGGAGCAGTGGACGCTCCATGTGCAAGTCGCACGTTTTGAGTTTGTCAACCACCGAAGCTAGCTGAAAGTCTCGAAGGCACTTTGTAAATCTCACCGTGCATATTGCTCAAACAGCGATGGATCGCGCGAGGCCCACAAAACAACAGCAATGACAACCTGCGTCACCGAATGGTATCGGGACTGTACATCATGTGCTAAGCCTTGTACATCTCATTGCGCGCGACAGAGGTACTTAGGAAAAGAAGCCGGCTTGTGCTGTGAGCAGGAGCAAGACGTCGCGGAAAAAAAAAGCAATATTTTAATGTATCGCTAAGTTCCGCTATGGTAACAGTGTTGCTGTGGCTATCAGTGAAATCACGTACACCAGGAAGGGAAACAGCAAAAGAAACCGCAAGCTCCCACCCGTGCAAGTCTGAATCGGGTTGGAAAGTTACTGTTTTGACACAGCGTTCAGATGTGTACTGGTGTGTCCGCGCTGTAGCTGTGGCGTTCTGTTTCAGAGCACGGTGTTGTGGTTTGGATTCCCGGCAGCGGTGATAGCAAATTAGCACGCTCGTGCGGCATGGTTTAGGTGCACGCTAGGCAACCCCATGTGGTCGAAATTGAGACGCTTACACAATGGCATGCCTCATAGCTGACTGTGTAGCTTTGGAAACGTTATAAGCCCAAAAATTCATCGAGTTTTGTTGTGTTCCGAAATTGCTGCATGGCAGGGTCTTGTGACGTTCTTTTAAGGTGTCTCGTCAGTGGACTTCAGTATCATTGTATTTCCTTTTCTGGGCAACTCTGTGTAGACTGCAGCCGTTTACATTGTCGCTGGGCCGTGCTTTCGGTACAGCATATTTGAAATCGGCGCGAGAAACGGTCACGGCTGCAGGAAAAGAAGGACACAGCATCAGTGTTCAAACTGCGTCCTTCTCTTCGTGTTGCCGTCGCCTTCCACGCACGATTTCAAGTATGCGTACCCTCCAGCTATCCCAGCTTTCTGTACCATGATTCCGGTAGTACCGCAAACGGGCCGAAGGAGCCTCGTTACACAACTTGATAGGAATACGAGAGGTCACTCACCTCCCAGGACACCTTGATGTTCCGGGTGTCGAGGGCCTCGCACTGGACGTTCATAGGCGGCGCGCTGGGCTCTGCGAGTGCGGGTACACAACATCTGTATTGGAGTGGCCAAGAGACTTGGAGTACACGCATGCTGGCTGTATACAGTATGACGGCGCACGCAGTCGCGTGCAACGGTGATGCTCAAAAAAGTGACGGGACAGTTTCAAGCACATGCACGCGAGCACGATGGCGGCGACCACCTGCGATCGACATTGCGGAGAAAAAAAAAGGGTATTAAATCTGGCTCTGAGAAGGCATAATTCTCTTTGCTTTGTTTTTAAATATATGAAACGGCCTTGCTACCCCGAGCACATGTTTGTTCATTGGCTGTTAGTTTTATGACAAGACATGTCTTTGAAACTCCCGTTATCTGTAGGGTGTCCCAGCTAACGTTATCCAAGCTGTTCAAGGGAAAAACAGAAGAAAACAAAATGGTGCGAGGTACGATTTTAACGCCTATGGTGTTCAATTGTCAGGCCTAGCTGGGACACACTATATAAAGAGATATAAGAAGAAATGGAACTAAGCGCAGGCAGGTTAACCAGGTTGCACCTGGTTGCAGCTGGTGAAGCTGGAAATATCCCGAGGCCACAGTCAGTGACTGGGAATGCGGATATATCTGCGCAACAGATTGCTGCTTGGTGTACATATGCGTAGAACTTGAGAGAAGGAAGGGGTTACGCTTCTCCTCGTTCTTGCACTAGTGTCCATCGAACAGGTACATTTATTTAGTACACCCCCTCTACTCGTATACACTCTTGCAAAAAAAATAATAATAAATAACACTGGTGGAGGTGCCAACACAAACCTAAAAAAAAAAACTCTGTGCCCTTCCACTTTGTGAAGAAGGATGACCAGTGAAGCTGTGTATGTGGGCCCCTTAATGGCGAACAGCACCTCCGCCGCGGGTCGGCCCGGAATTTCGCTATCTTCGGTATCGGCCCCCGTATGGGGAGTGCTTAACGCCTGCTTCACCTCCGCCGCGGGTTGGGCCGGTATTGCACTATCTTCGGAATCGGCCCACACGTGGGGAGTGCTTAACGCCTGCATCACCTCCGCCGCGGGTCGGCCCGGCTTAGCGCTATCTGCGAAATCGGCCCACGTATGACGAGTGCTTAACGCTTGCTTCACCTCTGCCGCGGGCGGGCCGGTATTGCGCTATCCTCGGGATCGGCCCACGTATGACGAGTGCTTAACGCCTGCTTCACCTCCGCCGCGGGTCGGGCCGCTATTGCACGATATTCGGTATCGGCCCATGTATGGAGAGTGCTTAACGCCTGCTTCACCTCCGCCGCGGGTCGGCCGGGCATTGCACGATATTCGGTATCGGCCCATGTATGGAGAGTGCTTAACGCCTGCTTCGCCTGCGCCGCGGGTCGGCCCGGCATTGCACGATATTCGGTATCGGCCCATGTATGGGGAGTGCTTAACGCCTGCTTCACCTCCGCCGCAGGTCGGCCCGGCATTGCACGATATTCGGTATCGGCCCATGTATGGAGAGTGCTTAACGCCTGCTTCGCCTCCGCCGCGGGTCGGCCCGGCATTGCACTGTCTTCGGTATCGGCCCACGTATGGGGAGTTTTTTGCTTAGCACGCCAGCGATACGAAAATTTCCTTTGAGGGTAGAGCTAACATATTCGCTGTAATAAGCGGAAACGTCACGCCTCCGCGAGCCTGCAGTATCGTGTTTTCTCGAGCAAGCTGCAAAATGCGCCAACTGCCTCCCAATGACAGTACGACCTCGCGCTTTCAGTGGACGGTCCGATTTATGGCCTCACTCTTTTGATCAACGACTGTCGGTGCATCCCTCTGGTTGTGCACTTACAAAAGAAACGCAGGAAGAGGTAACGTAGCTTATAAGGCGTCTATAAATTTATAAGCACACTGTCATTTGGTAGGGGGAAAGGGTCATCAGTCGAGCGTGCGTGTTTGTACCTTCGGCGGCCGTCTGGAAGGTGATGGTGTCCGAGGGGTCCCCGAAGCCGACCGAGTTCTCTGCCAACACCAGTGCCAGGTACTCTGTGCCAGGATGCAGGTTGGTGACCATGAGCGACGTCCGCATCCCGTCCACTTCTTGCTCCTGGAGAACGCTGCCGCGGGCTGCGGGACGAGGGGAAAGAGCAAGCTCGGTATGCTACGTAGGCGGCTGTGCGTGTCCCCGAGGATCTCGGCCTAAGGTCAGACTGGTGCACGCACAACCTTTATGGGAACTGAGTTGTAGCGCACGGCCGAAACCCCGCGACGCCGAAATTGATGAAGAAAAATGGGGTAAAAGTGAGCTATTCAGCACGCCACTAGATATGTTAGAACCATGATACGATCGATAGTTGAGATTGCAGACTTTGGCTCGTGACGTACACAAGCGCCGGCGCACATAAATTATGTTAGCGGAGTTCCTGACTACTAGCGAGTACGACGGGCGCCTTGAATCGGCATTTCTTGAGCGCATCATGGCTTCAGAGGCAGGCGCATACGTACGTAGCGCAGTTGGGACCAATTCTATCCGCAAGAAGTGTTTACTTTCTCATTACCGTGCAGTCGCGCGTGCGCGAAGGCGAGCTTTCTGGTTCTTTCTTTTTGTCTTTCTCCCGCACGCCGCCGCTGCCGCGGAGGCGAGCGCCATATGTCGGTGGTGCAAGGAACCCAGCGGCGCGCGTACTCCGCTGTGATTGGTTCGCCTATTCGGCAAGTGAGCAGTTGGGCCGCAGCTCCCACGGTCACAAAACCCGGCGTGGTTCGCGAAGCTTCGCTTTTCTTAAACAAAAGCACCCCCGTTACCCTTCGCCGGAAGCGACGCATCACACAGCACGCGCGGCTCCTCGGCGCGACCTCGGAGACCTATCTGCGGCCTACAGGGGCTGAGAAATCTCGGAGGCAACATGGCGGCATTTACGTCACATCCGCTGACCACGCGCATGCGTCTTCTGCTTATGTTATTTAAAGGCTGCTAAGAAAATTAGACGCTACCAGCCCCGCAGCTTTGCCATGATTGCAGCACGAGTAGTCAAATGCTACTCGCTTACGAACGATTTACCCAGAATGAAACTTTGTCGCAGTTCTTTAAGAGCAAGCGGGACGGGGTGTCGTGGATCCTAGCGGCTGAGCGCGTTCACCGTAACCGTAAGTGCTCAAAGCGAATACCCACACGACTTCCTCCAGTAGCGAAAGACGTATCGGTTGACGGGTCTCCTGGGCGGCGACCACTTGACCGACACGTAGCGGCTGCGTCGCTCCGTCACCACCACGTCGGTCGGGCTCTCTGGGGGCTCTGCAGTGGATTGGGGCAAAGGTTAGTCAGCGCCGACTAGCAAGACCAGTCGCCAAAAATATGGATTCGACGATAGTCACTAATGCTTCAAAAAAGACAGGTGTGTGTGTGGGGGGCAATGTGCCTCGTCCTGCTTTCACTTCCATGCCCAAGACAAGCGTTATATTGTGCAGCAGGAGAGTGAATCGAACACCTTGGCGGTGTTTTTTTCTTCTCTTTTTTGAGGCACTGACAACGCGGCGCCCCGTTTCTTAATTATGGAATGCGTGTCGTCCCTGTGCTGTGTCTTATCTAGTGGTCCTTGGGAGTGTAAGGCAGCGTGCAATTTGGAAACTAGCGGACGGTGCCGGAAAATTGCGGAATGCCATCGCCCGACGTACACTCAAGCCATAGGTTAAGTTCTTCGTGCGAAAGAGTAACGACAGCAACTGGAAGATTACTTGGTAGAAAGGCAAGAGTTTCAACGTGCACCGTTGCCGTGACGATTGGGAGATTAACTGAGCACGTGATAGCCGGACATTTCGTCGCCACTTCACTGCACGACGGCAGCGTGAAGCGAAAATTTAGACGCCGGTTTACCGAGCAATGTAACTTGCGAGGCCAGCTCTTAGTCATCTGAGGGCACCACTGCAGGGGAAAAAAAGAAGAAAACCGGATGGTGATGTACGTCGTGGCCGTTGTAGCGTGCGTTCTTCAATCTGAGTACAACAGACAAAGAACTACCAAAGGGCGTGTATTAAAATAAATGGAATTGTGCTGTTTAGCGTTGCAAAGCAGCGCAGGCGCTATGACTAGCGCCATAGTGTGTTTGTGTGTGGGGGGGGGGGGGGGGGGAGGGGGGGCTCCGGATAAATTTTGACCACCCCGGGTTCCTTAATGCATGTTCATGCTCCTTAGTGTTCATGTTATGTTCCGCCTCCATGGGAACCTGGCTGCAGCGACTGGGAGTCGAACCCGCAACCTCGCGCTCAAATGATGATGGTGATGACAATAACGATTAGTGGGGTTGATTGACGCAAGGGCCAGGCTCGTGCTCGAGATAGTGCTGGCCAAAAAGGAATGCAAGCTGCACGCGATGGCGCAACATGCTTGATTTTAAAGCACTACTGCACGAAAGTTAATCACCGAATGAATTTTTAGTTTCGCGGTGAGAGGTTGATTATTACGAAAGGAAATGATATTCAAATTTCATCTTTTTTTTAGAGTTCGCGCCGAAGCCCCAGAGCCTGTACTTAAGTGTGACATCAGTGGTTTTAAAATATACTTTCGCATATATACTTTCGCACCAGGGCCGCTGTGACTCAGCGAAAGTTCTTGAAACTTTCCAAAAGCGCTGTTTGGGTCTTTTAGAATACAATACTTTGCCGTTACATAATAACCAGGCCCGAGCAAACGCCCTCAAGATTCACAGCGTCATGATGCGCGGGAGTGAAAACTTCAAAATGGCGTCGCCACCAGTTTTCTGTTCTTGCACCTTTTCCGACTTACCGAGCCCCCCATCCCTATCGCTGTAAGAGTGTATATTTCAGAATTGTACAAGTGTAGTTTACTAACGCGGCTCAAACTACTTTCCCTCTCTTTAGTGTCTCTATGGATGTAATTCCAGGTGGTCGAAATTAATTTGGAGCCCTGCACTGAGGCGTCTGCAATACCCCGATGCACTGCTTTGGGCCGATAAACCGAGTGAGTGAATGAAGGAACGAATGAATCAGTCAGTTGGATTGATTGAGGGTCAGACGAATCAATTGTACAGGCTCACACCCGCTTTCGTTTAACCGGACACCGCTTAATTCTCGCCGCACATCAGTGCTTTGCTTGCGCCGATTTTTACTCACGAACCTCGAGCAATTAAATCGTGTCTATTCTTATAATATTTATGTCGGTTGCTGTAATTTATAGCGCTGGCGAAAATTCAGCAATGCGCGAGCAACGGCAGTGCCGTGTTCGGGAGCAGGTAATTGTCGAAGCCGATGGTGCTGACTGTGCGTTGCACTTCTTTCTCCTTCCTTATGTGGGTCAATGATCCCGGAATCAATAGGGCTCGAACCCGTCCCACGCTATATAAGAACCTCGCATCGTTAATGTTTATTGACGTTTCCGAGCGGGAAAGCCTGTCGGCAGTGTTGGGGGTAAACAGGTCAGTTGAAGGCCCATATGTAGGTAAAACAGTCGGATTCCGTAGGCAGCCAATCATTTAGCTGAACAACCTACTGCCCCGTACAGCACAACACGTTTTTTTTTTTTTTTTTTTTCCGCAGTGTAATTCGCGGTGGTCCGCGCGAGACCGCTTACCGAGGACGGTGAGCCGGAAGGTGTGCTTCGTCTGCCCGTAGTCGTTCTTGGCGACGCACACGTAGGCCGTGGCGTCCTTGCGGGCGCTGTTGTGGATAACCAGCACCGAGGTCACCCCCGTGGCGCTCATCTCCTCGTGGGTCTCGTACCTGCGACCAACGCGGATGCGCGCGCCTGAGCGAGCGGTGCACGGCGGGGGGTAGTTCCGGCACCGGAATACATATGGCACCCGGTTACGCCTTCGCGCGACAGTTGCGATTCGTCAGCCGAACGTCACCTCTGCGTCTGATCCCCGCTACGACGACAGCATTTCTTTTTACATTTGACAACGGCAGATCAACCTGGACAAGAGAGCCGTTCGCGGTGACAAGGTTACTAGGGGCTGCAGCCGCATGCGTCGCTGTAGCCCAGAAAGCAGAGCCTGCATTGCTACGGTGTCCGCAGTCGACTGACCGCAGTCACCGCCTGTAGACATACAGGCGGTGGCTTAGGCATCATTGTACACGGGTTCTGCCGCAATTTTCTTTCCATGCCTTTACCCTAGTTCCTCTGGGTGTAGAGTTAGCCAACAAGACGTGCGTCCATTTGACTCCGAGCGTTTTCCTTTCGGTCTCTCTCTTTTCATGGCGTTTCGGAACGCGTGTGCCGGTCGTCTCTCCTATGTGCGCCCGATAAACTGCGCGGGTTCGGTTATTTGGCCTACCTGTCAACGGAAGGCAGAAGCAGGGTGTTATCCTTCTCCCACGTGACCACCAACGGGTGCTGGCCGCTGGCTTCGCAGGCGATCTTGGCGATGTCCCCGCGCTTGACGGACACGTCCGACGAAGATTTGCTGATGCGCGGAGGAACTGCGGGCAAGGGGACGCGTCAGCGTTGGATTGAGCGTCACATTTCGCGTTTGTTGAGACACACCGCGCACTGGTACTGTGAAGTCTGAAAAGTGAACCTGCGTTCGAAATCTCCCAAGTTCCGCAGCATGGAAGCAAAGTTGACATTGTGTTGCATATTACGTTATAGCCTACGGTATCGCCACTTATGACATACGTGCTGTGTATACTTCCCCAGGGCGTGACGTCGTGTACCGTTGCTTGCCGCGCACTTGCCGACTCCAGACGGTGCATGATTCTATAGATGGCTTGCACTGACGTCATCTTAGCCGCCATATGGAGGACCAGCGAGCTGATAAGCTGCGTGCGTGACGTCACGTGCAGGACATCTATTGGCCCTTAGCATTTTATCTTCGTAAAAAAAAAAAAAAAAACTGCTCAAGCCACAGATTATTGCAGCTTGACAGGAAATTAGCCTTATCAAGTTTTTTGAGGAGTCGACTGCACTGCATGTATTTCAGATCGGACTATTCGCAATGCAGTGCCACCCGAACTCCGCTTTGCACGAACGCGCGGAGCTGTAAATCGGCATGGCGACCGCTAGGCGGGGTCCTGCGCGATGCATGACCCTTTGATTTTCGTTGTATCAACATGCCGAGCGCCAAAGAGCGCCATGAAGGCCACTCAACCATGTCACGGGAGCTCCTCTGGACGTGACGATAACCGACGGACGGGGCAGTTATGCTCATGGGCGTTGCCCCAATTTTGCCGCTGTGCGGCAAAATTGGGGCAATCGAGTGCGGCTTAACTTCAATATACGTTCTGCAAGCTTCCACGCCTTGTCCGGTGTTACTATTATTCTTTCAGCGTCTCTCCGCTTCTAACGAAATACCGCTTCTAACGAACTCCGTGCACTTTCTTGCCCGATGACTTATATGTGCGAATAAGTTCAGGTGAGGACGCTCTTGTGTCAGCTCTGCCTTCGTCAGTCGGGCCTGCTTCGAGTGAACCGTCGCGCATGCGCGAATGCGGACGCCTCGTGGCCTCCCAAGTGCTGCGCAATGCAAGTCGAGGCGAAAGCGGCGTTCACCTTACCGTGCACGGATACCTTGATGGTCTTGGAGAGGGGCGGCGCCACGCCGTTGCTGACGTCGCACTGGTAGAGGCCCTCGTCGTCCGACTCTACGTTCTCGATGACCAGCGTCCCGTTGTCGTGGATCTTCCTCCGGCCCACAGGGTGCAGCGGCACGAAGTCCCGGGAGCCTGCGCGGGAACGCTTTGTAACTTAGCGCTGGCGGACGGGGATGACAGTCGCTTTTGGAAGGTGCATAGCTCTGTGCAGTGACACTCTAAGCTCTGCTTCTGTCAATAACAAGGCGCGCTGCGCATTGTCAGCGTTATGTAGGAGTCAGTATTTAGGGATCCGTCATATTTAGAAAACTACTGGCGTTGTCCGATCAGCCATACGGTTTTCCATCTCTGTTCACTACCCGCTCTTATATAATGATGTGTAGCAGATTGCACGAACAGATAAAAAAAGACGGTTATTTTACGCCAACAAAACGAAGCAGACATTGTTTACAGATCAATTGAGAAGCCACTAGTAATCTCTTTGTTGGTGACATTGAATTAGTAGCAATTTATTATAAAATCGTTAATTATTGTTGTAATTTGCAAGATGTCGACTAAACAGTTGTAGGCAGTCATCAGAAATATCGAACTGGGACGTTCAACAAGTCGACTTATTCAGATGAAAAGAAATGAAGCGCGCGATAAATAAACAGTACCACGTGATTACGTACCAAACTGCATGATAAACCGTACCACAAAGCAACGCCCTCAAGCAAGCTCACTGGGGAAACTGTTTCATCTTTTATACAACCAACAGCTGCGTCTGTGAGGAAGGTAGTGTCTTTGCACCGTAAAACCTGTGCGCAATACAAGTTCGTGCCCAGTGTTATTTGTTATTGCCTCTGTTTTTTTTTTTTACTTTAACCTATTCCTTCGAAACAAATGTTCAGTCAGTCGTTATTCAGCGCTGATGTCGTGTATTCTAGTCCCCGTCGTCGTATACGGTTTGCGTCGAAATGTCAACACGATCCGGTCTGTATGGCAGCACACATACCACCAGCGCAATGCAACGCCATCCCAGTGGTGTGACATTGCGCGCAGTATACGCGTATGTATACGAGAGCGCTCGCTCACCGATCTGCATCTTCCACGTGAAGCGTGGCTTGGGGAATCCCGCCGCGTTGCAGGCCAGCACCAGGTCTCGTCCCTGGACGGCGTCCGTGTCCTTTGGTTCCGAGAGCCAGACAGGAGCAGCTGGGGGGACAGAACGCGACGACGTTAAAACACTGCGGAGACGGCGAAAGGCGCGTGTTAGTAAGTGGCCTGGCGTTCGGTTCTCGACAGAAGAGCGGGAAAATCGTTCTCGACCACGCCCATCCCACGTGTTCTCGTCCTGTTCGCGAGAACGTGTATCGCTGGATGAGGAAGAAAAAAAATAATTGGAATGTTAAGGTTATGGACATTTCCAATAAGATTTCGCCCCAAAAAGAATCTCAGCGGCCTCTGGACTCTTGTTGCGATTGTGAAAACACCCGAGCCCTCTTCATCTCAAAAGGTCAGCTGCAGAAGGTCACTCCAGAGGAGAGGAAATTTTGTCTTCCACCTGGAAATGTTCCTAGAAAAAAAGAATGCGACTTTCTGCGATGATCTTGTACTCCTTAACCCTTTGTTGATTTCCTGATTCGGTGTTAACTAGGGGACGAGTTGGTGGGTATATTTCTCGTTTAACGGTGCTATAGTTCCCGCTATATGTTTTTGGCTTAACTGTCCAGACTGATATATTTCGAACGCGAATAGCCTTTCGTTCTCCATGTCTTAAATGGGACATGGTTGCTGAAAAAAATAATAATAATGGGGGAGGAGATCGATGTTAGGCAGTGGTAACCGTAAATCTGCCTTGTCCTTCGCTTCGTTTCCTTATCCCTTGTTGCGTGAATCTGAAAGAAGAGTGTTGAAATGCAAAATGAGACGAGCGTAGCTTCAGGTAGCGTAGCGCGTGCAATAGCAACAAAAGAATGAAAAATATTGAGGTACGTACCTTTAATTGCCACCCGAGCTGCGATTTCCGGATGCTCGGCAAGGAATAAGTTCTTTTGCGACGTGTCAAACTGACGCAGCCGCGCCACTGAGTAACCACCAAATAGTTCACATTGTACGCAACATTTAATTCCATTTATTTTTAACGATGTCGCTCGGGAAACCGTAGTGTCAAGTCCGAATGTCGTCTTGTTCAGTTCCGATTCGAGGGCAACTACGAATCGCGGTAGCGAAAAGACAAGTACATTCAGAAATTGTTGCCTCGATTAGCGCGAGCCAGCGCGAACTTCCATCAATGTAAGATGCTTTACGTAGATCGACGGTAGAACGTTCGCACCATATTTGCTTTCTCTCGCAAGTGTTGAAGTGCCAGGAAAGATTACGACCCATATCAACCTGTAGGCTTAAGAATAGGGATGATAGGGAAACCCTTAATGTTCAGAAGCAGAACGCCCAATCCACTGCGTCACCGCCGCGGATGTGGCTAGATTGTAGACCAGAATTTTCCAGGGCTTTTAGGGTGCAGCGATCTTGGTTTGGGGACTGCGGGAACAGGCGAACCAGCGAGAAGGATCAACGCCACCTAGATAGCTCAAGGCCCGTTCACTCCGATCCATGACGTCGTGCTACCTGGCCCGAAATTTCCGTTGCCAAGGTTTGCGTGACGAAAGCGGTGACGTCAAAATCACCACGGCTTACTCGGGAGCATCCCCATTATATATTCTACGGCAGTCGGGCCAGGTAGCATGACGTCATGGATCGGAGCGAACGGGCCTTGTGCTATCTAGGTGGTGTTGGAAGGATGCCGGTCGCCTGGTTCTCGACACGCAGTCCCTGCACGGGCCGCGCATGTCCGATGAGCATGCTCAGCGGTGTCCTCACTCATTCAACTGTCCCCAAAACAAGATGGCTGCACTCTACAAGCGCTGCGAAATTCTCATTTGCAGATACACCCGACCAAATGCGATGCACAAAGTGTTGCATTTTGGAAGCGTTCTCCGTGCAGCTTATTTTCCTAAGCGTTTCTCATCAACATATTGCTTCAGATTGCTTCAGTTCTTTTCTTCAGAAGAAGAAAAGAACGGCGTTGTTATAAACTTCCCGGGTACATTGTCATTTGTGACACCCCTCACGCGCCACGACAAATTCAGCAGGGGGCGCTTTAGTACATTCTCCGATAGCTATACCTTGTATCAGGAGAGCGGCCGTCACCGCCGCGCTGCCGGCGGCGTTCTCGGCGAGGCAGGTATAGTTGCCGACGTCGGAGGCCGAGACGGAGCGGAAGCTCAGGGTGGACACGCCGTCACCGAGCGTCTTGACACTTCTCGAATCGCCGTCCGCCGCGATCTTTCGTCCGTCTTTCGACCAGCGAATCGTAAACGGAGGCGAACCGCCGATCGCGGCGCACACGACCGCGGTCTGGTCGCCGACCGCGAGGCCCTCCTTGAACTGAAACTTCTGGAGGAGCGGCGCATCTGGAAAAGACGGGCGTCAAAAGTGCGCGTCGTGCCTTCGTAAAAGCCATCTCGAAAATCGTGCGGCTCGTGCGATAGCTCACGAATGTTCCGTACAATAAGCTTTTCGATACTTGGAGTGCACACTTGGGAGCCTCTGCTATAGTGATTGCGTATACTAGCAGTACTAATAGTAACGTTATTCTAACAGTAACGTAAATCTACGGCTAGCAAGTCCAAGCTACTTAGCACTTGATTCTGCAGTCTTGTGTACAGGGTGTCGTACGTAACTTGCGCCAAAATTTAAAAAAAAATTAAAGAGAAGGATATATGCGAATGCGACCTAGCTAGACAGAACCAAGATAGTGTTGTCTGTCGCCGCTTGAAGCGAGTGAGACTGTATCTTGTATTTCGCCTAATTGCACGATTAGTTAGTAATTAGTTTCACAAATGTTATAATCAGAGCTAAATCGTCACTTCGGAAATTGTAGGCGATCGTGAAAATTTTCCGGCACACCTTTCTGCTGCTCCGTACATAAAAGTTCTTTTCCAAGTCATGAAGAAGCCGGCAAAAGCACGCGAAAGGTGCCGCACGATTAGTTGCGACGCGCTTTTTCGTGTTTTCCGAACTTTCATATATGTTAGTGTTAAGTATATGTCATTGTCCTGTTTTGATTTCCTGCTTGGTTTCTTTAGCGGTGAATAGTGCTACAAGTACGTCAAAGAGAGAATGAGTGAGCTTTAGAAATAGGGTACCAGAAGGTAGGGCACGCTAGCGGCTTCGCGCACAAGGGAACACAAGAGCGCAGAATAGCCCATCGCAGTTGGTGTTTCGCGCATGCGCAGTGCCGCTGATACTACCACTGCGTACGCATCCCCTCTCGGGTACACTGTTCCTAAGACTCCTTATTAACGCTGCACCGTATCGCACAAGGCGATGCGACGGCTTTAAGTTCTCACTCACCACTGGCTCGGAGAAACTTCACTAAAGAGAAGCCGAGAAGTAGTGTGCACAGGAAAGCCATCGCTTCAGCGTTGGAGTCGAGACGTCGAAGGAAGGAAGACGCTGCGTATCGACACTGACCAGGAGAGCGTGTGCAGACTTTTAGGGATTGTAGGACTTGCAACGCCTGTGCGAGCGTAGGAATGACGTCGGGGCTCTTTTTTTTCAGAAGGCTTCTGCGTTTCACGAACTCCTAGCGCCACGTCGCGAGTGGAGGACGAACCAGCAACACATGCGGGCGCGTAACGGCAAATAAGGTAGCGCGAAGCCGTAACCGCAGGGCGTGTTTCGAACTCTACATGGCAACGTCGGCGCTGCATCTGAGGGAGACGAAACAGTGTTCTCGAACAAATTTATTTCTGAGCAGTACAGAAAAGCAAACGACAAAGCAGAAAACTATCAGAAAAGGTGCGCACCAAGTTTCACTCTAACCTCCTCCAATGATCGAAGCTCACATATCGCGTTCATATTAACGGCTGGTTCTTCATTTTTTTTTTTTACAGTTTGTTGCATCGTGCACAATGGTTTTGTAGTACCACCGAGGCTAGGGTTGCCACCTTTGTCGAGAAAGGAACAAACAAACAGGAAACCGAGAAGGGCGAGAGTGAAACATGCTGTATGCAAAAATACAAACAAAAAAAATTAGTGGTGAGACGCCGACTACAAATTTTGCATGATTTAAGGTTCGTTGAAAGGCTTGTGTGCATAAAATTTGGTGCACACTTAAAACCTTCATGCTGTGTTAGCGACTAACTTATTCGTAAGGCATGTTCATGGCCTACGAACAACCAGTGCTCACTGCACGCGCAAGCTGTAGAATGCGTGCTGTGAAATTGTGAAAACACAAAACCTAAAAAATATAAATTTTATGCTATTTAAAACCAAGAGTATTTATTTAAAACGATGAATGAAGCATTTTTGTACTTTCCTGCCTCGACCGTATTATCGCTCCAGGTTTGTAATGGTTGCGATAAATGCAATGTTTTGTATAAGTACTTTTTCCATAGCAACTGGTTCATATTAAGCTTGGAAAACGAGTAGTAGATACGCCGTGTACATTTGAACAAGCACAAAAGCCATGCAGAGCTGCTCTTTCTACTTTTGTCACTTGCAATGAAGCGAAAGAGCAGACGACGGGCAGCGTTGTAGAAGGCACGGGGTTATTTTTCTGTCGCTATCCGGCATGTGCTGTAGCACATGAGAGCTCTACTAAACCATTCATCAGAATACAAAAGTCTTTATTTATACCGAGAATTACGCGTTTCAGGAGCACGATTTTTCGAGCGGGACTATTTTAGTCGCGGAGGCAATCGGCTGTCGCGCTTCGGTCATCTGGGCGGAGCCTCCCCTTCTTTCTAAAGTTGTAACAACATACCTGATGCTTTAAGGAATAAGGAGTGAATTGCTTGGGACATTTCAGTTGCCCGCTATGTATAAACGCCCGACAGAGCGTTTGCGATGCACCTCATAGTAGAGAGGTCTATAGCTTGTCCGCGAACTTCTTACCGTTTGTGGTTTACCGCGAATTACCGGAGAAGTGTGTACGGAAGCAACAAAGCTGGTAGCGACATTTTGCGACGCTTCTTATAAGCACAATGCCTTACAGACACGTTTACTTGTTCCACGAGTGTTCTTGTCGAAAAAAAAAAAACGAACGTTAAATAATCCAAAGCGTTCACGATTTACACCGCTGCCGAAAAAATCTGCACCAGTAGCGAAGTGGAACGCACTTGGTTCCTGCAATAATAGCTCTGCGTTTGCCTGGTTGAGCCTTGTGCCATCAGGTGGCGCCACCAACCCCACCCGCTCACGTTTACGGCTCCGGTGACCCGGTAATCCGCAGACGGTGAGAAGTTTAGTGGCAAACCAAAACTCTATAATACTGCCGAGTTAAGGAGAACCGAGAAACAGGCAAACCGGCAGCGGGGCACCGTGATAAAAAACAAAAGCAAAACAAAAAACTTTCGCCGCTGGAAAACCGGCCAGTGGCAACCCTAGGCGAGGCACCTTTTCTTCTAGCGAAGTTAGCGTACACTATTACGCGGTAATTTTATTAGAGCCTACGTATCGGTTACTGATGAGCGCACCTACCTTTAACCACAAGCTCTGCGGACGTGTGGTCACTACCTGCGCCGTTGTGTGCCTGGCAGGTGTAGTTCCCAATGTTCTCGGCCGTCACCTGGTGGATCGTGAGCGAGCTCAAGCCCTCGCACAAGGTCCGTACTTGCACATTTTGCTTGGCCGTCACTGGTAGGCCGTCCTTGTACCAAGCGAACTCGAAAGGTTCGTCGCCTTCCAGAACCGTGCAGTAGACGACCACACTTTTGTGCAGGTGGGGTTCCTTCGGGAAATAGAACGGCTGAAGCTTGGGAGGGTTCCCTTGGAAGGAAGATGCGGAAAAAAAAAATATGCATAAGCGTGGAAATTAATCGCAGCGACAGATTCACGTGCTTTCTACCGTATGGAAGACACATCGTCTGACGAATTCGCGCACTCGTTTTGTCTGACACAATTCACTTCCCTTTCAAGCATTAATTTAATAACACTTAAATGTCGATGAGAGTGGTCACTCACCTGCGTGTGCGGCGTTGTGAAGAATGACGGTCAAACAGATTGCCACAGCCAGCTTCTCCGCGCACATGGCGAAATCTCACGAGGTGTTCAGCGAACGTGACCGCGGCGGCAGCAGCACTTCGCGCACGACTTCGAAGGGAGTAGTAGTGCGTTTCACGGCGGCCTATCTATGTTGGATACGGGCAGCCAGGCGCCTGTCGCCGCGGATTCGTGCGTGAAGTCACCCAGCAGCCGCGTTCTGAAGCTTTTTGTGCTGCACGGTGGAAAATATTGTGGGCTCAGCTACGTCGCGCTGCGCGCCACTGATCTTCGAGCAAAAGTGGGTGCGTGGTTTTTGTCGGGCTCGCGTCCCCCCGAAGTGCGCGCGCCGTTTGACGAGTGGGCCCGAACGTTCTCAGCGATTTCATTGTTCGAGAAACACGAGGCAAACTGGTTGCCGCCACGGCAGCAGGGACGACGTCACGTGAGAGAGGGAAGGGCAGAGGACCCGAAGAAGAAACGCCCCTTTTCTCTCCGGCGGGGAAAAAGTGCTTTATTAAAGGAAGCAGTGCAGGTGTGTAAGAGGATTCCCGAGACTTGTCGCGAGCAGCGCTGCTTTTGGTGTCGTCTTGAGAGCAATCATGTTTCTGTTCGCATTTTCTTTCTATTCCTAGCCTAAATGCCTGCAAATATGTAGAATAAACGCAAGTTAATCTTATAGCCGTCAAAATCCTTTCGGCACGCTTAAGCATCTCTTGCCGGTGGGCGTCGAAGGTTCCGGACACCGACCTGATAGAGAGAGAGCTGCCGGGCGTCCAGGAGGAAACTTTCCAACCTCTCCAGGAAATCAAATACCGAGCATTGTGTACGCGGAGGAGGCGTCAGTGAGGCGGTGCAGCGATTGGTCGAATGATGAACTGCAAGACTGGGACAACCCCTCATGGAACGCGATGAAAACTTATGAAAACTTTATGAATGGATATTCTAAGAAAAATAAATAAAAGAATAAAGAATAAATACCGGTGACAGGATTCCGTAGATTTTAATGGCAATTTATCGCGATGCGCTCGTTATTACAATTTTGTTTACTGTTTGCGATGTAAATGTGGTTATAGAAAATAAACTTTGTATGAATGCTTAAGCGTGGAGCGCCGATGAGGACGTTGCACCGTGGTGTGCAAACCGTGTCAGTCTTATCAATCTGCTCGGAAAATCCGAGGCAGTCATCCGCACCTCTTCCAAGGAAAAAGAAAGAGTGTTCAGGACACAGGTACGAATATGCCTAGGCAGATTTGGCCGCGAGCCTCCTCCAAACGGCCGCCTTCATGTTCGTTCAACTGCACAGGTGGCTCCGCTGATTCCTGAGCAAACGCCATTCACTCACGCCGCCTTACAAGAGCCAGTGCGGTTGAAGTCTAATATGAAGGGGAATAAGTGCATCTTGTCAGCAGACGTTACACTATTAGTGGCGGCAATTACATTACTCCTTTGGAGCGATGATTCCATTATTGAACGGGCTTCTTACTCAACGAAGATTACCATTCTTGGTTGCTCGTGTCATTAATTCGCTTTTGTGCGAGATCGCATGCGCTTTCATAGGACGCACTATTTTTTCCCCCGGAGTATATGACCCGGATAACCAAGTCATTGTCTTTTCTAACTGCGTTAGTGCTCCAGCCTAAAAGGGCTCTTCCGTCCACGTTATCACAGGATCGCGGGCAGTCACGAGCGATGGACGGTGAGAAGGGGAACAGAATCTAGCGAAATGAATCCAAGGGACGCCGTACGTTTTTTTTTTTTTTCTGGTGCTGAAGTTCGAAAAAGGACAACGACAACAACAATGTTTTGTAGCGATAACGTGCTTATACGCTCGCGTTTTGGTGATTTACGACTAAGCGCTTTCGTGCTGTCGCGCCGCGTTCGTGTGAGGTGGACACTCCTCCTGCAGCAACGTTCGAGGCTTTCGTATACGTCGGTTGTCGTCTCACCATTGACCAGCAGTGACGCGGTGAAGCTGTCCTCTCCAGCCTCGTTCGACGCGACGCAGGTGTAGTTCCCAATGTCGGCGGCGGTCACTTCGGGGATCGTCAGCGAGGCCATGTTCTCGGCGAGCTTGGCAACTTTGGTGCCGCGTCCGGCAGACGCGAGTGGCTGGCCGTTCTTAAACCACGCGAATGACATGGGTTCGTCGCCCTCCACGGCCACGCAGGACACAATGACCTTCTTGCCTACGAGCTGCTGTTCCCGTGGGAAGTTGAAAGCTTGGATATCCTGGGGGCATCTGGAAAGCGTTATCAAATAGCGACTGTGCATGCAGGCCGAAATGCCGCTTTCGAAATATTGCAGAGGCTTGGAGCTCTAGCCTTATGGGGACACGTGACACCAGCTGCTGTTAAGACATGCGTGCATCTTCCACTTGTGTCGAGTTACGCGGCGGACACGAGTGCGTGAAGCTAAACATATTGCGACGTGCAGAATTGCGAGATTAGTTGTGCGTGCTGTTGGTAAATGTAATCTAACAACAGTGACGTTCATGCAGCTTACGGATCCCTTGGCAGACATGGGCGACAGCAGCGGCGAGAACTGCCACAAACACGAACGACGGCATTCCGGCTGGTTTCACCAAGCAGCGCCTTCAGGTATACGTTGCTAGATAGACAACGCTGGTGCAAAGCGGAGTTTGCACGAATTGTTGTCGAGCGGTCTTGTAGTTTTTCTTGCGTCTGCCCTGAGGAGACGCGGCTTCACTGCTCGGTGACCTATGCGACAATGTTGCCAAGTGTGTAAAGCAGCGCAGTTCCCTCGCCGATTAGCTTCTTGGCGAACGGACAACTAGCGCCACGTCGTGGCGATACACGTGAACACGGCCGTGCACCAGCTCCCACGCTGCTCAACAAAGCTCACTAGCGCTCAGTGCGAAAGTTGGTGAGCCAGTACTGATTCAAACTCTCACATTTTTTGAGTTACTAAAAGCAAATGTTAAGTCAAGCTAAAGTGACAGATTATCGCTGGAGAACGTCTAAGAAGTCAATATTATCGCGCACACAGGTTTAGTAATCGAAATAGTGAGGTAAATGCAGGACACGATTAGAGACTCCCCCGGGACATTCAAGTACTAGCCCGATGACGAAGGCACTCCTCATTATATTTCTGTCGCTAGTGGTCAACCACTCGTAATAAAAAGATAATTGTATTGAATTATTAAGACGAAAGAAAATGCTGCTTGTCCAGACGTAATCAATTTTTAGAAAACTCGTTGACGTTACCCTTGACAACTACGCGCGCGGTCGAGAAGTTTCGTTTTATCCACTCTGCGCCGGCCGCGCTTTCGCGTTTCCATAGTTTCGTTATCGCGTAGTGCTGAGCTGGCTTTGCTGGCTCGCGAAACTCACACAAGCTTCAAGTCGCAGAAGAGTGCCACTTCCATGTGATGTCGCGGGTTTCCCGAACGGTCCACGCCACTTTACCAAGAGCAGCTGCAGCGGCGAATCCAACGCTGGTTTGGCTCGGTTTGTCCATGGCCGCGTATTTGTAGTTTGCGCAGAAAACCGTAGCGCCCTCTTTATGGCGCCGTTTTACCCATCGACGGCGCTAATTGTTCACGAGGGTTGCAATCTGGGCTTGTTGGTAATGCATCTATGTAGCGCTGTGTGTGTCCCTGTGTGTCTTCTTTTGTCCCGTCTTTTCATCGCGCTACCGTACACCCCTTCAAGAGGCACTAAAAGGCATCAATGCAACGTCCCCGCTTGGGGGCGGGTGATTTGAATTGCGCGAGGTGTGCGGACCCTTCACACGCAGTTTTCTCGTAAACGAAGTCGTTTCGTGGCAGGCAGCAAAGTAGACGCGAAAAACTCGTTTCGACCTTTCCATCGCGTGGTATGTGCGCGACGTCCTCTGGAGCTCCCTGGGTGTCGCCACATGAGCGTCTTGACAGCTGTAAGTATCAGTGACACCCCTCGAAAGCATTGCAGAAACTGCAGCGCCTGCCTTTCTACTAACGTGCATGTCCAGAGGGGACCTAGATAGAACTGTAGAGAGTAGAGGAGATGCAGAGGGAGTGGGTAGAATCGACGCAGTCGCGAAACGAGAGAACAGCAGCCTTGCCACTCTCGCAGTTCCCATACAGGAGGAGAGGGTGGGAGAGGGAAAAGGCGACGTCAGAAGGCAAGGAAACAGCCGTTGCGGGCAAACTGAAAGTACGGTACGGTACGCTTCTGCCATTTCTATAAAAGTAAAGACCGTGCAAGTTTGTTAAGCGGACAGCTGACGCAGGGCGTGCAGACACAAAGCTGGATTAAAACACTGTAGGGTCAAGGCGACAATACGGAAGCGGGCGTACGTCAAATCAACACTTATGTGCCCGCCGCGGCAGCTTCACGGCTATGGCATTGCTCGAAGTTGCGGGCTTGATCCCGACGTACAGCCGCATAATTCAATTAAATTTTCACACTTCTGCCACGCTGCGATGTGTCATGTGAGGCAATGAGAGTGCTCAACCATCTCGGATATTACGAACAATGGCGCACAACAACGCTTCAAGCAAATACGTCTCCATGTGTGATCTGCGTACTACACATGCAAAAGCAGTGGTGCACGCAAAGTAACGTTTAACATCAGCTCACCACTCTCGTGTTGGACTAAACGCTGAAGAAATTACACATTCGGCGTCAACATCACCGTGAATTATCGTCAATCAAGGCAAAGGGCATAGAAAGTTTCGCTAACATCGATTCCCAGAGTACGTGGGAACCGCATATTTTTTATTATTATTTCGAGGGGGAGTTATGACGTTCTTAAACATCACGCCGAAGTCTGTATGTGAGAAAGAAAGAGAAAAAAAAAAATAAGGAAATAAGATGCATCTTCATTTGTCGTATGACCCAATCTGAATCGTGAGCTATCGCACCCCTCCGACGAGTTCATTCCGGCTGAGGCAGTTCGTCACGATCATTACACAAACTATTATTCGCGCATAGTAGGCAGCTAAAATATACATTTCGTTTATGAAAACATGGACGCACAATATAAGCAAAAGCCGCCGGAATGAACGCCTTCTAATCCGTAATGTGAGCAGCTGAAGCTGTCGATTCAAAATGTCCCGCAGGTGTAATCGCCGGTCGTCCTCACATGCTCGGCATACGTGGATGGGTTCAGTGCCAAGGTAGTGTCCGCAGGTAACTATACCGTTGTAAACCGCGTATTAGTTCCACCAGCGGCTGGCCGCTCTCATAGTTGCCATAGCGCTTGCCCGTTTCATCGGGGAAGTCGACGGGCGGAAGTGCCGGGGGATGTGTGCACGCGAAATCGTGTTGCGTTTTGTGTGCGTGTCGGTCCTCTTGTTGTATGACACAGCAAAGCAAAGGACATAAGAACGAGGAATGTCGCTGCAGCCATACGTTTCCACCCGGGGAATCGTCTTCTTCGGGCGAAGACAAGTAGTACCCGCGTCGGAAACGTTTGGCTTGCAGCGAAATTCCTCGTTCTACCACTGTTAAAATCAGTTCCCGCGTTGGTTTCACGACCGTCCACGCCTGTGTCGCAATGTTTACTTAGTACATGAAAGTATTTTTTTTTTTTACATGCACACAGGCTCATTTACTGTCTGTAAATTATCTGTAAATTTGGTTTGTTAAGGATATTTTATGGAAACTGTGGATAACATTTCCCACGCGCTGTCCTTACCAAAGATAGCGGCGGTCGCGGTTCATTTCCAATATTAGTATCCTAAACTGCAGCAGTTCTATCTACATCTTTGAATTGATGCGGCAGCAGCGTATTGGCGTCATTTCGTTCTCTTCTTAAGCATGACGCACGAAGTTAACCCTCTGACGCCAGATACGCTGATGGCAAAACTTTATATTACACGCGACACCCGTCTGTGTAGCGTCGGAATCAGCGCATAGAAAACACCGCTTTGGCATTCGTAATATCACTGGTTCCAGCCGAGGATCTCCGGAGAATCAAGCGCGGATGGCTTAGCGTCTGTGGCGCTTTGCTGCTGAGCATTAAGAATACCTGATTTGATTCTCGGCAACGGCTGTCTCGATTCGGTGGAGGCTAAATGATGAGATGCTGGTGGCGGTTATATTCGCACGCGCGTTATGGAAACCAAACTGGATGGAATCAGTGCGGAAACCTTCCGGTGCAGCGTTTCCCCGTAGTATTAATGCCCAACGAAGAACAGCTCACTGACCCTGCACCACGAGGGAGGCCGTGGAACTGTCCGCTCCGGCCGAGTTGGAAACGTGGCACGTGTAGTTGCCGACGTCTTGCGCCGTCAGTTCCAGAATCGTCAGCGACGAAATGTGCGAAGCGAGGACGGCCGTCGAGTACCTCCTCCCCCCTTGGCGCTCGCGGACGCCGTCCTTCGTCCACGTGAACTCCAGCGGCGGGTCTCCTTCCACGGCTACGCAGGACAGTACGAGTTTCTTGTTGGGTGCCGGATTTCTCGGCAATGCTAGCGGCTGCAACTTGGGAGGCTCTGCGATTGCACGGAAACGAAATTGTTGCCGCATTACCTCGAATTGAAACCAAGTGACACAGATAGCCAGGAGTCGAACGGTTAAGGAATTCTTCCGCGCACTAAAAGATAAAGGCGCGAGCTCACCGATTAGCTTGGCAGACGTTTCAGCGATGACGTTACAGCAAATGAGAGCAGCAAGCAAGATGCCGAAGGTGTGCATGGCGGAATGCTTCTCTTTGAAGTGTTTTCCGGCGAGTTCCGTTCCTGCTTCGAACGAAGCAAGTTCGCTGCGAGCGGAGAACGCCTGAACTGCGGAGCAGAAATGTGGGGATCGACGCTTTTGTAGGGAAACAAATGAGAAAATGCATTTGCACTCTTCCTTCGGGCAGGTGGCGCCACACCGTGAACGTGTTGAGAAACAACCGGGACTAAATCCACGGTTCGAGCATTTTCAAAACAAGGAAGTCGTCGCTGTACAGGCAGTCGCTAAACTCCATTGACCCATGAAGCGATAGCGCATAAATAGATGGTCCCGCCAATCGGCGTCTCAAATTACCGCATTTTATCCCCAAATCTACTGGCGAGTACATCGCGACCTGCCTGGGGTCGTCGAGCTGATCGTATACGGTTCACTCAGCTTTCTTGTTGGCGCTAGAAACGCGAGAAGAAGTACGCTATAGGGCGAGTCGAAATCAGTGTACAAATAATGGTTAGCACAGCGGGAGACACTGACCAGCAACAACCAGTTCGGCGGTGTAGCTATCGCTTCCGGCGGCGTTCGAGGCCCGGCACGTGTAGTTGGCGACGTCGTCAGCGTCCACCCTGGCTATGGTCAGCGCCGATATGGACTCCGACAGCATCTTGGGAGCAGCCTTTCCACGCGGACTAATGGGGAGACCGTCCTTGAGCCACGTGAACAGCAGGGGCTGCGCACCCCGGCTGGCGATGCAGGTGACGGCCACGGCGCCTCCGATCTGCTGCTGCTCCTTGGGAAAACTGAACGGCACCAGCTTTGGAATATCTGCCAGCAAAGGAAACGCCGCATTTAGGTTTCCTAGCGGGAGCCTGTAGAATCTGCTGTAGGCTCTCGCACAGTGACTACACCGCCTCCTACCTGTGTTGGCGTAGACGACAGATGTGGCGAAGATGGCGAGAAGAGCGTTGAACGTCGGCATTGCGTATCGAGAGGCTGGAGTGTGTGGAAGGGTAGACGTTCCAGTACTGACTGAATCCGCAGTCGTACGAGCGTTTTTTCTTTCGTTGCCTGTCGCGCTTCAGATGCTGTCTCAATGGGACTGGTGGCGCCACTTATGAGATATCCGGTGAAGCTCGCGCGGGTGGGCTGTCGAAGCACAGTTTCGCGACGTCAGTGGCGCTGGTTTTGCACACGCGCGCAGCACCCGTTCGGTACATGCATATTTCCGTAAAGGTCAACGAACGAGCACGATTGTGTCAAGTTCTCGGTAAGTAAAGCAGATTCATTCTAACCCGTGGTTATAACCTCGAGCGCCGGCCCGCGACGTTACTAGAGGAAAGTCTCTCTGCGAGGAATGGTTATAACACGCACACAAACTTCATTCTAAAAGAGTGATGCGAAGTCACGGGATAACACTATTTTTCGTTTAGCTACGAGTTCTGGTTTGGTTTGGCATTGGTACTGTACCGGTAACGAGTAGCTGCGAAGTCACGCTGTCGGAGCCTGCCGCGTTCGTCGCGACGCAGGTGTAGTTGCCGATGTCCTCGGCGCCCGCTCTGGAGATGGTGAGCGAAGACACGGCTTCCGACACCTGCTTCACGTGAACCCTCGAGTCGCCGCTCGGGAGCTTCGCGCCGTCTCTCGACCACGAAAACTGGAAAGGCTCGCTTCCCTCGATCACGACGCAGTGCACGGCAACTTTCTTCGGCATGGCTTTACTGGTGGGGAAGCTGAACGGCTGAATCTTGGGCGGTTCGACTGAAACGTGGAATTGCGTTTTAGCCACGGCCCGGGCAGCCTTACCGCGAAATACCCTTTCTTACCTGAGCATTGAGCCCTTTCGAGTGAAACGCCGAGTGCCAGCAGCGCAAATACTAGAGCCATCTTGTGTAGAGGGAGCGATTGCTGTTCTGAGCCAGACGGCGTGCGGTCACTTGCTGTTGCGAAGTCCAAAGCTTTACGGCGCGTTGTCTGTGCGCAGTCCGGTAGACAGTTTGGTGTGTAGCGGGTGCAAGGGTATAAAAACTCACTCGATGAACGGACAACTAGCGCCACGTGTTGGGAGATACTGAAAGCTATAACCGTGAGACGAGCGCGGTAACCCCGATTTGAACAAACGTGAGAAGCAGGCCACCGTGAGAGGACTCGCAGTGCTAGAAAGAGGTGGCGACAATAACGTGTAATTCACAGCGTATTACGTCCCTTACATTAGAAGAGGGTGAGGGGGAGTGGGTCATTATAATGCACCTAAAGCGCGGTACACGAGCGTTCCTGCGTTCCACAAGCCCCTAACGGAATGCGACCTCTCCCCTCCCCGCAGCCGGAGATCGAACCGGCGACATCCTGCTCAGCAGCGAAACGGCATAACCCCTAGGTAACTTGAAATATTAGGCAGAAAAACTTCTTAAAAGTTGAAGAAGAAATTATTGGTGCTCACTCGTTCGAATGGATTCATGGGATAATAGCCATGAAGAGAAAACGCGGGACATAAATAACTAGAGCGACTCTGTACCGAGACTTTCATCCCTTTGTCGCGTCATTAAACAATTAGACACCCGTCAACCAGCTTCAGATTCAGTGTCCATCGAAAACGCAAATAAACACTGTGCCTGCCATATGACACGCTTCCCTTCTTTAGCTACGTCTGCACGTACCGTTTACGACTAGAGTAGTCGTGAATTCATCCGTCCCGGCAGCGTTGGAAACGCGGCAAGTATAATTGCCGAAGTCTGCCGCGGAAAGCTTCCGGATCGTCAGCGTGGATATCTTGCCGCCGATTTCCTCGACGTCTGTGTCGGCGCTGCTGTCGGCTCGAACGCCGTTCTTCAGCCACGAGAACCGGAGGGGTTGGTGTCCCCGCATCGCGAAGCACGACACAGCGACTTCTTTGCCCAACTGTTCGTCACTTGGAAACGAAAAGGGCTGAATTTTGGGAGCGTCTGGAACGGACGATTTAACAGGTTAGTGGCGAGAAAACCAAAAGGACTTAAACTTAGAACTTGTTCGCTCGGTAATGGTTCTAATGGTATTCCTCGATGTTACGACCTAAGGCTTGAAAGTGTGTAACCGCTTACCTAAGGCTGCGATCGCGGACATCGTTCCAAGAAAGGCGCCCGCAGCCAAGGCTATGAAGCGGACGACGATGCGCATATTGAACTTCGCTCTCGGTGAACTGGCGAACGTCGGATGTGAACCCGTCAACTGATGGATATTCAGTCTCCACGCGCACGCAGCTCGGCGAACTGCTCGTGTGGTTGAAAGTGAGAGAACGCAAATGGAAAGTCACTTTGCTCCTATGGACAGGCAGCGCCACCGGGTGGAGGATGCCGAAGGCATGAGAGATCACTTTGACACTGAGGCCGTAGCGCCATCCTACCTAACCTAACCTATCCTGATATACTAACAGCGGGGAAGGAATCAGTCAGCTGTTTAGTTGCGTGTTAATATGAAATTTTTCAAATTCAATCGACTACAAATCCTCGAAAAAAAGAAAAAGTGTCTGGAATGGAATGTCGAATCGAATAGACCTCTCACTCGAGGCAGGTCGGTTCCAGCACACCGACAATGTTAAGGTCATTGCGAGGTTCTCGCGAATTTCGCGTTCTGTGTGCGAACGGTCTCACTTCAAAATTTCACTTTAAGATATAATGTCAAGGGTGATAAGCTTTCAGTGGCGCGTGAATTAATTTCCACGTATAGCTGTTGAATGCAGTAGTGATATGGCCGACTTCAAATGTGCGCTTTTTCAAGTAGGTCGGGAACTGTTTCCCTTATTTGTGTGTTCGCACTTCCAGTTCCAGCAAGCATGCTATTTCGGCGATTTCACGTGAAACGCGCCTCTTCCTCTTGGCTCGGGCGCGTCGTATTGTGAAACTCAATGAGGCATGTTGTTTATAGACTTCCTAATTTAAGTGCCTGTTATAACTCAACGTGTTTCTTAAAGGTGTATGTAGAATTGTTGTAAATGACGTTAGTACAACAAATATCTCGCACTGTTATTCCCTTCACTGCATATAGCAAGACAGAATGCATATTCGTGCCATATCCAATCGGAAGTCACATGCAACTTAGGCCCGTACTGAAACCGAAACTTCCCTTCTGTTTTTGTGCACTGCATGCCAAGGTGGTAGCATAACTCACGATGAGTTGTCTGATTATTGCAGAATACTGAACATAGAATTTTATAATCGAATAGCAAGGACTGTTAGATTTGAACACCGGTGATATACTAATACTCTACTTTATGACGATAATTTTTTTGTGCGGTCTTCCTTACGATGACAGGAACCAATTTCGGCGGGCAGATGAAGGTGATATTCTTCTGACTGCCGGGTTCCTGTTATTGCGCCTGTTGCACAGATAATTGGTAGAATCAATACCAACTCATAACCATCTTCAAAGGACGGAAACCCGTTACCCGCAGCCCCACCTGTTAACGACACAACTGCAAAGCCTGCGTCGCCTTCCGCTTTCAGTGCACTCTATACCTGCTGCCGGCCTCGTAATTTCCCCGTCTCCACTATGTCGGTCGTAACCCGCGCGCCGGCGCTTCATCAACGATACGAGTTACAACGAAATATCCGTTATTGCGAGTCTGCGGGACACTAACCAGTGACGACAAGCTCCGCCGTGTAGCTGTCGCTTCCCGCAGAGTTGGTTGCCCGGCATGTGTAGTTGGCCACGTCTTCTGCGCCCACGTTGGGGATGCTTAGCGCCGATAAAGACTCAGCGAACATCTTCGGCGTTGCCTTGCTTCCCTGGCCGAGAGCGACGCCATTCTTCAGCCACGAAAACTGCATCGGCTGAGTGCCCCTGTTGGCGACGCAGGTGACCAGCAGAGTCTCTCCCAGCACGCTCTCTCTGGGAAATACGAAAGGCTGCAGCCTGGGCGCGTCTGCAATGTGACGACGTCAAGCCCGCACGGTTGGCGCCGAGATGAGATAGATGACGTCGCGCGGATTAAATGTGGAAATATGGTGCCCCTACCTTTGCTGCAGCTTATACCACGCGCTAGCGTCAGGAGTCCGAAGACAAGCGCGAGCATCATGCCCGATATGACGGTGCAATGACGGTGCAACTCCCCTCCAACGCTCCACCGACAAGAGTGCTCTAAGATGTGCACTGCCCGAATGAGCGGCGGAAGGTGCATCCGCAAGGCGTGCTCTGCGTGTTATTCCTGTTGCAGGTCCCTTCTCGAACCAGTGGCGCCACGTATGGATCGTCCGGGCAACTACGTCGGAGGCCTGAATGAGAACATGGTTTGAATGCAGAAATGACCGACTGCTTGCCATCGCAATCACGGCTAGACTCGCCTTACGGTTCGTAATGATAGAACATTCTTTCATGTGCCTTTGCATGATACCAGTTTCTTGCAAGTCTCTAACAGGATTCTTCATTGAGTCACTCGGCCTTGCTTGCCGAGCGGCGCCAACAGTCTGTAACGTCACTATTCTTGAAACTTGACAAAGAACAGTGCAGCTTGTACGGATGCTGGCGCACGATGAAGCCTCCCTATTTAGTCTGTGTTTCAGCATCTAAACCTTATATAAAGTGTCATAATATAGCTATCTTATGAGAAGCTAGTAATCACTATAGGGCAAGATGTAGCGTACGGCACTACCGACCAAACAAACCATGAGATTAGCGAGCCTGCGTGAAATGTGGCGGGATTTCTCCACGCAGTCACCGATAGCTCGATTGGATAGAGCAACTAAACAAGAAAAGCCCAACCACGGAGACGAGCTTAGCCTTCACCACCAGCCACAAGGTAGCGCAGTCGGACCCGACCACATAACACGTGGCGCACATGTCGAGTTGCCCATGTCTTCGCCCCCAACTCCCGTAGTGGTTAGCCAAGACACCGTCGGAGAAACCTGCCCGATAGGTGGCCTTCCACCGTTGGCAAACTGTCGACCGTCCTTCGTCCAGGCGAACATTAGCGGTTCGCTGTCACGAAGAACTGCGCAGTATGCGACGACTTTTCTTGGGGCAGAAGCTGTTCGCAACAAAACTGAAATGCTAAACTTTCGGCTTTCTGTCTGGAATGAATGCGAAGCACGACATTTTGCATTACCCTGCAACGACAATGCAAAAAGGCTCATGCCTCCAGGACAAAGGAGAAAAACGTGACAGAAAGGGCCCCATTAGGCATTCGACCTCATCTGGCCGATCGGTACTCAGTCTGCTACGACAGGGCGCCGAGACTAGCTACGCACCTTCTACGTTTTCTGCTTCTTCTTTCTTTTTTCTTTTTTTTTTGGCCTAATACCGCCCCCGCCATTTCCCAGCTGTGCTCATCATAGCGAACATGCAACGGGCGAGTGCGGCATAACCCGTTACCATGACGACAAGAACATTAAGCAACATGAGGCGGAAAATTCTTGTGCCATTTCATGGGGCACCCGAACGTTCTGCCAGCACTAAAACATTGCTTCCATGATACTTCGGGTGAGATAGCTCAACATTAGTTCATCTGTCATACATCAGCGCGTGTAAGTGCCTTCGGTCATTGAAAGCATTGACATCAGCGCAAGTTCGGAACGTGTGACAGTTGTCGCGGCTGAGTCTGGGCATTAAATCGACCTACCCGTTACGACAAGGCTTGCGGTGGTTCTGTCGCTTCCGCCGTCGTTCTTAGCTTCGCAGGTGTAGTTGCCGATGTCCGCTGCCGCGACTTCGTGTATTGTCAGCGTTGACATCTTGTCTAGCGGGTGCCTGACGGCGAACTTTGGGCCGCTCGGAATTTTCACTTCGTCTTTGAGCCACGAAAATGACAGCGGCGGTTGCCCTTCCGACGCGAAGCAGGATACCGTAACGTCTTTTCCGATGGGGTGGTTCTTTGGGAAGAAGAACGGCTGTATCTTGGGAATTTCTGCAATGTCGAAATTGGAGGAAGTTATCTGCTCAGGGACTGCTGTTCGGTAACCGACATGCAAATCTGAGACTATAGAGTTTGTCTGTTTGATACTCTATGACGTAGAGGTACGGAATCGTTGCACTAACTTACCTACTGCAAAGCTCGTGGCCGCAGTAACGCTCATTACTGCCAGATAGAGGAGCACACAACCGGTCTGCGCCATCTTGTAGCTGATATGTCAAGTTCTCGGAGCTGAAAAGCACTGGGACGAAAGGTGCAGGAAGAGCTCGAATAACGTTGGCTGCGTCCTGCATGCACTACAAGCGCCAATTGCGGAATGAGTGCGGTAGCGCCGAGGGTAGTAGGGGTCGAGAGAAAAAAAAATTCTCCCTTCGCGGGCTCCTAGCGCCACATAGCGATTGAATTGGAAACTGCTAAACGCGCCAGAAATTTGAAGGTACGGTTTGCGTCGCACCACATTGCGTTCTTCGTTGGTGTCACATTTCTACCGTGGACATCCGAAGTGATTTTGTACGGCAGCCGCGATTATCTTAAGGAAATCTTTGCATTTACGGCCGTATTGATGAAGCGGTCGCCGCGTTTGATGAGGCATTATTAGCTCTGTGCCTTAAGTCATGTTTCACGTTGTAACAACTAGCATTCCGTAGTGTTTGAAGAATGTAGCAGTATAATATAGGTACGTGTACGAACACAAACGCTGGAATCACGGCTATATGTACATTAGCTGAACATTAGTATCAGTGCAACATCAGTATGCAATATAAGTATCAGGTACACCGGCACAAACCACTCGCCGTTTCCGCGTGTTCTCAACTTTTACGTAGACTATATGTAGAGACAACTGGGGCTAAGCATGTTAGTGCTCAGTTTTCCTTCACAAAAGTGATATCAGTTGCCATAGCGACATCACACAACCATCACAAACGCGAACCAGGCCAAACCAGGCCGTTCTGATTCTAAGCGAATCAGAACGAAATGTTTGCACGGTTGTAGCCTCAAGAAACGTAAACGCAAAATTGAAATATGGATTAACAAAGTGACCACGCCCTTTGTATTCACAACACTCCCCAAGTCCAGTCGCGCTCTTGTAGTTTCTATCGACTACTTCCGACCCTGCTGTTGGAACCAGGACATCTGAGGGCAAAAGGACAAAATGGATAACTGAGCCTTTGTAGGGGATCAGACCGACTGATTTGGGCTTAAGTCATGCTGCCCTGTCACATGTGCGTACCGCTTCCTTGTGGGTGCGCAGCTAAGGAGTGAGACAGCTGTGCTGTGACATCGTCGGCCTTCACTGACCTGTAAGTAAGAGCTCTGCCGTCAGGCTGTCTGTGCCGAAGCGGTTGGTAGCTCGGCAAGTGTAGTTTCCTACGTCCTCCGACGACACGTCTAAGAGCGTCAGGATGCTGACCGTTTCGCTGAATGCCTTGGTCTGAACCTTGGTCCCCGAAATCAGTCGTTGTCCGTTCTTAAACCAGACGAGACTAATCGGTTCCGCTCCGACGTGAGCGTTGCAGGAAATCACGATCTTGGAGTTGGCGCGAGGTTCCTTCGGGAAGGCGAACGGTTGGATCTGGGGCGCCTCTGTAACAGTGTGGACATCAATATAGTAGTGCCTGTCTTACCGTACAATGCAAATCCTGGAATCAGACGAGCTTGTTTTCGATGTGTACGAGATAAAGAGGGCTTACCGCCGCGGACCCCGAGTGCCGACGTGATTAGAAGCGCAGTCAGCCGGATGACGTTTGACGCTGGAACACTGCGCATGATTTCAAGATTCGAAGTGTGCGGGTCGGGTGTGCTAGATGGAGTCGAAAACGAGAGACACTTTCCGCAATCGAGTAACGCCGAGCTCTGGCTTTACGGAATGCGAGGAGAGAGCTAATAGTGTTTTCGAGAGGGTAGTGAAAGGTGATGGAGGCATGGACAGCTAGCGCCACACCGTGAGTAGTACGGCAACGACATGGACAGGCGAGCAAGCCCGAGCAAGCCCGCGCAAGCCGCTGGTGCAGAGGCGAAGAGACACTTCAACTCCGCGTTTTTGAATATTGAAACGACGTGGCTATGGCAGAAAAATAGTGGCGTCGACGCTGTCGGTGTCGCGCGAGTGCGTTGAACTCGCAAATTTCGTTAACCTCGTTTTACGTCGGGTCTCCAGGTGTCCAAGTACATAACGTATAATATTGCAAACTTCGCCCATCGCTCCAGCTTATCCACTGCTCACGTCCTACAGCCTGCTAAAAGTAGTAACAGGGTCCTTCAATACTAGTGGTAACCTGCTGTGTAGCGCGTAGCATCGCGTTACTATGTGAATTTTTCTCATTTTTTATACATTTGTTTCTTCTATGACCTTTTATTCACTTTACCCCATTTTCCCTGCACAGGGTAGTCAGCCGGTACTTGCATTCAGTAAACTTCCTTTATTTCCTTCCCTTTTTTTCTTTCACTCTCTTGACATGCGTGAGCATTCCCTGTGCTCAATCCCTTCTCATTCTGCTGTTCATTTTATTGTCACCGTTTGTGTCCCACACGAGCGCTTGGAGATTTTTCCTGCAGTCGAGACATGACTTCACTTGTACTCGGCTTCAACTCCCCATTTGGAACATGTGCGCTAAAGTTAATAATCACTAAGTTAATGGGCGAAACTTGGCAAATTGTCTCGAACTGCAATATGTGATGCAATAATTAACGCCTGCCTTTCCAAGTAATCCAACAATGCGACAGATTTCAAGCCGTGTAGCACTGTGCTAGCTACCACTGGGTATATTTTAATAGCAAGTTTTTTTTCCGCTACACAAATAATCTAGTGTACGTAACTTGGCAGCCAAATAGGCCTTTATCACAATATCATAAAGAGATCCAATTACACTTAGAAGTAAATGGTATAGATTTCGTCCGGTGCGGTGCCAGCATGGCAAAACCCTTTTTAACGTTAACTACATCGATGTAGTTGTACCTTGAAACATTATAGATGTTGAATAAACTTTACACACTGCATTTCTTGGTGACTCTTAACTCAGTTCAATCTATCGTTAAGCATTTAAGATCATCTAATATACAGAGGTCGTCTTATGCGCGCTAGATATTACCTGTTATTATTTAGAGCTTAGGGAATTTTTTTATTTTAATCTGGCAAACTAGTTTTACAACGAGCCTTTGTCCAGCGGACGATATTGTGGTCGTTGCAAAGCGCTGGTTTCAGCAGGTAGATACTGTAGGCAGGCACAAAGGGTAGGTAGCGGAGGTGGATTGAAATAATGGAGTGACGTTGTTCTATCGTGCAAAAAAAAAAAAAAGTTATCTGCGATTGAACGATGAGCATGACACCGTACCGGTTACGAGAAGCTGCGAGGTCGCAGCGTCCGAGCCGGCCGCGTTCGTCACCACGCAGGTGTAGTTTCCGATGTCCTCGGCTCCCGCCTTGGAGATGGTTGGAGCTGCTTGACTTCCACCCTTGGATTGGCTTCGAGCCGCGCGCCGTCTTTGGCCCAGGAAAAGTCGAGAGGTTCGCTGCCCTCGACTACGATACAGTGCACGACGACTTTCTTCGGCATGACCTTCGTCGTCGGAAAACTGAAGGGCTGGATTTTCGGCGGTTCGACTGGGAAAAGGGTGGGCAAATAATCGACTGTGGCGGGGACATTCGTGAGTTTTGTGCGAAGGCTGCTCACCTGAGCCCCGAATACCTTCGAGTGAAGCCGCTAGTACCAGGAAAGCTAGCGCCGGTACCATGCTTGTGGCGAACGATGGCGTTACTGTAACGCGTTGCATTGTACTTCGATCTCTTAATTGTCAGCGGCTGAGACTGGCCGCTGGCGTAGTGCACGTTGGATTCGTCGATCTGGTGGAAAGCGCGCGCCCCCAAGTGTGTACTGGTAATGCGAGACCCGAGGACTGGACAACTAGCGCCACATGTTGAGGAAAACTGCAAGGTCACTGTGCTGTGGGCGCTAAATGCGAAAAGTAGGTCTGATTCTTGTGAGACGCGAGAAGCAGATATAGTAAACGCGACCGCGAATTGAGAAAGATCGCTGTGTCCATGCGTCGGCATAACTTTTTTTCTTCTTCGTAATTAACCGGTGGCAAATTACAATTGCTGGCTGCATCTAACAGGGGCCGTATCCTTGATCTTTTGATTTCAGGAATGTGTTCACTTTTGCGTGACGTAATTCAAGTAACATCGAGCGCGACCCTTCGCTATAGCGACGGACAGCTTGCGCATGCACTTGAGAATTGTGTGACGTGGAAATGACGCTCCTGAGGAAGCGTGAGGCTCATTTCATCACATCCACTCCCGCTAGTTTCGCCAATCAAAGCGCAGTGATAATCATACTTTCCGAGAGAGAGAGAGCAAGGACAGGCTAGGCAAGGAGGTGAACCCGGTTCCAATGTACGATGCCGATATAGTTTGCTTCCTGATTGATCGAAGCCATCGTCGCAAGTCAGGCAAGAACCAATAGGTGGCGTCAGAAAAGCGGCCGCCATGACATTGGTCGTTTCAGGCGCCCGCGGTATGCTGCAAACCGTAGCTTTCGGGAATGGTTTCTGTTTCTCTGAGAGAGTCCATGAGTGGGGAATTAAAGCCCCCGGAGAGCGAGGTGTGGACGCCATTTAATGAGCACGGAACGCATACTTGCATCTGTACTTAGCTGACGATGCCCCCCCCCCGTAATACAGAATTGATGGCACGCACCATTGACGACGAGAGAAGTTGTGAACTCGTCGGTTCCAGCGACGTTGGACACGCGGCAGGTGTAGTTGCCGATGTCAGCGGCCGAGACTTTCCGCAGAGTCAGAGTCGAAATCTTGCCGGCGATTTCTTCCACCTCGACGTTCGAATTGCTGTCGGCCCGGACGCCGTTCTTCAGCCACGAGAACTTGAGCGGCTGCTGGCCTCGCACCGCGAAGCACGACACCGCGGCGTCTACGCCCAACTGTGCGTCGTTTGGGAACGAGAAGGGCTGAACCTTCGGGCCCTCTGTAACGGACAAGTTCACTTTGAGAGCCGGATTGTGTGTGAAAAAAAAAAAAAGAACTGTTCCTTTTGATTGAATTTCTCAGGGAGGGTCAGATGAGGCATCTGAAAACGAGAAAGCGGCTCACCTATTGATGAAAGTGCAGATGTTGTGACGACATTGCTTAGAAATGCCACGACCACGCAGTGACACAAGTGCATGCCGGTAACGGTGATTAGTGGAGCGGTGATCCAGGGACGTGGACGCATGGGTACACAACGCCAAGAGAGTGCTTGATGTTCACTGGCCGCGCGTGTGAGCGGGAACGTTGCGTTCTGACAAGAGGAAGGCTCTCCACTCTCACACGGACAAGCAACGCCGCATGGTGGAGGTTATGGAAGACGAGTGAAGTGGCGGAATATTTCTTGACGATTCAATGACTACAAAAAGGAGCCATGTGTTGGGAAACGAGGCTAAAAGAGAAATTGCTTGACTCAGACATGTATATATCATCGTACATTATAATCAACAACAGAAGGACACGCCTAACTGGTCATTTAAAGGTACTATAACTGCACTTCCTTTTGAGTTTTATGTTAAAAAAAAACAGATTATATAATTCTTTTGGCAGACATACATAAATAATTTGTAGGCCTTCATGCTATATCTCAGCTGTAGTAAAGATAGTGAACTACTAGATAGTGAAATATATGTTTTCTACATATCTGTGTACATATACCGCGACTAATGTTTCACCCGATCGAAGTGATTTCGTCTGTGTAAACAGGTTCGCATAGGAAACGCAAGGTGCTCGTTGGACGAGCGAATCATCGCATGTGCTACTGATCGTGCGCCGTATAGGTCTCGCTGCGACAGCGTACTTATTTTGCGGGTCTGTCATGACTTGGGCTGTAATATACCGTCACGTGTCGGGAGACGGGATGGCGTCGCCCTAGTAACGGTACACATTGCACACGTAAGAGCTCGTTCCGGACGCACACGCATATCACGAAAAAAAATATATATATATAACTAATTCGCTTCGAGTTTCCGTCATGTCAAAACGACGTCAAATATCGTCGCATCGTAGGGATAAAATAGGCTCTAAAAAGTTTTGAGCTAGGTTTATATAAATTACATTTGTGGTGTACTTGATAGGCCGCTCTTGTCGTCAGTGTAGGCCTGGCAAGTAAAAGATGGGGCGCAAGAACGGAAAAGGGAGTGGTCACGCCGCTTTGTGATCACCTTGTGACGCCACCATCTAAACGTTAGGTAATGGATCTTGACAGCTACAGCACGTGGCTAGTTAAACAAGGCCTCACCTGCTGATGTCATTCGCAACCCCCGTGTAGCTGCTTTGCGTGAAGCACTACTTGTCGCCAACTCTCCGTGCATTTAACGCTGTAGAATTAAATATCTCCCTCAAATATCAAGTATTCTAGTAAAGCTTCTTCTAATCAAGAATGTGACGATAGTTCAGCTCACCACTATCAATTAATCACCAACGGCACCACCACAGTCAACAACCACCTTCTTCTTGAAGCTATAGAACACTTGGCAACTGAGCAACGGGGAGTTTCCATCACGCGCGCAAAAAACGATAAATCAAATCAAATGCAGGTGCAACTGACCGGTTACGATCAGCTCCGCGGTATAGCTGTCGCTTCCAGCAGCGTTGGTCGCGCGACACGTGTAGTTGGCCACGTCCTCTGCGCTCACGTTGGGGATGGTGAGCGCCGACACGGACTCGGTGAACATCTTCGGCATCGCCTTGTCGCTCCCCAGCTGGAGGTCAACGCCATTCTTTAGCCACGCGAATTTCATTGGTTGGGAGCCTCTACTGGCAACGCAAGTCACTACGACGTTTTCTCCCGGCGGGTGTTCTCTTGGAAAATAGAAAGGCTGCAGTCTGGGAGCGTCTGAAAGGACGAAGTAAGTCGACACCGCATCTGTATCCGAAATATCCGGTTCGCATATTGCGAGTGAAGATGAGACGTAGCTCCTACCTTGGTCGCAGCTTGTTCTTTGAGCGAGCAACGTCAGTGCGAAGATGACTACGAGCATGGCGGTTTCGAGGTGTGTTCGAGAGCCTGCTGGTGCAAGAGACTAACTGACGATGCAGTGCTTCGAATTTGGTCGCCTCGTTGATTTCACTTTCGTAGAGTGTTGAGCGATTCGTGGAGCAGGTGGCGCCACACTGTAGCTGTTCCACAAACCATCGACACCCCGCCGCTCACTTTGAAAGTGTGAGAACGAAGTCGTAGAATTATAGGTTGAAGTTTCGAGAGCTCGAGCTGCTGGTTAAGACTAACTGTGTGCATACTGCTGCAAATTCGGAGCATATCTTCTACAACTCAGCAAATTGCTTCAGAATAGCACGACGGGTTATTTAGGAGGCTCGTTAGAGGTTTCATGTTAGGCGCATAAGTTTTCGCATGTCACGAACAATTCTGATCGCGTGCGTGCGGAGACGATCCCACTCACCCTTGACTAGCAGCTGTGAAGTCGCACTGTCCGATCCCACGATGTTGCTGACGGTGCACGTGTAGTTGCCGATGTCCTCAGCTCCCACTGTCGCGATCGTCAACGAGGACCCTGTCTCAGAGAGCTGCTTGATGTGCAACCTCCCGCCGTTTGCAAGCTCTCGGCCGTCCTTCGTCCAGACGAAAGCGAGCGGTTCGCTGCCTTCCAGCACCGCACAATACACGATGACTTTCTTCGCCCCGAAAAGGTTTGCAGGGAAGGTGAAAGGCTGGATCTTGGGTGGTTCAGCTGCAATGACGCGAAGCGCAGTTACTGTGCGCGCTTGAATTTTCAGATAGCACGCTCCCTCTACGAACTGCTGTGGCCTCACCTGATTCTCTGCCGCTGATAGTGGTCGACATCGCCAAGGCAAAAATGAAAACTCGATTCAAACAAGGGTCGGCCATCCCCATTCTCGCGAACAGTCAATTGCAGGATCTGCCGCGGTGTATACTGCTATGGGCGTTCCGATGCACCTCCTCTTGAGCCCCGTGGCGCTCGAACATTGGCGTGCCGCGGACAACTGGCGCCACTTAGCGGGTCAGTTATGAACGAAACGCAAACTTGTGTGCATTTCTCTGTCGTCCGGTTGACGCTTCGTATTCGCTTGCTGCGATGGCGCGCCCGTTCCAGTTGGCGCGCTGAGCGCCAGCTCAGGTCACTGCCAGTTCTGTGCACGAGTACGAAATTCAGTAGAAAGAGCATCGTTCTTGGTTCAAGAACTCATTGAATATTTTGCAGCTTTGTCCACTGTCGTTGTATTCGGTAAAAGCCTGCTTTTGCATTGTCCTCGCTGCTCACCTGCTGTGTTCTCGATCGGAAATGCACTCTCGGTGCAACAGTTGAGGCTGCAGAAGTCAGTTTTTTATATTTTTAGTCAGACCTAAGAGCGAGGAAGACCGCTTGTACTGCATCGCAGTTCGTGATTAAAGATGGTTTGTAATAGTGGCAATTTACAATATCGCCTGAAGGATCTTTGTAGATAGGTATAGCACACATCCAGGTCTATACACGAATATTCACAACAAGTGTCACTTCTATAGTACCGACCGAGAGAAAAGTGCGGCGCATGCATGTTTGATTTTCTGTCACATTGTATACGGTTGAAAGACGTTTGTACGTGCGTTAATGAGAAGTCACAGAACAGCGCTTTTGGTGGCGTGAAGCTATGACGCCATCAACGTACCGTAGGGTTTGCTGTTGACATATTAAGGTACCGTTTCCGCAAAAGTGAGCAAGATCACCCCGACATCTCTCTTTACGCGCCCTGTCGAAAGTGCCGCGTCGTTTGCCATCCTCATGGCCAACGCAGTTGTATCCTAGTCAACGCAACGTTCGTCGTCTAGGTCACCGCATTTTTCGTTCGCTCATCACTGACCTGTGAGCACCAGCTCCGCGGTTACACTGTCCCTGCCAAAGCGGTTGCCGGCTTGGCAAGTGTAGTTGCCGACGTCCTCCGCCGACACGTTCAGTAGCGTCAGGATGCTGACGGTTTCGCTGACTACCTTCGTATGAACCTTTGTCCCCGTACGCACTTGCTGTCCGTTCTTAAACCAGGAAAAACTAATCGGCTCCGTCCCGACGTGGGCATTGCAGGAAATCACGATCTTGGAGTTGGCGCGAGGGTCCTTCGGGAAGGCGAACGGTTGGATCTGGGGCGCCTCTGTAACAGTGTGGACATCAAAATGACGTATAGTAGTAGCTGTCTTAGCTTACCGTGCAGTGCAAGCTCTTAACTGAGAAGAGCTTGTTTTCTATTTGTACGGGAAAGGCGACTTACCGGCGCTGACCCCGAGTGCCGACGTCATTAGAAGCGCAGTGAGCTGGATGAAGCTTGACGTTGAGGCACCACGCATGGTCGCAATATTCGAGGTATGCGAGCCAGGTATGGGAGACGGAATAAAAAAGCGGGAGACACTTCCTGCAGTCGAGTGAGCACTGCGTTCCGGCTTTACGAAATGCAAGAGAGCTAGTATAGAGCTGGACAGGGTAGAGAAATGAGCTAAGGCGTGGACAGCTAGCGCCACACCGTGAGTAGCACGTCAACAACGTCGAGAGGCGAGGAATGCAGCCCAAGCCGCTGGTGTGTTACAACGGAAGGCGAAAAGACACCGGGACGACGGGCTGCTAATATGAAAACAATGTGTGACTACTGTGCCGCCAGTCTGGTCTGTAATATCACTTTTTTTTTTTCAAACAACACGGCAATTGCATGAATGAAGTCGTTGTTGCGCGAGAATGTCAGCTGCAACCGTGACATTCCCCGTGTCTCCAATCTTCAGGTATACGGTGTATAATCGCTAACAGCGTCCATCGCGCCCTATCGCTCCCTGCCACTGGCCGCGTTTCACATTTCCCAGTGTCCGTTCTGTTACAATAACTGACCACTTGTACTGCATGTTCCAAGTGTAGCCATTACTTTTCTTGCAACCAACTTAAGGCCAAACGTGCAATATAAGCAAACTTCTTGACTAAATCATTGGACTAAGCTTCTGGATGTTATGCCTGGAGATTACTATAGTTACAGAGAAAATAGCGACTGAAAGGACCGCGCCGTTTTGCCCCGATTCAAATCACCCGCGACGAACGAGAGCGCTGCTTAAACAGAAGTGCTAGCGATCTCGGAGGTCATGCTCTGCTGAGCGCTACTGCGAGTCTGACGTCCGCATAGAGAGGGCGCCACTCGCCCGCGAAATGTTTGAAGTGCGGCGACTACGAAGTTGTCGCACCAGTAAGTTCTGTACGGTAAAATATCGTCAACCTGGGGAAAATACATTTTTGTTCGTTTGGAAATAAAACATTACACTTTTTTTAACGTTTCAGGGATTAACTGCAGTGAAGCTTTCCTGCGTGGGACATGCTATACACCATTGGAAGCTGGTACCGTATATTCATAGGGGCGCTGCGAATCGCATCCTACGTTACGATATTTTAGGCTCTATCCTCGGTATAAGCGAGCTTCGGACAGCTCAGTGCTCTAATCCGTCACTTCAGTGTCACTCACGATTTTCTTCCGGTGCCCAATTTATTTCAGCTGTGTTTTTCTTTGATTTATGCTGATCTTTTTCTATGACCTAAGCGATACGCCAGTGATTTTTCCTTCAGTGGTTGTTTGCCCTGTCCTCCGTTTCCCTCTGCCACCTCCCCATGCTGAGGCCCTCTGTGTATGTATAGCGATCCAGCTGAATGCATAATTCTGTGTTTAAGGACAGAAGTAACAATCCGTTCAACGCACGTGCATGTTTACCGTACTAAGTCCGACCCTTTGTTCTGCCGATTTCATTCTTGTAATTTGCGTTTCGCTAGACCATTCGGGCTGCGAAGACAATTGCACTCGCTGACTAGTTCTGTGGAATGACTAAGCAACTACTGGTTTCCTAGAGAATGTGTCAGACTTTAGTTCTACTTATATGAATTCGACTAGTTAGACAGAAACAAAGATACCGTGTACGACGCTACTTGTCTGCTAAAACGAACATATATGCAACGCGTCTAGTCAAGAGGTGCGTGAGTGACGATATTGAAAGTGTCAGATGTTGCCATGTCATTCGGATGAATGAGGATGAGTTCGCCGGATCAATTTTATTTGTTGCTAATACGACTGCGCCCGACCACGTGGCAATCACCTGCCGCGTGATCGGGCCACGTACCTGACGGGTGTTCCACTCAGGACGTGCGAGTTCGCAGAGAATCGTTTCTCATATTGAATAGCTTGAATTACGAAACTGATTTGAAACAGACGTCGTTGCACACGTTGCGCTTTATCCTTAAGCACGCGTCAGCAGTCAGCTGGTTTCCGAAAGCAACGCAAAATGCAACATTCCCGCGAGCTGAGAGGGCGACGCCGAATCAATTCGTTCACCTCTACCAGAAAGCCTGAAGAACTATTTCCCATCTTTTATGTGTCGAGTGAAGGCTTTAACACTTTAACAAACGCAGTGAGCGTGGAACAAAGCCAACATCGAATGCTTTGTAAGCAAGACGTATTAGCTAGCGCAATTCAATGACACTCCAATTGGAATTCTCCAGGACCCACCGCAGGAAAAGCAAAATGGCGCTTAAAACGGTGGCTGGTCGTCACCGTCCGAAAAGACTGCTAGACTTGCAATGCGTCCAATCACGTGACCGCGCCCTCTTGTTTCGAGTGGCTCACCTTCGACGAGCAGCGTTGCCGTCACAGCGTCCTTGCCGACGTCGTTGGTCACGGTGCACGTGTAATTCCCCATGTCCCCAGGCTCCACCTTCTCGATGGTCATGGTGGTTATGCTACCGGTTACGGGTGTCGTGTACTTGGACTTCGTGTCGCCGATGGGCCTGCCTTCGTGTGTCCAGCTAAAGTCGAACGGTCCCGTGCCCCGCGTCACGGCGCAGGTCAGCGCGATCCTGTCTCCCAGAGCGACGTCTTTCGCGAACGAGATTGGCATGATGACCGGCGGCGCTGAGGAGGCAAGCACAAAAGAGGGTAAGTGGTTGCGAGTCTAGAGGAATGAGTGAAATTACCGGCCGTTGGTTAGCGCAGGCGTTGCTTACATTTGTTTCCTTGGGCTCCCACTGCGAATACCGCGGCAGCTGTGAAGAACTGCAGCAGGCGGACACTCCGAGGACGACATCCGCGCATGATGGTTTGTTATATTATAGGGCGTTATTATGAAAACTTATACCCTTCGCGTGCCTCTCACGCGCGAGGAAGGCTGAAGCAAGGACGCATAGTTCTTTCACTGGGATGTTGGAGCATGCTAATGGACAAGGACACAGAATCCAACTCGCTCTTATATCGCGCTGGCAGTTCACCTTCGCAGTGGACAAGTGGCGCCACGTGTCGGCAAGAGTGCGAACGAGGGAAAGCCGCTACCGCCAGGAAAACGGCGGCAGTCTTTTGAACTGCTAAAGAAGTCTTGTGTGCCGGTGGCACACGGAAATGAAACATCCGAGCCAAAAAATTATTTGCGCGTCATCGACCTTTGCCATAGATTCTATTGCTCGTCCATTTGGTATACTTTCGCAACTGCCGCCTCAGCAACAGTGCCCTGAAGTTGGACAATCACATCCCGTAAGCGTAATGTAAACGCAAATGGTAAAATGCTTGAGGCTAACATCATTTTTGAGTTTTATGTATACAAATGTCCCGCAGTGTGGTAACGGCTCTTCGCAGCAAGCCAAACAATATTTCCATGGCTCATTGCAAACCATTCGTTACTTCAGCGTACACGTATGGGCCAGACGTGTACTTCGCCAGCAGATGATACGTTGCCGTACAAACATCGTGCGTTGGAGCTGCCACCGCGCACGCATTGACGGGTTGAATCGCGTCGTGTTCTTACCCTCAACGAAGAGAGCAGCTGCGTAGCTGGCACTTCCCGCGGCGCTGGACACCGTGCACGTGTAGTTTCCGAAATCTTCAGCGCCGACGGCTTCGATGGTCAGAGCGGCGACGTTCTCGGCGAGAACTTTGACGTACTTCCTCGAACTGCTGGTCAGCGCGGTTCGCCCGTGCGTCCAGACATATTTGAAGGGTCCGACGCCGCTCGAAACGGCGCACATGACTGTGATCTTCTGACCGAGCAAGACGTTCTCCGGGAACGAGAAAGGCATGATTGCCGGCCGCCCTGGAGAAAGAGACGACTGCGGTAGGACAAAGCCTACACCGACTAGGCACAGCGAAGGAGCTCGCATGTAGTAGGTGCGTGGAATGACTCACCGGTGTCCACGCTGTTGCAAGGAAGTAAGAGGAACTGCGCGCTCAGGATGAAGAGGAAGGCTAGATCGAGCGCCATGTCGCCACAAACACGTCGCGACCCTAGTTTGCACTACGTGCAGTGCAAACTTCCCATCCGATGCGCGACTGGTGACGTCACGGTGGCGACTGAAGTTGCCAACCAGACGACTAGCGCCGCTCCGAGGAAACCGCGGGAACTATCTTTCACCCGGCTGTCTATAATAGCACAATACGGAAGCGCGCGACGCTTTTGAACACGTTGCGCTTGTTCAGGGCGCTCACTTAAGACACATCAAGCCTTACTTAGGTAATCCTTGGCTTGCGTGGCATGATACGTTTATGCAAGGAATTCAGGGAGTACCGTCTGATCAAGTAAAATCGTTTTTAGTGAAACGTCATTATTTTTTTGTTCTAGAGCTGCTGTGACCTGTTCTACAAGTGACGTGATGAGTTAAGCAACGGTGGACGCCGAAACATCGGAAATTGACTTGCTTTAACAGTATTCTAGAATTCTGGGATTCAAGCATATCTTTATCTGCAAACACTCGCTCTCGTTTTCGAAAATCATCGATTGATGTGCACAGTGTGTGTGCTTTTTTTTTCTCCTTGCGGAACAGAGACAAGACAGGGAAAACGTCTAGGAGCAAATTTACGACCTACATGTGGTTAAAAGTCAAGTCTATGAACGGCAACCAACTATCCCCCTTCAAGGCCTATACTTGACGAAACTCGAAGCTGCAGGCTCACCTTCGACGACCAGCGATGCGGTGTAGCTGTCGGAGCCGTGCGCGTTGGTCACAGTGCACGTGTAGTTCCCGAGGTCTTCGGCCGAAACCTTCTCCAGCGTCAGAGTGGCGATGTTCGCCGTGATCGCCGTGGCGTACTTCGTGGCCGTGTTGCTGCTCACGCGGCGGCTGTTGTGACTCCACTCGAAGCGAAAGGGTCCCTGGCCGCCGATCACCACGCAGGCAACGCTGGCCCGCTGGCCCAGGGCGGTGTTCCTCGAGAACGCGAATGGCTGTACCTCCGGAACCGAAGGATGCGCAACCGGAATGTGTCTTCGAACTCTCTGAGTTAAACTCGGTGACGTTGTTTTCGTGTAGAGGGGGTCAACGAATCCGAGGTCCCGCATGTGGGTACGATTTTCGGCTAGCACAATGGTTCCGTGATCCACGAGCACACAGGCGAGAAAGAATGCCCAGCCCAGTGGAACGGACGCGGGTAGTGTCATCGTGAACGAGGGAGCCTTCGGGCCGGCCGTGGTGTACGCGTAGTCCTCACTGCCCTTCTCAGTGCGACGACGTTTGCGCGTTCGGGTATACCTCGATCGGAGCGCAATGTGAGTGCACGGACAACTAGCGCCACATTGCGTGGATGGCTTGCACTACCGCCAGCCTTCTCACTTTGTGTTTTCCTTCACGTCTGTTTACAAATACGCTGGTTCTCAGGGCACGCCACGGTGCCGGAAGATGTCTTCACTGTAGAGCTTACGTGGTTGTCATTCAGATACGTGTACTTACGTAAATGGGCTAGCGTTTTCAAATGCGAAAGAATATGCTACAACTTTACGTCAGACAGGGGATGTAGTTTCCTGAAGAAATTATGCCGCGACGTATACGGCAGTCTTTTAAGTAATTCCTACTGCTGCTCGCCTAACTCAGAAAAATGTTCTTTCCTATTGCAGAGATGTCCGAAGACCGCTGCTGCGGCGCACCCTTTCGGCGAGTGACAAAAGGTAAGCAGTTTAGTGACTGTTTTTTTATGGTCATTTTGCATAGTTACGCAATCTAAGATACGATTAGTGGTTTAGGCACTCTGCGCGCGCTCAGAAGTAAACGGGAGATAAATAAACCGTTAAGCGGACACTCTTCTCAATAGTGCGTTGGTTCTAACGAGCACGTGATTCGACGCCATCTCCTTGATTACGGTCATGACCGGTATTGCTAATTTGACCTACCTCCCATTGAATCCCTGGAGTGAAAAAACAAGTGTTACGACAACACTAATATAAACAAACATCAACCCACTTTGCTCGGGTGAACCATTAATTCAAAATTCAATTTTTATTCATTTGGCGGAAAACTATCGACTATGCTACCAAACAAAATGAAGGCCAAACTTCACTCACATCGATTTCGCGCGCAAATAGGTGGTGTCCAAAGCCACGTCCCGGCCACCGTTGCGTCTGAGTAACAGAAAGAGATCTCGAAGGCTACGCTTTTGCAGACTGCATAGGCCGAAAGTGATTGCGGAGCCGGAAACACGTCATAGCTAGTCAGCGTGTGTATTAGGCATCGCCTATTGCAACGTCGGTACGTCAGTGTGACGTCGGAGTTTGAAAGCATTTCCTCGCATTGGAGTCGCTTCAATGCTGACCACAGTCATGAAAACTTAATTCTTAGATCGCGCCTCCCGCAGCCTAGTTAACTGCTTGTCGATAACTAAGTC